>NC_072026.1:3316275-3916275 GCF_027791375.1 Indicator indicator | reverse complement strand
GCACTAGGAGGGGGTTTTGAGACCTCCCTGATGGGAACTTGGGAGGCATTTAGTGGAATAGTTTCATGACAGGCTTCCCAAGGAGAAAAAGTGCTGTTAGAGGGGAGATGGGTCCTGTCCCTCTGTAAATGAGACTTTTCAATCAAAGGGAGGAGGGATTTTCTCTCACATCAGAGAGACCTTGATCTGCTCAACTCACACCAAATTGCTGCAAGGAAGGAAACTGGCTAATGGCTTTATTTGCATCCCTGATGTTTGTTTTATGCATAGATGCAAATAGCAGTTCCTGGGCTTATGGAGTGAAATATAATGGTTTAGGGGAAAATGGAGAGAAATAAATGCTGGAGTGAGTCTGGGAGAGGCAATTCTAGACTAACATTAAAGAAACATCTTTTTACCTGTTGTTCCTGGGTTAGGTAGGCTACAAGGAGTGGACATCAGAGAGCACAGCAGAGAGAATGTCAGTGTAAAATAAAGGCTTGAGCAGCCCGGTTCCTGCAGGCTGAGCTCATTTGAAACACACAGCCCTCCAAGGCAAGAATAGTGTCCTGAGACAAGAGGATGAAGGAATGTAAAGGAAAATAAGCCTCCCAAGTTTAAATCTAACAAACAGGCCACCTCTCCATGAGGAGGGAGGATTCCAAGGTACAGACCTACCCCAAACAAGACAGGCACTGGCTGGATGCTGCTGCTTTCCTACGCTGCTCAGAGACTCTCTGCTCCTTCTCACCACACAATGACAGCTGCCTTAATGCTGACTCTGCTGAACCAAGGCAACCAGCTTCAGCTGGGCACAGCCTGTGTCTAAAATGCAACACTCAGGCCTTGATGGCTGTAGGAGAATCACAGAATGGTCTGGGTTGGAAGGCACCTCCAAAGCTCATCCAGTCCAACCCCCTCTGCACTCAGCAGGGACATCCTCAACTAGATCAGGCTGCCCAGAGCCCTGTCAAGCCTCAACTTGAATATCTCCAGGGATGAAGCCTCCCTGGGCAACCTGTTCCAGTGTTCCATCACCCTCATGGTGCATAATTTGTTCCTAAAATCTTTTCTCTTTACTCCTTTTTTACACATAGCATCCTACTTCTGTAAGGAACACAGTTTTGGTATTGTGTTGGTTTTTTTTTTTTTTTTTTGAGTCTCTGGTAGAAGAAATCTTAAGAAATTCTTTAGAAGATACCTTAAGAAATTCTTTAGAAGAAACCTTAAGAAATTCTTTAGAAGATAGAAAAAAAGACTTCAGAAAAGAAAAAAATAACTATGTATACTCCTAGGGCACTAAATATTTCTCTCCTCAGAACCCACTTTCCAGTCAGAAAACCAAACGTATCAGCACCAAAAAGCCCTCCATGACTCACAAAATGGTGATCAAAACTTATCAGACAAGGACATTGCCAACAGAGCTGGTAGGATATTCCCCAGAAGCTTTCAGAACAGCACCAATCCAAACCAGAGCAGACAGCCTTGAGTGATGCTTTGTGAAAAGCTTAATTGCAATCAGATTGAGGCCATGCCAAAGCCCTATGGACAATGGGCTGGTGGAGAGCAGGAGTTAAGGGGTAGTGCAAGACAAATAATACTGCTTTGATTTGCATAACACTGCCCAACTGTAAGTTTGTGCAACAGACAAGCACAGGGCTTGGCAAGATTAGCTCCAGTTAATAGGCTTTACCAACACGGTCCCTAGGAGAAGTACAGCATTAGGGGATGGGGGGTTTGGACTGTGGAGCTGAGTGTTTGTCTTGCTCAAAATAGCCTTCACTTGGGTTAAGCTACTCAGATGGGTCATGCACTGAGAAGGCAGAGGGGAACTGCAGGCTGTAGCAGCTCCTGGGTACTGCAGTGGCTTGGAGAAGGCCAAGAGATCCTCTCAATGCTTAGCATTACCTAAAGGAGAGGGGGTGAGAGGATAGGGCCAGACCCTTTTCAGTGGTGCCCAGCAATGGGCACAAACTGGAACCCAAGAGGCTCCATCTGAACATGAGTTCAGGCTGCCCAGAGAGGTTGTGGGGTCTCCTCTGGAGATTTATGTTGGACATGAGAAACAATTTCTTCCTCATAAGGATTGTCAAGCCCTGAAACAGGCTGCTCAGGCAAGTGGTAGAGCCAACATCCCTGGAAGGCTTTAAATGCTGTGTAGATGTGGTGCTGAGGGGCACAGTTTAGTAGTGACCTGGCAGTGCTGGCTTAACAGTTGCACTTGATGATCTTAAAGGTCTTTTCCAACCTAAAGGATTCTGTGATTTCAAGATCCTGTGGAATCTCACAGAACTGCTCCAAATCTGTGCATCAAAAGATGCATCTTGAAGTTGGTCTAGCTCAGAGCAGCAACACTGTGCTCACCAGGTCTTGTCAAGTGTCTGTCACTGAAGTGCAGGATGTCCTCCCAGTCTATGTGTGCTAGGATTTTGTCTAGTTTTCTATTATTCAGCCCATGTGGGCTTTTAGCACTTCCCTGGGGAGCCTCCACTGAAGCCTAATGCTTCACATTGTTGGGAAAGGTTTCCTGATATTCAGCTGCTTCTTCCTTCCATTCAAGCACAGCAGAATTGCCAGCTCCCGCCTGGCTGCGCCTTCAATTGTTTGAGGTGCTCCAGCCTCCTTTCAAACCCTGACTTTTTGCCATGGGGACACAGCCTGGATTCACTGCCTTCTCCTGACTTTTGGATTTGTTTCCTTGAAACTCAATATCCCTCCACTGCCCTGCTCTGAGGTGCTGTCCCTGCTACTGGGCAGGGAATTTGCCAGCGCTGCCTGTCCAGCTCTGCTCGCTTCGTTAGCTGCTCTGCTGTGGCTCTTCCTGGCATCACAGCTCTTTGTCCTTCCCAGTTCATCTGGTGAAACTGGGTCTCCTCCAGTAAAACACCAGCACTTACCAATGCCACATTATGCTCTGACTTACAGCAGCCCCACAGCCACATGCCAGGGAGGCTGTGCTGTATGAAACAGGGGTCTGGTACCTCCTGCTGACACTGACAGCTGCTGCAAGAGCAGTCACACTGCTCAGACAGGGCTCTCCCTGCTGGAAAAAAGGGCTCCACCATGCCTGGAACAGAAGTCCTTGGCTGGCTATCACTGGATTCAGAGAAAGAGTAAAACAACTTTACATAATAGAAAGATCCTGGCCTGAATCAGCTGTAGTGTGGCCAGCAGGACCAGGGCAGGGATTGTCCCTCTGTGCTCACCACTGATGAGGCTCCACATTGAGCACTGTGTTCAGTTTTGGGTCCCTCACTACAAGAAGGACATTGGGATTCTGGAGCAGGACCAGAGAAGGGCAACAAAGCTGGTGAAGGGTCCAGAGCACAAGTCTTGTGTGGAGCAGCTGAAGGACCTGGGGTTGTTCAGCCTGGAGACAAGGAGGCTGAGAAGAGACTTTCTCACCCTCTGAGAGGAAATTTGAGCCAGGTGGGTGTCAGTCTGTTCTTCCAAGTATAGAACAAGAGGAAATGGCCTCGAGTTGTGCCAAAGGAGGTTTAGGTTGGACATGAGGAACAATTTCTCCACTGAAAAGGTTGTCAAGCCCTGGCACAGTCTGCCCAGGGACTCCACCACCACCCTGTGCCTATCCCTGATGAGATTTTAAACCATGTGGCATGTGGTTTTGAGCACCACAGTTTAGTGGTGACCTGGCAATGCTGGGTTAATATCTTGATGATCTTAAAGGTCTTTTCCAACCAAAATGATTCTCTGATTCCATTCCACCTGCTTTGCGTTAAGACCTGCTCTGCTTCCCACCACAGGAAGATGGAGGCAGCCGTTTCAGTTTCTCTGTGGACACATTCAAATCTCTTCCTCCACAGAGACAGCAGCAATGTCACTTTGCTCTGACATCAGGCTCCTCATCAGCTGGTGCTGGCAGCCCAACAGCTTTGCTGGAAAACACCTGCTCCCTTTTCCAGGGGATAGGATTTCGGCATAGCTGGTGCCTCTTGTCAAAACACTGCTATAGGTTACCACCTGCTTATTAAAGCAGGGACTCTGAAGCATGCAGAGCTGAAAAGCAGTCCCTTTGAACTCCCTGAAAAGCATCAACCAGCCCAGACCCCACAGCAAATTAGGAGAGAGAGAGAGAGAGAGTTTCTGAACTCCTTCTGGAGGACAGAATTATCAGAGATTCATCTTTTTCCCCTTTTTTTTTTTCTTTTTTCCCTGAAGTAAAGTCCTGGATGCAGTTTCTGAAGAGGGACGTCAGGGGATAGATTTGGTTATGTAAAACTGGAAATGGTTCCACATTGTAGGGAAAAGGACCAATGAGTGGTGAGTCTGCAAAATGAATCCTTTCTCCACTGACAAAACAAATTGACTCTGAAACTAGTGAGACACACTTGGAAGAGCCCCATGACTGCAAGGCATGGAAAGCAAAGGAAGAGGTGTGGCTTGAGGCAAGGACAGGATGATGCCCAAAGGACTGGTGCTCCCCCAGCTTATTGATTATGCTACACAGCAAAGAAAAGCAAAAATTTAGGAAAAAAATGCATGGTTTGGAGGAATATTCAGGCTCAGGCTGTTGGTGCCACCAAAGGCTTCCATCTGCCTGACCTGGCAAACATTAGGAGCTGTGATTTTAGCTTTTACACCAGGAAACATTTCAGCAGCTCATAATCAAACACCTTTGCTTTGAGTTAAGTGCACTTAATAAAGGCTTCTCCTGCCTAAGGAGGAGTAAATAGTTGCTGTAGGAGGGGTCTATACAACAGAAAACCCAATCACAGGTGAATTGATTAACCCAGTCCTTACCCAGATGGGCAGTGGTGGGTGAGCAGATTGTTTCCAAAGGCCTGCAGTCATAGGACCAGGGGCAATGGTTTCAACCTAGACAAGAGGAGATTTAGATTGGATGTTAGGAACATGTTCACTAGGAACACTGGAACAGGTTGCTTAGGGAGGTGGTTGAGGCCCTATCCCTGGACATATTCAAGGTGAGGCTCTGAGCAACCTGCTCTAGTGGAGGATGTCCCTGCTGAGTGCAGAGGGGGTTGGACTGGATGAGCTTTGGAGGTCCCTTCCAACCCAAACCCTTCTGTGCTCTATGAGTGTGCTCACCACAAACCTGTCAGCTCGGGGAGCAGCAGGGACTTTTTGCATACTCAGTCATTCCACTGGCACCAGCAGCACTTTCCCCCACTCCTAAAGAGCTTCAATTTGACTAATGAGCTTGAGGAGAAACATCCTGCCATTTATTAGCAAAAAGGATTGGAAAGTGATGGAACTTGAAGTGCTGCTAAGTTAACACACCAGGGTTTGCAGCTGAGGCTTTCTTGAAGTTGCAAGGACACTGAGTCAAAGGGGCACCTGCTCTTTCCCTCCCCCTCCCCCCCATCCCTCAATGCCTCTACAGCATTTACAGTGATTAAAAAAGGACTTTCTAAATGTGTATTCAAGTTAAGAAAAAAAAATATGGAATGAGGCTTCACATTTCTATTGCATTTTGAAGTTATTTTTAATGGCTTTGCTGTAAAAACCTCCAGAAAGGACTTTGACTGGAAGCACTGACAAACCATCAAGCATTAGTAACCACTGTGGCATCACTGAGCTCCTGGAGGTTTCTGCTACATCTGCTTAGAAATTTTCCTTTAAATCTTTCCCAGCAGAGATTGTGGTTTCTGTGTACAGTGTCATTTTTTTTTCCTCCAGGGAAATGTCAATATTGCTGATTTTTTTTTCCCCTTTATTTTTACCTGAGGAACATCTAAGTGAAATACTCCATTCTAACCTAATTGAACCTGTTAGTTTAATCATGTTTCCTTTGAGGTCATCCAGGCATTGACCATATTCCACAGGAGCTATAGTCTTAAAGCTGGTGCTTAAAAGGTCCTTAGGGAGCTGTGGGTGAGCAAATGGTAGAGATCATATAGATGTACTGCAGACAGCCACTACTTCTACATACAGCTGAGCCTGGCAGCTCAAGGGGTGGAATCTCAGCATGGTGGAACCTCTCTCTGGAAATCATCTAGAACAACCCCCTTGCTAAAGCAGGGTCAGGGTTGGAATCTCTCTAGAGAAGGAGACTCCACAACCTCTCTGGGCAGCCTGCTCCAGGGCTCCAGCACCCTCACAGCAAAGAATTTCTTCCTCATGTTTAAGTGTAACCTCCTGGGTTCCAGTCTGTGCCCATTGCCCCTTGTCCTGTCACTGGGGACCACTGAGAAGAGTCTGGCCTCATGCTCTTGCCCTCTACTCTTTAGCTATTGATCAGCATTGAGCAGATCCCCTCTCAGGCTGCTCTCCTCAGACTGAACAGCCCCAGGGCTCTCAAGCTTTCCTCCTCAGAACGATGCTCTAGGCCTCTTTACATCTTTGTATCCTCTGCTGGACTCTCTCCAAAAATTCCCTGTCTCAGACTGGGGAGCCCAGAAGTGGTCCCAGCACTCCAGATGTGTCCTCACCAGGGCAGAGTAGATGGGGAGGAGATCCTCCCTTGACCTGCTGGAACCCCAGGACATCTTTGTCCCTCTTGCTCACAAGGGCACATTGCTGGCTCATGGTGACCTTACTGTCCATCAGCTCTTCCAGGTCCTTCTCTACAGAGCTGCATTACACCAGGTCAGCTCCTAACCTCTACTGGTACAAGGGGTAGTTCCTTGCTGGATGTAGGACTCTGCATTTGCCCCTGTTGAACTTCATGAGATTCTTGTTCCCCACCTCTCCATCCCCTCCAAGTCTTGATGAAGGGCAGCACATCCTGGCGTGTGTCAGCCACTCCTTCCCATCTTGTATCATCATTTTGGCAGTGAGCAGTGATCCACTTCTCCAGGCAAGGCCTCTAAACCATTCTGGTGCTCTGAAGCCACTCTTGGATAATCTATTTCAGCCTCTGCAGATTGGCAGCAGCTTGTCCACAGGCTCTTCTCTACAGGAGAGAGGTCTCCTGGGAACCTCAGACCATCTGATATGTGCTATCATATGAGGAGGAACTCACACCATGCAACATTTAGCTATGCAATGACAAATGAAGCCTTCTGTAGGAAAGCAAAGGAAGGAAGCCAGCCTTGCCAATGAATAGAGGAGGAAAGGGAAAAGCTGATGTCTGGTGTCTCTATCATACATATTCTAGTGGCTTTTACAATGCAGTTTTGATTCCCTTTCTGCTCTCTGGCTCCTTCTGAGTACTCAAAAGTGCCCTGAAGTAGGAATCTTGACACACTGAAGCCATCAATTGAATGCAAACAGAATGTTTGACAGCAGAAGAATTAAGCTTTAATCATATGGAAGTGCAATATGCTGATCTCCTGGGCAAACTTCTGCCTTAAGTTCAGATATTCCTGTCTGGCTGAAATCAATGGAAATTTCACATACAATCAGAGAATGCTTTAGATTGGAAGAGACCTTTAAAGTTGAAAATGTCCCTGCAGTGAACAGGGACATCTTCAACTAGATCAGGTTGCTCAGAACCCCAAACCGCCTGACCTGGAATGGTTCCAGGGATGAAGCATCTACCACCTCTTCGGGCAACCTGGGCCAGTGTCTCACCGCTCTCAGTGTAAAAAAAAAATCTTCCTTACATCTAGTCTAAACCTTCCTCATTTAGTTCAAACCCATTACTCCTTGTGCTGTCACAGCAGGTTCTGATAAAAAGTCTGTCCCCAGCATTCTCACAGGCCCCTTTAGGTACTGAAAGGCCACAGGAAGGTCTCCTTGGAGCCTTCTCTTCTCTTGGCTGAACAACTCCAACTCCCTCAGCCTGTCCTCACAGTAGAAGGGTTCCAGCCCTTGGATCATTTTGGTGGGCTCCTCTGGCCCTGCTCCAACAGGTCCATGTCTCTCCTGTGCTGAGGACTCCAGAGCTGGACAGAATATTCTAGGGGCGGTCTCACTAGACAAGAGTAGAGTGGCAGAGTGCAGTCCAAAATCCAGCAGACCACTGACACACGGACAATCCAGAACACAACAGGAGGATGATATCAGGAGGGCTGCTGTGCATAAGCAGAACATCTGAGCACTGCAAACAGGGGGTAAAACTTTTGCTCCAGCATGTTCTGCCTTCTCAGCAGCCATGGTTTCCAATATGCTAACAATCCAGTTTCCCTTGTTTTCCAAAATAACTGGAGAGTATTGATGTTCTGCCAATGTTTGAATAAGGAGAGCTCACTCAATCCCACCCTGTCCCAAGTCTGAGATGAACACCATGGGATCAGGGTGGGGACAGCAAATTCGTTGTGCAGAGAGGAGAGATGAAGAGCCCAGGAGTCTATTCAATGTTTTTCCATTATAAAGAAAACACTTGCTGTAGCTGTAACCAAGAAGAGAGAGAGCCACCTCCTTTTTTTTCCTCTTTTCCCTGTGTTTGGCAAATAAACCAATGCCAAGAGGACTTTGTTGGAAATGTTTGTACTTTATTTATCTAAAAAAAAAAATACACAAAGTAAATTGATAGGGCAGCATTTGGCCTATTTAAGCAAATGTGGAGAAAGGTAGAGGCTTATGTGTATTGCTTTGTGAAATGTGCCTTGGGGTGGAGCAGGAGTATATTGCTCTGGGGAGCTTTTCTTGTTATGCTCTCTAGAGGCTGGAGATTAGCATCATGGTTTGATTTAAGAGGTTGTATTAGTCCAGCTTCTAGTTTTGGCTGCAGCTAGCAGCAAAAGATGCTCCCTTTTAGAAAGAAAAATCCCAAAGTAACAGGTGACTGAATAACCTGCTCACTAGAGATGCTTTGAAGTCATAGATGGGGATGAACCACTGCCATGGTATAGAAAGAAGGAGCCCATAAAGGGCAAAAACCCACTTTCAGTATCCTGTTAGATTAGAGGTAACATTATAAAGAGGACTCCCTGAGAGTCCTTTAAGTTCTCCACGGCTGAAGACTTCTGTTAGGAGTGTTTGATTAAATCAATAACTCCAGAGAGAAAGCAAACATCCCAGACAGGTCCAGCTGCCTGCTTAAATTCCAATAGCATCAAAGTCAGTACAAGAGCCACATTCTGGCTAAACACTTAAGCAGCACAGCAGATTCGGTTTTGTTTGGAGATTTATGCTGCATTTAATCTCCATAGGAGTAATCATTCTGCTCTCTAATGAGTTTGCCCAGCGCCGGGTAGTTTTGGAGGGTGAGACACAAGATGCTAATCTGCAAAGGGTTTCAGTGTGCTCATTCTAAGCTGTATCAGACTACCCAGTTTCAAACCATCCAAACCACTCTTCTTCTCGAAAAGGGGCGATTTGAAATGCAGAGGTGGCGTTTAACCGGTCCCCACTGAGAGCACTCACTCGCATGAGAATGAGCCCCGGGGGGCGTGCTGGTGAAAAGCTGTTCCACAATACCCGCGGGACCAGGATTTCCAGGCAGCCAGCCTGAAAATGCCCACAAGCCACGAGGGGCCAAGCCTGATTTCTGTATGCGAGTTTGCTGGGGATATTGGAGGATTTTGCATCCTGAGCCTTCGGCCGGTCCCCAAACTCACCTCCACACTTCAGCAGAGTGACTTCAGCCATCCCTTCACAGCTTACCCAGACTGTCTGTCACCTTCAGCAGCTGAAAAGGGGCAAAGGGACCTTTGACCACGAGGAGCAGGAAACATCTGCACCCTCACCGTTTTCAACCCAAATCCATGCTCGCCTCCTGACGTGCTTTATTAAGCCGCCAGCCCTCGGAGGCTGAGGTTTTGCAGCCTGGAGTTAGCTGTTACATGAGATACTCAGGAAGTTATTTGCATGGACTGGATAAAAGCCTGTGGCAGCTGGGCGTGCTGCAGCAGCGAGTCAGAGCCCGCTGGATCGGCCACCAGCCCGAGGAATATCATTAGTTCCAGCTTCACAATGAGTTGTTTACTGGCCTTGGCTGCCTGTGGGAACGGCCAAGAAGAGCGGAGGAAAAGGAGAGACAAACACAATGCGAGCGAGAGGCGTTAGGTGGTAGGCTGGGCTTTAACAGCAGACTCAGGATTCCAAACCTATGGAACTGGAGAGGGCTGAAAAAGGAGTAAAAGGGCACCGGCTACTCCACAGCATACACAGGCTGAGGCAAATAAGCCATCTGCTGCATGACTCCCACTGCCAGAAGATCCTCGTCCCTAGCCGGAGGGCTGATGTTAAAGGTAAGAGATAAAAAACAACAAGCTCTTAGCGGCTCTGCTGGCAGCCGGGTGGGGGGGAACTGAGAGGCGGCAGCGGCAGCTCTCCGGGGTGAGCTCTCGGAGCGGCCACTTCCCCGGAGTGTTTGTAATTATGTCCCCGGACCTTTGAAAGCCTCCAGGTTTTCCAGCAGGAACCCAGGGCTTTCAGAGCAAACTGCTGGGGGACACGAGTCCAAACAGCTGTAGTCAGCTCTTCTGAGAAGATTTAAAAGACAAACAACAAACCTCGACCTAAACCGAGACGCATTTCTAAATCTGTTTGGAAAGACATTTCACTTTTCTGGCCGGCTTTGCTTTGGAGCTTCCTAGTCTTTACCCAATGCTTTCCTGATTCCTAGCTCCCCCCTCTTCTCCTCACTTTTTAATTGGAAGGAAAAGCAATTCCAGCCGTGCAAAGGAAAATCCACGATGAAACCAGCTTTCCTCCTGCTCATTACCATCCCCGGCATGGAGGTTCTGGCAGGCCGTGTCCGCCAGCTAATTGCTCAGGAAATCCGCGTTCCCTATTGTCGGGCTGTCCTTAAGCTGCTAATTCTGAAGGGAGAGCTGCTGGCTGGGCAGTGCTCTGGGAGGGAATACAGCTCTGGAAGGGAACGCAGCCCCGGCTGAGACCCGGGCGCGGGGCGGGCTCAGGCACTAATAATACAGCCCTGGCCCAATGGAAAGCGATTCCCGGCGAGACCCCCA
This sequence comes from Indicator indicator, assembly GCF_027791375.1. Classification (NCBI taxonomy): domain Eukaryota; kingdom Metazoa; phylum Chordata; class Aves; order Piciformes; family Indicatoridae; genus Indicator; species Indicator indicator. Next base: position 3,905,512 of record NC_072026.1, on the reverse strand, counting down.
AGAGTTCCCCCAGCCCACAGACCCTGCCCAGACATTGGGCCCATTCTTGCGTCCCGTTTCCCAAGACACGATGGCTGCGGCGCCGAGCAGTTTTGTTTCCTCTCGGAACAAAGGAAGGCAGCTCGCTACCAGTTGCTTTAGGCTGTAAAGATGAAGGGGTAACCGCGTAGGAAGCCGAGCGGGCGGCTCTTAGGTGCGGCACTCAGGCGGCTGCGAGACAAAAAGGCCAAATGGGGACTGTCAGGGGGCACTCGGGCTGCGACCGCCGAGCCGCGGGCATGAGCCAGCCCCGGCCGCTCCGCCGTGGTAAGTTGCGATTTCCTCCCTTTCTAAGTCAAGCAGAGAGGCATCCGGATTTCATCTGGGCTCTGCACGAAGCAGTGTGGTGTTTTCTGACGGCTCAGACAACAAATCTGTGGGAGGAAAAAGTGGCCGGGGCTGGGCTCGGGTTGTACGTTTCACTGGAGATTAGCAGTGTTTTTTCTATAGGGGCAGCTCTCCTGCCTCTCGCTGGAGCCGTGCGATGGCTGGGATGGGAGAGGGGAATGTTTCTGTTTAAAGCGAGAAAGATGAGCGCCAGGGTTCTGCAAAGTAATCACTGTGTGAGCTGCTCCTCCACACTGTTGCTGTGGAAATCGTTCTACTTCACATCGTAATCCTCATTGTGTCACCGCAGCTGACCAGTTAAGGACTTTTGTGTCTGTTGTTTGCTTCAGGTTTGTGAAAAATAGCCTTGGTTAGGGTGGGTTTTTTTTTTTTTTTTTTTTTTTTGGTTGGTTGGTTTGGGGTTTTTTGGTGTGTTTGAAGCCGGTATCCTAAAGACACTTTAACATAAGCTTAAGAAAGAGTTGTATAGAAACGTGACACAAACTCAGCCTTTCAGCTCACAATGGTGCACGCTTTCAGCTTCACGTAATACGAGATCTGGTTCCACAAACAGTATTTAAAACGAGCAGTTAGGTTATATCTTTTATACTGCGAAATTTAACCCTTTCGTTTATCACCTTGCCTTTCGTTTGTGGCTAAAATCGACTCCTTTTAAGCTCAGTGGCAAAGTTCCCTGAAGGGAAAAAAAAAAAACCCAACTATCAAACACAGCTCTGAGGAGGCAGAAAAACTGGTGTCAGAAGTAAAATGAATGATGAACAACATTCTTAATCTAGAGGGGCAGCTGCTTGGAAGAAATAAGATTTTGCACAATGCAAGCCCATTGCAGAAGAATTTGCAAGAGAAGTTTTGGGGTTTTTAAATGGCACTACTTAACCTCTGCCTGAGAGGAGACAATTGTGTGGTTTTGTATTGTTCCCCATATGGACAGAAGAGTAAAACTCAGAGGATGGTAAGTGCAAAGTTCACAGGTCGGTGATAAGGCTATTCCTCCCTCACAGCACTTTTCCATCTTCTTTCCCTTACTAGCATTCTGAAACGGGCAGGCAAACCAAACTTGGTACTTTAGGGGGGTTCAAAGCCTCTGGATTTTAAGAGAAAGTCCTGAAAAAAGATGGGAAGGAGGAGGAACAGGGAAGGCTGAGCATACATTTCACTTTAATCCTTTGAGATTTAAAATGAATCTGCTCCTTAGCTGGGGTTAGGCCAGTTGAGCAGCATCAGTGTCTTTCAGATGCTGGAGTTAGGAGCTGAGCTCTGCACAGACAGACAAGCAGAACTAACACCTGAACACAGCTACCTGTTTCACTTTGGGTCAGAGCAACGAGACAAAAAATTGTGGCAAGGTGCAGCTTAACCTTTCTCTGATGCCTGAGCCCTGCAGCTTGTGCAGAGAGAGGATGCACTCCTGGCTGTAAGATGGTTGCCCTCCTCCAGCCTGGCACCTCATGGCTGGAGCACGAGAGCAGGAATTCAGGTGATTTTACTCAAACTTTGGGCCAGATCCTGGGGGAAGGGTGCACTGTAGGAAAGTGAGTTACCTCTGGAGCAGAGGGTGAGAGAAGATTGCCCCGGGGAGATCAGAACACCGTGGGACTCAGTTATCATGCCATAGCACTTACAGCATGGCCAGTTGCAGCCATCTGTATTTATGCCAACGTCTTGTGGTGCATCTGTGCAGGCTGCATCTCACTCTGGTTAAAGCACAATTGATTACCAGGGCTCTGTTTCTGGTCTGAGTGGTGCTGGCTGCTACAGATGATGTGATGGTCCCAGTCCAATGGCTCAGTGCTCCAGGATCACACATAAGACACCAGTGAGCTGAGTTGGGTGAGGATAGCTCCTAGAGCACATCTCCAGCCTCAATAAGTCTTTCCAGGTCAAGCCTGTGTGCAGAGACTCACTCTGCTGCTTCACACATTGCTCCTCCTCTCTGAATAAGGATCCAGTTCAGTCCTAGGAAAGGGGAGCAACCACCTTTCACAAAAGGCAAATTCTCTCCTCAAAAATAGGAACTCTTTATTCATGAGAACAGAGAGTGGCTCTGCAAGACTTCCTCTAATGCACCATCTTCTCAATTCAGTCCCATAAAAGGGGGTAAAGATCCACACCGCTGCGGAGCCAAGGTAGCCTCAGCTGACCCCAGCTGCAAAGAAAGTTCTCTGAATCATTTGTAACAGTTTGGTTTGGTTTTTTAGAAAAAGGAGAGTCTCTTTTCTTGGCAAGTGAAACTGAGGGACATTCATCAGGCCCTCAGCCCTGAGACAGAGGTGCAATGCTAGCAAGAGAGCAGATTGCTTTCTCTGTACATAACATGATGTCATCATATTTTGAGTACCTATTATGCCTGTAAACAGACAGCCATGACAGAAAGCCTTATTTTCATCTAATCACATTCCCCTTTTAGTTTCTTGAATCTGCAGATAAGGCATCTTCTTATCCAGACATCATCTTCTCCAGAGCCCAGAGGCTTTTAGATGGTGAGTGGAAATTGCCATGCTTAGCAGTAAAAGCAGCATCCCTTACCCCACTGTCATTCCCCTTCTCTCATTATTAGGGATCTAATTTCTAAGAACCTTCACTCACTGGCTCCAAGTTGATGTTTTTGCATTGTGGAGTAATTTCTTACTTATTTTAAGGCATTGGTGTAAATGTACCCTCTGTAGTTGCTACTGGAGACCAGCAGAGCATAGCTGTGCCTCCTCCTGCCTCCTTTCATCATACACCACAGAATATTTGTCAGGCTATCTTCATGTTTTTCCCCAGAGGGGAGGTGATGGAGATGGCATGAACATCCCAGTCATGCCTCCAAACTTCTTGCTGAGATATGTGCACCAAGGTGAAGCAGGAGCCCAGCAGCTCCAGGGTGGGACCATCCCTCTCCAGCACTCAAACCTCATGAGCCTAAGGCTGACAATACCCAACCCAGTCCATGCTGTTGGCAGAAGAGAGTCCTCACACCTCCCTCCCACCCCCCCCAAAAAAAGGCAATTTGAGTGAAGAAAGCTCTATTTTGTTAACTCCCTCGAGTAAGTAAATGCAGGGCACAGATCCTTCGAGATCCTGAGCACCATCTGCCCCACTGAAGGACCATGCTCAGCACCCCCAAGGAAACCAGATGCACATCCCTGCACCCACCTGAGCTTGCAAAAGCTGAAATGGGTGTTTGTGCTGTGGTGCTGCTGGCTGGCAGCTTGTTGGTGCTAACGTATGCAAGGGGAAAATAAAAAGCTTACAAGGTCTGGATAAACAGAGGTGAAAGTTCAGCTCTGCTTCAGCAAAGGGTTTGCAGAGGAACCAACCCAGAGATGATGCTTGAGTGAAAGGAGGACTTCATGCAGCAGCAGGCACCTAGTGTGAAGGCAACAAGCAGCTCAAAAGCCAAGCAATCACTAAGGAACCACTGGAAAGAGTGTCACAGCAAGAAAAGAAAGGAAGCTTTTTGGGCAGAATGATGACTGGAGAGAGCTTTGGAACTGTAAGCAAATAAACTGAGGCCTGTTGTTGGATTCCCTGTTGGGTCAGGGAAACAGGAGTCTCTTATTTTGTATTTATTTTTTTTTTCTTAGCCATGCTTTGTAAATAAGCAGGATTAGATCAAAGGCAGAGCCACCTCCAGCACCAGCTTCTCCTCCTGAGTGAAAACCACCTGGTCAAACAGTGTCTCTCAGGTTTTTTTTTGTCAGTTTTTCTTTGCATCCAAATCCTTCTCTATTGAATCTAGCAGTTATAAAGTGATCTACCCTTAGTGAGAGACCTGAGGTCAAAAAGAAAAAATCCAGCATTCCTATAGCCCTCCATCATCACATTGAGGTTCCTTTGCAAGCAAAAAAAAGTCCCTAGTGAAAGAGTAAAATAATGCAAACTTTGCTGGGAAGCTGGGAGTGAATTCTGTCATTTCTGGGCTGTGGAGCAGACCCTCTGAAAGCAGTAGTGGATGGGGAAGGCCGAAGCACATCAAGGGTTAAAGGGATGATGTAAATGGAGAGAGACATTCCCAGTGAAAACAAAAAGAGAGTCATGCCCTGAGGATCAGTGTCTGAATCTGGGGTAAGTCGGTTCACTATTCTCCTCAGAAGGAAACATTTTAATTAGCTCAATACAAAACAGATACAGCACTGAGGAGTCACCATGAGCAGGAAATGCTTTGTAAGTCTCAGAGGACAGTTAGGAGACAACGGCAGTGCTGACCAATTAAAAAAAGAAAAAAGGACAACAATGCCTTTAGGATTAGGTCCCATAGGCTCTGGTTTCCACCTCTGCACTCTGGCTTGGAGAATGATTAAATTGGGGTCCTGCTGAAATTCGTGCACTGAGATCCAAGCAGCAGAAAGTAGCTGTTGAACTTGGAGGGTCTGCAGGGTTCCTGGACAATCAATCCAAGCCACCTCGTGTAAGGAGGAAAGGAGCAGTTGGTGCATGTCCACCTTCCCCCAGCAAGGTCTCAGGATCACTCCTGATGGCTGAGTGAAGGGCAATGCCTCATAAGCTCCCCTGTTTGGTTTTGCTCCTCTCAAAGCAGACAGCAAAACCTGACTGCCAGGATCTCAGGATTTCACCTTCCCACCAGGTGTGGCAGCAGAGTGGGACAGGAAAGTGCCAAGGGTGCACACTGAGGACCCTTGCCCAGTTAGTGTCGAAGCCATGAATAAGAATCTTCCTGTCTTGTCTTTTATGCTGATAGCAGAGAACATCCCCCTTTTGCCCAGCATACCAGCTAGGCATTCACTCTGATAAAACCCAGGGAAGAATGGCTCTTTGAAGCTGCAGAAACCTTTGCATGGACTTCAAAGTCACACTTCTGTCTACTTGTTTTTTTTTTTTTTTCCCTACTGTTCTCAAATACATCACTTAGGATTAGTAAATGAAAGAGATTAAAGCATTTCTGTTGGGCCCTCTGCTTCATATAGTCAATAGTGCTTTGTTTACAGGCAGCTGCTTCGTTTCCCACTGTCTAATCCCACCCTTTCTCCTGCTCCTACCACACACCACAGAAGAAACACAGGCAAATCACAGAATCCCAGTGTGGTGAGGGCTGGAAGACACCTCTGGGGATCATCTAACCCACCCCCCCTGCTAAAGCAGGGTCACCTACAGCAGGTTGTCCAGGATCACGGTGTCCAGGTGGGTTTGAAGTCTCTCCAGAGAAGGAGACTCCACAACCTCTCTGGGCAGCCTGCTCCAGGACTCCAGCACCCTCACAGGAATGAGCTTTTTCCTTCTGTTCAGATGGAACCTCCCAATTTCAGTTTGTGCCTCTTGACCCTTGTCTTGTCACTGGGTACCACTGAAAAGAGCCTGGTCCTATCCTCTTGACCCCTGCTCTCTTTAGCTGTTGAGGAGCACTGGGAAGATCCCCACTCAGGCTGCTCTTCTCCAGGTTACACAGCCCAGGTCTCCCAGCCTTTCCTCCTCAGAGAGATGCTCCAGAGCCTTCAGCATCTTTGTAGCCTATCAGGATCTTTCTGGATGACATCTCTTCTCTCAAGTGAGAATTGAACAAGTTAGAATTGGCAGAAAGATTTACAGAGAGAAAAAGTTTCTTGTTGATCTGTTAAATATATTTACATTTAAGTATATTCATCTATCAAGAATATGGATTCAAACAGTTGCAGTCAGTCTGTACCTGCCTATAGTGTTTAGCCTAGAAGAATCCAAGTCCTACAGCCTCATGTAGAAAGATCTATGCAAAATTTTTCCTCAAGCAACTCCCCCACCAGTATCTTTTTTGAGCCTTCTGTATAATTCAAGTGGAATGAAGGAGGAAAACATACTCCAAAAACTGAAGAAACGAAGTTTGTGGTTGTAACCTTGTGCTCAGTGCTGGGAGTGAACTGTACAATCATTGCAACAACTGGGTGAGAAACAGGGAAGCAAAAGCTCTCTAATGAACACAGTTCTTGTCAAGAGAAGGCATAAAGCAGGAGCTGTGCCCAAGGAAAATGCTGATTTCCAGGGTCAGGATCAAAACACAACAGCTGCTGCCATAACCTAGAGACACTGCTGGACAAAATCCAGGTGACACCCCCTAAACCCCCAGCATCCCCACCTTGTGGCTCATCAGGTTTTGGATTCTTTACCTTCAAAACCTTTGTCTTACAAGAGTGAGAGATGACCTGAGTACACAGAGTGCTAATCTAGAAAGAGATCCCTCAGATTTGAAAGCTTTTCACATTTGGTTTGCATCAGATCTCATAGGAGGAGGCTGAGCAGGGTGGAATTACTTCAGCAAAGGCACACAGGATGTCCTACATGTTCAGACTGATCCCTCTTACATCTCACATGAGAAACAACCTGAAGATGCATAAATGTTGGTCCCAGACTTCACCCTTTTTTCTCACCTCAGTTTGATGGACTTGTGGAAGGTGGGATGTGTATGAGACAGAAAGAAAGGATTACAGAATCAGATTTGAAAGTCTGCTTTTTACACAGAATCCCAGCATGGTGCAGGTTGAAAGAGACCTCTAGAGATCATCCTGTCCAACCCCTCTGCTAAAGGAAGGTCACCCACAGCAGGTTGCACAGGATCACAATGTCCAGGTGCGTTTGGAGTCTCTCCAGAGAAGCAGACTCCACAACCTCACTGGGCAGCCTGGCCCAGGGCTCTGGCACCCTCATAGGAAAGAAGTTGTTCCTCATGTTCATCTGGAACCTTCTGGGTTCCAGTTTGTGCCCATTATCACTTATCACATCACTGGGTATGACTGAAAAAAGTCTGGTCCCATCCTCTTGCCCCTACCTCTTAGCTATTGATCAGCATTGAGAAGATTCCCCTCCCAGTCTGCTCTTCTCCAGGCTAAACCATCAAAATGCAGTGGTAGGGATTTTCTTTTTCCACAGCCAGGCAATAGCAGTAGTGAAGGTGGTGTGCACAAAGAGCATCCTACTGCTTTAATCCTCAGTGGAAAGGAAGGAAAGTGACTTTCACATTCAGAAAACTAAAGCTGTAAACTCACTCTGCAGAGGTTAAAGGATGTGGCTGAGTTTCAAAGCAGCTTGTCAGCTTGTTTAAACACCTCAGTGCTGGAAGGTAAACAACTTTGAGCCTGTATTTGAAAAACTATGACTTCATTAGACAATTGCTGGCAGGCAATTCTCATTCATCCCTTAAAAAAAAAAAAAAAAAAAGGGATTTTTACCTTGTGGTTGTCTGCTGCAGAGCAAGGGGGCGGGGGGGGGGGAAGAATGAAGTGATGCAGCACCTTTTCTCCTGTGCAACAAGTATCTGGGTCAGGCTGCTGGCAGTAGTCAAGGTGAGCATTTCAAAGCTGCTGTGTCAGGCTGTGTGCTGAGGCACAGCCAAAATCCTGTGCACAGCCCGGAGAGTGGGGTTTCCATCCACCTCTGAGGCACATGGCTCTGTAAAGTTTTGAAGGACACCTAATCCTTCTCAGAGGTTGGCTGCAGACATGAGGCTTGGAGAGGAAGAGTCTGGCACACCTGTTATTTACACTCTGCAGCAGGATCTGCTTATGGAGGCTACATTTCAGTATGAGTAGAACTTGCTGCTGATGGAGATAACATGCAGCCTCCTTCTGTACTGAAAGGCAGCTCCCAGCCAAGAAGTGAATGCATTAGGCTGAGGGTTGAGCCAGCAGGCACAGCTACTCCTGTTAAAGCTCATGTGTGCTTTTGAATCCAACTAGGCTCTTGTCTAAAGGCGTTTTCAACTGGTAGATTATTTAGATTACCAAGCATTCAAAGTGCACCCTTGAGATTGAACTACTAACATCTCGACAAGTTTAAATGTTTGGTATCCTCCTGAGGTCATTTCACAATAAAGTTCATTTAGCCCTGAGTTTGGTTGGGAGAATGCTGGGGGGTAAGTGTAAAACACAAAGGGGTGCAAGGAAGGTTTTGCTCTGCCCACCTGTCCCCAAAGCCCTGTACAGTCTGCATAATGAGTTTCCACTCCCATGTGCTGTACAGAAAGCCCCAGCAGGGGATTTGCTTCCTCTGTCATTGCCACATAATCAACAGTGATCAGATAAGGGCACAACTACTGCTGGTCTGAACACTTGTTAATGAAGGATATCATCACAGATGTAGGATTCAAAGAACTAAAACAAAAGATAAGGTTCAAGGAGGCCAAGCCTGGATCAGGGCAATCCCCTGTCATCAGTCCAGGCTGGGGGATGAAGGTATGGAGAGAGGTTAAGAGAAGGACTTGCAGTGATGGTGAGTGAAAAGCTAGACAGGAGTTGTTAATGGGTTCATGTTTGAAAGAGACCTTTGAGATCAAGTCCAACCCTTAACCCAGCACTGTCAGGTCACACTAAACCATGTCCCTCAGCACCACATCTACACTGCTTTTAAATCCCTTCATGGACAATGACTGCATCACCTCCCTGGGCAGCCTGTTCCAGGGCTTGACAACCCTTTTGGAAGAAATTGTTCTTTATGTCCAACCTAAACCTCCCCTGGTGAAACTTAAGGCTATTTTCTCTTGTCCTGTTACTTGTTACTTGAGGGGAAGAGACTGACCCTCACACCTCAGTCCAACCTCCTTTCAGGCAGCTGTAGAGTGAGGTCTCCTGAACCTCCTTTTCTCCGGGCCAAACACCCCCACAGTTCCTTCGGCCACTCCTCACAGGAGTTGCACTCTAGACCCTTCCCCAGCTTTGTTGCCCTTCTCTGGACCCACTCCAGTACTCTCAACACCCTTGCTGTAGTAAGGAGCAAGGTGCAAAGGTGAGGTACCACCTGCTCTCTGGGTCACAGCACTGGTTTTTGCAAAGCCTCCTGGTGTCCAGGCTCTCCCAGGTGAGGGCAGAACTTGCACCTTCTGTCTGGCAAAGCTGTGACCATTACACCTTTCTCAGCACTTGAGGTTTTACCACTGGACTTCCCTGACAGCCTGTCTGCAAGAAAACTGTCAGTGTCAGCTTTTCCAAAAGGAAAACATATGGAAAACATTTGATTTTGATCAGTTTGCATCCCAAATCATCTTGATTCCATGCTTGCTTAACCCAGGTTGTTTGTATATTGCCATTTCAACCTTTAACCTCAATTACAAGTCTGTTGTGGAAACCACGTTGTCAGAGGATCACTTTCTGGAAGGGAGCCTGCTCATCACAAGGGTTTCACCTCTCTGAATTACCACCCAGTTGTAGCTACTAAGTCTCAGATTACTAACAGATTACAAACTTTCTGGCATTTCTTTGGTTTGCTGTAGGTTACAAGGTAAAGATTTTTCCTTTAGTTACAGAACTTTGCTCCACATTTCCAAGATGTAACAACTGCAGGTTGCAACTCAAACCCTCCTCACTCTAGTGAGGGAGGCTTTCCAACTCCTTATTCTTACGGGCATTGAAAATAGTCCTTAGAATAGCACTGAGAACATCAAGACAGTTCAGAAAGCACTTACCTCAACTCTGCACTTCTCTGAAGCTTGCTGCTTTGGGTCAAAGTCTTCCAGGAATGCGGATTAGGGGATTTCCCAGATTCCAGGGTTCTGATCCTTTGCAAAGGCTAGAAATGAAATGGAGGTATCAGTATAGCTTAGAGGAGAGGCCTTTCTGTAAAGCATTTTAGACTTGCTAAGATAAATTTTAAAAAGGACTTTTCAAAGTAATAATTTTCTTTGTTTGTTTTGCAGAAATGTAAGGGGGAAAAGATGGAGCATTTTTCCAGAGTAACTTTGGAAAGCAGCTTTGAAAAATGTTTCTGAAATACAACATTTTTGGTTTTCCCTTTGAGAAGGAGGTGTGAGGATGCACCTGTCTTCAAGCAGGGAATTATAGAATGTCTCAAGTTAGAACAGACACTCAAAGGTCATCTACTCCCCACTGCAGTCAGCATGGACACCTTCATCAGAGTATGTTGCTCAGAGCCCCACATAACCTGGAATGGTTCCAGGGATGAAACATCTGCCACCTCTCTGGACAGCCTGGGCCAAGGTGTCATCACCCTCCATGAAAAACATTTCTTCCTTTTGTCTAGTCTGAATCTTCCCTCTTCCAGTTTCAAACCATCAGCCCTTGTCCTGTCACAACTGACCCTGCTACAGAGTCTGTCCCCAGCTTTCTTTCAGGTCCCTTTACATAACAAGAAGCTGCAATAAGGCCTTTTGCAGGCTGAACAACCCCAACTCTCTTAGCCTGGCCTCACAGCAGAGGGCTTCCAGCCCTTGGATCATTTCTGTGGCCTCCTCTAGACCCACTGCAACAGCTCCATGTCTCTCCTGTGCTGAGGACTCCAGAGCTGGACCCAGCATTGCAGATAGGGTCTCAGCAGAGCACAGGTGCAGAATCCCCTCCCTTGTCCTGCTGCTCACGCTGCTGGGGATGCAGCCCAGAACATGGTTGGCTTCTAGGCTGTGAGTACACATTGATGGCTTATGTCCAGCTTTTCACCCACCAGCACCCCCAAGTCTTCTCTGCATGGCTGCTCTCCATCATTCCATCCCCCGAGCCTATGAGGGACAGTGGGAACCACCCCAAGTGAGCTGTAGAACCTTGTACTTGGCTTTGTTGAACTTCATAACATGCACACAGTCCTTCTGATCCAGGTCCTTCAGCTGTGTCAACTGCACCACTCAGCTTAGTGGCACCTGCAAACTTGGCTGAGGGGTGCACTTGATCCCAGGAGATTAACATAGGTTTGGCATTTTTAAAATACTCTGTTAACACAGGTTTGTGACCTTTTTAATACTTTAATACAGTTTTGAAGTTTGTCTAGATCTTTTGCAGCAAAAGAGGATAAAAACCAAGGGAACTTTCATTTCTGCACAGTTAAAAGCAACCATTAAAACTTTCAGCTTCTTTCTCCTCTCATTAGAAGTCTGTGTGAATGTTTCTGGCTGATTCTATACCTTGGTAATATTGTGGGTCCATGACTTAATTTCTTTCCAGACACACTGGGCCAATTCCATCTCACATTTTAAAGAGAACCCTTTCCAAGTGGAAAGTTGGAATTAGCCATGGACTCTCTTTCCTAATGAGAGGATGAGGGATGATGAGGGAAGGAAAGACCAAGTACAATAACTGCTGTGTTCAATGTTGAAAACCCCCAATAATAGTGGAATTTATGAAAGGCTACCTTGAAAACTAATTACTGGGTTTGTTTGCACATCCATTCATTTGGGAAGGAAAAAAAAAAACCTCTTTCCTGTGAGGGTGCTGGAGCCCTGGAGCAGGCTTGGCCAGAGAGGTTGTGGAGTTTCCTTCTCTGGAGAGATTCCAAACCCACCTGGACACTGCAATCCTGGGCAACCTGCTGTGGGTGACTCTGCTATAGCCAGGGGAACTGGACTGGATGATCTGTAGAGGTCCTACCAAGCTGGGATCCTGGAAAGCATCTGTGTTCTCTTGCACAGCCAGCTAGGTGACAGCAGGTGGCAGGACTGATGGCATCTGTTTCTCTCTTCTTTAGGATGAGAGGATCCAGGACAGAGGCGTGGTAGCAAGGTTTCAAGCCACCTTCCTGGAATGCGTTTCCTCGGGAAGAGAGGAGATCGCTGCCTGGTTTTATGGATGTCACTGAAGTAGACTTTGAAGCTCTTTGGAAGCACCTCACAAACCTGGCATGGGAAACCACAGCAACAACCATACCTGCCTGACAGACGATTCCTTTAAGTACAACCTGTACGGTGCAGTGTACAGCGTGGTCTTCATCCTGGGTCTGATCACAAACTGCGCCTCCCTCTTCGTGTTCTGCTTCCGGATGAGGATGCGAAGCGAGACGGCCATCTTCATGACCAACCTGGCCGTCTCCGACCTGCTCTTCGTCTTCACTCTGCCCTTCAAGATCTTCTACAACTTCAACAGGCACTGGCCTTTCGGGGACAGCCTGTGCAAGATCTCCGGCACGGCCTTCCTCACCAACATCTATGGGAGCATGTTGTTCCTCACCTGCATCAGCGTCGACCGCTTCCTCGCCATCGTCTACCCCTTCCGCTCGCGCACCATCAGGACCCGCAGGAACTCCGCCATCGTCTGCGCTGGCGTTTGGATCTTGGTCCTCAGCGGTGGCATTTCGGCTTCCTTGTTCTCCACCACCAACGTGTCCAACACCAGCACCACCTGCTTCGAAGGGTTTTCCAAGCGTATCTGGAAAACCTACCTGTCCAAGATCACCATATTTATTGAAGTGGTAGGCTTCATCATCCCTTTGCTACTCAACTTGACCTGCTCCTCCCTGGTTCTCAGGACGCTCCGGAAACCTGCCACCTTGTCTCAGATCGGGACCAACAAAGAGAAGGTGCTGAAAATGATAGTCGTGCACGTGGCCATCTTCCTGGTGTGCTTCGTGCCCTACAACTCCATCCTCTTCTTGTATGCTCTCGTGCGGTCCCAGGCGATTGCCAACTGCTCCTTGGAGAGGTTTGCCAGGACAATGTACCCCATCACCTTGTGCATCGCCACCATGAACTGCTGCTTCGACCCCTTCATCTATTACTTCACATCAGAATCCTTCCAGAAGTCCTTCAACATCAAAACCCAGATTAAAATGGATTCTCTTTTCAAGACCGAGACCCCTCTGACAAAGACTGCACTCCCAGCACCACAGGATGAAATAAGTGACCAGGCTATGACCAATGGAGGAGACCCAACATCTGAATCGCATTTCTAGGGAGATGTTTACACATGGAGTTGTCCCCTGCTTAGCTTCTTGAGGAGCACCACCTGTGTGAAGGAGCTGCTTCAGAGCATGTGGGCTCACGTGTGTGCTCATGAGGCTATGGGGGAACAACTAGACAGGTAGAGAAATCCTTACACTGGCATAGTCCCAACAGGTGATAAAAATCCTGCTGGGTCTCCCTTTGGAGACAGGTAACAGTGTATGCACCAGCTGAAGAAGCTGTTCTGTTCCCTCTTTCATCAGGGGATGCCAACATTTGGCATTGTTGTTGTGGTTTTTTTTTTTTCCCCCTCAGCAGTTGACATGGGACCAGTTGGAAAATAGAGAATTCTAATTTTCGTAGAGATCCCTACCAATATTTCATGCCTTCTGAAGATGCCTCAGCATATGTTAACACTCAATAACTCCCCACAATAATATGTATGTTTGCTTAAAAAGGCATAATAAAAGCTTTTGGCTTTTCCTTATTTCACTGCAAGAGTTTGTCTAGACACAGGTGTGCTGCACTGATGGCATGGAGAGGAAAGAAGTGGTGTGAAAGTAGGCAAAACAGTTGCTGGGTGACAGAAAAGTAATGAGGAAAAAAAAGAATAATGAGTAATGCAGTTCTGAAGTTCCATTCTTGTCAGGTGAAGCCATCTTTTAAATTTAACTGCAACCTCTAGGGAGAGGTAAAAAGCTTTGCTGCACTTGGGCTTTTACATCCCAAGGGATTGTGTGTGGCTGCTCCTGCTGAGGACCAGAGTATGAAGTCAGCTGAAAGAAAGGGCCTGAAGCCCCAGAGCTCTTGGAAGAGCAGATCTCTGGTTGGGACATTGAGTGTAGCTGGAGGGCTGAAGGACCACCAAGTGCTGACCTTGAGCTGCTTACATTTCTGGTGCATGAGCAGATTGTTATGTCAAGCAACCCTACTAAGGAGTGTGTTTGGATACAGACAACCAATTAAGAGAAGATCTTGGAAGTGATTGCTTGCTGGGTTTTGCTCTACAGCCAACTAATTAGGTGGTCTCAAAGTTACTCCAAAATAGAATAAGTCAAACAAGTTGGCCATGCTCTTTTCTTAGTTGTGACAGCACTGTTTGCTTGTTTTTCTATTAATTTATTACAGACCCTGCCTTTTATAGATACAGAAATATGTAATCATAGAATTGTTTCAGTTGGAAAAGACCTTTAAAATCTAGTCCAACCGTTAGGTAACTCTGCCAAGTCTGGGGCTAAGCCAGATTCCTCAGCACTATCATCTATCTGCATCCAGGGATGGGGATTCAACCACCACCCTGGGGAGCCTGTTCCAGTGTTTGATAACCCATTCCATGAGGAAGTGTCTTCTAATATCCTCCCTTGGCACAACTTGAGGCCATTTCCTTTCATGCTATCACTTGTAACTAGGGAGAAGAAATCAACCCCCACCTTGCTACCACCCTCTTTCAGGTAGTTGTTGAAAGCAAGAAGGTTTCCCCTCAGCCTTCTCTTCTCCAGGCTACCCAACCCCACTTCCCTCAGCCACTCCTCACCAGACCTCTTCTTCCAGAGCCTTCTCCATCTTTCTGGCCCTTCTCTGCACCACTTGCAGAACCTCAACATCCTTTTTGAAGTGAGGGCTCTAAAACTGAACACGGTACTCAAGGTCTGGCTTCACCAGTGCTGAGTACAGGGAGACAACCACTTCCCTGGTCCTTCTGGTCACACTATCGCTCATATAGGCCAGGATGCTGCTGGCCTTCTTGGCCACCTGAGCACACTGCTGGCTGGCTGTATGCCCCTGCATTTCATGAGAGGTTTCATTTCTTGCTGTTGGTTCATATTTGAAGGTCTGCTGACTTGACAGGGTAAATACGAGAGACAGGAAGGAGAAGAACAATTGCACTTGAAGCAGTATGGCATGACTCCTTAGGTCAGTAATTACATTTTCCATAGTCCAGCATAAAGCTCTGCCATGCTGCCAAAAAAGACAAAGCATTAATTGAACAGATGTTTTCCACTCAGCTATTTCTCTTAAGTCTCTCAGATGAAGCCTCATGAGATACTGAGAGCTACAGACTGAATGTGATTATTACTTAAAGCAACCAGGGGCTTTTAAAGTGTGAAAAGATTTCAGCTGCAAATGTTGGTGCTTTGAAGGGAATACTGATGCAGCATTACATTCATTTGGAATAAAAGTCACTTGGCATACCAAGGCTAAGGCAGACCCCAGAGATCATTTTATTTTAGTCTTAAAATGACCATTCATTATCTAGAGCCTCTTACTGCAGTCAATGATTTGACTCATTCCACACAGGGAGCATGAGAGCAGCCAAACCTAGATCTCAGCTTTCAGCTGCAGCTATATTTACTAGAAGCTTGCACACAAGATTGACTTGGCAGGTTTTTGCTGTACATTAAAGCCCTCAGATGACACCAGTCTGGAGCGGGGAAAGCATGAAAAACAAGGAGAGGTTAGACAAGCTGGTGAAATGAGGTGGATGTGGCAGGACAACAGCAGAGTTAGAGTGAATCTTTCAGCAGTTAGGGGAAGTTTACCTCAAGCAGAGGCAGGAAGCTCTGTTTGAAGCAGCATCACTACTTGTCATTTAACAGCACACAAAGTGGAAAGCATTGCAATGCTCCTTCCCTTCCCATGCAGGCCTGAACAGAGCTCTTTAGACTCATGTTTCCTCTGCCCGATAAGCCCCTTTCAACACCTGCCTTCAAATGCACCTATTTCAAAGATGATGCTTCCCTAACTTCATCTCAGAATGCAGGGTGAAGCAAGGAGGGGTTTCACAGGCAGGGTTTTCAGTGTACACCAAACTGCCCTTCACCCCACAGCACTGTCAGGTGGTGAGGAGGAGGTTGTGAAACCCTCAACAGCTCTGACACAATCCCACGTTGTTCTAAAGAGATTGGACAGCCCCAGTCCACTGCCCTGCCACTAAGTGGTTGGGAAAAATTGTGCTTGATGAGACAAGAGCTCTGTTTCAGGGATGGGAGAGACAGGGAATGACAGTGGGAAGAATGCACTGAATAGCTGAGGGTGTGTTTAAAACCATCTTCCTAAGGCTGAGAGAGTTGGGGGTGTTCAGCCTGCAGAAAAGAGGGCTCCATGAGAGCTGGCTGTGGCCTTCCAGTACTAAAAGGAGTACTGGAAAGAAAGCTGGGGACAGACTTCTTAGCAGGGCCTGCTGTGACAGGTCAAGAGGTGATGGTTTTAAACTAAAAAAGGAAGACTCAGACTAGCTAGAAAGAGGAATGTTTTTAAGCTGAGGGTGATGAAACACTGCCTCTGGCTGCCTGGAGAGGTGTTAGATGCTCCATCCCTGGAGCCATGCCAGGTCAGGTTGTCTGGGGCTTTGAGCAACCTGCTCCAGTTGAAGATACCCCTGCAGGGGAGTTGGACTGGATGAGCTTTGAAGACCTCTTCCAACCCAATCCAGCCTGTGATTTGCAATGCAAATCAGTGGCACATGAGTGCTCTTCTCCAAGGCAAAGCCCCTTTATTTCAGCTTTAGAGGCCAGTTTGCTCTTAGTGACTAACATGCAACTGTCAGCTTCTAAGTCTTATTTTAAAGCTGATTCTTTCCACTTGCAAGCAAGAAGCAGCAAGGGAAGATCCCTGAGTTGCATAGGGTCTGGGAGCTTCATGGGCCAGGGCTGCTCTCTGAGGTAAGCAAGAGCTTGACAGCAGAGAATTTTTTTTTTTTTGGCAATAATCCTGGAAGACCTTCTGCTGTGAGCTCCACAGGCCTTCCTCTAGTGAAATCCAAGGGAAGGGAAGAGGAAAAAAAAAAACCCAAACCCAAAAATCTAACCTAGAAACCACTATCTAGGCTTCTTTAAGGAAATGTTAAGAGAGAGTGGGGAAAGAACTGCATGCAGCTGGAAAGCCTCCAGTCTGTAGGTACATAGCCTGACTGTAACCTGAGCATAATGGGTGTCTTTTTCTAAGCACAACTTGTGCCAAGGCTTACAAATTTCTGTTTGCAGTTTTATGGGGCAAGGGCTGGGGTTGATATTCTCACATAAAACGGTAATACTATCATCATGTGCCAAAAGGCTAACTGAAAAGATTCATTATTTGGTAATTTAATACCTTATAAATTATATTGAGATCATATGCTGACTGACACTCACATCTGGTAGGGGAGCTCTTGGCTGATATATATTTTTGTTTTCCCTAGGTCAGGTACAGCCAGTAAATGCTCTATGGTTTGTGTATAAATAAACCAATTATGCATTGAGAGAGAGGAAGTAATTTTTCAGATGCTGGTAGAGCAGGAGGAGCAATGGTGGTAAGAGAAAGGTGGGCTCACAGTTTTTCTGTCTGAGTGTTACTTCTCCCTTGACAAAGGGTTATTTGTCACACAGCACACCAGAGCTAGGAGTTTAGAAGAAAAAAAAAAAAATCTAATTAATTATAACTCAATGCCTTCAGCTGAAGCTGAGAGACAGGATCCTGCAATTCTCTCAGATGCTAAACACAGCATTGATCAAGGACCTTAGAACTGCCTTCCAGTACTGGAAGGGAGCCTGCAGAAAAGCTGGAAAGGGATTTTCATCAGGGTGTCCAACAGTAAGACAAGGGGAAAGGGAGGGCAGGGTTAGATTGGATCTTAGGAAGAAGTTCTTCAGTATGAGGGTGGTGAGACTCTGGGATAGGCTGCCCAGGGAGGCTGTGGATGCCTCCTCCCTCAGGGTGTTCAAGACCAGGCTGGATGAGGACATGGGCAACCAAGTCTAGCTGAGAGGTGTCCCTGCTCATGGCAGGGGGTGGTTGAGTAGATGATCTTTAAAGGCCCCTTCCCACCTGAGCCATTCTAGGATTTCACCACTGCCAGCAGCTCACTGCTCTTACTCCCCACTTTCCATGTGGGGTTCACTCACTATAAGCTCACCATGAGCTTTGCAACACATTGTCCTGCTGCAAAGCTGAAGGCTCTGAAAGGTAACATGGAAACCTCTCTTCCAGGCTCAGCTTGGAAAGGGATTGTTTCCAAAGGCCTGCAGTGACAGGACAAGGGGCAATGGTTTGAAATTAGAGAAGATTGAGATTGGATGTTAAGAACAAGTTCTGCACCACGAGGATGGTCAAACACCAGAACAGGTTGCCCAGGGAGGTAGCTGAGGCTCCATCCATAGAGATGAATTCAGGGTCAGGCTCAACAAGGCTCTGAGCACCCTGCTCTAGTGCAGAATGTCCCTGCTGACTGCAGCAGAGGTTGGACTAGATGACCTTTGGAAGTCCCTTCCAACACAACCTGTTCTATGATTCAGTGTCATGACAGGAGGCAGCAGGGCCATGTGTTAGCCCCTGTGAAAGGTTCCCTTCACACAGGAGGCTTTTCTTAGTAACACAACAGGCTCTACATCTGATGAAGCATGCTAAGAGTCTGTGGGACAGCATAAACCTTCACCAGCAAACTCCTGAGGCTCAAACCTGTGAAATACAAGAGCAAGAGGCAGCACAAATGATGCATGCAAGTCACATTAAGTAAGAAGGATGGAAAGTTCCTGTGCTGCACATGCTCCTCAGACAGGAGTGCCCTGTTCTTCCTAACTTTGCCCACCACAAACCTGCTGAGAGGATTCAGTGCAAGATCCCTCTAAAAATACTCCTAAAACCACATTTCTAGGAAATGTGGTGTGGTGCTGCAGGAGTGATGGGCTGAGACTCTGCTCTCCCTCCCTGCCCTCTACCCAGCAAAATCCTGCTGCATGACTCAGAGAGGGCTTCCCTCTGACAACCAGCTGGTGAAAGAAAATGGGACCTAAGACATTGGTAAGGCACTGGTGGATCTTCTCAAAGGCCAGTGCCTCTAAAGAGCTGCCCAGTAACATTCTGTGTCATTCCCAGTGGATGAATTTGCTGTAAAATGGGCAGGAAATTACCATTTGGAAAAGCTGCCTCAGAACAGAGAACAGCAACAGACAAAAACGCTCCCTGTGAAAGCTTGACTACACAGTGCTGGATTTGGGGAAAGCAGAAATAGGAGGTGTGAGGGAACTGAGAAGCTGAGGCTGTTTCCAAAGCACACCATGGAGCACAGGGTAATATGTTCAAATGATCATCAACCCAGGCTGCAAAGTCCAAGCAAAAGAGGCAGAGCAGTATGTGCCAGGAGCAACACTGCTAGGTCCTGTATAGAGTCAAAGAATTGTTTTGGTTGGAAGAGACATTTAGGATCATCAAGCTCAACCCTTAGCTAAGCATTGCTAGGTCACTGCTAAACCATGTCCCTCAGCACCACTTCTACACAGCTTTTGAACCCCTCCTGGGATGGTGACTTGGTCACTTCCCTGGGCAGCCTGTTCCAGGGCCTGACAACCCTCTTAGGGAAAGAAATTGTTCCCAGTGTCCAACCTAAAACTCCCTGGTGCAACCTGAGGCCATTTCCTCTTGTGCTGTCCCTTGCTACTTGGCAGAAGAGACCAACCCCCACCTTGCTCCATTTTCCTTTCAGATAGTTGGAGGGAGTGAGAAGGTCTCCCCTCAGCTAAACAATCCCACTTCCCTCAGGCACTCCTCAAGGACCTGTGCTCTAGACCCTTCACCAGCTTCATTGCCCTTCCCTGGACCCACCCTAGCACCTCACAGTGGCCTTTGTGTAGTGAGGGCCCCAAAACTCAGCCCAGTACTTGAGATGTGGCCTCACCAGTGCAGGGGGCAATGCCTGCTCCAATCCTGCTGGCCACATTATTGCTGATCCAAGCCAGGATGCTGTTGGCTGTCTTGGCCACCTGGGCCATTATGCTGGCTCCTTCATCTGGCTGTTGACAAGCACTCCCTAGGTCTTTTGTTGGACCCACCTCCATGTAGCAGCTAGCTGGCCATCCTGCAGAGGGGATCAAGAGAGCCACCCTGGTGCAGGGCACCAAAAGCCAGGCTGGGTCTCACTGTGCCAGCCCAGCAAACATAACCCTAAGGCACTGGATAACCCCAAACCTCTGCAGCATGCAGAAGAGCAGACTGCAAACAGTTCTTTGGGAAGGATTTCAGAGCAGAAACAAAGAGCTCTCATCTGGGTAAGCAGATTCAGTTGCTTAGCATTGATTTATGAAAGAGGCAGAGCTGTGCTTCAGAAGATTACAAGTCCAAGCCCTGCTCCCCTCCTAATGCCTGAAAAGCTGCAATTTTAACTTCTGAGTGCTGACCCCAAGTACCCTGCCTGGGTAGGAGCTAGGCATTTGCTGACATGCCCCTGAGGACCATAACTCAAAATTACCCCCAAGATGCCATGCTGCAGAAATATCTTGTTCAGAAAACTCAATTTGTGGGAGAATCAAGAGGATAAACTCAGGGAAGCTTAGAAAGTGAGGAAGACCTGCTCAAAACATGAGGCTTTTCTTCCCACAGCACTGGCCAAAATACTTTCCTCTAAGTACTGATTCCACCTGCCAGAATCTTCTTTATTTCATGTTCAGTCAGTCTCTGAGCATATTAGTAAGGGCTTGGAGGTGTGGAACTGAGTTTACACCAAGAGAAGCATGAAAGGTTGCCAGGGCCATAGGTGGCACTAACGTGGCCATGTGCAAAGGGCTGAGCCTGCTGGGGGATGATGGAATGTTGAAGCCTGCTGGGATGAGGGAAAAGGAGGGCAGAAGTTAGACACTCTTAAGCTTGTCAGGGAAGAGAGTGATTTTAATCCCCATAAAGCAGGCACGTTTCACAGCACACTGCTGTCCCTCTTTTTCCCTCTGAAGCTGTTACTTCCATATTGAGCACCACTGGTAGCTCTTGGTTTTCACCTTCAGTTTAACTTCCATTCAAAACCAACAGGACATCCACACCCCTCAACCACTGGGCCAAGTGAGGAGCTGGGTGGTTTCTCTTCAGGACTGCTGCCCTCATGCTTTCCCAGAACACTCAGCTGCCCAGATGCTAAGAAAACCCTGTGCTGGCTTTCCTCTGCCCAGGGGATTTTGCCCAGTGTAAATATTGTACAGAAGTTAATGACATTCATGTTTTGCACTGTTTGCTCTTTTCTGTGTCTCTGTGTGTGGATAGTGAGGGAAAAAAAAAAAGGAAAGTTTTTCCTGGAAAAGCAGCATGTGTGAGTGTGCTCATTTACCCTGAGCTTCCATCAACATACATATTAACTGAAATAATAATCAAGTGTAAGGTTTTTTTTTTTCCTGTAGACTTCTAAGAACCTCTGAGTACATCCAGCACACACAGAGGATTTGCTGGAAATCATAAGGATGGGAAACTGGTTATTTCTGTTTGTTGTTTTATACACCCCCCCCAACACACACATCCCCCCCAGTCCAGCTTCTGCTGAGACAGTACATCATTAACCTCAGTTCCTTCTGCAGCCATGCTTCACAGAATGCTCAGGGTTGGAAGGGAGCCCCATAGATCAAGTTCAACCCCTCTGCCAAAGCAGGGTCACTTAGGGCAGACTGCACAGGAACACATCCAGGTGGGTTTGGAAAGTCTCCAGAGAAGGAGACTCCACAATCTCTCTGGGCTCCATCACCCTCACCATAAAGAAGTCTCCTCATGCTGAGGTGGAACCTTCTGTGTTCCAGCTTGTACCTGTTGATCCTTGTCCTATCGCTGGGCACCACAGAAAAGAGCCTGGCACCTTCATCTTGACACCTACCCCTCAGGTATTTATAGACATTGATCAGACCCCCTCCCAGCCTTCTCTCAAGACAAAACAGCCTCAGGTCTCTCAGTCTCTCTTCATAGGAGAGATGGAGTAAAATAGATCATGAGATATCTTTTGACCACTGGAAGGATTGTGCTGCTCCCAAAGCTGGCACCAAGCTGCCTGATCTCTGGGAGTGAGGCAGCAGAAAAGCCAGCTCAGCAAAGTGAGCTCTGAGATCTTACCATGTGGCACTGATTTAGCAGCTGACAGGCACTGGAGATGTTATTTCATACTCCAAATCAACATTAGCTGCATTGGGGGAGCTGGGGAAAGTGCTTTAAGTAGCAGGTCAGCACCTGCAGACATCATGGGCAGAATTGCTTTCTCCTGCAGTCTTGAGCTGGGAAGTGCTCGTACTGCTTTTCCACAGTCACACAGCTAAAGGAGTTCTCCCATGGGACAATAGTGACATCCCATCATTAGTGACTCCCATGGTACAACAGTGACGTCCCATCATTAGTGACACCACCAATTCTAGCATGTTCTGGCAGTGTCCATCTCAGCCTTGTGCAGAACCCATGCAGTAACCCAGGCTAAAACCACCACCAGAGTAGTGCAAGCACAGAGCAGGGTTCAGCAAGATCAGATGCTGACCATGCTGCCCCAGGCAAGGCACTAAGGACATTGTAGCAAGAGATGATCAGCACACTCCAGTAGAGCTTGAATGGGGCTCCCCAGTTCAAGAGAGAAGGAACTACTGAAGAGAGTCCAGCAGAGCCTGATAAAGATGCTGAGATGATTGGAGCATCTCTGATGAAGAGAGACTTGGGGCTGTTTAGCCTGGAGAAGAGCAGTCTGAGAGGGGATCCAATCAATGCTGATCAATAGCTAAAGGGCAAGAGGACAAGGCCAGACTTCTCAGTGGCACCCAGCAACAGGACAAGGAACAATGTGCACAAACTGGAACTCAGGAGGTTCCACCTGAAGACAAGGAAAAGTTTTTTTCCTAGGAGTATGCTGAAGGTCCTGGCCCAGGCTGCTCAGAGAATTTGTGAAGTCTCCTCCTCCTCCGAAGATCTGAAACCCACCTGGACATTGTGATGCTGGGCAACCTGCTGAGGGGGACCTCTTTATTCTGGGAGAGGGGCTCTGTGCTTATCCTCACAGGTCAGCACAAAAGGCAACATAACATAACATATTTCAGCTTTCAGGTTCATCTGAAAGCTCAGGTCTAATGGACAACTTCAATTTTCCTCCATCAATTTCTACAGTTGCTATTCCAAAAGCCCATTTGTAACCCTTAGGGTCTTTAAAACGCCCTTCTCTCAGAAAGTCAATTCCCAAAATACAAGGTGCATTAGGACCTGTTACAATAGTATGTTTCTTCCACTGCTTCCCAGTTAAACTTATGTCAACCTCTATCTTAAACAACTCTTGAGATCCACCAGTGACTCCCTGAATAGTTATAGATTCTCCCCCTTGATAATTTGATGGTATTATGGTGCACTGAGCTCCTGTGTCAACCAAGGCCCTGTACTTCTGAAATTTTGAAGTGCCAGGCCACTGGATGTACACATCCCAATAGATTCTGTTATCTGTTCAGATCAGGATTTCCAAGGGTAATTCAAACACTTCCACTGTTCAATACAGAAGTGAACCCCCTGCACAGCCTAGCTGCCTGCATGCATCTCCCAGCAGACAATCACCTGCCTTGGACAGCCTGATGCTCTCTCTGGTTTTATTTACTTATCTGAACCTGTTTGGGTTTGCACTCCAGCCCTCCTAACATGAGCAGAAACAGAACAAAACAAAACAGGGCAGAGTTAAAAGCATCATTTGCAGCTATCAAGAAGCCTGCAGCTGAGGAGAGAGAGTTCTCACTTTTTATTCCTGCTAGACAAAGCAGGACAGTTTGAGGGTGTGGGTCAGACACAAGGGCAAAGAGGAAAAGAAATCAGGATAACCACTGCCTGAGTGTGGGAGGAGTCCTTGTATGTGACAGGCTCATGGCCTTGAGACAGACTTTGATGTAAAAATTGCAGGACTGGGCACTTGGGCTATTTTGGGTTTGGAAGAAAATCACACATGGGTTTGTCCCACACCAAAGGCCCTGAACTTGGTACCTCCTGCTCACCTTGAACGTTTTAGTGCAGGGCCCAAGGACACACTGCAGCAAGAGTGCTTCAAAACTAAAACAGTCAGCAAACTCTCAACTCGTAACAGTCCCTTCAGTGCCTCAGTTGCTGCGAGTTAACCCAAAATAAACCAGCTCAGAGCAGAATCATTGCCACACTGATTGTGCTGCAGCCATCCACCTTTCCCTCACTGAGGAGACCTACAGAGTAAGAGGTTGTCTCAGAGGCAGAGGCTCATGCTCAAGCATAACTCAACACTGACAGCCACAGTTCATGTCCTTGGTGCCTTACAGCTGCAACAGCAATGCCTAGGGAACACTAATGCAGGGAACCAGGGCTCTGACCCACATGCAGACACTGGAGCCAAATGCCTCTTGGTGACTGTGATAAAGAAAAAGCCACGAGTCTGGCTCACGGAATTGTTTGGGTTGGAAAGGTCTTTAAGATCCTTGAGCTCAGCTCTTAACTCAGCACTGCCAGGTCAGCCCTCATGTCCCTCAGCACCACAGCTATGTAGCTTTCAAATCTCTCCAGGGATGGTGACTCCACCACTGTCCTGGGCAGCCTGTTCCAGGGCTTGACAACCCTTTTGGGGAAGAAATTGTTCCTAATGTCCAACCTAAACCTCCCCTGGTGCAACTTGAGGCCATTTCCAAAGGCTGTGATTCCCTCTAAAGAACCTCTGAGTGATTTCTATGATTCTGTGAACTCACAAGATAGTTACAAAGTACAGCAAGCCTGAAAAAAAAATAATCTGGAGTCCTCCACCTCCTCTCCACTCTGGGTGACTGCCTTTGTTACACACAGATTGATGCAGGAGTAACTACACACCCAGGTGTGAAATACAGGAGTGCTCACAGTGATGCACACCCCACACTGCTCAGGTGCTGCCCTCCTGCAAGGCACCAGAATTCTGACCTGCTTTAGAGCACATGGTGATAGAAAGCCACCAGCAGTGCTGTAAGGTTCTCCTGTGCCTGGGTGACAGCCTGACAGCACCCTCTTGCTGCAGCCCAGGCGGTGTCAAACTGCACGTAGTGCTTTCCAAGCAGGGCAGGAGGGTGAGGAGCAAGCACAGCAAGGAGATCAAGATAATCCCACACATATATGCCTGGAGGAACTGCTTGAGTGACTTCAAGAAGCAGCAGCTTGTACTACAGAGGAGGGCAAGGATTTGGGAGGAGGAAGACTGAGGGAGAGAGGTTGTGCACTGGAATTAGAATGAGAGTTTCCCCCCAATAACATACAGGCTTGAATCTTCCCACAGGACTTACAACCACTTGCCAAGCTGGCCAGGTGCCAGCCAGCTCACACCTGAATTCCCTGTCCCTGGCTCAGCACAGCACAGCAGTGCAGGTTTAATAAACCCTGGCTCTCTGCAGGGGCTGCTGGCTGAGGGACAAGGCTGAGCTAACACATCCTTGGTGTTTCCACTTGGGGCTTGGCTCACACCTGGCCAGCCCAGAGCACGACCAGGGACAGCCCTCACCAACTGCAGAGGCACCCAACTCCAAGACAGTAGTTCTGCAGGACAATGAGGGTTGGTTGTTTGTTTTTTTAATTAAAAAAAAAAAATGTTTGTTTTTAACCAGAACAGGCTGGAAACCAGCCTTGCAAACAAGTTTTAGCATCCCTGGCTGGAGGTTTTATCATCTTCAGCTGAAAGCTTAATCATCTTCAGCATCTTAGACTGGAGGAAGGGAGAAGAAAAGTCACAATGCTTTGCCAAAGAGATTCCTCCTTGCCTGTGAGTCACCAGTTTGAGTCACCCTGGTGGGCCAGGAGCCATCTGACAACAATAGGAGTGTGGCAGTTTGCAGCCTGGAGTTGAACAAGCTCACGCGCCCTAAAAATAAAGCCTGCTAAGCTGCTCAAGGCCTATTTTCCTACCAAATTTCCTGCTGAGCTCTTCCAACCAGCATTTCACCACATACTGCCTTCCTTGATAGACCTGCCTGGTTTATTGCAGAGATTTAATTATGAAGTGAGGAAGTAAGGAATTCCTGTTGCTGGGTTTTTTTTTTTCCTCAAGGAGGCAGGGAGGGGGGAGAAGGAGGGAAGACCAAAATGAGACAAAAAGAATTACAAGCAATGTGCACATTTTCCTGGCATGGGATTCACTTCAGAGTAAGCAATGCTGTGAAACACCTCCTTCCTCTGCATGTGGCTCCCCTTTCCTTCCCTTCACAAAGTCTGGTTTAAATAAAGAAACATCTGCAGAAACTCCACCGCAGAGGAGCCCTAATCAAGCAAAGATAAATAGAAGCATCCAGGGTGTGCAGAGAGGTGTGGGATACCAAGAGCCTTTGTGAGAAATGGGTGCCAAGTCACTTGAGCTGCAGATTAGAGCTGGCAGGGATTTCAGAGAGCCAAAAGCCTGGCCTCAGTGCTGGGAAAACGTGCAGCAGCACAGCCAGCCAGGGACAGCACTCAGCAAAGCACACAGGGGGGCATCTCAGCACAAAAGGGAGATGCCGGTCAGAAAGGAGGTGCTGTGAACCACTCTAGAGATGGATGGACCAAGCCCCTGAGTAGGCAGAGAAATTTGTGGTGTGAGGCAGTGACAGCTACAGCTGGCATTACACCCTGTGGTTCAAGGCTGACTTCTGCGTGGGAGCTCTCAGGAGTGCAAATCTTTGCACCTGTCTGCATTTAGGAGTTCCCATCCTGAGAGTTTTCTTTGGGATGTAAGAGCTGGGAAGGGTCCCAGTCTCAGAGGTGCCCTCTGGATGCTTTGCAGACCAGAAGGATGTGACCTCTGCTGCTAATGGCTGTGCTTAATGCTTTCCCCTACAGAAGCAGCAACCTATACCATGGAGTCATAGACTGGTCCAAGCCAGAAAAGACCTCCAAAAGGCTATCTAGTCCAACCTCCCCATAGTCGGCAGGGACACCCCCAACTAGACCAAACACTCCAGTTGCCCCAGTTGGGGTAGTGCTGCTGAGCTGTGGTCTCACCATTGCCAACGATCTTTATCTGCTCGCAGTGAGCAGCACCGCAGTCATCTCGGTGCTTCAAACAGCAGCTCTCAGCAAACACCAGGCAGGGCTCCCCGGGCAAGCAGTGACTCTTCCAGCAGCAGCTGCTGGCAGTGTTTTCACACCTCTCTCTCCTTGGGCTGCTCTTTCTTTTGCTCTTCTACTAAGTGCTTCAGCAGGGGCAGATGGGTAACACAGATTTAAAACAGTGCCTCATAAAACCTGCTCAGTTTCATAGCCCAAGCTCCAGCAGTAAAATTTCATCTGGTGAGGCCAGACAGTTGCAGCTGGAGCAGGGTGAGACCAACAGCTCAAACAGGCGATATTTTTACTGGCTTTGTCTCAGCTGACTGCTAGAGAAAGAAACCTTCAGGCTAAGCAAGGAGCAGAGATCAAATTGACTTCCTTTTCTTGCAGTTTAAAGTAAAAGAGCATATTCCACAGCACTCCCATGAAAACACATCAAGCATATTTTTCCTCCTTCCCCCTACCCCCCACTGCTTTCTTTCTTTTTGCAGTAGTCTATGCATGACTGCTCTGGATAAAGAACAGGGCCAGGGCCTGCTATCTGTCTGCATCATTGGCATGGCACTGGATGGGTTGGGCCACACCATGAAGCTCCAGAGCCAGGGCAAAGGATGCATTCACAGGAAGAATTCACCCAGCTAATTGTCAGTGTGCATGGCCCTGCAGGCAGAGTCAGGGGCTCTGCAAGAGGCCTAAAGGCACCTTACAGAGCTGATGAAAAGCTGTGTGTCTTGGCTTCATAACACTGAGCCAGCACTGTGAGGTTCTTATCAAGCCCAGCCAGATTGTGCAGCTCAAGGTCACAAACAGCACAGTCCAACTGCAGCCTCCCACCATGAGAAGAGACCACTTGTCTCAGTTACTTCACAGGACTGGGGGAGGGGGAACAAACAAAATAAAAACCCTTCTTCCAAACCCTGTAATGCAATGGTGAAGCTCAGTGTCACAGCACTCAGACCTCAAGAAACAAGTGGCTCAAAACAAGTGATCAGAGGTTTGGCACTTCATGTCTCAGGAACACTGGTAGCAGGTTTCTGATTCATCCTCTTCTGTTCACACTGGGAACACAAACAGCAAGTAAGGGAGAAAGCTCCCTCCCCAGTGTCTGAACTAAGGAAACAAAGGATAAATTGAAGCAAAAGGATGCAGATAATGCAGGGGTCAATGGCTGTGTGAGCTAGCAAGCTCCAGTGGTATTTTGGAGACCATCCTAAAGCAGGCTATTTATTCCCAGCACCATAGTGACAAAACCTAGGTTCATGTTAGCTGCTCTTGTACTGCAGCCAGGCTTGCAGCCTGGTATCTCCAGCAGGAAACCAGGGAAGGAATTTTGATTACAAGTGATCACTGCTGAAGATGTGTATTCAGATAAAAAGACTTTTCATCCAGTTCCTTTTGTTTCTTGATTCCTAGTCAAACTCTAATCCTATGCATATGGCCTGGCAAGTTTGAATTCCCATACAAGTCTTTCTGAGCTAGCTTCAGGGTAGGAGAGAAAGCTGGCAAGGGGGAAAAGGTCAGTGCTTAAATACCTTATTCCTCTTACTTCCACAGGAAACCTGATGCCAAGCACAAGAACTGTATTTATTTTGAAGTCTGACCTATTTAAAAGCAGAAAATCCTCCTCTGTGAAAATCTTTCAGTTTTGGATCTGCCCATTCTTGCTCTGTGTGGCCCGTATATCCACACAGCACTTAAATCCCTGTTTCCTAAAGGAAGAGGCCAGCTTTCTGGTGAAGGTGTAGGCAGGAGAGCCAAAGAGGCTTCATTTTCAGGGGTGTACACTCTAGAGAATCACACAAAGATTTTTGAGTAGGTTTTCTCTGCTGTAGACCCTGATGTTGATTGAAGCAATTATCTTTTATAGCCACAGAACTGACAGAGGAAGAGGCAAAAGATTGCTGACAGAAAACCTCCCTTTAAAAGCAGTCTAGATTTTTCCTGTTAGCTGAAGCAGTGACATTTGTACTGTTTAGACACACACTAAAAAGAAGAACACCTGCCCAGCATGCTGCACACCTTCAGCTGGTTGCTTCTGAACAAGCACTCCCCCATCAGCTTCAGCTCAGAGGGAGCTGTGACACAGGTAGGACTGATACAGACCCCAAACACATCCTGCATCCAGACCTTCCTGAAGCCATCCCCCAAAACCTTAGAGGTCTCTGCTGAGCTGGTCCTGAGCTATTATGACCTTGGAAATCAGCATGGGTCACTTCCTCACAGCTCCCCAGCACCCAGCTTCTGCCAGTCCCTATTCTCCAAGGCTTTATTCATAGATTCAGAGAATAGTTTTGGTTGGAAGGGACCTTAAAGATCACCTAGGTCCTACTTCCCTGTCATGGGCAGGGACACCTTCTGCTAGCCCAGGCTGCTCATGGCCTCATCCAGCCTGGCCTTGAACACCTCCAGGGAGAGGACATCCATGACCTCACTGGGCAACCTGTTCCAGTGCCTCACCACCCTCACTGGAAAGAGTTTCTTCCTAATATCCCTAATAAAAACCCCTTCTCTAGTATCTTCTTAATAATCTTTTCTTGCTGCTCTCTGCTCTGCAAAGCTTCAGTAGGTGACAAGCCACAATTTCTTCTTTCAAAGACAGACGAGGTTCCACCCCCTGCCCCCTACTCCCAAGCCTGCATGCTGCAGTCTTCAGCTGAGATGTGAACCAATCCTAGATTTGGGAAACCAGGGATTTTCAGGGCTCTCTCCTACTTCACTGCAGATCACACCAGCTGGTGCTCTCCAAGCTGTGCCCACTGTCATTTAATCTGCAGATGATTGGATGAAAAATTAACTTAGATTAAAAACAAAAAAATAAACATCAAACCTTAGAAATCAGGAGGAGGAAGATTTGTTTCAGAGCCTCCTTTTAAGCAATGCCAGTAAGAAGCTTTTGGCAAGTTTTAAATTAACACTTCTTTCCCACCAAGGAGGTCTGGAAGCTGGCCAAAGCTACTGGGAGCACTGATGCTTTGTTTGTCTTAATTCCCAGAAGGCAGAAGTGACTTTGTCTCCTCTCTGGATGGTCCTGCTGCAGGGACACTGTGTCAATACACTCCACAGGAAACTGGGAATGGCTTGTCTTGCACTTACTGTCATTAGGGCTGGGGCCTCTTCAATTAACCTCTTCAGGGTTGAAATTGCTTTGCTAGGAACTTGTTTCCAACACCCTTAAGTCTCCACCTGCCTCTCCCAAAGGCAGTACAGAGCAAACAAATTCCTCCTCTGTTTTTTTTTTTTTTTTTCTTCCCTAAGGACAGCTCTCCGCACTCTGCTGGCCTGCCAGCGTTTAAGGCACTCCGAAGAAGTCTGACCCTTGAATCACAGAATGTACCTGGTTGGAATAGACCTCCAAGCTCATCCAGTCCAACCTTCCACCCAGCACTGAAGGCTCAACACTAAGCCACACCCCTAAGTGCCAGGTCCCCAAGCTACTTGAACACCTAAACATCCCAGAGCAGGGACATCAACATGTCCTGTCTCTGGGCAGCCTGCGGCAGTGGCTCACCACCTTCAAAGTCTTCTTTATGTTTAGCTTAATGAAACCATCAGAGAGAGTGGAGATGCTGATTTCTCAAGACCTCATTAAGTTCCTCAAAAGTTTCTTTCCCCTGCTCTCCACTGATTAGATACAGCCTAACTCACAATGTAAGTCACCTATGGTCCAGGCAGCAGCTCCTTTTTCTTCTCAGAAATTAAAATCAGCTTGTTTAGAGCAGTGCAGTGGGTTTGGTCTGCTCCACATCCACACCTGAACCGCTGGTCAGCACATCCTTGACCAACCAACACCCCCCTGACTTCCCACACATCACTGGTCGTTCCAGAAAGCTTGAAAGAATGAATCCAAGGTGCTCCCAAATTATTGAACTTGATTTCTTGGCTTGCTAGACCAAGCCCATTATCCCACTCCAGGGAACAGCCATGCATGGGTTTGGTTGCTGCAATTTCTTGTGGGGGTTGTTTCTTGGGTTTTTTTTTTTTTGGTGGGTTTTTTGTTTGGTTTTGTGGTTTGTTTTCTTTTTTTCCTCCCCTCCTGTGTGAAGATTTAACTGCATCACAGACAAGATGGTTATGTGCTTCAACAGAAGAGAAGCCAAATCAGATATCCTGGGCTGCAGCAAGAAAAGCATAGCCAGCAGGTTGAGGGAGGTGATTCTCCTCCTCTACTCCACTCTGGTGAGACCCCACTTGGAGCACTGTGTCCAGATCTGGAGCCCCTATTACAAGAAAGACCTGGAGGTGCTGGAAGGTGTCCAGAGAAGGGTCACAAGGATGAGCAGAGGGCTGGAGCTCCTCTGCTATGAGGACAGAGTTGTGGTTGTTCAGTCTGGAGAAAAGAAGGCTTCAAGGAGACCTTCTTGTGGCCATCCAGTATCTGAAGGGGGCTACAAGAAAGCTGGGGAGGGACTTTTTAGGGTGTCAAGGAGTGATAGGACTGGGGGGAATGGAGCAAAACTAGAAGTGGGGAGATTCAGATTGGATGTTAGGAAGAAGTTCTTCTCCATGATGGTGGTGAGACACTGGAAGAGGTTGCCCAGGGAGGTGGTGGAAGCCTCATCCCTGGAGGTTTTTGCAGCCAGGCTGGATGTGGCTCTGAGCAACCTGATCTAGAGTGAGGTGTCCCTGCCCATGGCAGGGGGGTTGGAACTGGATGATCTTTGAGGTCCCTCCAGCCCTGACAATTCTGTGATTCTATCAAAGAAAGATGTGCAGAAACTGAAGAACACAAAAGGAAGAAAAAGAACAAAAGTTGCTTTTGGGGGGGGGGGGGGGGGAATTTGTTATAAGAGAAATTATGCCTGTATTAGAGGTTGCTAATGCAAGTCTGGTGCTAGATCAGACTCTGAGATACAGCAACGGCAAAAGAAGAGCAGCATGAAAGCAAACCAGCAGTAAGGGAGGGCTTCAGAGCCTCCGTGCTCGGGGACAACCAGAGGTAAGGCAGCGCTGCCTTCAGCAGAGCCCAGCGACACCAGAGGGCAGCCCTGGGACGCCTCAGCCAAACAGGGTTAGACTGACAGCAAGGGGCGGAACACAGCAGAACGACAGCTGCCTTGGCACAGGAGACACAGGGTGGCTTTGGAGGGAAGGGATTGCATGAAAAACACGATCCTCGTAAATAAAGACAAGGGGGAAAAAAGATTCATAAGGTTTCTCCATGAACAGCTCCTCTAAGAGGAGCTCATCTAAGAGCTGTTTATCCATGCCAGCCTGAGACACCCCAAATCCTACTGACAAATAGCAATAGCAGGAATTTCCACAACTGCTTCTCAAGGCCCTCTTTCTCCAGACTGCCACTTTTATCCCACCACTGGCAGATTCCTTTGGTGAAACCTTTGTTACTCCAGCACCAGAAACTCTCTCATTGCAGTGGCCTGAGCTGCAGGTGGACCTGTGAGTAAAAATCCCCCAATGGTGTTATCCACACAGGATATCCACAGGAGAAGCATCACAAACCCCTTTGTGATTCCAAGCAATATGACACAGCAGCAGGAGGAAATTCGGCAATGCAAGGAATAAGGGCAGAATAAAGGGGAAGGGGAAGAGCTTTTTATAGAGGAAAGAAAGATGAGATATTTAGGCTTGGGGGAATAAATCCACCTTTCATCTCTTACAAGCTGTTGCAAAGCAGTAGAACTTTGCATTCAGTTGCTTTCACAGCTAACAATTTCAAGTAGTGCTTAAGGCACCTAGTGCCCTCATGTGTTCAGGAAGAGAAACAAGAGCAGGGATGGACCTAAGCAGCAGGGGGGTGGTGAGAACACCTTTGCTTTGCAAGACCTCCCAGCCATCACCCAACATCAGCTGCTCCTAGTCATGAGTGTTCCAGCTGCTGCTCCAAGCAACCCAAATAAGCTCTAAGATACCCCTGGCAATACAAAGTCTCTTCCTAACAGGCCTGCATATGCCTCTTGAGGGTACTTGACTGGTGTGCAACAAAGCACTGCCCTCAAATAGCTGTGGAGATGGTGAGACTAAGAAAACCTCTGAAGCAGTCTGAATCAAGCAGGGGAGCTACAAGAAGGCTGCAGAGGGACTGCTTCCAAAGGCCTGCAGGGATAGGAGGAGGGGCAATGGTTTGAAATTAGAGAGGAGGAGGTTTAGATTGGATGTTAGAAACAAGCTCTGCACCATGAGGGTGTTGGAACATTGCAACAGGTTGCCCAGGGAGGCAGTTGAGGCCCCACCCCTGGAGATACTCGAGGTCAGGCTTGAAGAAGGTCTGAGCAACCTGCTCTAGTGGAGGATGTCCCTGCTGACTGCAGGGAGGTTGGACTAGGTCACCTTTGGGGGTCCCTGCCAACCCCAACCATTCTGCATCTATGGTCAAGCTACCAAGGTCTTCACAATTGCACAGCTGATCAAGGATATTGCTAGCAGACACAATCTGGAAGAGCAAGATCCGAGCCTCTCATGAAAAGCTGATGTCAAACTGGCAGACCTTCAAAGCAGGCACAGATGAAGTGTTTAAAACTCAAGAACAACCCCAAAAAAGAACCACCTGTTGAAGTTCAAACACCAGCCAAGTTATTCAAGTTATTTCTCCCTGGAGATTTACAAGAACAAAGCTCTTTTTGCTCCCCACTTTCACACCTCTTAGAAACTCCTTTACTTCCCAGCTGGAAAGCACTGGTGCTTCGTTTGGACCCCCCATAGCATCACCCTGCTGGAGGGCAGATGTCCTTTTACCTTCTGTGATGAAGCACAGGCACAGCCCAGAGCACCTCTGAGTACTGACCCAGCTCACTCTCGCCCTGCTGCTCTACTCAGCCACATGTTCAAGTGCTTCTGCAGCCCACTGGAAGCTTTGAAGGACAAGACCAGCTGGCAATGCTCTCAACAGGTAAGCAGGAGCTAAATGCCAGCAGCCAAAGGTATTTTTTGCTCACAAAAGTGGATGTTTGAGTCTGGGAGATAACTTGCTGATGATATTTGGAGAGAGGGCAGTTACTAACCTCAGCATGATCTACCTGAAGATGTCCCTGCTCACTGCAAGTGGACTAGATGGCTTTTAAAGGCCTTGAACTGTTAAGGTTTCCATTAAGAAGGCATCCCCATTCTCCAAGCAACCCAGCAGGAAACAGCTGAAGTATGTGAAAAGGCTAAGAGATGGCCCTTGGCTGCTGCTTTCTACACACATCAGGGCATTGAATCATGAAGTTCAAATGAGTTTGCTGAGTGATGTGACAGAGATGCAATTTTTATGTTATTTTGGGATTAAAAGGGATCCAGTGATGAGTTTGGACAAGAGTAAGGACCACACCAAACCGGAGTGGGCATCTGGTTGCCCTGAGGCTGTAATTTCGACAAAGGAAGCACCAAAGGAGTTCACTCTGCACATCCTGCAGCATCTGCAAAGGTTTGGAAGATCAGCCAGAGATGGGGAGTAGAGGGAGAACAGAAAACAGTGAAGGAGAGTTCCCTGGGAAGCCTAAAGAAGTTAGGAAGGAAGATGGATTCTGAAAGAAAAGGACTAGAGTCATACCAGGAAAAACAGGAGACTCTGGAGTTCTGGCCAAGAGAAGACAGAACTGTGAAATTGGGATTAACCCAGAGAAGGAGAACTGCTGAGCACACAGCCACGACTTCTGAGAAGGAAATCACACTGCAGAAGGGCAGTGCCAGGTGTGTGCATGACTAGAGGAGTATGGGATGAAAGGCAGAGCCTGAAGCTGTCAGGCTGGACCATGCAACATCAGGAAGGAGCAAAAGTGCAAGATGAATCACTGAGGTCATGGAGGACAAGAGGAAGAGACTGCCAAGAGAAGACAAAGATGCCTGAGAAGACACTGGAGAAGTTGGCTGAGTGAAGATCCCCATCAGGAGCTAGGAGACAAGGAAGAGAAAGGGCATAGGAGCACTGAGGTGAAGCAGAAACAAGGGAGGTGACAGTGAACATGGTTGAAGACAGAAGCAGTGCCTGACACGTGAGGAGGAGGTGAGGATGAAGTCTTTCAGAGGCAAAGATATCATCAGAGACATAAAAGGAAAAAGGAGAGAGGTAATGAAAACAAAGCAGGAAACCAATTGAGAGGCAGGCTGTCAGAAATGGTGGTGGAAACAAGCCTGGAAGATGTAAAGATAAAGAGAGTTATCTGTCTGCATAAGAAGGTGGTCTCCAGAACTAAGGATGCAAACGTACTGGTGAGAAAGGAAGGAGGCCAGGGTTGAGGGAAGAAAGGGTAAGGGGTAAAAACCTGAGTGAGAGGAGGAAAGCAGAGAAGCAGGACAGGCACAGAGGGAGAAATGCTGCCCAGGGCTGTTCTGCTTGTGCAGACATGAAAATCAGAGCTTGCTGGGTTCAGTTAACTGAAACTGGCATCTTCCTCCAGAAGCCAGCACTGAGGCACAGTGGGGTGTGCCAGCAGGGACAGACCTCACCACAGACACCCAAGCTGCTTCCTCTCCACAACAGGGCTCTGCCAATGTGGCTGCCAGCCCTTCCACCCTGACTGGGCTGCCCTCAGGAGAGCAGGGCTGCTGCCAGCTTCCAGCAGCACGAAGCCAAAGTGCTCTGAGCTGGTGCTTACTGCACCTGCAAGGAAGTATGGCTGGCTGGTGCCAGAGGGGACATGCTGCCTGCTCACCCCTGCCCTGGGGAGGGGCAGGAACATGGTTCTGTGCTTCCCTGCTCTGAAAGGAGAAAAAGGAACACACACAAAAAAACCACACCCAAAAACACACAACCCAAGAAAAAGTAGCAACAGTGGAACACCCCAAAGAGAAGCACAGAATGCTTTGGGCTTAGAAGTGACCTTTGAATGTCATCTAGTCCACCCCTCCTGCAGTCAGCAAGGACACCTTCAGCTAGAACAGTTTGCTAAGAGCCCCAAACACCCTGACCTGGAATGGTTCTGGGAATGGGACATCTACCACCTCTCTGGGCAGCCTGGGCCAGAAAAAACAAACAAATAAACAAATCTTCCTTCTCTCCAATCTAAATCTCCCTCTTAGTTTAAACCCCTCATCCCTTGTCTTGTCACAACAGACCCTGATAAAAACTCTGTTCCCATCTTTCTGATCAGCCTCTTTAAGCACTGAAAGGCCCCAAGGAGGTCTCCCTGGAGCCTTCTCTTCTGCAGCCTGTACAACCCCAACTCTCTCAGCCTGGCCTCACAGCAGAGGGGTACCAGTGTTTGGATATTTTTGTGGCCCTATTCTGGACCCACTCCATCACATCCATGTCCTTATTGTGTTGAGGACCCCAGAGGTGAACCCAGGACTGCAGGTGAGGTCCCAGCAGAGCAGAGGGGCAGAATCACCTCTCTCAGTCTGCTGGCCACACGACTTTTGATGCAGCCCAGGATGCATTTGGCTTTCTGAGCTGCAAGTGCCCACTGACAGCTCTAGCCAAATTTTCACCCACCAGTACCTTCAAGCCCTTCTCTGCAGGGCTGCTCTCCACCTCATCACCCCCAGCCTATGTTAATACTGGTGCCCCAACCAAGTGCTCATCACCTTGCAAGGCAATCACCTGTGGGTTGCCTCTCATACCCTGTGAGGCTCAGCATGGTCCCAGCTCCCAGGGCCAAGAGGCACCTGAGAGCAAACCCTCACAATGGAGTCTGGTTCATCTCACTGCCAGAGGCAGCCCCTCTGCCACTATTTCCTCTGTCCCCAAAGCTAATGGCCCTTCTTTGTCACCATTTAGCACAGGGCATCCCTAAGGACAGGCTGCCCAGGTGTCATGGGAGCCCTGTGCTGTGCCATCAACAAGGGAGATCTTATTTGTGCCCATTTAATGCTAATTTAATTAAAAGAAAACACACAGCAGCTGCACAGAGTAAGAAATGGGGGGGGGGGAGTGAAGCAAAATGAAGTGCTTGCTGAAGTGAATGTTTGCTTAAAACCATCATCAGGCACATACTGACTGCTCAGAATTTGATTGAATGGAATCATCAGCCCAAAAGGTGTTGAAACACTTTGAACCAGGATTTTGTTTCAATGAAGCATCTTTTCCTAATCACATTTCCTCAATCTTCTCCCAACTTTCCCTACACCTACAGAAACACTCCTCCTGTTTTCATGTCAGCCAGAAAACATTTTAAATTACCTTCAATGTTCTTTAGAAATAAACATTTTTTTTCCTTCTGATTCTCCACATCCACTGCATTAACAACTCCACATCCTCAGACTTCTGCACAGGCAATTAAATACAGGGTCCAGACTTCAATGACACATTTCCAGTGTTTTATATGTACAAATTACTCCATTTCATTGCATTTCAGTAGTAGAAACCTTAC
This sequence comes from Indicator indicator, assembly GCF_027791375.1. Lineage (NCBI taxonomy): Eukaryota > Metazoa > Chordata > Aves > Piciformes > Indicatoridae > Indicator > Indicator indicator. The sequence goes on along the minus strand of NC_072026.1, from coordinate 3,868,588 downwards.
AGCCTGGGGGAAAAAAAAAAAAAACAACCCCAAAACAACCCACCCAACACCCTGCTTACAGAAATTTTACTATCTGAAGTGGAACTGAAGCTTATTGTTACAAATAGTCACATAATTGGGTTAAAAGGGACATAAATCTCCACAAAGCCAAGTTCCTTCCTGCTTTAAAAGCACATTTTCAGCAAGGGAAAGTCCATTTAACCCAAACTTGAAGCTGAAAAATAAGCTTAAAATAGCAAGCAAGCCCAAGAAGCTCATAAGTCATAGTTAGCAAAATCATTTGCCCTGCAAATACAATTGTCTGAAATGAATTCCACAGCCAGGTCTGCCAGAGAGAAGGAAATGGGTCCCAGAGGCTGGCAGGGAAGAAGGGGTCCCCATGGCTCCAAGAGCAGAGGATTCATTGTTGAAAGTAAGCAGCAGCTGGGAAGGCACTGGGATGAACAAGAAGGGAGCCCAGCTCCTGCTCTGACCTTTACACCAGGTGTGCCAGGCTAGGTCCAAGGTGGCTTTTGGCAACTCACAGAAGTGAAATCTATCACCTTAAATCCCAAGCTGACACTCTGCAGTTTCTGCTAGTTCTGTCTGAGCTCTGTAGGACATGTCTCCTTTCCCCACCACCATCTTTTCATGGCTCCAGACACTGGGCATGGGACAAAACTTACATCATCTTAGATGCTAATTAGTCATCTTGGCTTCTCTTTAGTCACTGGGTAAAACCAGGTGCTTCCAACAGCAACATTTAGCTCCTCCTAGGACAGGTACCTAAAGTCATCACACCCTACCCATAGCCATTTCTTCTTGGTGAGCAAAGGAGGAGCCCAGCCTGAGTAGTTCACAGCATTGCTTGTCACCCGAGGTACTCACAGACTCTCTGAACCCAACAGACAGCCTCTGTCTGTACTCTCCTGATGGCAAAAGCTATCAGAGCTCCAACACAGGCAGCATTTTCTTCAACAAGTAAAAACTGGTGCCTGGACTCTGCTCTTAATGAGCTCTGCTCAGGCTGCTATCTGCACAGCCTGCTCCAGATCCCATTTTAAGATGTTTTACTTTCTCCCTGGGAACACATGGGAAGTACCAACACCTTGTATAGTTCTGCATTCACTCCAAAACCTAAAATCAGTCACTGGAACGCCAACCTTGAAGCCTACAGGTCCTTTATTTGCCTTAACTCATTCGTCTGAGAGGAAACAGCTATTCAGGCATTCTCAGAAAGCTGCATACAACCTCAGACTGACCAGGAAGCCAGCAGGGAGCAGGAGGGTGATCCCAGCTCAGGCTGTGCCCTCTCCCACTGGGTACAATCCCCCTCCCAGTTAGCAACTCATCCTAACAGCAGCCCCAGACATAGGGAGCACAGACCCAGAGCTAGGTCCAGAATCCATCCAGACATTCCAGGGAAAAGCAAAGGGAAACAGATCCAGAGGCAGGGTTGGAGACCAGGCTGTAACACAGCTCCAAAGCTTTCCCACCAAGAGCCAAACCCCAGACTGAAAACAAACTACAATGTGCATCCCAGAGACACTTTACCTGCATGGCTGAGATCCAGCTCGGAAGCAGAGCCAGCTGAGGGCACAGCCACACTACACTGAAGAAGGAGGTGAGGGCCCCACACTGACCTTAAATAGAGCCATGGCAGGTGCGGGGGAGTCCCAGGTGAGGATGTTCAAGGCAACTAAGGGGGATTGAGCCTAGAAAAGATTTTGCAGCTGGGTGGAGCACCTGCTGAACATGACCATGAGATGGTTGTCTGTGGAGCCCTGCAGCCTTCCAGACTTTTCTACAGTAAGGCACACAGTCACTCCCACACCAGCAGCCCCCTAAAAACTCTTCTTCCTTTTTCAGCAACCCAGTGCCCTATCTGCACAGCAGCAGCCTCTTCCCTCTCTTCACCCCCAGTGTAACCACTGACCACAGTGCTCTCATGAACCAAGGATTGATCTTTTCCTCTCAGCAGATCTCTGCTGGCCTCTTTCTCACACGCAGACAGGATGTGCCTGTGCAGAAGACAGGTGATGGTCTTCACCTCCCATCTTTCCTGCTCTGCGTCACACCTGCATGCTGTGGGAGACCCTGCATGCCCTACCTGCCACATGGCTCCAGGGGAGGATCCTGCAGAGCAGTCAGGGGGCTTCGAGGAACATCAATTTCCACCACAGAAGCCATCAGCTATGCAGAGGCAAGAGCCAGGAGCCAAGGCCCAAAGAGCTTATGAAATAACTGTGAGGTTTGTGTGAGACAAAGGAAAGTGCATGGTCTGTGGTTCACCTGCCTGCCCTGCTTCCTCTCAGCTACCTCACTCTGCACTGGGGCTGCCTCTGAGCAACTACTGAAGGTGGCAAAGGCCACACCAGCAAGTCCATAGAAGGGATGACACAGCCCTAGTGACAGTGAAGTTTGGGTTATCAAGCACAGAAACAGGGAGAGCTCTCAGCCCTGCAATGCAAGTTGCATCTGCTGATGGCACAGCAGCTGCTTCTCTCTCTAGATGGAGCTGTGAAAGGATTAAGAGCCAGCAGCTGTTTCAGAAGGGAGTGTTTTGAGACTGCTGTGGTCTGCTGGACACTTTCTGGTCCTTAGGAAGGCTCAAAGGCCCTAAAATCTGTGAGGATCTTGTTAGAGGGCCGTGTGCTGGCCAGCTGGTTTGGTGTGGTTGCAGCCCATAGCAGAACTGCTGTGCAAATGAAACTCTGCACATGGAGATCTCTCATTAGGGCAGGCAGAGCCAAACAACCACTGGCATGAAGGGCTGTGGATAAAGGGACCAAGAGAATGAGAAATCAGAAGCTTTTTGACTGAGCCCTTGCTGTTTCTTCTTCCTCTTTCTGTGAAACACAGCTAACAGCATTGCCCTTCATCCAGCCTGGACCTGCTAACAGCCACAAGGAGCTCAGACAGTTAACCAGGGCAGCTATATAAATACACACACATTGGTCTCTGCTTCATCTGACAGCTCAGGGGCCTCCAGACATGCTGCTTGGGGAGCTAATAACAGTCTAGCCACAGCTGCACAAAACTGTGCCCACAATGCTGCATCAACATCCAGACAGCTCATGCCAGGAGCTGTCAGAGCCATGCTGCTCAGTGCTGGAGCTGAACAGGCTGGGGGTGAAGCCTTCTGCAGCCACTGCAGCCATGGGGATTTGTGCACCACGAGGATATCCAACAGGCCAGAGCTGATTTAGACTCTGCTCGAGGCAGTCACACTTCAGGCAAACCAATCAGGGCAAGCAGTGGAGAGTACAGGAGAAAGTTATGCAAAAGGGGTAGGCAGTTCCCAACCATGCTGCTCTCAAGTGCAAATGTCATGTGTAAATGTGAGCCCTCAGAGAATTCAGCCAGGTCAGTGCTGCATGGCATGCAGCTGCATGGCCAATGATCCCGCAGTAGCAGCCTGTTGCCCAAGTTTGCTCTCTTGCAGAGAAATAGGCTGTGGAAAAGAAAAACCATAAAAACAAAAAAAAAAAAATTTGCTCCTCAAAGTCTTTTTTTTTTTTTTTTTTTTTTTTAAGCTTTCTGCATAGGGAAACCTTTTGATTGTTTCCTGTTTTCCCTGGTGATCAGCTTTCCATCAGCAAGCACAGCACCAGACACTCCATCTGAGGTTGAGTGTTGGGGTTCTCAAAAGTGGGTTTGGTAAGCCAGGGGTACCCAAACTGCAGTCACAGGCAGCCAGCACTGGCTTGGATGTGCCCAAGTGCTTTAGACACTTTGCATTTCCACTTGGGCTACAGAAGGTGCCTGGAACTGAGCCACATGCCTGGAGCTGACCTGTCCAGAGCAGTTCAACACCAAACTCCTGCCTCATTCTGGCAGGAATCCAGGAGAAAGCCATCAGAATCCTCTCAGCTCATCCAGTCCCTGTGTTCCAGGCACACTTAGAGTGACAGGATCAGGTTCCTTACAAAATGCAGCTGCAGTGATGCTTAAAATAAACAAGCAGAAACCAAGTGCTTGGTGGTTGTGGTGGTGCCTCTGCTGCCCCTGTCCGTGGCTGGAGGACCTGCTCAGCTCACTGCTGGCTTTCAAGGTGGGTTCCCACCCACACCAAACACCTCAGGGGAGACTGCCCTAAGTACTGCTCTTGGCAGTTCTTCCTGGTAAAAAGGCAGGGTGCCTTCCCACCCTTCCTTTCTCAGCTCTTCCATTTGTGCAGCCAAGAATTCAAGACTTAACTGAGCCAAAAGAGGGAGGCAACAGTCATGAACCCATCAGCTCAGCTTCTCCTCTGAGCTCCCTGCTTGCAGCACCCACTCTGCCACAGAGAGAAACCCAGGAGCCACATACAAGCCTCTCCAGCTGCTTGAGTTTCCAAACATCAGGCATAAGAGTGCTTATTGTTCAAGGATGTGCAGGTGCAGTGGGTCTAGCCCCAGCATTTATGAGCAGAAAGCAGCCATGTAGTGCTCTGGGCCAGTTTCAGCTGAAAGTTACCTGCAGCCTTGTCTGAAGCAGCAGCTATGAGGGGAAAGGCAGCTGAGTCGTAGGCTTAAACATGAGATTTTGGAATTAGAGCTGTAATGGAAGAGGCTGCTAAGAGATGTGATGTGAAAAGGGTGATGTTTAAACAGCACAACGAGATTGAAATACCTTCCCTCCATCTCTGGGTAATCTTTTCTCAACAGAGAGGATCGAATGAGGACAGAAAAACAATGAGTCCCCTCAGCTGCAGAGCTCTTCTCACTGCTGTGTTTTAGGGAGGAAAAATGGATTTTGCTGCCATCACTCAGTCACTCTCCATGAGAATAGCAGTAATCACTTTTGCCAGCTTTAGGAAGAAACCATAATGCCAGCAAATAATGAACATTTCCTGCTTGCAGATCCAGCCTGCCTTTGTGTGAAACCAGCCCTGTCTCTGTCTCACTGCTCTGCAGAGACTGCTCTGTGGTTCAAAGGTGGCTGTGCCTAACACCCTCCCAGGGCCACACTCTACATGGTCACTCTCCCTTCCTCCTCCTGCAAGTTACTCCATGGACTGCTTAGGACATGTTCAGCCCTTGCTGATTCCTACACCTCTCCCATGAAGCCACCTCTCAGAGCACAGACACTTCTGCCTTGCCTGAGCTGCCTGAACAGGCAGCAGCCAGAGCAGAGCCGTGGTGAGTAAGAGCAGCTGGAGGCTGCCCTCACGGCAGCCCTCACATGCCCCCTCTGGAATTTCCCTCCTGCTCTGATCCTTGCTGTCTCACTGCCACATGCACTGGGGATGGCACATCTTTCCTTCCTTCAAAGCATCTGTGGAGGCTGCTGACAAAAGGCAGGATGTTGCTTTGATGCAGCCTGGTGGCTTTTGCTCTGCAGCAATCTAATAAGTCCATGTTAATCGAGCTAACTTGAAATCCCTGATACAGTAACTGCTCAGTGCTTCTTCCACATATTAGTTCCCTTTCCAGCTCAAACACACTGCAAGTGGGCCTGCAACACTTCACCAGCCCTAGGTCCTGCCAGCTAAAGCTTGGATTGAAGACCTCCTGAAGGGCAACGAAGCTGGTGAAGGGTCCAGAGCAGAAGTCTTGTGAGGAGCAGCTGAGGGAACTGGGGTTGCTCAGCCTGGAGAAAAGGAGGCTGAGGGGAGACCTTCTTGCTCCCTGCAACTCCCTGAAAGGAGGTGGGGGTTGGTTGTTTTCTTCTAGGTAACAAGCAACAGGATGAGAAGAAATGGCCTCGAGTTGCCCCAGGGGAGGTTTTGATTGGATATTGGGAACATTTTCTTCACTGAAAGAGTGGCTAAGCCCTGGAACAGGCTGCCCAGGGAAGGGGTGGACTCATTCTCCTGGAAGTGTTGTGGCATTTAGGGACTTGGTTTAGTGGTGGGCTTGGCAGTGTTAGATTAACGGTTGGAGTCAATGACCCAGGAGGTCTTTTCTAGTCTTAATGATTCCCTGATTCTATGAATAGGTAGGAGCTGTGGTTCTGCTTCAAGGGTGGTGCAGCTGGGAGCTGGGCTTTGCCTCTCCAAGTACAACTGTAGTGCACTGGCGAAAATAGATTTCAACTTACTGAAAGGCAGCAAATGTTCCTTCTCCTAACTCATGAATCCTTTATCTGATCCTGTATGGTTAGGAACGCCAGCTTGGTGTCAAATCCGTTAAGGAAATCAATCCTCCAGCTTCAAAAATACTATGTAAGGACTTGGTAGTTTGCTGCCCTCCACATTATGGTTGGAAACTGAAATAAGGGGGGAAAAGCAAGAAAAATAGGATGTAGCTTAACCATTGTATCATCTCAGAATGTGAAGGGATGCTTGCTGCTGGAACTGTGCAAAACTGCAGAATACTGCAGAATGCTGCAGATGTAATTAAGATGTTATTGTGTTGCATTTCCTCCCCAGGTGTCAGAGAAAAACAGTGGCTGATGGATGAAAGACAAATCTGCAAGAGAAAACAGGAAAAAAAGGAGACAAGCTGAATACTGAGATGCTGCAGAAATCATCAGCAGGAGAAGCAGTGATGAAGAAATGGACAGGGCCAAGGAATTCTCACTGCCAAGGAAATCTTGACTCCTCTTTCCAAATGAGCTGCCTGTAATAGTAAAGGCTTACTCAGTCCTTCCAGCACACAGCTGGATTTGACAGTCCTCATGGGATGCAAGCACAGGACAGCATTGTCCAAGATGGGAAGCAGGCACCAGGTCTGACACACAGTCCTGTTGGCTCCTGCTCTGCTACCTCCCACCAGTTTCAGACCAAATCCATCTTCTTGTGGGATGCCACAGCTCCTTCCCATACCTCTTCCCAGCTCTCCATTGCCTTTTTGCCCAGAACTTGGTGTGCTGTAGATCTTCAGCTGCAGTTCTGTCCATAGCCACAGAAATGTGCAAATCTGGTGTTCCTAACTGGTCACCTTCTGTGGAGTCCAAGTGCTCGTAGGCACTTAGTGCAAGAATGACAGCTTAAAAAAGATCTTTATAAGCAAAACCCAAAACAAAACAAACCCAAAAAACCCACTCCAAGCCCAGTTATCCTCAGCTGATGTTTCTCAGGGAGGGCTGAGATAAAGCTGCTCCATCTTCCTGTGCAAACATCCCCTCGCCTCTACCTTTGTGCAGGGAAATGAAACCAGCTCCCAATACTTTATCCTGCTGCTAGAGTCATGGGGAAGCAGTGCCAGGAGCAAACCCTGCTCATGTCTTTGCAGGATCCCAGTCAAGCAGTGACAGCCTTGTGGCAGGTGTTTTGGTCCTGACTTGAATGAAGTGCTAAAATGATTCCTTGAGCCTCTTTTCTCCCATGAAGAAAGACCTCCTCAGAGTTCTGTACCACGTTGGAGCTGCTCAGAGCAGACCTGAAATACAACTTCTTTTTACTGCTTATCTCTTGGTGGTAGTTGTTGATGTCCCTGCCCTGCTTTTTGGTGGGTTGGTTTCTGGACAGGTGTACATCTTGATAACTTGGTACATCCCCATCCCTGTGTTTATGCTAGTGAGACACTTTGTCCTCCACAGCACCTGAGAGGCCTCTCACCACACCAGCCCAGCAGGGCACTGCCAGCTCTGCACACTTTCTGGGGCTGTAGACACATGCTAAGGCACACAGCTCATCTGCAGCCCAGTCTTGTCTTACAGAGCATCAACACAAGGTGTTCCCATCGCAGCCCCACTGCTCCCTGCCCTTCTGCACTTTTGGTCTCTCTTCTGCCTGGATGCAGGGGAGATCTTTCCAGCCTGGATTCCTGCTAGGCATGTATAGCTGCTGGGCCCTTAGCCCAGGCACTGCTGGCTGCACATACTTGATTCTTACTTTGAAGGACAGCCAGTGAAGCTGTGAAGGATTTAGTCTTCCTTCAGCTGCAGTTGGCTTTGGTTTCAGGCAGAAGACAGGAAAGAGGCTTGCAGGGGATTAGCTTTAGTGCCAAGGCCCTATCAATATTGGATGCACTGAGTTGAGTGGACTTGCTTTGACCTGATCTAGTTGAAGATAAGGGCAGCCTGATCTAGTTAAAGATAAAGGGAGACTGGACTAGGTGACCTCTAAAGGTCCCTTCCCTACCCAAACCATTCTGTGATTCTATTCTATGATTCTATGCCATTTGCTCTGGTGTGGTTTGATCTCTGCACTGGTCTCATTTGCCTGCCTGACCTCATTCTTTTCAGGTTGTTCCTATTTTTAGATTTCATTGTCTGCTGAAACTTTTGCTTGCTGTCCACTCAGATGAAGTGAAAGGGGAAGCACTGGATTATGATGCAAATGTGATGAAGAACATGGTGAAGGTTCTCACATTTGCTAGGTGAAGGTTCTCATATTTGCTAGGAGGGTTTTTTCCAGCCTTGGGAATCCCCCCTGTGGAATTCACTGCTTTCTGTGTTCCAGTTCACATGCAAATGTTTGCCCTTTGCTCTGAAGCCTGCAACTGTCACAGATGACATCTGGGACACTGACACACCAATGGCTTTTGAAGCACCCTCATGTTCCTTCCAGCCTTTCTAGTGCCCACTTCTCTGCCTCTCCATGTGTATTACATCATGACGTGCACTCCTGTGCTGGTCACATAACAGATGGGGCCTCCTTTGGTCCCTGAGAGGTGTGCTGAGAGGAAGGTCTGCAAACATGCCAACAGCTGAACTCTGTGCCATGGCTCTTCCCACACCAGCATCATGAGTTTTCCCCTGCTGCCCCAGCCACTACTGCCTTTCACAGCTGGTGTATCCACTGTCTTAGATGGGAGAATGAGCTGTGGGCATGGGAATGCCCCAGTGATCCCAATACAGGGTGAAAACCTCATTTTCTGAAAGCCAGCTGCTATATTTCAGTCAGGTCCCAATGGCAAGAACCTGAGGATGTGCAAGTTCACAGCACTGTCACAGACTTTCATTTGACAGCCAGTTTCATTCCATTTCCTATTCTCTTTTCATTCTACAGCTGCCTTGCCATTAGAACAAAGGTTAGTCACCAGATGGAAGAGTTGACACAACTCTAGCAGACACCTTCTGAGCTGATCTTGGCTCCCTTAGCATGATGATGGTCAGAAGGACATGGAACTGTTAGAGCAGGTCCAAAGGAGAGCCACAAAGATGACCAGGGGGCTGGAGAACCTCTCCTGTGAAGACAGGCTGAGAGAGTTGGGATTGTTCAGCCTGCAGAAGAGAAGGCTTTGAGGACACCTTAAAGCAGCATGCCAGTATTTGAAGTGGGCCACAGGAGAGCTGGAGAGGGACTTTTTACACAAGCATATAGTGACAGGATGTGGGGCAATGGCCTCAAACTGGAAGAAGCCAGAGTTAGATTAGACATGAGGAAGAAGTTCTTCCCCACAAGGGTGATGAGGCACTGGAACAGGTTGCCCAGGAAAGCTGTGTAGGATCCAACCCTGGAAGTATTCAAAGCCAGGCTGGATGGGGCCTTGAGCAACCTGGTCTAGTTGAAGGTGCCCCTGCCCATGGCAGGGGGGTTGGATCTTTAAGGTCCCTTCCAACCCAAAGCATTCTGTGATTCTGTGATCTGTTACTAGAAGATCCTCATGCAGAGAGCTCTAAAGCCTGTGAATTGTATAATCTTTGCATTTAGTTGGATGTCAGCAGATCATTCCAGTCTTTCTCCTCCAGGAACACTGCTGGGCAGTGAGCAATGGCAGCTAGCACAAAGCTCTTAAAGGCACATGAGGGATGTGCTCAGTTTGCTGTGCAGGTAAGAAAAAGGCCTGTGCAGGCTTGCAGCAGCTACTACAGGGTTACTCACTGCTACAGAGGCCTCTTTGTCCTCTTCTTGGACAAACTGGGAAAAGAAACCAAAGTCCCCAGCACCATACATGAGCATGTGTTCCCCTGCAGGTCCTGCTCCCCCAGCTGTCCCTTTAGCCCCTCCAAAAGGCTGTTAGCTTACTGGATTCTTGGTGTCAAGAGGTTCTGATCTGTCAAGGATGGCAAAGCAGCTTTAGCAAAGACAACTGATGAGGTTATTTTTAGTATCAGCTGCATGGAAAATACTTCTCAGAGGCTCTGCTGTGCTACAGTAGAAGACATATTTCCTCCTTTTCAGTTTCTGATGAAAAACAGAACTTGGGAAGTAAACAACAATAGCAAAAGAGCAATGGTTCTGTGGGTGACTACTGGCTGCTGGTGCTGGCAAGCCCCAGATCTCCCATGAGAAAATCTTCTCAGAGTTTCATCCAGTCACAGAGATGGCCCAGGCTGCCCAGAGAGGTTGTGGAATCTCTTTCTCTAAAGAGATTCCAAACCCACCCAGATGCCATCCTGGGCAACCTGCAGTGGGTGACCCTGCTTTTAGCAGAGGGGTGGATCTGATGATCTCTAGAGGTCCCTTCCAATTCCCACCATGCTGTGACTGTGGAATTCAAGGTTCTCAGCTGGTCTCAATGAAAGCTGGGGTGAGCTTCCAAGGTTTTGGGTATCCCAGACCCCACAGCGTTCTAAGATTTCCTTTCTCTTTCTGCTGAGAGAGAACTACTTTGGTGACTGTGAAAACACTTGGACAGGAATGTTTCCACTTCATTATCTACTCACAGTTTCAAGAGCCCACTGCTGTGGGATGGAGTCAGTGATGAACTAAAGCAGAACCCTCCTGTTTTGAATTAAAACCCTATCTATTTCAAACAGAATTTTGGACAGGAGTGTGCCTGCACTAGGACCAGAAGAAATTCTGAGCAGCATGATTTAATGAGGCCATGTAATTGTAGCTCTGAAGCAGCAAAAAGAGTCACTAATGAGCAATGAGATTTCAGTTGCCATGAAAATGCAGGCAGGTCGTTAGAAATTATTTCTCACCCTACACCCAGCTTTTACCTTTCCTCTGCTTTTTCTCTTTCTTTTTTCTTGTTTTTGCAAAGAGGCAAAATGATGATGATCTGGGGGCCCAAACACAGGTAAAAGTAGAGAATTTTGGAGGATTTGCCATTCTGTGCTCCCTTTTTTTTATTATCTGATGTATAGCATGAGGGAGGATTTTACAATAAAGAACACATTTATGTACTTCAGTCTAAAGATTACCCTCTGTCTTACACTGGGGCAGCACTGAGAAGAGTCTGGCCCCATCCTCTTGCCCCACACCCTGCAGATATTGATAAGCATTGAGAAGATCCTCTCTCAGTCTGCTCTTCTCCAGGCTAAAGAGTTGCAGGTCTCTCAGCCTGCCTCTGCTCCAGCCCATCACCTTTGTAGCCTCTGCTGCACTCTCTCCAGCAGTTCCTTGTCTTCATGAGGTTTCCCTCCACCCAGGTCCAGGTCTCAGTGAATGGCAGCACAGCCTGACAGTGTGTCAGCCACTCCTCCAAGTTCCTATCATCAGCAGATTTGCTGAGGGTCCACCCTGTCCCTTCATCAAAGGGGATGCTGAACAAGACTGGACACAGTCCTGACCCCTGGAGAACACTGTGAGCTACAGCCCTCCAACTGTATTCTGTCCCACTCATCACAACCCCCTGCACTCTCATTTTTCTGTTGTTTTCCCTTCCCTGTGTCCCCACATACCTAAAAAACTGCTTCAAATTCTCTCTGGACCAAAGTGCACTGCTGCTGTTATTACCTGCAAAGACACACAGCAGCAGCTTCATTGTGGGTGCTGGAAAAGAACTCAGAAAGGAAAAAGAAGCATGACAAAGGCACAGAAACTTGGCTCTACTTATGTTCAGCCTTGCATGTTCAAACAGGCTGCTGAACAGACAAAGAGGGAAATGTGGAGCTATACTTTTTGCACTGAAGCCACAAGAGTGTGAATTGCTCGATCATTCCTCACACATTGGTGGCACCCAGCGTTCAGGCTGCTGCTGTGCTGAAGCCTCACACCTCCCAAACTGGAGGTAGCTCTGCAAGCTGGAGCAGCCCATGGCATCCTCTCACCAGGGAGGCTGCTCCATACAGGCTGCTCCTCTGTGCAGTGGAGGACACAAACTCATGCTGCAGATCACCCTGAGGAATCACAGAATGGCAGGGGTTGGAAGGGACCTCCAGAGATCACCAAGTCCAAACCCCTGCCAAAGCAGCATCACCTAGGACAGGCCACACAGGAACACATCCAGGCAGGTTTTGAAAGTCTCCAGAGAAGGAGACTGCACAATCTCTCTGGGCAGCCTGTTCCATGGCTCCACAAGTTGGTCCATAAGTGACCAACCCAGAGCAGCACAAACAGAGTCCAGGCCTTTCCCTGAGCTGCAGGAAATGTGGCCCATGGTCTGCAGGAACCAAGCTCTCCTCCAGTGTGTGTAATTAGGGCAGTGAACACTTCTGGCAAGCTCCTGATTCTGGTAAGCAAAAGCCAAGGGCAGGATTTGCTATGCAAATCCAAATTTTGCCTAGGTCATTAGGGTGAGTACAGGGAAAGCACAGCTGTGACCACTAAAACTGCACAATCCCTATGGCAACTTCCATTTCATCAGCAGCAAAAGCCACTTCCCCACTTCTTGCCTGCAGCATAACTGACAGGCAACACTGACAAGCTAGGCTCAAGTACCCCAGGCTGGCTATAAAATAGTCCTCCTCCAACACCAAGTGTGTTACAGAATGGGTTGGGTTGGAAAGGACCTCCAAAGGTCATGTATTCCAACCCCACTGCATTCAGCAGGGACATCCTCTCCCAGGGCAGGTTGCTCAGAGGCTTGTGAAGTCTGACCTTGAATATCTCCAGGGATGGGGCCTCAACTACTTCCCTGGGCAACCTGTTCCAGTGTTCCAGCAGCCTCCTGGTGTAGAACTTGTTCCTAACATCCAATCTAAAGTTCCTAACGTCCAATCTAAATCTCCTCTTCTCTCATTTCAAACTATTATTCCTTGTGCTGGCACTGCAGGCCTTTGCAAACAGTCCCTCTCAGCCTTCTTCTAGTCCCCTTCAGGTACTGGAAGGTTGCTATTAGGCCTCCCTGGAGCCTTCTCTTCTCCAGGCTGAACAACCCCAGCTCCCTCAGCCTGTCCTTGGGGCAGAGGTGCTCCAGGTCCCCTGATCAGTTCCAGCAGCCTCATCTCTTCTGTAAGCTGTGCTCTGAAGCATGCAGGGTATTTTCCCAAGCACCCTTTTTGCTGTGGTCATTTGCAGTTAGTTAATATTTTGCTTATTCATATGTAGAAGCACAGCTCTGGTACACTCCATCTCTCCTTTCCACAAAGGAATCAAATCACTCAGGCCTATTGGTGACAACTGAGTGAGGGATGAAAGCTTAGAGATGGAAGTTCATAGAGATCAGACAGCATCTGCAGAGGAGTCAGGAATGTTTGTTTTCCATAAATGCCAGCTGAGTCAAGCCACAAACTGTTTCGAAATCCAGAACTGATTCTGAACTTCTGAATGGCGGCTCCCCAAGTGAGGCTCTGCTTTGCTTGTTGGGCTGCAGAGTATTGTGTGGTGATTTAATCTGAAAGAGGGCTTTGTGACTGGATAGATTCCAGCAAAGAAATTCCCACTGCTGATGAACAAGTTAAGAGATCAGCCAAACAGGATGTACTGATAAACACTGTGACATCGGCCAAAAGCTCATGATTGCTTTTCATGAAGCCCATATAAAGAGCTTTAAAATAAACATCTGACAATCTCCAGCTCCTACCAGCCTCCTTGGACAATTCATGGAAAGAGGACCAGCATGGTGCTGTGTTTCAGGGGTGTTCATTTCAGGCCGTTCCTGTTTGAATCAGAGCCAGCAGGTTTGGGGCTCTGAGGTTTCTGGGCAGTCTGACGTCAGTGTCTCTCTCGTCCCTGAGCCAGGTGGTAGCTGCAGTGACATTCTTCTTCACACTTTTACACCACAGCAAAGCAGAGAGTTCCATGTAAACATGAGGAAATTTTTTTTCAGTATGAGGGTGATGGAGCACTGGAGCAGGCTGCCCAGGGAGGTTGTGGAGTCTCCTTCTCTGGAGAGATTCAAAACCCACCTGGATGCATTCCTGTGTGATCTACTCTAGGTGATCATGCTCTGGCAGGGGGTTTGAACTGGATGAGCTTTCGAGGTCCCTTCCAACCCCTAACATTCTGTGATTAAACTGCTGAGCTATGGGGCAGTCATGTGCTGCAAGCCAAAGGCTGACCCTGAAGAGGCTAAACAGGTCGGATTCCTGGTGGCTTTCTAGAAACCCAAACAATTAGATCCTCTAAGTGGGTAAAGTCCTCACCTTGCTAATGCATCTACCCCCTGGGATACAGGTGAGGCTGGATTTCACCCTCTTCCCTGAAAAGATTTCCAAAGTGCCACTGTTTGGCACCACTGGCAGCAGCTCCAGCAACTGTAAACTGAGCTGCCTTCTTGTTTAGTGCCCAAGAGAAATGTCAACAAGGCTCACAAGAGAGCTATAAAAAGCCATTGGGAAGTTGGACTTCACCAACGGAGGACTTAGCAGTAGGTGAAGCAGAGCAACCGCTAGCTGAGGGTCACGCAGAGCAATGACCGACTACAGCCTAACGATCAGGAGGCATGAGCAAAGCTGAACCGCCCAAGAGGAACAAGCAGAACCTCCAGAGTGTCTCCACGCTCATCAGCTTGGAGCTGTCCTTGGAGAGGAGGAAGAGTGGGAGAGGAGGAGGGGCTGTCCTGCACGGAGCAGCAACCCAGCTCCCCACACGCCTTCTCTCCTAGCAGCCCACGGGGTGCTGAGCGAGCCTGGTGGAGCAGCAGGAGAGAAGACACCAAGGACAAAGGCGCGCAGACCTGATGTTGGGACAGCCGCGTGTGTGTGCATGGCCGGGACCCGGCTCTGCAGGGCTGGGAGCTCTGCAAGCGAGTCCCACTGAAGCAGGTAGGAGCTGGCAGCCGGCGCCCGCCCCAGCGCAGCCCCGGCGCGGAGCCGCAGGCGAAGCAGCACCTTGCAGCCCCCTGTGATGTCACTCAGGTCGCTGTGCTCATGTAAACAAGGCTGGTGCGGTGCAGCCGCCACACTCCACTTCCTCCTGACAGCACAGTTGCACTTCGCCGGGTTCCTGCCTGATAAGGTAAGGCTGCTTTTAAACTCTCTTTGCGATCTAGAACCAGCGTTAATGAGGCTCTAGGTGCTGTCTCCTATGGAAAACGCTGCTGCGCTCCTTGGGCTTTTTCTTAGGGGCTGGCTCACGCTAGGAGGAGATTTGTGGCACAAAAGCAGCAGCAGCCCTCCTTGGGCGCCAATCCTCTGTCTGAACACATGGAGGAGGTGAAACAGCGGCGGTATGAACTTGCTGCTCGCTAGAGAAAGCAAAATGTCACAGCCTGGGCAATTAGTGGTTCTCCAGCTGCTCTCCAGTGTCACCACCAGGCACAAGGTTTTTCTTTTGCCTGATTTCTCAGGGAATATCTTTCCCTTTAAACTCCTACTTAGCAACTTGCAAATCTGTTTTTTCTAACCACAAAAACAAACAAACAAACAAACAACAAAACAACAACAAACAAACCACAAACAAAACAAAACACAAACGTTTTCTACATACTGCCTGTCTTTGTGCCCTCCAGGGCAATTTGAGTTGCAACAGTAGGAAATTAATATTAGTCAGGAGGACAAAAATAGATTGCTTGGAGTTGTTAATGAGAATCCTAAGGCAGCCCAAAGTCATCATTCAGACTGCAGGCACTGGCTTGAATTAAAACTCAATTTACTTCAGAGACTGAAGCTTTTAAACTGCACTTTGTCCAAGGTAGGTTGCTGATGGGCTTGCACTTGCTTGCAGCAGCAGCTGGGCTCTGATGGGAGCCCAGCAGAGCAGCACAGATGCAGTGTGGTGCTCAGAGTCAGGATTTATAGTGGGTGGCCCCTGAATCTGCCATCTCTTGTGGTGAATCAAAAGGCAACAGCAAAAGAGGTTAGGCAGTGTGTCAGATCTGCCTTGCTGCAGACTTCTGCAGGAGAGGAGCAGCAGGAGGTGGGAAGTGAGAGGGTGGGTTTTGTTCTAGGGCTTGTTTGCTGGCGCCAAGTGAAAGCGCTGGGACCTTGACATCACCAGCCATGGGAATGGAATCCATGATGGAAGGCCATCTCCCAAGTGTTGCAGTGAGGCTGCTGGTGTCCTCCCACGTGTGCATGACCTGCTGCTTCAGCTGCCTGAGACAAGCAAAAATCAGGCTGGTGTTGCAAAAGAAAAGCATCTTATCACAACAGATCAGACAAGACAGACATGGGGTTTCTTTTGGTGTGTGTGTTTGGAAGAGAAAAAGCAGAAGCAGCACCCTTAACAACAGAACTTTCCACTTCTGACTACAGAGGTTTCATACCCCAGTGCAAGTGCAATAGTGTGAGAGATTGGTGGCCATGCCAGCAGGGCAGAGTATAGAGGCACTTGGGACTTAATCAGACCATAGACATCGCCTGCTTGGAGAAGACCTTAATGTCACTGAGTCCAGCCATGACCTAACATCTCCCTGTACACAGTTGTTAGACCATGTTCCTCCTCATCCAAATGTCTTTTAAACCAATGAACCTGGCCTGCTGATAGGCATGCCAGAAAGATCCAGGAGTCTGGAATGACACTCTGTGTGCCTCAGTCATTCTCCAGGCCTAGCAAGATGAAGATCTTTATCCTAGGATCCAAATGTCCAGCTACAAGTAATAATGTGCACATTTACTTATGCCATTACAACAGTCTCAGAAATGCAAACTCTAATTAATTTGTGAAAAAAAAAAAACCCCAACCAATAGTTAGATAATGATGGATTTCTTTACTACCCATTTTGGGACATTTCATATTCTGAAAACAATGCTGCAGTGGGAGCTGGCTCCCTGCAAAGTGTAAATGAGCATTGACTCTTCTGCCTGCAAATACCAACAATGAGGATTACTGGAAGCATTTTCCCCCCCTAATATCAGTTATTCAGCATCACTTTCAGTTTGAGATCACCCCAGAAGATAGCAAGATAAATTCATGAGAATGTAGTCACACCACTGCCTCTCCCATCCACCACTCAGACAGCCTGAGCCTCTTGGGGTTAGAAAAATACCTTAATGAGGAGGGCAAAGAAATCTTGATTAACTCTGACACCTTGTGGACAATTAACAGATGAAGATGAGGGCCAAAGGGGAACCTCTCTGTGCTGTGGGTTCCATCATAGGTTCAGGGTTGGAAGGGACCTTGAAAGATCATCTAGTCCAACCACCTGCAGTGAGCAGGGACATCTTCAACTAGCAAGCAAATTGCTCAGAGCCCTCTTCAGTCTGGAATGTTTCCAGGGATAGGACATCTACCACCTCTCTGGGAAACTTGTTCCAATGTCTCACCACCCCCAGTATAAACAATGTCTTCCTTGTCTCTCCTGCAGTCTCAGGCATGCTGCAGCCCTTGCAGCCAAGCCCTGCACTCATCTGCATGCCTGGGCACAGACTGCTGCAACCAGAAAGTGCAGGCTGAATGCTGGTACGAAGTGTGTGCACCCAGCATCACCTTCTGGTTGCAGCTGTCACCTCCTGGGCATGTGGGTTTGCCCTAAATGACTCCATTGAGAGGCTGGTTTGAGTCAGCAGCCTGGATGTGATGCTTCTGATTGCTGACAGTGTGGTTTGGTCCTCAACTGTCACATGAAATGTAAACGAGGGCTAACTGTATCTAGGAACTTCAAGAAGCAAACTGTCTGCTGTGGCTCATTTGAAGTGAAGATCATGTGTGTGGTGGCCAGCATGTCAAAACATGTCAAAATAGGACAACTTGCCAGTGCCCCTAGTCCTCCATGGTTCCAGTGGCCATCTAGTACTTGTGTTTTGGAGGAGCAGCAGGCAGTCACGCAAACCTTGACATCCAAAGGAAACAAGGCAGCAAGGACCTTTAAAAGTGGCTCTTTAATGGCTTCTTGGCAAAGTGGGAGGTCACCAGAGGGTCAGAAATTGAGTGCAGTGAGCAGTGCTCATAGTGGAGGTAAGGGCAGTAGACAGCATGTCCAGGCAGAGCTGAGGAGAAACCAGGTGGAAAGGGAAAACAAACCTGCAGAGCACCAGAAATCCACAGCACTCAAAAGAAATGAGATGTAACCCAGACTTACCACTCTGAGAAGCCACACTCTGAGCAGACATCCCAGTGCTCAGCTCCATGTCCTGTCCACTCTCTGTCTCAGTATTCTGAAGAGCACCACAAAGCAGAGTGAGAGGCCTTCAACACTGATTTTTCGTAGCAGCGGAGATAAAGCCATAGTCAGAAGCATCTTTCCTGCTTGTTTCAAGCAGAGCAATGATTAACAAGCTGAAAAAAACCATCTCTTTGTGTTCTTTGTCATCTTTGGGAACATGAAAGAAGAAAAAAAATCTTAGTACCAGGGTGTGAGTTACTAATATCTACCTGCAGAGACACTTCTTCTGGCAAATGCCCCTTGCCAGTGGTACAGGAAATGAGTCAGAAGGAATGAATCAGTTCCCTCAGTGCCACATGAACTGGGGAGCTGATAGTCAACATGAACTGATCTATTGGGAATCACTGAGATGAGAACTAGAGCCCTATGGGGAAATACCCAATAAACCCAGACACTCCTGACTCTCTGCTCTTACTGAAGTCAAGACCCAGCTACAAAAGCTGGCCAAAGATGGCCCAACAGTTCAAGGTGGGGCATTTTGCCATCCCTACTCAGCTGAATCAAAGAGAGACAGAAATTGGAAGCAACTTAAAATTATCTGATGGAGAAAAGCATTAAACTGAGGCTGGTGAGAAATGGAAGCTGGTGATCTTCATTGTGAGAGTGATGAGGCACTGGAACTGGTTGCCCAGAGAGGTGTTAGATGGTTCATCCCTGGAGGTGTTCAAAATCAGGCTGGATGGGACTCTGAACTAGGTGAAGATGTCCTTTAAGGTCTCTTCTAACCCAAACCAGTCTGTGAGTCTAATTTCCACACAGCCTGAGGTGGGTCCATGAGGTCTACTGATGGGATCACCCCTGCAATGCCTAACATACAACTTAGTGGCAGGTACAGTTCAGTGGTTGGTGCTCACATTTTGATTGTTTGGTCCTTGCTCACGTGCAGAAGTTGGCCTGTGTCTCACCTTGCTTCCATGTGTTCCTTCTCTGCTGTCCAGAGACCAAACCACAGCTGACCTTGAACTGCCAAAAGGACAGGCAGCTTCTCCTGCTCCTCTGTTAGCAGTATGGCACAGCTTCATCTGTGCTTATGGCACTTGAACAGACCAGCAAAGGGACTGACACAGCATGAGTGATCCCCACCTTAGTGTGAGTAGTGGGAGGCCTCTGAAAAGGCAGCTTTGAAGAAGAGAGCAGGGTGTTTTATACAGAAGACACTCCCAACCCTCTACTTTGTGCTCAGCAGTCAGATAGGAAACAGCAATGTGACTATCAACAACTCTTGCAGTGCCATTGCCTTTACAACCCCTTTTTGTTCTCTACAGGAATGACCGCCCTACCCTACCCCATGACAAACACTTCCAGCACCCCAGTCATGACTCAGAGCAACCAGACGTGCTCCAGTTACAACCTGACGTTCAAGAACAGCCTCTATGCCACCACCTACACCCTCATCTTCATCCCCGGCCTGCTGGCAAACAGTGCTGCCCTGTGGGTCCTGTGCCGCTTCATCAGCAAGAAGAACAAAGCCATCATCTTCATGATCAACCTGGCCGTGGCCGACCTGGCTCACGTCCTCTCGCTGCCGCTGCGAATATACTACTACATCAGCTCCACCTGGCCCTTTGGGACATTCCTCTGCTTGCTGTGCTTCTACCTGAAGTACCTCAACATGTACGCCAGCATCTGCTTCCTCACCTGCATCAGCATCCAGCGATACTTCTTCCTGTACCAGCCCTTCCGAGCCAAGGGCTGGAAGCGGCGGTATGACGCGGCCATCAGCGCTGTGGTGTGGCTCTTCGTGGGCTTGGCCTGCTTGCCCTTCCCCATCATGCGCAGCGAGGGCCTGGCAAAAAGTGCCAACGTCTGCTTTGCAGACCTTCAGGTCTCTCAGATCGGCAGCAAGGTGGCCACGGTGGTGATGCTGGGCACAGCGGAGCTCTTCGCCTTCGTCGGCCCGCTCATCATTATTTTGTTCTGTACCTGGAAAACCAAAGCCTCCCTTCGGGGCTTCCAGATAACCCTGCAGAGCAGCAGCGAGCAGCGCAAGGCTTTGAGGATGGTTTCCATGTGTGCTGTTGTCTTCTGTGTCTGTTTTGCACCATACCACATCAACTTCTTCTTCTACATGTTGGTGAAAGAGAACGTCATCATCGACTGCTTCGTGACGACTGTCACGCTCTACACCCAGCCCTTCTGCTTGAGTCTGGCGAGTCTGGACTGCTGCTTGGATCCCATCTTGTATTTCTTTATGACTTCAGAGTTTCAGGACCAGATAACAAGGCACAGCAGCTTGGCCATCAGGAGTCGGCTCATGAGCAAGGAGAGTGGCTCATCAATGAAGGAGTGAGGAGAAACCCAGCTTAAAGACTGAAGATGTGATATCCGGGACTGTTGTGTGACATGATTTCCCAGCTCCACTGGGGAAGACCTTGCAAGTTTATTCAGTGAAATCTTTTGACACACAGAAGATAAAACTCTGTTGAAGACCAATGTGTTGGAAGCTGATGAGCAACAACTGTAGTGCCTGCACCTGCTGCTGTGCCATCCATGCCTCACCTAGCTGGACTACAAAATACACAGGAGGGAGTGACAAACCTTTTGCTAGGAAATGGTGGAAATGTCCCAGGAGCTTTTCTTCTGTTTTCCCAACTCCATGGCTCTGTGATGACGCCAAAGACAATCCCAAAGCCAAAGACAATCCCACACTGACATCTGATGAATTGTCTTCTCTGCCAAAACCCCACGACGCATACAAGAACCTGAAAAGGGCTGCAGGCACGTGAAAGTCAGAAGCTTGCTTCAGCACAGCAGCCCCAGCTTGCCACTGCCCACTCCTGGCTTTGAGTGTGTCCCACTGGCCACCACACTTGCCTCTGCTTCACCTTTCCCACACTCCTCCCCTGCTCTCATTATTTCTCCTCATCCACTTCTTAACTGCTGACAAACCCCATAACAAGTTTGCACTTACAGCTGGTGCAAGACCCTCTGCAAGACAACAGCTCCTCAAACACTCCAGAGAATGGGACCTTCCCTTGCTCCAAGTGACTTTTTTCCCCTTTGAGCTGCCATCATTGGCAAAGGGGACATCAGGATGGCACCTTTGGACCCTGAAGGGCAGGACCACCATTGCTGGGGGCTCAGCTTTGGTGCCAGTCGATTTGAACATGCTGGTGGTACGGTGCAGGTCCTCACTCTTTTCTGCTTTGGCTTCTCGGGCCCAGAGGTACCTGCAGTGGATCTGCCCCATGACACCTTGGTTCAACAGTTCAATTGACACATCTGTCAGAAAAGAGAGGTGTCCTTGCCAAGGTGATTTCACTAACAGTGACATTCTCTTCCAGTTCCTCTCATGGTCTCCCCATTAACAGTTTCATTATCAGCTATGAGGACATGAAAAGCAGGGACAAGGAAAGATGTCATTTACCTCTCACTTAAACAGGTGACAGCTCTTTGGCCAAGTTCAGCCACTTTGTGTAACTTCAAGGCTATCCTTATGACACCTGGGGCTGAACATAGGCACTGAGTTCTTGCTGTTGAAAACCAATGGTTTGGCAAAGGAGTTTGTACAATTCTCAGAGCACCAGCATCAGCATCTTAGATGTTGCTACAAACCTAGGAGGAGTATCAGAAACATGAAGTAGATTTTAACTCAAACTACTCCATTCCACTTAATTGCCTTTTAACTCAGCCAAAAGGTTTCTGCATGTTGTGTTTTCCCACTTGGCCACTGTACAATAAAATGGGAGAAAGCAATGGGTTGAAACTGGAGCAGGGTAGGTTTAGGTTGGATATTAGGAGGAAGTTCTTTTTGTTGAGGGCAGTGAAATACTGGAACAGGCTTCCCAAGGTCAAATTGGATGGGCCCTGAGCAATCTGATCTACTTAAAGTCCCTGCTGACTGCAGGGGGGGTCAGACAAGATGACCTTTGGGGGTCCCATCCAAGCCAATGCATCCAATACCTGAAGGGATCCTACAGGAAGGCTGCAGAGGGACTTTTCATGAGAGTGTCTAGAGACAGGACTAGGGGAAATGGTTTGAAGGTGAGGGAGAGCAGGGTTAGACTGGAGCTGAGGAAGAAGTTCTTCAGTACAAGACTCAGATTGACACCAAAATATGTCAATCTGAAGGGAGCAGCTGTCACAGGGAGGGTTATTGAAGGTTTCTCTGGTGAGGAAGCTGCAGAGAAGGCAAACAGCCCATCACCCACCGAAGCCAATGGCAATGTTATGCCACTGACACACCTACACATTCACACACTGCAGGTAGTGCCTGCCACACGCCAGCAGGGGTTGATGCACACAGTCAAACACAAAGAATGAAATTGCTGACCATGTAGCAGCTTTCTCATAAGATAGACACACCATAACAATGTCAGACAAGGAGACTTTGGGGGCTGTGGGTGTTTTGGGGATGTTTGTGGAGTCCAAAGGCTTCTCTGAAGACTTTCAAAACCCACCTGGATGTGATCCTGGGCAACCTGCTCTGGATGACCCTGATTTAGCAGGGGAGTTGGACTAGAGGATGCCCAGATGTCCCTTCCACACCCCTCCCCCGTGGTTGGATTCTGGGATTCTATGATTTTTATGGACTTTGATCATCTAACAGCTGACCAGAAGCTGTTTCCTGTGATTTCCCTTTCACACAATTCTCTGTTTCTCAGGTGAACACAAATTGAAGGCACTGTTATGGTGACTGTGCAGCTCATCCTACATTTTTCTTTCCAGAAACTGATGCTTAAACCAACATTTTCCCAACATAAGCTTAGTTTTATAGTTATGGCTGAAAAAAAATAAACACCAAAACCAAAATGGGATCAGCTCCTCCTTAAATCAGAGTTCAAATAATGGAGTGCAACTTTAATTATTCTTAATCACATTGCTTGCTTGTCTATGGAAAAGTTTTCATCCCACTCTAACCTGGCTGCTGTTTATTTTTAGACCATATTTCTGTTGGATTTAGAGGTATTTGGGGGGAAAAAAGGTCCTCCCTGAGAGCAGTGTGGGGTGTGATGGGTGAGGAGTGGTTGATACTGTCCTTACACACAGGCAGGACCATAGAAACCATCTCTCTCCAGCTCATCCAACGATCATTGTGCAGATCTAGATCTGTAGGACAAGGTTTGTAAAACAGAAATTGGTAACTGCAGTCCCCTACATACTGAAGTTGAAACATCAGCCTGGTAGGGGAATACCTGCTCCAGCACCTCAGTGTCCCAAGAGTGATGATGGCTCTCCCACCCTTAACCTTAACAATTAATTTGGTGGCTTCTTGAGGGATACCCTTCCCCATCACCTTGATAGCATTCCCAAGAACCTTGGCTGCTCACATTCATGTTTCTATCTTCCTGCCTCATGCCTTCTGAATTCCCTTAGGCCCTCCAAAACTGTCCTTTAGCATCCTGCAACCCCAGCCCACGAGGAAAAGTCACACACTCAACACTTTCATCTGTTGAGTCAAATCACTTCTATGTGCAGGAGGTTAGACAACTTGGTCTGATGGTCTCTTCTGGTGTGTGAGAAAGCAGACTGGTTTTGTCTGGGATAGAGTTAAATCAGACATATGGAGCTTAGCTGCTGGATGGGACAGAAAGTTAGCCAAGATGGTCAATGATGTCACCTGAGCTAGCTTGGAGAGCAACAACTCAGTGCAAAAAGAGATCAGGGAAAGCCTGAAAGCAGGTAGAAAGTCAACAACCATCAATTTGGCCTCCACAAGCCCTTCTGTGAAATTCAAAGCCTTTAGTTTGAGTCCTCCCAAAGCTCAGCAGCGTGTCTGAGGAGAAGAGCAGATGAATCCAGGGTCACTGCCAAGGAGGAGAGTATTTCAGCTGACACAAGAGCTGGGGCTGCAGCTGCTGGCTCTGCCTGCCAGTGCTGTGCTGCTTTCAAAGCACGCCGTGCCCAGCTCCGGTTCCTGTAATTCACTCCGTTTCCTGTGACCGTAAAGCATGTTTATTATTCTGACAAGAGGAAATAGAATTTCATGATGTTGCTCCTGGATTATCTCTTGTG
Source organism: Indicator indicator (assembly GCF_027791375.1). NCBI lineage: Eukaryota > Metazoa > Chordata > Aves > Piciformes > Indicatoridae > Indicator > Indicator indicator. The sequence goes on along the minus strand of NC_072026.1, from coordinate 3,844,682 downwards.
CTGGTCCCACTGTCCAGACACACTAGTTATAAAGAAAAGGTTTCTTCGTTCTTCTTGGGCAGACACCAAAAAAGGGATTTCCACAGAGGTGCCACAGAAAGCTGAAGTTAACCAAGTCGAGAGGTTGGGTAGAGAGAGCTATGCAGGTTTGTGAAGGGTGGGTCTGAAAGTACTCCCACTGGTCCCTGGTGCTGGAGCAATGCTGCGTAAAGCCTCATCCTGAAGGGAACTGCTGGAGGTGGAAGCACATTGAGGTTTCCAAGCCACCTACACTGATGGCAGTGCATATCCTCCAACAACACAGCCCTGGGCAAAGCCACACCAGGACATATTCTCCTTCTCTAGGACATCAGCCATTCAGTGGGTAGCAAAACAAAATGTTTCTTTGCAGTGCCAGCAAATGGCCACCTCATCTTAGAGACCCTCAGAGGTCTGGTAATGTCTCTCCAGGATGAGAAAGTGCCCTCCTGTGCCAGACAATGGATGTGTTTGGGAAGAAACCCCACAGCATTTAATGCCTTTCTGCAGCCTCAGGTTCTGTGCTGCAGAATCATGCGAATGCCTCAGCTTCATTTTCTTTCCTTAAATGAAATCCCCAGCTCTGCGTGCAGAAAAAGCTCAAAACATGCTGGAAGTGCTGGATAACAACCAGCAGCCAGCTCAAAAATTTGAAACTCCTTCACTGCACTTCACAGATTTTAGGGCTGTAACTGCTCCGTTTGGGCCAAAAATCCCTGGTCTGGGGATTAGACAAGGGTTTAGTCCAAGGAGGTAGAGAGTGACTGACAATAATTTGCTGTAAAAATAAATCAAAACTTCCTAAACAGGTTGCCTCTGTGGAGACCACCATGCAGTGGCAAGAGAGCCAGATGTGCCACAGGGCACCAGGGACTCATCCAGCCCCAGTGGCCAGGTGCTGATGGCTCCAGCCAAGCTGCATCAAACCTCTGCACAGGGGTGAGTTGCTTTGTGTGACTGAGACCTCCTCCTCTTGAATGGCTCAGTGTTTTTCATACATCCTTCAGGTGCATCCTGTCAGATATTTCCAAATGCTGAGTGCTTAAAGAGATGCTGATCCTATGCATTTGGCCTTCTGCCCACAGGATACCAGGCTAAAGGTGAAGACAACCTTTATCTGGAGGCCTTAGATAAAGTCTCACAGTTATTTGAAAGATCCTTTGTGTCTTCTGCTTTTGAAAGCAGAACATTGCACGGTGTAAAAGGCACGTTTAGGATCAGTCCTGAGCCAGAGGAGTAGAAATGCTGAACAAAGAAAATGCAGTTGAAAGGAGGATGGAGAAGTTGATTAGTGTCTGTTGAAGGATGAGGCCTGAGGCTTGTCAATCCATCAGCCTTTCATGACCAGGAAGGTCTGCAACAGTACTCCAAAAAGCCAATGAGCAGAGGAAGGACTCAATGTGGTTATGAGCCCTGAGGTGTGAGTGTGGCCCTTGCTGTGGTCTGACATCCACTGACCTCTCCTTCCCTGGCAGCACTGCAGTAAACACGTTACCTAAAAATAGGGCTCAGAGACAGCTGGATACAGGGCTGGATGTGGGCTGAAGTAGGAAGTCCTAGGCAGGATATCCTGATAAAACAGCCACTTCACTTTGGGATAAACCTTTAACTTCTGCAGCGGGATGGGGCACAGTGCCAGCCTCCCTTCTAAAAATCTTTGCACATTTTGCAGCTACAGCAGCACTGCTCTTCCAGCAATCAGCATCAGCTGCTGAGAATGATGCACAGAAATAAAACCTGGAATGCTAAGCAGCTCTGGCATCTTCCAAATCACTTTGCTCTCAGCTGAGGTGAGAGGCAGGAGGCTTCACAGGTACTTACTACATTTATGTTAGGGAAGTGGTGGAATTGCCACCCCTGGAGGGATTTAAAAGCTGTGTAGATGTGATGCTGAGGGAGATGGTTTAGTGGTGACCTGGCAGTGCTGAGTTAACAGCTGGACTTGATGAGCTTAAAGGTCTCTTCCAAACAAAATGATTCCGTGATTCCATGGATCAGCAAGTGGTAGTGAAGCCCACAGATAAGTCTACAAAGGCTGCTATAGAAACTGGTCTTGCCTTTGCCTTCAGGAGGATGTTGCCCAACAGATTTAGGCACCTGCATCTCCACTGACCACAGGACACTTTGAGTCAAGGACCCTCTTTGCTGTTCTCTATGAGATATGAAGTGCAGCACTCAAAGGGAGTGTAGAGAGCCCCACAGGCAGCACTGCTGCCAGCATAGGGAAACCCTGGCAACTGCAGAGCCAGTGGGCAGTGATGCTGTGGGGAAAGATGCATGTTTCATCTTACACTCACCTAATCCCAGCATGAGGGAGGTTGGAAGGGACCTCTGGAGATCATCTAGACCAGTTCCCTTGCTAAAGAAGAGTCACCCACAGCAGGTTGCCAAGGATCATGTCCAGGCAGGTGTGGAATCATTCCAGACAAGGAAACTCCACAACCTCTCTGGGCAGCCTGGGCCAGGGCTCTGGCAACCTGACAGTAAATAAGTTTCTCCTCATGTTCAAATGGGACCTCCTGGGTTCCAGTTTGAGACTGCTGCCCCTTGTCCTGTCACTGAGCACCACTGAGAAGAGTCTGGCCCCAGCCTTTTGAACCCTGCTCCCTTCAGCTATTGATTGACACTGACACGATCCCCTCTCAGTCTGCTCTTTTCCACGCTAAACAGCCCCAGGTCTCTCAGCCTTTCCTCCTCAGAGAGATGCTCCAGGCCCCTCAGCATCTCTGTAGCCCCTAATGCATATATGCACATACAGGGGAAAGAAGTTAAGGGAGGCAAAAAGACAAGAGAGAAACGGGGAATGGTGCACATTATGGCTGTTTTTAAACCACAGTATTTTGGGAAAGTCTCCACCTTAAACGATCACATTATGTCAGCAACCAAGTCCCAGCCCTCAGCCTATAGCCTTGATTATCTGAGGCTAACCAAGCATCCAAGGCAAGGCAGGAAAATTCCTGCCTTCCACTAACATACGCTGGACTGTTTTCAGTTTTCCTTCAGCAAGCATTCACTGGTAGAGTTTTTGCTTCTGTATTCTACAGTTTTAGCAAGGAAAGGGTGAGTGGCTGGGGATAAAAGCAGAAGCAGCTCAACCAAGGAACACCACCACCTCACACAACTTCTGTGCAAAAGGAGGGAAGCAATCCACGCCTGAGGTCTCTGTCAGAGGGGCAGTTGGCTCCCACAACGTCATCGCCTTCCCAGTTGTTGTAACGTCATTAGCTGCACACGTTTCGTGTGGCCAGGAGAAGGAAAATAGAGGATTTCCTGTTCTGCAGCCTCTCTACTGGGCTGCAGATGCCGGCAGGATTCCAGCGCTCCCAAACCATGTGGAAGTTTAACGAGGAGTCGCTGGGGTTGCTGAGAAAATCCGTAGGAAGGAAAAGCAGAAAGCTCTCTTCTCCTGCTCCCTAGCATGGATGTTACCCCTCCAAAGGATGGGAGTCACAGCAAGGTAAGCTTGATTTCTGCTGCCTGCTCTCTTCAGCAGGCTGGAGCTGCCACAGCTTTGAGCAATGTTATCACTTTCTAGTTCTTCTTCAAGAGATCTTATCAGGCAACATCCTCAGCAGCTTCTGACTCTGCCCATGTATTTCTGTCTTGCTCAGCTCCAAGGGGTGGGTGAGTGACTCTCGGCGCTTGTGAGCAGGCTGCTGTGTGTGACAGTAGACAGGAAAACCTGCTTTACCCCAAATGCTTTGGTTTTGGTGCTACTGACGGAAGCTGCCATAACTGACCAGCTCTGTTTATGTGTTTCCTGCTAGTGCCTGGATTAAACAAACAAAATGATTCCTTTAAACAGAAGTGTCAAAAACTCCACTGCTCTAACTCGGGAGCTTATTTCAAGCCCAAAGTGGATTTATGTAGGGTTTTATTTTTCCTAGGCTGCTTTTCCCTCCAGCATCCCTGGCTTGAGCAGGGCTGAAGGAAGACAGCTCTGCCCCCATCCCCCAGCTCTGGGGCTCCTGAAGCCACACCAGGAACACAGCTTAACTTGGTTTGTCCAACCAACCCATGGAAAAGATGAGGGCAAGTTTGCCAGAGCATCTGGGAGTAGTAAGCAGAGTAACCACAGTGATGTGGGGCTGGGTGGGGCCAGGGTGATTCAGAGCCACCAGGCGATTTCCAACAGTGACAGCCACCTACGCCTCCAGGAGCAGAGACTGCTAACACACTCAGAGACAGAAACATGGGGGCTTTAATTGCTGCTTTCACCTCCCAACTCGTTGCAAAGTTACTTGATGTTTAATGAATCCCAGTGCTATATCTACAACCTGTTGTCTAGCAGTCTCCCCTCTGTAATTTCAGTGTGCAGCTGGATAAAACTCAGTTTTGCCACTTAAAAATGCCCCTCTACCCCATTCCTGCCTAGGATGTGTGGATGAAGTCGGTAAACAATCAAGGAATGGCAGGAAGTGTTTTGTAGAAGCTTTATAAAGTCGCTGAACAAAAGCCATGCCAAAGCCCATGGGAGCAGCCATGTCCCGAAGCCAACATCACCAAAGGCAAAACACGGAGGGAGCTGGAGGGGCTTGGGGCAAGGTGCAAGTGGGAGGGAAGGTGAAAACTGAAAAACAATAAGGAATTGAGAAATCTCCCTTTCAGGAAGTGTTGCAGTGAATGAGCACTGCCCTGAACCCAGGCTTGGTAAGGAGCTCCCTGCTGCAATCTTGCCAGGTGCCCTGGCAAGTGCTGCAACCTAGAACCTGACATACTGGGTACCAGGAGTGACACCCAGCCCTCCTGATGAGAAACAGGCACCCCTGGGCTTCCAGAGAAAGCCAAAACATGCAGAAAAGCAGCAAAGAGGAGTCCTACAGTCATGCCTGCAGGGATAATGTTTAGCATTTGGGCTGAGACATGTGGCAGGGAGGGAATGGCAGAACAGGGACACCAGGCACTCTATAATCCTCTTCATGAGCCCAGAGCAGCAAATGTCACCTCTGCTGCTGGAAGACTGTGACAAGAGCTGAGAACAGCTGCAATCCCCACGCTCCCTGGCAGTGTTCCCCCTTTATTTGCAGCAGGGATGTGAAGACAAAGTGTCTTGCCCCTGTGTTTCCACAATTAAATAGTCTCAGTGCAAAGGGCACTGGCTGAGAACAGGGTCAGCACCAAGCAGAAACCCATCCTGGGTTTTCAGGCAGGTGAGGAGCACTTGGGAATGCTGCAGGGACCAAAGGGGTTTGTTTCCCACTGTCCCTTTTTTGACAGATGTCCCTGGTCCCCTGCCTTGTCTTAGCTCAATGGAGAAATCAGAAACCTCCAACTGGAGTGAATTCAGAGGATGCCACAAAAATGATGCAAGGGCTGGAACCCACCATGTGCTGTGAAGACAGGCTGAGAGTTGGGGTTGTTCAGCCTGGAGAAGAGAAGGCCCCACAGAGACTTTATTGTGGCTTTTGAGTACGTAAAGGGGGGGGCTAGAAGAAAGATGAGGACAGAATTTTTAGCAGGGCCTGTTGTGACAGGACAGATTCATAGATTGCATCAGGATGGAAGGGACAAGGGATGATGGTTTTAAACTAAAAGAAGGGAGATTACACCAGACCTAAGGAAGAAATTTTTGATGCTGAGGGTGGTGAGATATTGTCCCAGGATGCCCAGAGATATGGTAGATGCCTCCCATCCCTGAAACCATTCCAGGTCAGGTTACCTGAGGCTCTGACTGCAGGGAGTTGGACTAGATGTCCTTTAAAGGTCCCTTCCCACCCAAACTGTTCTATGATTCTATGACCTGAGGCTACCAGCTCCAAGCACAGGCAGCAGCCAAAATTGCACTAATGCAGCAGCCTGCCTGCAGTTGGGGTTTCACTTCAGCCTTGGGTTTTTGGCTTTTTTTGCAGCCAAACCCTGGAGAAATAAGCAAAGAGGAGAAGGGAGTTTGGTTAGGGCTCAGTTTGGAAAGCAAGGTGCTCAGAAAGGCCTGTAAATGCTTCACAGAGATGCAGGCAGTAGGCAGGCAGCTGAGAAGCTGCTAGCTGTGTTTGATATATGTGCACAGACGTGTGTGTGTATAAATATAATATATGTGTGTACATAAATATATAACCTTCCTCCTGAAACTGAAAATGTGGCAACTCCTCTGAAGAGCTGCCTAGATGAGGAGGAGGGTGGAGGAGCCTTCACCCTGCATCTCAAAGCAATGCCAGGTTCTGTGCAGGAGCAATCAGCTTTCAGAAATCCATCCCTGTGCCAAACAGCAGGCCCAGGGCTGCGGAAACAGCACTGCTGGCTGCTGCCTAATTAAATCCCGCTGTCGAGGGGGGCTCAGTGGCAAGAGGTGCTGAGGGCTCTGCCAGAGCAGGCTCTGGTCTCCTGGAAGGGCAGGACAGGCTGCCTGATACCTGACAGGCAGCTACAGGCTCTGTTTCCAAGGGGAGAGTGGCATTGCTTTGTTGCAGACGATGCTTTAAGCCCTGTGTTTGTAACCTGCTGCTGCCAAAGTGCCTCTCCCCACAAGAGCAGCAATCTCCCTGTGGGCTCTGCTCACGAATGGCAAAATCCATCACCCCTCTGGAGAGCTGCACCTGCACCTGTGAACTCCCTGTGACCCACTAATACCCTCCATGCTGGCTGGCTGAGCTGAAATGGGTAAATGGATGAAGAGAGTTTCTCCTCTAAGTAAAATGCAGATGTATTTGTCTTCCTTCATGTCTTGAGCTGTTGCTGGTGGGTCATTCCTGTTGCTACAACATGAAGCCTGCGCAATGTGCCCTGAGTGAGGGAATTGAGTTAGCAGGACCAGCAGAGCAACTGGCGTGTGCTTGGCCAGCTATTAGCTTATAAATCCAGCCTTAAATCCGGAGCCAGAGCTCTGATAGATCTGTCTGCACCTCTCCCTCTGGCCTCTGCTCTGGTCAGCTGCCCACCCCCACTGCTGTTTGCCAATGTTAATTATTGCCCTCGCTGCTGATTTCGTGTCAGATCACTGCATGGATGTGAGCAGGCAGTGTCTAGGCTCATTTGAAGTCCCTATTTATTTACAGTCCCACCAAAATGGCTTGTGGACATATCAGAGAGCACTGATCTGCCAGGACTTGACAGAAAAGTACTTGCAGTGAAAGTGGGCCTGAAAAACTCCAGGGAGCTAGAGAAGCTCTCTGGCATTAGCAATAAAGAGATTAATGCTACAGAGCTGAATTTCAATAGCAGGGTAGGAGATCCTGCAGAGCTCTGTGGAAGGTGCTCAGGATCACAGCCTGTGAGTGGGACCTGGCTCTACAACCTTCCCCACATGGACCTGCACACATGCTCTCCACATACCTACACACAGCTTACTCCTCTGTACTGAAGGGCATTTACTCCATGTGGGGAAATACTGGAGAGGTTTTGGCTTTACAGTTTGTTTTTACTCCCCGCAGGCAGCTTCCATCCACCTTAACTGCCCCATGAGCGAAGAGACTCAGTCAAGATGGAGAGCAATGTGTCCTCCGGGAACTGTACTGGTCCTCAGATGTCCTTCCAGTCCACTCTGTATGCCACCACCTACACCCTCATCTTCATCCCCGGCCTGCTGGCAAACAGTGCTGCCCTGTGGGTCCTGTGCCGCTTCATCAGCAAGAAGAGCAAAGCCATCATCTTCATGATCAACCTGGCCGTGGCCGACCTGGCTCACGTCCTCTCGCTGCCCTTGCGGATGTATTACTACATAAACCACACCTGGCCCTTCGGAAGCTTCCTCTGCCAGGTGTGCTTCTACCTGAAGTACCTCAACATGTACGCCAGCATCTGCTTCCTCACCTGCATCAGCATCCAGCGGTACCTCTTCCTCCTCCACCCTTTCCGAGCCAAGGGCTGGAAGCGGCGGTACGACGCGGCCATTAGCGCCGCCGTCTGGCTCTTCGTGGGGGCAGCCTGCCTGCCCCTGCTGGTGGTGAGGAGCCCAGCCCTGTCCAACAGCACCGACACCTGCTTCTCAGACCTGGGGGTGAAGCAGCTGAGCCCAGGGGCTTCCATCGCGCTGGTGACGGTGGCGGAGCTGTTCGGGTTTGTCGTGCCCTTCGGCATCATCGCTGGCTGCACGTGGAAGATGTGGCAGTCGCTGCGGGAGTGCCCCACGCAACTGCAGAACGCCGGCGAGAAGCAGAAGGCTCTGCGCATGGTCCTGATGTGCGCGGCTGTCTTCTTCATCTGCTTCACCCCCTACCACATCAACTTCCCTTTCTTCATGATGGTGATCGAGAACATCATCCAGGACTGCGCCGTGCACAGGAGCACGCTGCGCTTCCACCCCATCTCCCTCTGCCTGGCGAGCCTCAACTCCTGCCTGGATCCCGTCCTCTACTACTTCATGACCTCCGAGTTCCAGGACCAGCTGCTGCGGCACAGCTGCGCGGTGCTGCGCGCTCGCTTCCCGCGCCGGGGGAATAGCCTCTCCGTGGCTGAAATCGGGCACAGCATCCGCATGAAGAGGAGAAACCTTCGGGGCTTCAAGTTCTGGTCCCTTCCCAAGTTCTTCAGCAGAATAAACAGCAGGGAAATCCCTCCCGTGCCACCCGACGAGCTTCTGCTGGAGTCCATCTCTTGAAACCACGCAGGGGCTTCTCCTAGCTGGAGCGAAAATCGTGTTAGGTCTCCAAGTACATCTTGAGTTACTCTTGTGTGCAGCAGATGCCAGGATCTGACCCAGAAGGAGATTTTGATGCAGAAAGACTTGCTGGTTGTGGTGTTGCTGCTGGGGACTGTTTCCTTTCAGTGTTCTCCATCGTGATATGGGTAAACTACCTGAAATAGCTCTTGCTGATACCAATACTGCTCCCGTGCTGCACTGCAGATGGGTTGGGGTCCCTCTTCTTTCTGTTGTTTCAGTGCTTCTACAGATTGGTAATTTTCAAAACTCATTCTGGATCCCCAGGTGTAAGCGGCTGGCTCAGCCTCAGCACAGCTCAGGGAGGTAGCACCATGGGGGTTTCAGCCCTGACCACAGCTACTTGTGGCCCATGATGACTCAGAGCATCCACTGTGCTTGTGTGAGGCTTTAGACCAGGACAGTTGACAAATTATCTCCATGTCATCTGAGCCTCTTCCCCCTGCAAATGTCAACCATCCAACCTAATCCAGACTGCAAGACTGTAACCTTACCAACGTGTATCAAGCAAAGGTTGTTAACCACTAACCACACCAGTGTTAAAAGGAAGAGATTCAAATGAACTGGGCTCTGCTCACGCAGCTCAGAAGCTGACCAAGGAAGTCTTTCTGACTCAGGGGGGCTCTGGGTTGCTCAGCTCATAATAGGGGATGAATACCAGGAAGAGAGACTGAGACTGGATATGCCACAAGCAAAGGGGAGGAAGGATGAAGGACTTCTCCCAGGGCACATTTATTCACAGAGACCCAGCATGAGCTGCAGAAGGGAGTTGGTGTTGCTGTCTCTTGTGTTATTAGGAGTCTTGTGTTATTTGGCATTTTGCTAAGGCCTGTGGCTGCAGATTAAGATGTTATTCAAGCCTCTCAGTTTTGCTTTAAAGCCCAGAATAGGTCCTGGCCCTGGCTGGGTACCGAGGAAAGTTTACAAAACTGACTCAAATGTGTTCTTAAAGCTTCAGACTTGGGAGGAAATAAAATTCTCTCAACAAACATTTCAGCATCATGGGTGTTATTTTTAAGTGCTTGTCAATAGTCTCATTATGCCCCACATCTGCTCTCAGGGCAACCAGATCATCTGCAGAGGTGAAGAGCCCCAGATGGAGGCTCAGAGAGGTCCTGTTGCTACCACAGTCCCTTGCACAGCAGCCAGGATGAGGGCTGCAAGGTTTCCTTGCTTGTGGGCCAAGGCATCGACGACTGCAATGCCATAAACCCCTCAGGGCATTGTACAAGTAAACAGAGGCAAAGGAGAAGGGGGGGGGGTGGATAGAAAACAGCTCTGCCAATGACTGGATGCACATTTCCAACCCTAGCAGAGTTTCTGGGAAACAGAGAGTGGGCTGTGGTTTACCCCTCACATTGCCAACGACAGGGGGAGATCCAGACAAGCTGGAGGAAGTTGCTTTGGTACTTAGAGGGTGCCAAAGACAGAAAACATTGAGAGAGGCAAAACCCAGACTGCCCTGCAGTGTGCTACGTCCCAGATCTCTTCCTCCTCTTGTATTAAAATACAACAACACAAAGCAAACCAGAAGGACATTTTCCTTCTTTGCTTGGGACTGAAAAAAAGCTGCTCCAGAGGGCAGAAAGCCAGCAGCGTGCAGGCAAACAGGAAACCCAAGCAAAACCTCATTGATGCTCTGACTGGCAAGAGCCACGTCCAGCAGGCTCCACAGACAGGACCAGTCACACCACCAGCACCTTGACTGGGAGTGTGGTTTTAGCCTGGGACTGTCTTTTGGGAATAATATAACCCTGAGTAGCTGAGGTGGACACTCAGGTAGCCCTCAATAACCACAGCTAGATATTTGTATGTCCTGCTGACTGACCAGAAAGCCCAGACTGCAGTTTCAAGCTTATTGGAAGCACCAGCTCCACAATTCCCAATAGCTCCAGTCACCACTGGGACTTTGCTCCAGAAACATCCTCCTGAGAAGAACAAGAGGATTCAGGGAGCACAGCAAAGTAGGCAGCTCAGCCAGATCTCGACCAGTACCAATGACACAGGATCACGGTATGGTTTGAGTGGGAAAGAACCTTCAAAGATTGTCTAGTCCCCCCTCCCTGTAGTCAACAGGGACTTCTTCAACCAAAGCAGATTGCTTAAGAGTCCCAAACAACCTGACCTGGAATGGTGCCAGGGATGGGCCATCTACCACCTCTCTGGGCAATCTGGATCAGTGTCTCACCACCTTCAGTGGCAAAAATTTCTTCCTTCTATCTAGACTAAATCTCCCTAGTTAAGTTTAAACCCATCAGCCTTTGTTCTGTCACAACAGGCCCTGCTAAAAAGTCTGTCCCCAGCTTTCTTAAAGACCCCTTCAAGCACTGGAAGGCCACAAGAAGGTCCCTCTGGAGCCTTCTCTTCTCCAGGCTGAACAACCCCAACTCTCTCAGCCTGTCCTCACAGCAGAGGGCTTCCAGCCTTCAGATCATTGTTGTGGCCTCCTCTGGTCCTGCTCCAACAGACCTATGTTTTATAGATGTGTCCATCCATGTACACATGCACAGGTAACCCTTACACACACCCCAAATTATGCAGCACTTTGGAGTATCCAAGCAGCCACCTCTGTGCACAACACTTTCTAGTGCAGCAAAAGGAAGGAGGGAAGGTCGCCTTTCTCTTTGCTAAAAATACCTTTTGTCTCCCCCCATGACTGTCTGCTTCCAGCCCAGCCCTGGCAAAGTGACTTTGCCTCTGGAAAACCACTCAGCTCTCTGCAGAGCTGACACCACCAACTCTGTAGCGAGAGTCAGGCTCAGATGATTTCTGGCACAGCACTGACAGTCACCACTGCTGGCTATGAGCTTCTCCATCCACCCACCTCACACCAAAGAGAGGGGAAAGTGCTGGCAAAGGAACAGACACCAACAACTCCAGTTCTGAGTGCAGCCCAACTGCACAGAAAGCAAATTCTGCTGCTTTCCACCAAGCCAAGCCAGGAAGCAGCTTTCCAGACAGCCATGATTTCATCAGACCCAGGGCCAATTTTTCATCCATGGGCACAGTCAGAAACACCCTGCAACACCCAAGGCACTGGTGCTCAATGGGACAGCACCAGTTTAGAGCTGTCTTAGGACTGTCCATCAGCCCCTCCTGCACTGCAGGGTCTTGCTTCTGGCATAAGGAAAAGAGATCTGGGAATTCTGTGCTGATGTCACAGCCACATTCAGCACTGTAAGGGTTAGCTCTCCCCCAAGAAACTGCCAAAACCTCAACCTTGCAACAGCCAGAAAATCTCTTCCTAGCAGGAGCTGCCACCCCAATCTCTCAGTCCTGCTCCTCTAATGGGAAACTTTTTGCCTTTTAAGAGAGAATTTCCCTACTGTAGGCAGACAGGCCAGGCACCAAAGCTGGGAACAAAAGTCCAGGGCTTTAGCCCCTGGCTGCTGGTAAAGGCAGAACTAGAAGGGTACCTTCCACTTCCCACCCACACAGCCCAAGGAGCAGCTGAGCTGATGCCACCACACACAATGACTCCTGGAGTGACGAGAAATGGGATGGATGCTGGCGGTCATGAAGCTCATCTGCACCCAGAGCACGGAGCCAGCAAAACAGGATATGGTTGTTTCCACCTCTGAGAAGTGCTTCTGAAATTAAAAAATCTTTGGGTACACTGCTGCCCTGAGAGCAGGCTGTGCTTCTGATAAATAGGCTGGCTTCTGCAGAAATGAAAGGGCAAAACTGAGCATCCATCACACCTATGAGTGGGGAGGAGAAGGGGGAAGGAGGAAGGGGAAAGAGGGAAGGGGGAAGGGGAAAGGGAGAAGGGAGAAGGGAGAAGGGAGAAGGGAGAAGGGAGAAGAGAGGGAACATAGTCTACAGAGCCCAGGTTCTGTTGAGCCATGGTGGATGATGGTACCACTGCTACTCTTGAGATTGGCCTCAGTTTTATTGTCCAAGCAGTGTCCAAACCATTCTCCCCACAATCACTCTGAGAGTCAGGAGGCTGCCAGGAAAAGGCTGGAGGGGTAGGGGCAGAGCCTGGGGACTGCCAGGTTTCACATGACAGAATTTTGGGGTGAGGGGGAAGGAATTAAAAGGTTTTCTTTAGGTCACTCCAGTGAAAACACTTTGAAAAGCAGATGGCAGAGACAGCTGCCAGGAGGCAGCAAGCATGGGGAAATTTTTGTGTCCAAGATCCCACTGCAGCCCAGATCCCCCTGCAATTACAGAAACACTTCAGGACTAATGTGAACTGAGCTGGCATCCTCCACAGAGAGCTCAACACAGAGAGAGGAAGCTCTGCAGCAGCAACAAGCCCTGTCTGAGCAATAAACCCCAACCCTCCACTTCTGGTCCCAAAGCATCGCAGATGAATCCATCCCTGCACTCAAGGGGACAACTCTGCGGCGAGGATCCCACAGTGCTGAAAGCTCTGGCTCCCACACAAGATTAATTAAGGCACATTAAGCAAACAGCAGACTTCAAAAAAGGGCTAAAGCTTTATTCAGCAGGAGCATTAGCTGCTGAAACAGGCAAGTACCCCTCTTTTGGGAGGTGTGAGCTGCACAGCCTCAGCAAAGAGCTGTGCCATGGCAGGGATGACAAACCTGGCACACTGTGAGGCTGTTAAAGGCCATGATGTGCCCCAGAGGTTAATTTCTTATAAACCACAATTAAAAAATCCACAGAGCTACAAACCCCTGGGATTGTTATATGAGTAAATCAATAATGCTTTGATGTCACTGAGAACCTGGTTCCCGCTCCTGTGGTGGGGACACGGCACAGTACCCAACCCTTGGGCACATCTATGACCCTTCTGCAGAGCTGCAACCCTCTCTTCAAGTGATGCTGCAAAGTAAGTCCATTCTCTTGAGCAGCAGACATGCAAGGAAAAAACAAAAGCAAAAAAAAAAGGAATAAATGCAAATTAAAAAAGCAGCATTTCACCCTGAAACTATTTGTAATGGAAATGGTTAAAAAGCAACCAACTGGATCACCAGCCCTCCAAGCTTTTTGATCTCAAGTCTCTGGATGGACAATTATAGAAGCCTACTTGAAGCTGCAAGTGAGCAGCTTGTGCCACAGCCACCACTGCCCTCTGCTGATGGCCACCACCAGCTGAGCAGAGCCAGAGGCCCTGGTGGCTCAGGAAAGCAGTGATGAGCATCACCACTTCATGGGACAAGCATCCATCCAGATGAGACGAGTCTTCAGTGCTGCCCTGGTTTGTTCCATGCAAGAAATCCATGAGTTAGAAAATAATGACCATGGAGAAGTTCCTGGGTTTGGAGAAACCCAAACCAGACCCTGATAACCTTCAGAGTGACTTTTTGAAGCCCTTCCGAAGCATGAAGGCAAAAACATCCTGATGAGAGTGAAGGAACCTTGCCCAGAAGGCTGGGGAAGGGAGAAGGAAATAATGGATGAAGCATCTGGCTTCCTCAGACTTGTTAGATTGGTGTCCTTAGCAGCAGGGAGCCCTGCAAACAGGGTGTGATGGTTTGAAACTGTCTTTTTAATTTTTCTTTGCAAAGTTCAAACAGAGAAAGCGAAGGAGTGTCCCAGGGTCCCACCCACGGGAGCATGACTGCTTCAGCAGGGTGCTGCCAGAGCATCAACCCCTGCAGGTCCCCATCATGGGCAGCAGCCTCACAGCAAACAGCCATGGCCAGGCTGCAGCAGCAGCTTCCAAAACACTCCAAGCCCAGCGGTGCCTTCACACACAGACACAGAGGTAACCAAAGGAAAAAGGAGATAGGGTGCAGCCCAGCTCGGCCCCGGGGGCAGGAGGAGCAGCACGGAAAGCGATGCTGGTTGGGGAGGGCCTCACTTTGTTCCCCTCCTGCGCGGGCGCAGGCAGCTGCAGTTGCACTTTTGCTTTGCACGTCGAGAGGGGTGGGGACATGCTGCCAGCACCCACAGGGTCACACCAAAGCAGCCTCCAGGGACAGCAGAGGTAGGACTGGTGTTCTTTTATCCCCACTTATCTTTGGGTTGGGCTGGTGGGCTGAAATTTTTGTACTTGTTCTGTTGTCATTGCAACATATAACTTGGTGGCTCTTCCTACTTACGCTGGAAGCGCTGAGAGGGGATGAGGACAACGCAGCGAGAGTCAGGAGGGTGCAGCATTAACCACCCACCCCTGAGGATCTCCAAAAGTAAATGAGTAGTGATGAGGAGATGCAGGCTAAGGTCTGGGCAGGGAGCTGGTATCTCCACTGATCAGCAGCACAGTGAGCTGCTGTGAGCACTTATGAGATGTTCTGTGCATCCAAGGGAGAGGAGGGGGACAGCTCAAGCCAAAACAGGCAGCAGGAGAGCCAAGCCCCACTTTCTCTTACTATTAGGTGAGTGTCAAGAAGCTGTGTTTAAAGTACCACACCAACTGCAGTGGTTTTGAACCTCTGAAAACCCCATAGCTGCTCGTGAATGGCTTTGTAAGCAGACTTTGAGGCCACACAGCCCCATCTCCACAAGCACAGGGATAGTTGCTCTCGTTTACTCTATGCTCCAGATCTCATTTGGGTTCCTCTCACCCTGTTTGCCCAGTGGTTTTCCTAAATGATCTGTTCCTCCCAAGAGGCAGCCAGAGGAATTTCCACCAGCAATTTTCCACTGGTTTGCTAGACCCAGGAGGGAGGAGGCAGGGTTAGCTGTGCCACCACCACCACTGCTCACAACCTGGCAGGCAGCAGCTGCTCCTTCCTGGAGTGTGTGCTGACAGTTTGCTTTGGTACTTGTTACCATGCACATCTACCAGGGATGTCAGGGTGTACTGGGAAGGCAGAAGAGGGGTTGAGGATTAGGTTAATGCACAACATCCCTACTCTGGGTTTATTCTCCCTTTTTAACCAGGATAAATATTAACAAGGGAGGACAAGAGCTTTTGCAAAGGATTAAAAGGCCAAAGCAGTGTATTTCCCATGGCATTAAATCAGGGGGTTTATTTTTTTCTGCATATTCTTGGAATTTACCCAGCCAAAATCCCCCCCTGGTGTCCCTGCCTGCCTGCCTGACTCACTGCCTACCAGCACAGCCCAGTCCCTCTTGCCAGTGAGCTCCCCAGGGTTCCAGCCCCACAGCTCCTTCCCAAGGTTTTCAGTGCCAGAGTGGGCATATTCCTCAAGCAGATTCCAGCAGCTCCCAGCACGTGCATGAGCAGAAAGGCAGGAAGCATGAACAGGGCAGGGGGTGGGAGCAGCACAGGAACACTCTCTCAACTGAATAATGAGCAAATGAGAAATTAATGGAATAATAAATAGAAATAAACCTTTTTACCCCACTGTGCCAACACCTCTCACTCCTAACCTGTATAATCTTGCCTGTTTCACTGCATTTTCCCCTGGAACAGACATTCACCACCTTTAATGACTCATGTTTCAGGCAACCACAGAAACAGATGGGATGGGATGAAGAGGCAATGGCTCTGTGCTCCACAGCCAAGTCACAATCAAAGTGCTGCTCCCATCCATGCTCCTTTGCACAACATCAGCAAATGGATTCCAGCAGCTCAGAGCACACCTGATGTGTAGTGTAGAACAGATGCTGGGCAAGAGGAGGGTACTCTGGAGGCTACTGGTACCCAGGTTGGGATGCGCTGCTGCTGGAGCCTCAAGGATGCCCAGGCTGGGTTAAGGCAGGCACAGAATGATACAAGGGTTGACCTGGGCAGGTGAGGAGCCTGATTCCTCATGGAGGGTGTGACTCATTAAATACAAATGAGAAGCCTTCATCCAGTGCCCTGAGAGGGATGACTCTGGGGTCTCCTTGGTAAAACAGGGGTGGAGGTGGCTCAGGAGAAGAAGGAAAGGGAGAGTCTCACACCTACCACTGCAGCCAGCCCCTTGCACTGAGGGGAAGAGAGCACAGAGCACAAGAAACAAAGTTTCCTCTTTCTGGAGGGTTTTTTTTTAGCATCCTGCTGGTTTGTACATAGCATATTTGGCTGAACCGTGCAGCCTTACTGCTCAGGATTTCCAAAGCGTGGTTTCTCACGCTGCTGTGGTTTTACCTCTCCTCTGAGGGCAGCTGCTTGAGGGCAGCTGCTCTCACAGGGGCATTTATGGGTGCCCTGGCTGAGCACCCTCACTGCTCCCTGGCTTGAGCTGGGCTTTCTGGGATGCCTCATGCTGCAGGTTTGCAGCCCCAGGGAGAAGCAGAAGGTGCTGCAAGTGTATCCCTGGGCTGGAAGGAACAGAGGATGGTGTTGCAGGAATAGATGGAGAAACTCAGACACTGGGAAGGCAGCAGGAAAAATGCTGGTATGCATGTGTGTGTGTGTGTCCACGGGGCTGTGGGCAAGCAGAGGGGCTGAAGCTGCACCTTGTCATTCTCTTCACATGTCTCATGGCCCAGGCAGGGTGGATTTTCCCAGCTGGGAATGCAGCCAGAGGAAAAGGAGCATGATTCAGTCTCCCTGCCTGGGCAAGAGATGAAAGACAAGCTGGTTTAGAAACATCACTGGAGGAAGAGCTGAGTGATACAGGTTTAGGGCTTTGTCTTACAAACACCCCTGCATGTGGTCTAGGCATAGCTTTGCCCAAGCAGCATTCACAGCAGTGGTGCCAGCTGGGCACATGGGCAGCGGCAGGAGCAGGACACCTGTATGGGCAGCAAGTGATGGCACCACAGTCACTGCCAGCACTTCAGAGCAAACTTCAGGCAAGGAGTTTAGGGTGGAAAAAACAAATAATGAACACAAGGCAAAGCTGTGCAGTTCCTTGTGAGATGCCCTCACTTTGCCAGGCAGGCTGCTCGTGTCCAGGGCTACAGTGTTGGTGTCTGGGAAGCCAAGGAGAAATAGAGAGGCTCCCCAGGAGTGAGAGGACAGACCTAGCCACTCGTGCCTCAGTCCTATGGCCTGGGCACAGCCCAGGAATCTAACAACACTTGTTTTGCCCAGCCAGCCCAGCAGGAGCAGGATCTGGACACATCCATGAGGAGTTTGCTGTGACAGTATAGATGTACACCTTTTCAGAGGGCCTCAGCATCACCATGGGAAACCAAGGCAAAAGAGAGCTTCCCTTCCATCCTCCCTATGTGCCAGTGCCCACCAAACAGCTCTGGATGCTTTCCCAGCACAGCCTGCTCTGCCTGCACCTACACTCAGCATTTTTTCAAACCCAGCAAGGCAATTTGTGACCAGTTGGGAAGGATGTACTGGTTTTTGGCCCACTGGTTTGGCTCAGTCCCAGCACCGAGGAGCAGAGAGGAACCCTCCCAAAGTGGGTGCCACTGTCAGGAAGCCCCAAAGGGGTTAGCCAGCTGCAGAAGGTGAGCTCTAATGACCCAGGATGTGAAAGGTACTGCCAAAGACCAGCCACATCCAAACCCTCCTCCCATTGACTTGTACCAGTCAAGCTCCAGCTTGGAAATGGAAGCCGTCAGCCCATGCTATCAGCCAGTGACAGATAAAACCTAAGGAGTAGGTGAGCACCGATTAGTTTCCCTGCATGACAGAGAGATTACTCACATTTTCTAGCCTTTGTGGTGCAGGTTGGTGGAGAATTAATAAAAGTCTTGGAAAGTCTTTGAACAAGAGGATCATTAACTCTGCAGCTTATTACTCACTGCTTCTGAAGGGTAAGAGGATTCTGTTCTGAGCCGCTCTGGTTACGTTACGCAACGGCGTGCAACAGAAACTGCACAAAGAGACCCAGGAAAGCTGCCCCCTGAGCCATTTCCTTCTGTAGGAGATGCTCTGTTTCCACTCAAAGTTACTTCAGAGTTTCAGTGCAATCTCCCTGGCCAAGTGTTGAACATAAGCTTCATGATCACGTTTTAATACAGAGGAAGAAGCATCAGGGGCTGCAGCAGGGCATCATTCTGCCTCTCTTAACGTGCCTTGGCATCTCAGGGGGCACCTACAAACTTTTCCCACTTAACAGCTCTAGGTTAATGCTTCAGGCTAAAGCAAAAAGGCAACCTGAGAGGACTGAGACATTAGGTTTGTGGAACTTCATGAAATTCACCAAGGGCAAGTGCAGAATCTTGTGCATGGGGAGGAATAACTCCCTGCACCAGTACAGGTGAGGGCCTGAGTTGCTGGGAAGCAGTCCTGTGAAGAAGGACCCAGGGGCACTGGTGGACCAGTTCCCCATGAGCCAGCAATGTGCCCTTGTAGCCAAGGAGGCCAGTGTTCTCTTGGGGTACATTAAGAAGAGTGTAGCCAGCAGACTGAGGGAGATTGTTCTCCCCTTGCACTCCACGCTGCAGAGGCATAACTGGACTACTGGGTCCACTTCTGGGCTCCCTGGTTCAAGAGAGACAAGGAACTACTGGAGAGTGTCCAGTGGAGGCTACAAAGATGATGAGGGGATTGGAGCATCTCTGTGAGGAGGAAAGACTGAGAGACCTGGGGCTGTTCAGCTTGGATAAGACTGAGAAGGGATCTTCTCAATGCTGATCAGTATCTAAAGGGCAGGAGGCAAGAGAACAGGGCCAGACTCCTTTCAGTGCTACCCAGCAATAGGACAAACAACAATGGGGCACAAACTGGAACCCAGGAGGTTACATTTAAACATAAGGAAAAACTTCTTTCTTGTGAGGGTGTTGGAGCTCTGGAGCAGGCTGCCCAGAGCGGTTGTGGAGTCTCCTCTGGAGAGATTCCAAACCCACCTGGAGATTGTGATCCTGGGCAAGCTGCAAGTATAGTTTATAATCTATTTATGAAAGATAACTGAAGAAGTTGACCTCAATTCAGTGAAAGCCACCAGCCTGGGACTTATATTCTGTGCTGCAGCAGTAGTGGAAAATGTTCCTTTCTGAGGTGTGTGTCAGGCTCATTTACATAAGGAGCAGAGTTTGTGCTGTCCTCTTGGCTGTCTATAGCTGTGGTGTGGGTGGGATGTTTCTGAAGGGCTTTTCTCGGAAGACCAAGGGAGAATTAAACTCCTGAGTGCTATGTGAGGCAAGAGTATCCCTCTGCCCACAGCACAGAGATAAGGTGGGATGCAGGCACAGTGCTGATCGGAGCATCTCTGTGCCTGCCATGCACTTGGGCATGAGAACACCAATGCAACTGGATGGAAAAGCTGGAGCCAGGAAGGGTGCAGCTGCAGAAAGCTGGCAGCAAGTTAAATACACCCTGTGATCAGGGGTGACCTCTGCTTGGTGGTACAGCATGGGAGGCTGGTTGGTAGCAGCAATTAAACACATTTCCTACTTACTCCTCAGTAAGTTTGCAGTTCACTTCACTGGGCAAGGCATGGCCCTTGTTAGGCAGAAGAGCTTATCACCACAGATACCTCTAGTTAGAGGTTTCTGCTGGAGAGGTGTCCTGCTACTCCCTCAAGCTTTCCCATACTCCTGGCTTTGTAAGACCTGTGTCTCCCAGCAGCATTCTAACTTTGTTTTCTGGCTGCAGGGTCACCTCACTTGTCAAACTCCTGCGTTGACAGAAGTGGCTGAAATGCCATCAAGAAAGTGACAGAGGTGAAGCTCCAGTGATGAACTTGACCACTTCAGCATGGAACAATGCATTTCTTGTTGTGGATGCCAACCCTGCAAGTGACCAGAGTAAGGTCTGATAGCCTCTAACAAAGAGCATGAGCAGAGCACACGAGCAGGACTTTACTTCACTCAGCCCATAACAAAGCTCCTCCCCAGACCGGACATGATGATTGGGTAACCAAAGCCTCACACACCAAAGCCAGGCCTGAACCTTTTTATCTAAGCATCAACAACCTGAGGACAATCTGGCTGCAGGACCTGAGTGCAGAACACAGTCTCAATGATCTCCAGAGGTTCCTTATTCTGCCATTCTGTGGTATCATGCCTGGACTGAGCACAGGTCTGGAACACAACCATGACCAACAGCTCGACCTGCACCGAACCAGACCTCAAGCCCTACTACGCCATCACCTACACCTGCATCCTGGTGCCTGGGCTGATAGGAAACACCTTAGCTCTGTGGGTCTTCTATGGCTACATGAAAGAGACCAAGAGGGCTGTGATATTTATGATCAACTTGGCCATCGCCGACTTAGCGCAGGTCTTGTCCTTGCCCCTGAGGATCTTCTACTACCTGACGGGGACGTGGGAATTTGGAGGAGGTCTCTGCATGCTTTGCTTCTACCTGAAGTACGTCAACATGTACGCCAGCATCTACTTCTTGGTGTGCATCAGCGTGCGGCGCTGCCTGTTCCTGCTGCACCCCTTCAGAGTCAGCGACTGCAAGCGCCTCTGCGACATCTACGTCAGCCTGGCCGGCTGGGTGGTGGTCTGCGTGGGCTGCTTGCCGTTCCCGCTCCTCAGGCTCCACACCAACGCCACCAACACCTGCTTCGTGGATCTCCCCGTGCGGCAGGTTGACCTTTCCGTCTCCGTGGTGATGATGACCGGCGGAGAGCTGCTGGGCTTCGTGACGCCCCTCCTCATCATCCTCTACTGCTCCTGGAAGACTGCCTTATCCCTGAAAGAAAAGAATTCTGCTTCCCGTGACCTCGGAGAGAAAAGAAAGGCTTTAAAGATGATTCTCACCTGCGCCCTGGTGTTTCTGATCTGCTTCGCCCCATACCACATCAGCTTCCCCTTGGATTTCTTTGTCAAAACCAAGATGATCAGGAACGAGTGTGTCCAGAAGGTGATCTCGGTGTTCCATGCCATAGCTTTGTGCCTGGCCAGCCTCAACTCCTGCGTGGACCCTGTCATCTACTACTTTACTACAGATGAGTTCAGGAGACGTCTTTCCAGGCAGGACTTGCAAGACAGCATTCAGCTCCACAGCCTTGGTTACGTGAGGAAGACTTCCAGGGACATGCTGAGGAAGGATGCCACGGACTGCTAGCAGTGGCCTTCCCTAAGCTGTGGCCAGAACTTCAAAGGGTCACTAGATTTTCATGGAATCAACCAGGAAGGAAGAGACCTCTAAGATCATCCAAGTCCAGCCTAGGAGGAGGTTGGCCTAACTGTTTTGTTCCCCCAGGACTTTAAGAGTGCTGACTCAGACAAGCTTCTGCTGATTTCAGTGAGGGTTGGAGAAAAACAAAAAAAACTCCCCCACCAGAACCCAACCCTGACCAAAAATGTCTTGATTTAATACTCTGGTTGCAAGTTTTCCCTGCAATTCCCACAGGCCCCTTTTCTAAGATGGGCTGCCAGCAGCAGGTATCTTTGGCTGTAAGAAGAAGAGGTGGACGTGTGGTGAGAGGGGATGCTGATGTTGGGCCATGTCATGGCCACCCACTGCGATTTCACCAAGAGGCATCAAAGCCTTTAGCGTCTTGATATGCAGAAATAATCTGAGGGTGACACAGTATTAAATACTTCCGAAGCAAAAGAAAATCCAGCAGTGACTCATTTCTATGAAGAGCACTCACCCCAAACCATGCTGACCACAGAGAGAGGAGTGTAAGGTGGCTCCAAAGGACTTCCCATTCAAATAATCAAGCAGCCCTCCCTTTTGGAGTGTAGCAAGGGACATACCTGCACATCACAGTCATTGAAGCACCCAGACACTATTTTTCTGCCATCATCTCCCATTTCTGGCTCACAAGCCCTCTGGCTGGAAGCTGTATTGCTGCCTTGGAGAAACTTCAACTCCTAGTGCTGTGCTTTGAGGGCAGTTAGTCAGGTTAGACACCCATCAAACCTTCCAGGTCCTCTTTTCCACAAAGATGAGGTAAATTCACAGATTGCATTGGGTTGGAAGAGACTCTCAAAAGTCATCCTGTCCAAGACCCCTGTAGTCAGCAGGGACACCTCCAACTAGATCAGACCACCTAGGGGCACATCAAGCCTGACCTTGAATGTCTCCAGGGATGGAGCCTCAACCACATCCCTTTCATTGATAACTGACCCTGCCCCATCCCATCTCCTCTTCATTAACAGCAGCATGATCCAAACAAAGTCAGAGGCACCAAACCTTTCAGTTTACTGTGAAGGGGACTCACTCTAAGCAGAGTCAAAGGTGCCACCAACAGGCTACAAGAGATTTAAGAAAGGCTCAAACATGGATGTATTTAAATAACATTTCTGGGTTTAAAAATCAAACGAGAAGCTTTGGGCTTGACTGGTGTTTCATGTGCACCTTCTTGTGAAACTCATTCTTCTTTGAGCATCTGAAATGTTACATTTTGAGCTGTAAAAATACTGTGAACATATTTGGGCTTATTTAATGGAAATGTTGTTTTCTAGATTTAATTTATGACAACCCCCCCATATTTTGTAGGAAAAAACCCCAAACAAACAATGTGACTCCCACAGAGTGCTGGAACACAAAGACTTAGTTCTGTTTTTTCTATGTAATAAACTAAAAGTTCACCACCTCATGCCTACAGGAGTCTGAGCCAGGGAGTTGGCTGAATAAGCCTTGCTAATCATAGAATCATGGGATGGTTTGGGTGGGAAGGAATCTTTAAAGGCCATCTAAGACAGCCTCATAGACTTGGCAAGGACATCTTCCATCTTGCCTGAACCTCCCCGCTTTGAGTTTCAAACCATCACCCCTTGCACTGTCTCAACAGGCCCTGCTAAAAAGTGAGGCTATGCAGATGCTGAAGGGCCTGGAGTGTCTCTCTGATGAGAAAAGACTGAGAGACCTGGAACTGTTTAGCCTGGAGAAGAGCAGCCAGAGAGGGGATCTGATCAATGCTCATCAATACCAAAACAGCAAGGAGCAAGAGGATGGGGCCCTGACACTTCTCATTGGTGCCCAGCAACAGGGCAAGGGGCAATGGGCACAAACTGGAACCCAGGAGGTTCCATCTGAACATAAGGAGACACTTCTTTTCTGCAAAGGTGATAGATCCCTTGCCCAGGTTGCCCAGAGATGTTGTGGAGCCTCCTTCTCTAGATAGATTCCAAACCTGCCTGGAGTTGAGCCGGGGCAACCTGCTGTAGGTGATCCTGCTTCAGCAAGGATGTTAGACTACATGACCCCTAGAGGGGTGCTAAGCTCCACCATGCTGGGATTCTTAGGGATCTTAAGCTGTTCAGAAGCAGCATTGAGGCTTTTTTTTAGGTGGTCTTTTCATACATGAAACAAGGCAAATGAGGCTGAGACAGCCCTGGGTGGAAGCAGAGCCCTTGGTGTGTTTCCAAACATCACAGCCCCCCATTTCCATGGCCTCCCACACAGCAGCTCGGCTCCAAACCCACGCACTGTGGAAAGTGCAAGGGCTGCCTGCAGCAGCTGCAGCCAATCTCATCACACTTTTCAGAGCTTCCTTTGTCACAGTCATCAAGAGAAAAGACTTGGTGGTGGTTTTGTTTGGTTTTGCACATTGAGACTTGAAGCTCTACTTGGAAGCAAAGCCTCCTCTGGAGCTGGGAGGGCACACACCTGCTCATCTTCATGTTCTCCTCTTTGCTCCTTCAGGAGATAGTTGTGTTGAGCCATACCAGAGATCACCAAAGGTGCTGTTGATGATGGGCTTGGGGAGAGCATTGAGACACTGGGCTGTAGGCAGCAACTCTGCCCAGGCACAGCCCCCTTCAGACACTGCTTGTGAGGTTTCCTGCAGCTGCACCAAAAGCATCATTCTCCAGAGCCACAAAAAGCTCTTTTCCAACCTGCTTAACCACCACACACCTGAGTTCACCAATCCCTTCGGACTGGACATGATTTTAGAATCACAGAATTGTTTTGTTTGGAAGAGAACTTGAAGATCATCAACTCCAACCATGAACCCAGCACTACCAGGTCACCACTAAACCATGTCCCACAGCACCACATCTACACAGCTTTTAAATCCCTCCAGAGATGCTGACTCCTACCACTTCCTTGGGCAGCCTGTTCCAGGGCTTGACAACCCTTCTGGGGAAGATATTTCTCCTAATGTCCAGCACAGACCTGCTCTGGATCAGCCTGAGGCCAGTTTCCTCTTGCCCTATCACTTGTTACTTGTGCATGCACAACACTGTAGGTGCCTTGCTGGAAGCTCACTGCTGTAGCTTTGAGACAGTCACCTGACATCTTTCCACATCCTTTCCTCTTGCAGCACCAGTGACTGGTTCCCTTTTCACCTCCTCCACACAACTCATAACTCAGTGTAGGTGAGGTCTTGCCTGTGCTCAGGACTCCCAGCCACCTTCTGCCCCCTTCTGACCCCACAGCTGCACCCTGGCCACAGAACAAGTCCTCCAACACATCTGATCTTCTCTGCCATCACCAGCCACTGCCCATGAGCTAGCCACATAATGCAAGAGACCTCCTTGCTGTGTGAAAAGAATCACAGAACTGCAGCATGATGGGGATTGGAGGAGACCTCTGGGAATCCACCCACATGGCTCCAACCTCCTTTTCAGGGAGCTGAAGAGAGAGATGAGGTTCCTTTTCTCCAGAGCCTGGACTCCACACAGACTGCTACTGGTACTAGCATGCTCATTCATTGCTGTTAACACCACCACTGACCTTCCCAGGAAGAAGTGGGGATGAACACCACAACAGTTTCAGATTAAATCAGGCAATGTGAGAGGGTGTCCTTGGTGCAATCCTGAAGGCTCAATCCTTGTCTAAGGCTCTGCTCCACCAAAGTCAGGGCAACCAGAGGACAGAAACAACAGAAATGCCCTTTCTCATTGTGGTTCCTGTAGCTAGGAGGGGAATGACCATGTGCTTTGTTCACCTAAAAGGCTCCTTACCCTTGCACTGCTTTTAGGAATAATCTCCATCCGTAAAAGAGGCTGCTTGGGGCATCAATCTGTCTGCTTCTGGGGTTGTCATCCTTCTCTTCCTCACACAGCACTCCTGAGCCAACAGGAGGAAATGCTTGGCCCAGGGTCAGGCACATCCATCTGCTACACTGAGGGTTAGATTCCATGGAGAATTGGGGGTTCTAACAGTTCAGCATCACCTGAATCTCTCTGGGAGGGCCCTAACGTGAGCAAGGGAAAAGGCTGTCACTGTCCCTTCCTATAAGTAAAGTCCTTGCCTAAGAAGGAAGGAAAATGGTTAAAATTCCTCAATTTACGAGATTTGCCTATTTCCGTTCAATAGGAAAATGCCTTTGGGTGGTCCCTCTGCTCTTCCATCAGTGGGAGAAAAAGAAAAGATCACAGCCCAGTACACAGGTTCCTGGGTACAGGGAACAGGCATGAATGAGACTTTTGGCAGTTACTGCTGTCTCCTCAATGGGGAAGACCTGGGTGCTTGTTCCTGCTTCCAGCCCTATTTCTGTAGCTTATGTCAAACTAACATGGGATACACTCTGTAAACATCCCCAGCTGCTGGCAGGCCTTGGGTGGGGCTTTTTGGTGGCAGTTAGGGCTCCATTTTAAGGAATGTCCATCCTGCCCATGTGTAAGTGGCTACCTCTAAGAAAGCAGGTCTGGCAATGAGCCCAGAGCCTGTTTCAGCACCAGCTGGACCTCAAATAAAAAAAAGCCTGTCCCACTCAGAACCAATGCTCTGTCTGAGCATACACAGAGGTGCCAACAAAGTTACATGGAAAGGCAAAATGAAGCCTCTCAGAGTTTAGATATCTCCATAGTCAGCAAGTGGCTGAGCTATAATCAAGGTAATTATTGTTGCCAGTCTGATCAAGTTCCCTTCCACCCCTGCTTTTTTTTTTCCTTACTCTAAACTTAGAATTCAGAGAAAAAAACCACCAACAATGAACAACTCCAAAAGCAGAACAACCAACAAAGGTGGGATGAGCAGAAAGGATGGCACCACTTGGCACAAGGTACTGTGAGAATTAACAAATCTCTTCACTCACCTGCCTGCCCATTTTCCTAGTGGGCTCAGCAGTGATGTAAGAAAGGACTATCTTGGTGAGGCTCCAGATAAGCAAAGGTCATGGCTTTTATCAACTGTGCTGTGCAGCTACCATGGTCTGCTCTAACCCCCCCTTGGCCAGCTTCACCTCACAGGAGTCACAAGACAAAAAACTGTATTTTAAGGTGCCTAAGCCACCCAACTCTTGCCTTGGCTGACTAGTTTCTCTAACCTGCTGTCAGCCTGTTTAACAGTCCTGTGGTTCACCACCATTATCTTGCCCAACCTCCACTGTTACATGACACAGTCCATCCACAAAGAAATAGTATCTCCTTGTGGTCAGACAGAGGTCTGCACAGCCAAAGAGAAAGTTCCTGGAGACCTAAGGAAAAAAGAAGCCAGAAGTCATCCAGCTGTGAGTTTCTAGTTCAGTGAGAGCTTTCTTAGCTAGGAGAATTAACAGTAACCATCCCATCTCAGCCTGTTCCTGTTGGTTAACACTCTATAAAAACAAAAGCAGCACCATCACAAGCACAAAGATAACAGCAGCACTCCTGCCCACACCGGTGTGGTGCTGTTCCTGCGGGTTCCTTCACCCTAAGCTTTTTTACCTCTGGGTTCATTTGTCCCTGACTGGCCCATCCCAATGGTCTCCCATGATGTGAGGGGTCTGGAACACAAACCCTATGAGGAGAGGCTGAGGGAGCTGGGGTTGTTTAGCCTGGAGAAGAGGAGGCTCAGGGGTGACCTCATTGCTGTCTACAACTACCTGAAGGGAGGTTGTAGGCAGGTGGGGGTTGGTCTCTTCTCCCAGGCAACCAGCAGCAGAATGAGGGGACACAGTCTCAAGTTGTGCTGGGGGAGGTATAGGCTGGGTGTTAGGAGGAAGTTCTTCACAGAGAGGGTGATGCCCATTGGAATGGGCTGCCCAGGGAGGTGGTGGAGTCACCATCCCTGGAGACGTTCAAGAGGAGACTGGATGAGGCACTTAGTGCCATGGTCTGGTTGATTGCTTAGGGCTGGGTGATAGGTTGGACTGGATGAGCTTGGAGGTCTCTTCCAACCTGGTTGATTCTATGATTCTATGATGTCAAACTCTGATGGCCAGTTTGGGCAAGGGCCACCTTCTCTCTGTAGGACAGAAAAGGAGGCATTTACCCTCCAGCCTGCCATTCTGCATCAAGAGGAATGTGGCCAGCAGGACAAGAGAGGAGATTCTGCCCCTTTACTCTGTTCTGGTGTCCCCAGCATAAGGATAACACAGAGCTGTTGGAGTGAGTCCAGAGGAGGGCCACAAAGATGATCCAAGGGCTGGAGCACCTCTGCTATGAGAATAGGCTAAGGCAGCTGGGGTTGTTCAGCCTGGAAAAGAGAAGACTCTGGGGGGACCTTAGAGCTGCCTTCCAATTCCTGAAGGGATCCTCCAGGAAGGCTGCAGAGGGACTTTCCCTGAGGGTGTCTAGAGATAGGACAAGGGGGAATGGTTTGAAGCTGAGGGAGAGCAGGGTTAGACTGGAGTTTAGGAAGAAGTTCTTCAGTATGAGGGTGGTGAAACTCTGAAATAGGTTGCAGATGCCTCCTCCATGGAGATGTCCAAGGCCAGGATGGATGAAGCCTTGAGCAGCCAAGTCTAGTTGAGAGCCATCCCTGCCTGTAGTAGGGAGGTTGGAGTAGATGATCTCTGAGGTCCCTTCCAGCCTAGGACCATTCTATGAACTCATCCAAACGTCAGTGTTCTGTTGTAGATCTCAGGTCTGCAGAGAGGACCCAACTTTGTAGCACTGGAAGTTTTTATCCTAAAAAAAGTAAATGAAAACACAGAAGAAGAAGAAACCCAAAGGTGCTGAGGAAGCAAAAAGAGGAGTTTTGGAGTTGGGAACCTTTAGCTCCATTAAGAAACAACAAATATTGTGAGCCTGCAAATAAGGGCACCCATCCAGTCTATCTGCAAGTAGGATATTTATAAAAGAAACACTGAAGTTGTGGAGATCTGCAGCTCACTCCTTTACACTCAAGGCTCTCTGCCAGAAACTTTGTTTTCCCTCTAGTATGAGTCATTGGCCTATTAAAAATCAAGGGTCTCTATCTACAGTGAAAACAGAGCCTTAGAAATACACCAGCACTCAGCAGTTCTAGGTGCAAGCTCTTCTCCACCCATAGACACATCTTCTAGCCACCTCTACCCAAGCAAACTTTCAGGCAGTCAGGAGGAGGCTGTCTTTGGAGCATCATTCCTGCTTCTCAGCCACTCAGATACCCACCTGATTCAATGGCAGCCAGCGAGTTGTCAAGAGCAGGAACAGCAAAGCTTTGACAAGAGCAGGAGGAACTCAGACATGAGGGAGAGCAGCTTGCACTGCAGCACAGCTGTCCCAGATAAGCAGAAATGTTTTCATTTCTTTTCAGACTACAAACTTAGATGAAAATGCAGCAGTTAGAGCTCAGCTCACTACCACAGAAGCACTACCGCTGACTTGGTTGAAAGTCTGATTCACTCCCACCACGATGTGAGGAGACAAAGCCATGACTGCTTCCAGCTTCACACTGGGCACACCACTAAGGGCAGGGCAGCCTGAACAGTGGCTTCTACATCCCTCTCATTTTCCTAAGCCTCAAGGATTAACAAGTGAAAGAAACTGAGAAAGTGAGATGACGAGGAAGCTCTGACCACCAAGCGCAGAGAAACCAAAGCGATCGGTTGAGAGCACAGCCACCACTGATACCACCATCCCACTGAACCAAAACCCCCTAAGCAGCCCTGACCTCCTAAGGGACTTTTTGATCACCAAGTGGAAACTGGGGGTTTATCTATCCCTGGATCTATTCCTGATGAATCCCACACGCTGGCGCTCTCGCTCCAGAATGAAAGCGTCTGGTTCCACTCCAAGAAGGGATTAGGTTTGAAGGAAGGAAGTTCCTTGTTCCACAATCAGATGTCCACACACAGCCTCAACCCAGAACAGCTTTGAACATCCAGAAGGCCTGAAATGGAACAGCTGATGAGAACCTGAACAGACACACGATGTCCATGTCCACTGGCATCCCTTTCATGGGGAATTTGGAGGTGTCACAGCACAAAAGGAGAGAAAACACTTAAACAAAAAGAGTTGAACTGCAAGAAATCATTTCCTCTGGAGGTGGAGTGCTAGGTAGAGAGTCTTTAATTACTCTCAGGACAGGAAACACACCCATTCCTATTGCCTAGGTAGTATCACAAGCATATACACCTCATGAAGAAATAGCTCTAACCAAATGACTAATTATATACATATATAATAATTATTTTTGGCTGCATCAATGCAAGCTCCGATCAATGGCAGCCTTTGGGCTCTGTGCCACAGCTGGCAGCCAAGCCACCCCCCCCACAGCTCAAAATTAGGACAGTCAAAGCAGCTCTAATCCTTTCCAGCCTGACCTCAAGCTTGGTCTTCCCAGAATGGTAGTTCAGCCACACACTACCCATTGTGCTGCTGCAGAGGCTTTGTGGAGTGCACAGCTTTTAGCTGGCCCTACAAACGTCCTCATCTCTCCTAGGGTTTGTTTTACAGTGTGGGGCACAGCAGAACACAAGATGCAATGCAACACATCAGGGAAGTGGCAGGGTGGAAGAAGCTGTCTTCAGTTAGGGGTCATCATGTTTTCTTTCTTTGTAGCCTTCTTCAGGGAAGATCAAGAAAGCAAGCATCAATCTACAAGTTCTAAAGCTGGCAGCTGCTTGATCATTATCAAGGGGATTGTCCCAGTTCAGTCCACCCTGCTGCAAAGCAGCACTGAAGCAGCTGGGGAAGAACAAATCCCAGACAGAGGAGGAGAAGTTAAAAATAGCACCCCAGAATTTTTCTGAGGGAAATTCAGAGCTGATTTCAGCACTCTGATGTTTCTGCCATCGCACACCGTAAACTCTGTGGAACATGTCTGCACTTGCAGTGGCCTTCCTTGCAATGCCAAGAACTAATGAAGTCCCTAGAAGTCATTCCAGTCTTTCTGAAGCCCTTAGCAGGCTTTTCATTTTGCAGTTATCCACAGCCATACCATGACTTCTGCAGTGGGAGTGAGGTGAGAGCTTGTCACTGCCACACTAAGCATGGCTGTGCTGCAACAGTCCATAGCACAGAGCTGGTTTGCTGTGAAAAACTACCTCTCCAGGATACTAAGTATGAGATGCTAAGGCTCAATTTCATATCAGGTTGTGGTTTCAGTATTACATTCAAAGGTCTTCAACACTGTCCCCATTTCCAGTTCCCTGCATCCTCATCAAGGTATTTATATATGCAAGCAACAGTTCGCATCCTATGAATTTTTACAAAGTCCTGCTGGAGGAAACTGAAGTTCCAGTATAAACCAGCAACTACCCTAATGGAACACACACCATCAGCACCCCACACCTTACCAGTCACCCTCAGACAGAAAGCCATCAGGTTGCTATAAAGTTCAACAGCACCTCCTTCAAGTCACAAATCAAAGTTTGTTCTTAATAGTGATTATTCACAGATTCCCAGCATGGTGGGGGTTGCAAGGCACACGTGGAGATCCAACCCCTCTGCTACAGCAGCATCGCTCAAAGCAGGTTCCCCAGGATCACAGCATCCAGGTGGGTTCAGAATCTCTCCAAAGAATGACTCCACAACCTCTCTGGGCAGCCTGCTCCAGGGTTCTGGCACCCTCACAGCAAAGACCTTTTTCCTCATGTTCAGATGGAACATCCTAAGTTACAGTTTGTGCCTGTTGCCCCCTGCCCTTTATTACTGATCAGCATAGAGAAGATCCCCTCTCAGGCTGGTTTTATCCAGACTAAACAGCCCCAGGCCTCTCAACCTTTCCTCAGAGAGATGCTCCAGTCTGCTCAGCATCTTTGTAGCCTCTGCTGGGCTCTCTCCAGTAGTTCCTTGTTCCTCTTGAACTGGGGAGCCCAGAAGTGGACCCAGTACTCCAGATGTGTCCTTGCTAGGGCAGAGGGGTGTGTCTCTGATTTCTCATGTGTCTGATTACTTAAACATGAAAAAAGGCTCACCTGTAGCACTGGAAGAGGAACCATCCAAAGCACTGCATAAAGGTATTTAAGTATACTATGTCAAGAAAGTAACCTGCAAGCTAACCTAGAGACAGCTTGTCAGTCAGCAAGTGCAGAGATGCTGCTGATGGTCCTGTGGACACGAGTTGCTTTTGCAGTGAACACACCTGCACGGAAGCTACTGTGGTAGGTAAGTTTGCATTTGCATCTTGGTAAGGTTACCCCTTCAGTCACCACACCCATGCTAGAAGCACACTCATATCTAAGAGGGGTTTTACACAGGTCACAGTAAAAAGGTGCTTTACTATGGATAAAAGCTAAGCAAAGATACTGAACACCACCTAGAGGAAGCCTTCATCAAACCATTTTTCAGTCTAATGCTGACAAAACACCCAGCCATCTGGAGGCTAGGATGAATACCCCAAGTTTTTATTAGCTACATACCCAAGGACTTGCTACCTGTGCCATCTGCTGGTGTAGAGGACTCATACCCTCTCCCACTTCCAAAAGACCAGCTGAGCAGAGGAGCTGATCAAACTAAAACAGCATTAAGAGACGCTAGGAATACTGAAACAGCTTCAAAACTCCAGTGCTTTGGCTTGAATGCTTGCCCTCAGCATAAACTGATTAGGGACAGATCACAAGCCCAGCATGCAGCACACCCGCCCAAAGCTTCAGCTGCTTTCTTAGCACAAGAGCATCAAGCAGGTAAGAACAATCTGTTCCTTTGTGTGTCCTGGCTTATTGCCTAGAACATTTAATAAGCTCATAAAGAACTGACTTCATTTCTGCTCTATAATCTTTACCAGACAAGAGAAACCACTTCAGCCTCTCTGGAGGCATATCCAGCATTCCTGTTATGTGTCTGATGGTAGCCAGCGGGTTAATGGCTCATCCAGCCAGAGCCTGTCACTCAGAGTTGGAGGGAAGAATTTCTACTTTTTGCTTTCAAAAAAGATCAAACCTCTGCAGATGCTTCTTGCTCTCTGCAGCTAACACTTCTGAATGCTTCCACTCAAGATTCCCACAACAACTGAGTCAGCTAACCCACCCTTGTTGTCCTCTCAGACAATCCAGAGGAGGAGATCACCATGACAGTAACTTGCCCAAGCACAGAGCAAGGCTATAGCAGGAACTGTCAGTGCAGCTACTTCCCCAGTACCACAGACGTGGGTCATACCAGCTCCCAGTGACAGTAATTAGAGCTGTCCACACACAGAATTAAACACTCCCCCTACACTTGGTATTTTGGAGCCAAGCAGACCACAGCTCATTTCAGAGCACATTCTCTACATGGCTACACACCTCAGCAGAAGAGCTGCTTCAGTTTGCAAGATAAGGCAGCAGAATTCCTGCTGTGCTCTATTCCTTGCCTCTGCAGTTTCATAAACAATGACTGAGAGCAGCTACTCCTCCAAGTCACCCTCTAGTTCCCAGCACAGTAAACCTGCTTACTGTTTTAGTTCCAGCTGTACAATCCAAGGCACTTTCCAGGAATGCCAGGAGGGTTGAACACAGACTTCAGCTATTTGAGCAACCAGTCACACAGATCTCACAGCAGTGCACTCACAGCTCTGAGCTAAAAGCACAGCAAAGCTCATGGGTACATGCTGAAAGGTGTTCTAACAAGCTGTTGATTAACCTGCTGCTGCCTTCACAGAATCCCAGCATGGTGGCAGTTGGAAGGGATCTCTGGAGATCATCCAATCCAACCCATCTGCTAAAGCAGGGTCACCCACAGCAGGCAGTCCAAGATCATGTCCAGGCAGATTTGGGACCTCTCCAGAGGGAGACTCTCACAACTTCTCTGGGCAGCCTCGGCCAGGGCTCTGGCACCCTCACAGCTAGAAAATTTTTCCTCATGTTTAGGTGGAACCTCCCACATTCCAGCTTCTGCCCACTGCCTTGTCCTATCACTAGGCACTACTGAAAAGAGCTTGGCCCCATCCTCTTAATGCCCACTTTCAATACTGATAAGCTTTGAGAAGATCCCCTTGGATCTTTAGGCCCCCCTTGGTCAATTCTGATATGCTAAAAAGGGTTCTCACCAATACTGCCATACATTCACACACACAAACCTTTAATCAGCAGCCTCATCAAGACAGATATCAAATGGCTGAATTACAGCACACATCCTTCCTGTGTTGCACCACAGCTGCCAGTTAGCACCCACACACCAGAGCTTCACTGGGCCAGTTGGGTTTACAGCACCACACACCACCTGCTGGGGGATCAGGTTTGAAGCAAGGTGTCTCCTCTTCCCTCTGTTGCAAGTTGGTTTTGCACCACACAGCACCAGGCAGAGGGAACTGGGCTTTGCAAGCTGAAAAAGAGGTAAAAGGAACAAGAAAGAAGAGCATTGCATGGCCCGCCACAGGCACTCCACCCATACGTGCCACACACCGGCATCCTGCACTCTTGCCTCTGAGCACCACGAAGTCACACAAAACACCAAAGTTTTAGAGAAACATTTATTACAGGGTTGCAGAATTTATGCCAATATAAAGTCCCTTAATAAAACTCTCGAGTTCATCAACTGCAGGAAACTAACTCTGTTATCTTTAGACTGCAGCTCTCAAAAGAAAAGGAACAACGCTGACTGCTACTTGCTCATAAAAAGTTGACCTAAAAAGTTTATAGAAGCCAGAGAGTAGGTTGTAGGTTTTAGGTTTACAACTACAGTTCACATTCACAAGTGAGCTCTACCAGAAGAGATTCTTGAAACAAGAAGTTACAGGATAAACCAATTCATAACTAAAAATACTGACAAGCTTTGGGAGCAACTCTACTGGAATCTACCAACTAAATACCACAAAAAAACCCAAACCAAGGTAGAAGAATGAAACGTAAGCTGGGGGAAGGTTCCAAATATACATACGAATTCAATACAGTAATTGCACAAAAATTAAACAGGGTAGTGTTAAAGGTTTATGATCACGGAGGGTGGATTTTACATGCTTCACACATGGTAGTTAAAATAAACCTTTAGTGATGCTCATTAGAAGGGTTGTTTTTTGTTTAGATAGGATGCGGAGTGCAGAGCTATCCTACAAGAGCTACACAAGATGTGCAAACCACAGATTATTCATATTTGTCATTCTGTGAAAGTTAAGGTGAAACAGAATTGGTTCCAGCCAAGGGATTGGTTAACACTTTTTTCTATATATATTTTTCTGCCATTCCCAGATTACACTAAATCAAACACATTCAATGTATAAACTGATATTAACCTCCTAAACAAAACCGGTATTAACCTCCTAAAACAAATTCAACCTTACTCCAATTTAAGTTTTACATGAGACAACTAGAAAGTTATACCAATAATCAAAGAAAGCTGAAATGGTGACTTTTGTCTGTTGAAATACAAGCAATACACAGAAAATGCATAAGGCTTTTGATTATCACTGCACATTTTAATTTCAGAAGTCGCTGTCTAATGCTCAGACTTCTCAAAGGTGTGAACTAGTCACTTCCCCTCCCAACACCTTTCACTGCTGACAAATCTTTGTTTCAACAACAAAAGAGCTTTCAAAGTGTCTGATTGAATGGCAGTTCTCCACTGAACGTTTCTGCAGACCTGGGGAAAAGAGAAGAGAAAGCCTCAGTAAAGCAGATCTAGAATCCAGCAGCAAGTACTCAAGTTTTATGTCATTCTAAACAGCAGTGAGACATTAATTCAGTTTCTTCAGCCATGAATTGCCACTAGAGCTTGACATCAGGTTGTTCTCTGCCAGAAAGCTTCTCTTATTTTCGGAATGGTAACAGGAGGAGGCCCACATACGACAGAGGGAACAAAGCAAGCAAGCACACTTATTTCTAGTGCCCCTCATTACTGTTTTAGTGACAGAAGAAACACTGAACAGATCAATTATGGCAAAGTTCCTTACAGCCTTTCCTAACCACAAAGGGAAAAAAAAAAATGAAATTACAAGGAAAGGGTTTGGAAACTCAGAAAGGGTACAGAAATCCCATCTCCTCCCTAGCTCTTTACTAGCACTTCCCTCCACCCAGTATGCATTACCACAGAGTGTGCTTCTCCAGAGCAGTCTTCACCTTGAAGAGAGCCCTGGGAGGATTTGCCACACAGATGATGGTATCCCTGAAGCTTTTCCTAACACTGTTAAAGTGATTTTCTCTATTTTGAGCCATGCCAGCAGTGGATTTGACACAGACAGTTTACATGCATTAGCTGTGAATCTTCACTATGAGATGAGAATATAGCAGTCCTGCCACCAAAGAGAAGCTGTTCAACTAAAGCCCTTCAATAAATGACAATTAGCAAAGATTTATAGATTAATAAACAGCAAATTGTTCAAAGCAGGCACGGGAAGCTATCCATCCAAAACCTGAGGTCAGTTTGATCCAAGTGATGAACCCATGGACTCTACAAACTCAAAGCCAGTGCAACACCAGCCAAACGAGAAGGCTTCTCCACAGTTTATCCCTTTTAGTCTACTGACATGCACATAGCTGGTACATGCTAGAAGCCTGATCTGGAAGACAAGACAAGCCTTGTCCCTGGACAATTTTCTCCTCAGCAGCAGTCTTCAATCTGCCTACCTTTCTCATCTCTCCTTCCCCTCAAGAGCAAACAAGGTCAACTACAGAACAGAAACTGCATGAAGGAGCATTGTTCCTTTACTAGAATTCTTTGGTACAAGTATTCTGAAGAAGTCTTTTACAATGGTAGAGCAAGGTGACTTCAGGAAACATCAGAAACTCTTCACAGCAACTGTCTGTAGACTAGTCCCTCAGTCACAGAAGCAGTCAATTTAGACTTGCTCATAAAAGCATCTTCAACAGCCGAAAGACACATGCCTTTCCCTCCCATAAAGGCAACATTTGCTGTTTCTTCACATGCCCTCTACTGTCAGCCACACAGGATGAGTTTTATGTTCCCATGTGCAGAGCCTTTCATCCAGGAACAGCAAACAGCAGATGTGGCTCCTGATGCTGCAAGCTCTAACTGGTCTGAGGAAACCTTCGCCTAAAAGCTTGGCAAGGAAAGCAGAGCAGAGAGTCCTGACAAACCTAACATTTGCACTCTGAAAGGCTGGAACTGATAAAGGATTAGTTTCCTGTGTCTGGGGAGAGCAGCAAACTATGAAATGTTTGGAGAGCTACAGTGCAGCAAATTCACAGCATCAGGTTTCTGTACTCCAGGTCTCCTTTCAGTACGTCAAACCATCGGCATCTCAAATCCAGTCCTGTTCATGCAATGGCAGGGTGTGGCACAAGGGGACAGGCAAAGAAACAGAGCTCGGAAGTTCCTGTGAAGCATTCTTCCTCTTTCAGAGAAGAGCTCTGGGCTGTCTAGAGATAGCTGTTCGGTTTTATCTTTTCCCAGAGCAAGTGAAGCAGAATATAATGCTTTTACTTGGTGGTCCTGTAACCTGATTTTTGACAGGACAGTGACAGAGTAAGCTGCACCTATAGAGACTCACATTATCAGTGGGGTTGTAGGAATTCTGGGGCCAAAGTTATTACAACTTCAACTAAAAGATGGAACAGAAACAGATTTAAGTTCAAATTTGGTTTGGGTATATAACCTGTAATTCTGTAACTGAAACTCTCCTTACCACATTCAAATGAAGGCTCAGAGACACACTGGAAGGCAGGGGAAAACACAAGCTGAGACTGTTCACAGAACTGATAAGTGTTCACCAGATTTCCAAATCAAAAAACTCCAAAGGTTTAAGTATTTAACCCTTTCCCTAATCCAACAAGAGATTTCCTTTCACTGCAGGGAACTTACCCATTATCTGGTCTCTGCGCTGAAGTCTGAAGGTCTCCTTCCCAACACAGAGTTGGTAGATGAAGATACCCAAATCAGACACATTATCTATTTCCTCTGTAACCACCATCTCTTCACGGACTAGGTAGGTCTGAGGCAAGTAAGAGCCAGTCTGAAAGAGAAAAATACTTCAGATACAGTATTCTGCTAACAATGGACAAACTTCACATTTCACATTTGCTTTGGAAGGGCTTCTAGCACCAGATTTCAGATCTCCTCCTTTGTAATACCTTAATGCTAGTCCTGAGCAGATGCGCACCAGAGCAGTTAAAAACTGACAACTTCAAATAGCTAGTTACATCCAAACAGAGTGCAGTTAACCTTAACATTGCTGGCCTCAAAGCAAACAGAACTCGGTCAAATTTATTTGTACTCAACAGAATGTTTGAGGCAGTGTTTCTCATACAATAGAAGAAGTGTGACCTACAAAAGTTACCAACACCACAAGATCACAGCAGTACTGAAACAACTTCCACCCCTTGTGACCAACAAGAGACACTTAAGAGTTTGTCTTTATGAAGCTGAAGATAATGAAACAAGTTAAGCCTCTAGCACTAGGTGGCTTGGAAAGCTGGGGGAAGAGAAAGCTCATGAAGTTCAACAAAACAAGTGTAGAGTCCTTCATGTGGGGAGGAATAACCCCTGCTGTGGATGACCCTGATGTACTAGAGGGCACTGGACTAGATCTCCAGAGGTCCCTTTCAACCCCCACCATGCTGGGACTCTGTCATGTTTTTGAGCAGCCCATTTGACACAGCATAGCTCAGTATTACATTCAATTTGACAGTAGCAGCACCCGTAAGAGGAGTTGTCTTGGAAAAATACCAACTGCAGTCACTGCAAAGTGAAAGCAGCCACGGTGAGCTCACAACTAGAGTGCCAATAACACAGAGGAACAAGCTGGCATTGTTCTTTTCATTACAGCTCTCGTGGGGCAAGCAAGCTTTCGGGCAGTAACTTTCACGTTTAGGCTTTCAGTGATATTTGGAGCGCTATCAAGTTCCTTTGTAATAGCTAAATTTAACCTTACTTGCTGGCTGCTTTCAGCTTTCATAAAGTAAGGTATTAATAAGAGCATTAAGCATGAATCTACTCAACGTAATACACACTGACAGCTGGCCCTAGCTTCAGTACAGTGACCGAGCCAGGGGGATTATGGACTTTGATGGCAAGAGGACTGTTCCAGCAAGAGACTGCAGTTCAGGAGAAGCAAACACCCAGCATTCTTATCACAAGTGACCTTGTCAGCACAACTACACAATGAAGTTTCCACCTACCGCCAGTTTGGCAAAGAGATCCATCAGGTTTCTTGGTGGCATGACTATGGATGTGTTGAGTGGAATCACGTAGCAGTTACCCAGTTGCAGGTCAAGATAGGCTGTCAAAAGCTGTGTTGAAAACAAGTTTCTTTAATTAAGCATGGCCTTTGATTATTAGAACACAGTTCTACAAGGACTAAGGAAGCTCAGAAAGCTGGAGATGATGCACAGCTGGATTCAAAGGGATGCATTCAGGAACTGCCTGCTACAAGGACTTTGCTATTGCCACTTCATGGTTCCAACAAGGCTTTTGTACAGAAGGGAGAGCTGACTATAAAAACTGTTTATCACAATTCTAAACAAGCAGAGTTTGTATTAAAACAGAGGAAGTATTTGGGAGTATGCTGCCCTAACTGTCCAATATAGCCCAGTGCAAGCAAAACGTATCTAACTGTTAATAAGCAATTACTCCCTCAGCAAAAATATAATAGTCTCCAGAAAAACCACACCAGCATTACCAGTGAGTGGAAGAACTTCAGTGACTAAAATTATGCTATTATGACTTTGCACAGCACTTAGCCAGCATTAACTGAAGTTCAGTTGCCTGAATCCTTTATAGTTACAGCCAAGATTCTGTCAGGACAAGGCAGATAAAAGCTGCACATACTGTGAACACAGCTCAGCTGTGTGGCATTCCACACTGCTGGTGAGGGCAGCAGGTACAGAGATCAGTTCCAGGCTCTTTACCATGATTCTATCTACACTGCCAGGGTTTGATTTACAAACAGCCCACAAGAGCTTTTACAGCTGACTAAGGGCAACTGAGTATTATCAACAACTTTAATACAGAAGTCAGATTAAAGCCATCCTCTCATCTTTGTTTTAGATAAGCTACATGCACCTAACTAACTGCATTTTCAAGTTCTGGAAGTGATTTTTCAATTTACTTACCCAAGGCCAACACTTATCCTCAATTCCATATTTTGCTGTACCAGTCTGGCAGAGTTTTAGACCAAATCCTCAATTTCCTTGTCTCAATTCACATTTACATCATTCTCACTTTCTTTCATATAAGATTCTTGATCAAATAGCAAGTGTCATTTTCAGATAACCAGTAGTCAATATCAGTCACCAAGACCCTCTGCTCTGAGAAATGACTCAGAGGCTCTGAGTATGAACTCCTCTAATGTTCTTTTAACTTTTGCAAGGGAGCAGTGTTACGTCTCCTTATCCCACACTTAAGCCCATCCCCAAAGAGAAGCTTGCATTGACAATAAGCTTTAAAAGGTCTCAAGGATGAAAATCCTGGAGCTGTTATGATTACCATTCACACCACAGTGTCTCAGTGAGCACCAGGACCAGTTATTTATCACCTCACATGTACTCACCCTATCAAAGTCATGAACGATCGCTGCTGGATCGCTGTCCGAGAACTTGGGGACAGGAACATCAATGATGGCTATGTTGTCATCTTCTCTGATGTCAGCTTCTTCAGCAATGGGGAGGAAGTAAGGTTCCACTGCACGATCACGGTTTTCATTCTCAAAGTAGCACATTTCACCACGGTACACCTTATGCTGGAAGGAAAAGCAAGGCAAGTTGTTTTTACAGTGAATATTACACAGAATCCCACCATGGTGGGAACTGAAAGGGACCTCTGGAGATCATCTACTCCAAACTCCCTGCAGGGTCACCCACAGCAGGCTGCCCAGGATCACAGGTCTGGAATCTCTCCAGAGAAGGAGAATCCATAACCTCCCTGGGAAATCCTGGTCCTGGACTCTGGCACCCTCACAAGGAATTTTTTTCCTCATGTTTAGGTGAAATTTCCTGTATTCCCCTCTGTGCTCATTACCACTTGTCCTATCACTGGGCATCACTGAATAGAATTCTCTTGCCCCCAATCTTCAGATACTGATAGGCACTGAAAAAAAAAAAAGTCTCCTCTCAGTCTGGTCTTCTCCAAGCCAAAGAGCCCCAGGTCTTTCAGCCTTTTCTCCTCAGAATGATGCTCCAGTCCCCTCAGCATCTTTGTAGCCTCTGATGGACTCTCTCCAGTAGTTTTCTATCTCTTCATGGTGCTTTAAAACTGCATTCTTAATGCTTATACTATAACAAAGCACAGAACTGCCACACCTGGAGCTCTTATAAAGGACACAGCAGCCTTCATGTGCAATTTACTGAAGGTTCTCTATTATGGCAACAATTAATTTACAATTACACTTTTAAAATTTAGAGATGCATTAAAAAAACCCAAAAACTTTCACATTACCTTAGGCATGAAGTACTTGTAGATGCAGGCTCCACCAACAACAACTCCTGCCAAGATGAATGCTAGGCCTAGCAGAGTCAGCAGGCATCTTCCAGATGAATTTTCACCTCCATGTGTGGCAATTTCTGGATCCTTTAAATAAAGAGGGATGACAACTTAGGAAGTGCAGCCACTCTGAATATAAGGTAGCCTATTACCTACTGCTTCACCTTGATCGACCATCCTCTATTCCTTCTACATGTGCAGTGAGAGCTAAGTCAAGCATCACATACTATGAAAATATGAAATACTCCTGCATTGTGTCAAGACCAGTTTTCAAACAGCACTTAAAGAAGCTATTTTCTTAGAAGATGTTCTATTCAAGATGCAAAAAAACTAAATAACTCTAACAAAAGATGTAATGCTGAAGCCGACACAGTACAAAGGAAGCAAGATCTGTACGGCAAGGTCATTTTAAGATACAGAGTGCTTTTAGGCCTCTTCCCAAAAACCTACTTCCTCTCCTCCTCTTGTTGTCTTAAGATAGTCCTTACAAAGCTGGACTAAAAGAAAAAGCTAGAATGCAACTTTGTCTATTAGCTGGGGAACAGACATCTGATACCAGTCAAGCAAGTACGTTTTAGAACATGGCAGAGGACACCCACTGTGAAAGAACGGACTTCTTAGCTCAAATGCAGCTTCAAATTATGTCAAATAAACCTTAGTCCCTGCGGCACATCCTACCTTACAGCTTCAAAATACTTTCTTCCAGCCAAGTCTAAAGGAAGTTTTGTTTCTAGCAGCTTTACCTCTATTTCAGTGACTT
Organism: Indicator indicator; assembly: GCF_027791375.1. Lineage (NCBI taxonomy): Eukaryota > Metazoa > Chordata > Aves > Piciformes > Indicatoridae > Indicator > Indicator indicator. The sequence continues at coordinate 3,803,325 of NC_072026.1, read as the reverse complement.
GTCTCTGCATCCAAAGGTGATTACTGTCATGATTGTGTACGTGCTGACAAGTTGTGTAATATCAATTGCAAAGTTAGCAGTGGTGTCTCAACAGCAAGTTTAACACTCATTGACTCTCTAGACTTCCAGGTCAAAGGCCTGCACAAGCCAAGCTGAGAGACCACCTTTGGGCAAACACGCAGAGGTTTGGGGTCTTCAAAACAACCAAGCCCCAAACGTTTAGATAATCTATATATCTGCTCAAGTATCTTCCTTTAATGATTCATGACTCCGGTATTTAGCAACTCGCTTTCAAGACCTGCTCTTCGTCAGGAAGAAAAATTGGGTTTCACAGCATAAGAGCTTTCCCTCCATGTGGTTCCTACAGCTAGATTTAGCACAGCAGCTTCCATGGCTTTTATTTGGGTCCCACTATTGGCACTCCTGTAGAAAATAATATTTAACACAAAAACCCCATGGTATTAATACAAAGGCTGTACATATTTTCATGCTCAGCAAGATACTGCAGTGTAAAAGTCAAAACACATCAGCTATGCAAGTCCTGAAACAAAAAAACAAGCTGTTTTGCAAAAGTCAATACTCCTACATTCCTCTCTCACATCCTCCAAACAGAAAAATGTTGGTTCAGCAAGACCTAAGCTGCTACAATTGGCTAGTTAAGCATTTCTCAAAACAAACCCCTTGGTTTCAAGTTAGAATTATGCCACATTTATATGTCATTACGTGAATAAGATCCTTCAGAGTTAACTGGCTTTTAAGATGAAGATTAATTCTGTTCTCTTCATATTCTGCCACCTTCATCTACACCTTTCAGTGACTTACTCATCTAGTCTGTCATTACTTGAACTCAACAGTCCACAGCAGGTTTTGGTACTTCAGAGGTCCCAGGGCTTTGATAATGTTGCCATGTAATTAGCTACATTTGCACTACACATCTTACAAACAAGCAAAGGGATTTATCATATTAAGAAGCAACGTGGGCAGCCTGAATCCAAGAAGAGAAAGTTGACAGAGCTCATAAGAGAGCACAATACTAAGACTTTGCTCCAGTAGATTACAAAGCCTCTGCTCAAAAATAATAGGAATTATAAAAATGCAAAGCAAATGCAGTTCTAAGCTGTACAAGCAAACCAAGCCAGGTGTAAAGAAAGGAAGAAGCATCCCATCTCTAGCTAGCTCAAGAGCCACTGTTGACACTGTAAGCTTCACACAACCTGCAGGGAGAGTATTCTGCAGACTCAAGTGTTTGCTGCAGACATTCTAGGGGACTCTTATTGTATCTTTTCAGCCAACATTAGCCATTAAGCTTGTTTGCTCTGCACAAATATCCCAGCAAAAGGAGACATTAACAAGCACTAGAACAAGTTTGTCTTGGAGTAAAATTGTGAATTTGATGTTTACATGGAACTCAAAGCCCTGAAGTCAAAGTGAGGGGCTGTTAAAAACCTATGCAGACACGTGCAAGCACAGATAATAATGTGACAGGTTTGACGTAACAGCATGAGTGGCTTCTGAGAACAGCAGGTATCACAGCAAGAGAAGAGAAGCTAAGGGTTTATTAGAACTATTACAGCTCAGAACTTGTAGAGGGCCAGTTGAAAAAATAATATACACACAAAAAGTTGCCTCAGGAGAAGCTGATGCATTTGTCCTACAGAAACCAGCTAGACTATCTTTCCAAACCTGAAATGACTGTTTTATCTACACTGTTTGACCTCCCCCTCCTCTTGATCTAGTAATTCAGTGCTACTGTATCACCAGTGCACATACACAACTCCTACAGCTTCAGTCCACTCAGCAGTAGCACCGACTCCTTCCCCTTGTAAAGAGAGACTATTTCAGGTGAGGCAGATGCTCTGTAGGCTGGAAGACAAGCTGCTTTCCTGATTACAGCTTAGGAGGGAACAAAAAAATATGACGACATGAGAGCCCCAGTCCACAGCTGGGGTTTATGTTTTATTTTTCAATAGTCCCACTCTCTGATCACAAATAAACTCAATCCACCATGTATTACTCCTCTACTGATGTATTTACCTAGAGGCTGATCACCCCTATCTGACAAAAAACGTCAACAGCTAAGCAAAACATCTTCAAAATGGTCTCCCACAGATTTGGAAAGTTCACTTCAAGTCAGCGACACGGCAACTCGTTAGGAAGGAAAAGCCAACCACAGAGTGTGCGCCTGGGTTTCTATTTAAAACCCTTTATGGCAGGTTTCTTATTTGGAGCTAGACATGGCAGCAGCCCAGACACCGCACCGCCGCTCTCCACCTCGCTGCCTACGAGAGATTCAGAGCAGCGACGAGGGGAGAATAAGCCTTAACCCACTTCGCCTGCCTGCAAGTCTGCTCTTTCCTGTGGGGACACACACAACACACACACACCAGGCTGCTGTAGAGCCCACGACACTTCCCCTGTGCCCTTCCCCGGGGCTGGCTGCAGCGCTGGGCCGCAGCCGAGCCCCGGAGCGCTGCAGGGCGGGGGAACGACCGCCTGCGAGCTACGGAGGTTTAAAACCCCGTCAGGAAGCAGGGCCCTGGCACGGGCCCAGCTGCGAGATAAACAGCCGGGCCTGCCCTCTGCGTGCGGGCCCGGAGCTCTCCCCGTTGTGTCACGGCACCGCCCGGGGCGTCCCGGCCGGCAGCAGGCTTGGGATAACAGCTGTGGGGAGGGAACCGCAAAACCCCTGCGGCACCGCAACGCACTCGGCCCCCCTTCAGCCCGCACCGCTCGCAGCCCCTCACGGCGGCGGCCCTAAGGGGTGCGAGCTCCCCACACTCCTCGTCTCGAGAGCGACCCCCACCCCGAACTGGAAAGCGGCCCCAGCGCCGGCGACCTCCGAAGGGCGCGGTAGGGCAGCCGCCAGGAGCACTGGGGGGCTGTCGGCTGCCTTCCCCCGGCCCGCAGCCGCTGCGAGAAGATGGCGGCGGAGCCCAGCTCCTCCTGCTACCCCCCAACCGCCGTGCCTCCGCCTCGCTCCTCCCGTCGCGACTAGGCAACGCAGAGCCCCCGCACCTTATCGGCCACCAACGCCTCGGCCGCCTCCTTCTTGGGCTCATCCTTCTGGGCGAAGGGGGAGTTAAAGGCGATCTTCACCATGGCTGCGCTCCTCCGCTCCGCCGCCTCCCCGCTGAAGAGCTACGGGCGGCGGGGCGGGGCGCGAGGAGACGGGCCCGCCCCAGCCCCGCCCCGCCGGGCCCCGCCTCACGGGCAGTGTCGAGCGCGCCCCCTGCAGGCCGGGCGTCTCATAATGGCCCGGGGGGCCGAAAACGCCGACAGCGTCCTGACCTGCATCGGCAGTAGTGTGGCCGGCAGGACCGGGGCAGGGACTGTCCCCCTGGATGTAGCGCTGGCAAGGCTGCACCATGAATACTGGGTTCAGTTTTGGAGCCCTCACTACAAGATAAACACTGAAGCACTGGAATGTGTCCAGAAAAGGGCAATGAAGCTGGTCAAGGCTCTAGAGCACAAGTCTGGTGAGGAGTGGCTGAGGGAACTGGAGTCGTTTAGCCTGGAGAAACGAAGGCTGAGACCTTCCTGCTCCCTACAACTCCCTGAAAGGAGGTGGAGCCAGGTGGGGGTCGGTCTCTTCTCCCAAGGAACAAGTGGTAGGATAAGAGAAAATGGCCACAAATTGTACCAGGGAAGATTTAGGTTGGATACGAGGATCAAATTCTTCCCCAAAAGGGTCATCAAGCCCTGGAACAGGCTGCCCAGGACAGTGGTGGAGTCCCCATCCCTGGGGGGATTTAAAGGTCATGTAGATGTTAATACTCTCTTTTACACTAGGAACACAGAGCTGCTGAAAAGGAGGCATCTCCAGGCCACATTCAGTATGGCACAGGAATGGGGATATTTTTCATCAAGCTACCTCCCTTCTCTCCTGGAATACAGCCTCAGGGGTTTTAAACAGCCAGACAAGGCATCACTATCAATTTAATGTCTCCAAAGAGGGAGAAGAAGAAAAGGCTTCATGTATTAGACTGTCTGAAAGGATCTTCTCCTTCATATGGATGAAAATCAGTGTCCATCTCAATGACTTTGTGGCTCTAGAAAGAAATCTGGTTTGAATCTGGTGCCTCCACCATTGAACTCTTCCTGCAGACAGCTGTAATTAAACAGAAGTCAGCACTATGCAAATATTGCACTAAGTAATTCTTCTAAGCATAAACAACATGCAGCATGTATTCCAGCATTCAAAGCATGTTCCTGTTATTCTACAGGTGTCACACCACTGTTATTTCCTTTCAAGATCATAGGTTTGATATTGTTCCCTTTCATCTTAATAAGAATTGTGACTTTGACTTCAATCAAGAGGAGAACCAAGTCTTTTATGTCTCTGTAACTTGACTTTGTCTAGCAACAGAAAACATTTTACCAAGAAAGCTGAGAAAAATTAATGTTCATACTTCCTAGCATTAGCATGCTAGGAATAAGTTAAGCCATGCTCTCATCAAAGTCCCTGAAACACATTTTAAAATAGATTAAGTTTCCTCTATGGCAAATCAGTATCTGTACTTTTAAACCAAGTAGTTTATAAATCATATTAATTTTCAGTATCTTAATCATGCTTAAATCAACTTTATCTTCCAATTGCCCAACACTTTCACTTGAGTAATAAGACACATAAAACCAAAATAGGCCCTTGTGATTTATCAAGACCCGTGGCTTGCTCACTGCCTATATTCTGTGATCTGTTGCAAGGGATGGATACACCTTGAAATACTGTGCTCAGATGAAAAATTAAAAATGCATTTTTATTTTGGACATTTGTTTGGCTGTGTTTTGTAGAGCAGCTGTAATCTGAAGCACCAGATCTGGAAAGATTAATTCCTTCCTGAGATGCACTGACATAAGAAAATTCAGATTGTTTTGTCATCCTGAAATAATCAGGGTGTTTGACTGAATAAATATGAATGGTCTCCATGGGTGACTCCACCACTTCACCTCTAAGCCCATTTGCATCAGCCTCTTAGTACTGGCCTGGTTTTATTCCAGACTTTTTCCACTTTGGCTGCAGTTTTGGTCTGGAAATACCAAGACCTCTAATGAAGTCACATCCCTTATTCTTTTGAATTCCATAATATTTTTGATTTTCCTTTGTACTAAAACACCCTGGGTTTAGTTTACTGGTATTTATTCTGAGATCATCTTTATCACCTTGAAAGGCGAGAGATTATCCCCTTATCCTTAATTATCCTCTTAATCCTGCTGGTGTTTGTAATGTTAAAGCAACAATGCTTAAAAATATGACAAATAGGAGCCTAGATTGTCTCAGAGGCCAGAGGAATTTGGCTTAAAGGAAGGGTGAGCTGGAACAGCAGCCACGATTCTGTCACTTTTAAGCTTACTCACAAACAGGAGCAATCTGTATTTCTTAAGTGACATGAAACACTGACACCTCCTTTCTTCAGTGATAGTGACAGCCCAGACAGTTTAAGAATATTAAAGAACAAGGTTTGTCAGGTAAGGCAGCATTTTTTATTGGAACAACTATTGGTTCAGCAGATACTGCCTCTTAAAGCATCCTTCCAAGAAATCCTGCATTGCACTAAAACTGATCCGTTCTCCATAGGACTTCTTTAACTTTTCTAATGTGCTTTTTAAACCCTCAGACTTCAAAATACATTCACATTTCTTCTCTCTCTTCCTTTTGTGTATTGCCAGGAGAATACTTCCTTCCTTTTTGGGACAATATGACATAACATTTGTCCTAGTTTGCAAAGTCCTCTCAGACTTTGAAGTTACTTCTTGTGGGCATAACTTTCCACCCTGTGTATTGTTGCAATTCAAAACAAAACCAGGATCAGAGAGGGCTGAAGTCTGGCAATATGTTTTGTATTTCAGTGGTCACTCACAGCTGAATGTTAAGCATATATTTAAGGTTGATGTTAGACCTGGTCCCATCTGACAGAACGCACCTACCATGAGCTTCCTACTCTCTCTCAGAGTTCTGTCCCCTGTGCAGAGTACTGTGCACAGCTGAACCCCAGCACACATAAAGAAACAAAAATTAATGCGTGCAATTAATAATAACTTTAAATACACACTATATGAACCAATGGACTTTTTTTTTTCCCTGAATAGCATAATTACTGGAGGAGGGCAGCAAAAGATAAACAAAAGTGTGTCACTCTTAGAAATGAAAGTGAAACTGCAAACTTTCGCCTTCATGAAAGGAGACTGTTCTCCAGGTTTGATGTTTTGTGTTTATCCACGTCTGAGGTTCAGCTTTTTGCCTCCAGTACTTTTCCAACTCTCTTGCTAAGAATTCCTCCATCACCACCTCCTCAACCTGTTTTCCCTCACTCTCTATCTCTGGTATTCACTGTCTCCACTTCTTCTCTAAACAGTGACCCTCTTTTACATGCCTACCTCACTCTGTGGGGCTGTTGGTAAGGAATCTGTCTGCATTTCAGCATCGTCCTGAGAGCTGCCAATATAAAGTTTTGTAGAGGAAAGTGTTTTTCCCTACTGGATTAAGATTAATTTGGGCCCTTGACTGAGGATCTCTGGCTCTGGTTTATTCCACTGACTTCCCTCACTGCCTGCCGTGCCTTTCTTCACTGCAGCAGTACTTGATGAATATCTGTGGCCAAGGAAGCACACATTACTCACTCCTACTGATTGCCTTGTTACCAAATACTCTAACAGGAGTATCAGTCAAATGCAAAATGGCCTGTTTCCCTTCAGAGGAATGTCACGAGTCCATAGTCTCTGTAGTGACAAACTGTGGAAGTGATAGGCACAGAAATGAGCCTGAAGGAGCTGAAGAGGTGGTTACTTGATTAAATAACAACATCACCAGCACGTCCTCTAAAGGCTGTGCTCAGACCCGTGCTGAAGAGGACTCAGCCCACACAGCCATTGCCTCACAGAACAGAATTCCACAAGGAATTCCAGTCCTTCAGAAAATCTACCAAGCAAGCAGCACACCCAGGGCGAGCAGCACCCCCCCAGCCATTAAAGGGCTGAATTCTCCTGTGGTGTAACTGAGGTGAGGCAAGCAGAATTACACCAGAGAGACACTGGGAACCCAGAGTGTTGGCAGGGCTAAAGAAAAAGGCATTGCTAAAACACTGCTGTTAGAGGCGAAGCAATAAGCACTCAAAGCTCAAGCTGCCTTCTGCTGAACTGACCAAATACATGAGTTTGGACACAGATGAATGTTTACCTTGGCACTGAGGGCTGTCATCTCGGGCTCTTCCTTTTTCCTTTCAGGCACACGTGCCCCTAAACCCACCCTCAGGGATGGCATGCCTGGCAGTCCTCCCTTGGGCAAGGTGGGCTGGCTGAGGAGCCGCTGAACTTGGCTGCAGTGAGCTGTGAGCTCACCCCTGGGGCTGCTGTGGGCAAGGACCCTCAGGCTGATCAAGAACTGGGGGCTGATCAAGGGCTATGACATTTTAGACACCCTAAATGGGAACAGGCTGGGGTTAACCCCACCCCTCCATCCCTGGCATTTTCTCTGCATCTTCATCTCCACTTGTTAGTAAGAGTTGTGGGGTGGCGTTGCAGCCAGCCTGCTAGAATGCAGATCCCACACCTACACCCAAGGCTCAGCAGATAATGCTGCCATGGCCAGCCTCTTATCAACAGCAGCAAAACAACCCCATGCTGACTATATAGTTGTAGTTTGAATTTAGTTTAATGGTGACCATGGACACAATTTTTTTGGCTGTGATGTCCCATGCTGTGCTGAACTCCACATGTGCTTGCCTCCAAATGCAGCTAAATCCGAGCTGAAGGTACACTGCAGCTGTGTGAAGATGTTCCCAGATCAACAGAGCTGTGTTGGCAGCAAGCCCTACAGTGCTGTCAAAACTGTGCATGGACTGGTGCAGCTTGTCTGACTCGTTACGTGGGGATTTACTCTGCAGCCTGTTGATATGGCTGAGCACACAGCAGCTCCATTATGGCTTGATGAGAATGGTACCTGTGAGATGTCACTCCTGAACCATGCAGGGATTGGTGGGAGGGCACTTCATCAGTTCAACAACAATTAAAGATTCCAGGGAGGACACAGCTCTGAGAAAAGCCAAGGAAGCAAGAATCATAGAATGGCTCAGGGTGGAAGGGACCTCAGAGATCATCTACTCCAACCTCCCCACCATGAGCAGAGACACCTCTCAACTACACTCAGCTGCTCAAGGCCTCATCCAACCTGGCCTTGAATCCCCTCAGGTAGGAGGCATCCACAGCCTCCCTGGGCAGCGTGTTCCAGAGTCTCACCACCCTCATACTGAAGAACTTCCCAAGATCCAGCCTAACCCTGCTCTGCCTCAGCTTCAAGCCCTTCCCCCTTGTCCTGTCTCTAGACTCCTTGATGAAAAGTCCCTCTGCAGCCTTCCTGTAGGATTCCTTCAGGTATTGGAAAGAAGCTTCAGAGTCTTCTGTTCTCTGGGCTGAACAAGCCCAACTCCCACAGCCTATCCTCATAGCAGAGGATGAATTTTAGATATCAGAGCAATGTAAGTGATTTAAAAGAACTTGAAAGAACAAAATGTTTCATTGTAGCTCCCTACTTACTGAACATCAGCTCTTCAATGCTGACTGGAATCATCCTGCAACATGCCTTGGAGTAAAAAAGTGGTACCAATTTTTACAGCCAGTTCCACTGTCCTTTTGCTTTCTTTTACCTCATGTCTACAACTACCTGAAGAGAGGTTGTAGCCAGGAGGGGGTTGGTCTCTTCTCCCAGGCAACCAGCACCAGAACAAGAGGACACATTCTCAAGCTGGGCCAGGGGAGGTTTAGGCTCGAGGTGAGGAGAAAGTTCTTCACAGAGAGAGTTGTTAGCTGTTGGAATGTGCTGCCCAGGGAGGTGGTGGAGTCACCATCCCTGGAGGTCTTCAAGAGGGGATTGGACGTGGCACTTGGTGACATGGGTTAGTAGTCATGAGGTCTTGGGTGACAGGCTGGACTTTGATGATCCTTGAGGTCTTTTCCAACCTTGTTGATTCTGTGATTCTGTGAAACAATATCCATAGAGATGCACTGATGGAAAAGGATCCTGCCCTCACCCTCACTGACTCCTTTGGGTGTTTTTTTAGCATACAGGTGTCCCTTTTCATCTCCCTGTGCTGTCAAAAATAGACATAACCGCAGCACACCTGCCCTAACAGCAGCTGGGAGAGCACAAATCTTGTCAGTTAAAGAGATTTCTGCTTTTTATCTTCCTGCAGATTGGTGGAGAAGTTGAGCAGAGGGGTGCAGATGTTCTGTTAGGGAGCAGAAGAGGTGATAGTGCTGTCCTGCTGCGGTATCTATCTGTGAGCAAGGGGCCCGGCAGCACCCAGAGACAGAGCTGCGGTGTCTGCTGCTGAGGGAGATGAAAGCTGGAGCTGTGAGGTGCAGGCTGATGAGCCCAGCTTGTGCTTCCTCTGTGCAAGGCAGAGAGGAAGAAGCCTGTGATGGTCCAGAGGCACACGCACACACGAGTTTCCTCTTCAGAGCGCAGGAAGGAAGAAACATGATCGCACACAAGCACAGGCACAAGCACAAAGTTTCATCCTGGGTGAGCTCTTATGCTGTCAAACCAACCAACCCTAGCAGGATTGTTAACTATTTGCTCTTGTGGCTCAGTTTTGGGAAGCTGAGTTTCAGTTTTAAGGGAAAACAAATCTACTGCCTGCAGTTTTACAGGCTGCAGGTTGTACTGCAGAAGGTGTTTTGTGTTCATGCATTTGATACCACATCAGGACACAGGAAATAACTTGGGGCACTTCATTTTCCTCTTCCAAGAAATCTCTTCACATCGAGGAGACACCTGGGGATGTTAGAAGTCTTTGATGGGACCACATGTGATGCTATTTTTGAAGGTGTTGGCTTTCCAGCAGACAGCGCAGTGGATAGCATTTGGGTTTGGAAGGTGTGGAATTAATAAATCCCTTTAAAATGGTGATTTTCTTCTACTATGCTTTTGTGTGAAGCACCCTAGCTCCAAATGGAAACCTTCAGGATAATATTGGTATCTCAGCAAGTTAATGTTACAGACATGGGCATTGGCCTGAATTTAAGAGCACAGGATGGGAATGTTTGTTGGAAGGAAATTCTGCTGGCTCTTTAATCCAACCTCCTACTCAAAGGACTATCACTATCACAACATCAGATCAGGTCATGTGTAGATCAATCTTGGACAAGCACTAAAGATGGAGACTCCCCAGCCTGCCTGGGGATCCTTGTCCAGTACTACACTATTTTCCTACTGATTTTTTTTCCCTAATGTCCCACCTGTGTCTCACAAGCCACAATTTGTGGCCCTTGCACCTTGTTTCTATCTTCTGGCAGTGCTGACAGAAGACCAAGTCTGACATCTCTGCAACTGGCTTTCACATTACTGTTGGCAGCTCTTAGGTCACCCTTTGGCCTCCTCTTTGTCAGGCTGACCAGCCCAGCTCCACTAGCCTCTCTCCCTCTAGGCCAGGTGCTTGGGGCCCCTAACCATTTCATTCTCTCTTCACTGGGTCCTTTCCACTCTCTCTCTATCCCTCTTGAGCTGCAGGAAGGGCCAACACTTACTGCACTAAAGCTGAAGCAGCTTCCAGGTGTCACCAAGCAGAAGAGGGTCACAGTTTCCCTCATCCTAAGGAAGCCCAGTATGTGGTTTGTCTCACTGAAAACAAAAGCAGGCTGCTGGCTTAGGGACAGCTTGACATCTGCTGTAGTCCCCAGGTCCTTTCCAGCAGGGCTGCTCCTCACTCAGCAGCTTCCCAGCCCATACCAGGACAGGCATTTTTCTTGACCTGACACTTTTTCCTGGCTGTACCTCAGCGGTTTCTGCTGGCCCAGAGGTTACCTATGTCTCTCTGGCTTGAGGTTGTGCTGCTCTTCACTTCCACCACACTACCAGGCCACCAGTAAATGGTCTAATTATCTGCTCTCTCTCACTGGATCATGTCTGTCCTCAGCCATGACATTTGTTCTGCTCATTAACATCAGTCCTCTCCAAGGACTGATTATTTAGGTGTTAAATATTATTTAGGTAGCCAAGATTACTTAGGTGTTAAATATTAATGCAATACATGTTTTGGTTAGACCAGTTACTTAATAAGGAGGTGGACAAGCAGGAATATTCAATCCTTCCTTGGCATCATTTCCATTCCTTCCATAACTTCAGATCTCTTAACAATAAAGGTGTGAAGGAGGTCATGTTCTCACCATCCCATTTCTAACTCTTGGCTGCTCCTCTGCTGTGCAACTGAGTGGATAGGATGAAGGTGGAATCCCCATCCATGGAAGGATTAAAACCCATGTAGGTATGGTGCTGAGGGACATGGTTTAGTGGTGCCCTGCCAGTCCTGGGTAGACTGCTGGATTCAATGATCTTAAAGGTCTCTTCCAACCAAAATGATTCTATGATTGTAAGGATTTCAGGAAATGTGACTTTTTTTAGGTGCAAGTAAACACATTTCTATTCTTCTGAAGTGTAGAATCTCTTAGAATTTTAGTAGCTCTTCCCAAGCATTACCTGTCCAGTGCTCAGATCCATCTCCTCCTAAAGGAAGAACCGCCCCAAGGTAGCAGTGTGTTGACTTCCACTTCTCCAGGGATTGCATCACAGAGAAACACAATTCTCCACAGTTATGGTGCAATGCTGCACCTTTGGGCAATGCTCAGATAAATGAGGAACCAAATGGCATCCCAGCTTCGTGCAGCCATCATCTTGAAGTCTGTGTGTTGTGAATTCACGTGGGACCCTTTGCCCAAAGGGCCCAAGTCTGGGGACAGGCTCTTCTCCTGGGACTGCTAACACTGTCCAAAGAAATCAGAGCTGTTTCCACTATTCACAGCCTGCTGCTCTTCCTGCCATGTGAAATGGCATCCACATGCCTGTCAGGCTCAGCAGGAAAATTAGTTCAGTCTCAGCACAACTTGAGGTTCCCATGGGACTGTCAGGAGAGTGATGACCTTGTTTCTAGGTTATTTTCTTCTACTTCTTCCCAAGTGAATATTTCCATTAATGAAGGGCATGATCTCCCCTACTGTGTCCCCTTTACTCTGTGGCATATGCTGGATGCCATCTCAAATCCAAGTGTAACCCTGTGCCAGGCCTTCATCACTGTTCTCCTGAAATTCAGCTACTTTCATTCAGCAGAGTCAAATGGGGTTTGCTGACAGGAAAAGATGCCACTGAAATTAATAACAGCAGCAGAAATTCTTCCACTTACATCCTGTATGACCTCCTGGGAATAATAAACACACAGACTGTAACAGATAGATGTGTCTTTGGTATTGCTTGCTGGGAGCATTGCTTCAGTGAGCTGCTTTTTCACCTTAATTAGCAGATCTGTGTCTGGTTCATTTCCAGACTTAGTGGAAATTAATATTAGCTGAGGTCAGTTTCTGCTCAGTTGCTGTGCTGAAGGGATAAGGTGCAGCCTCAGAGCTGGTTTCTGTCATGTGGACAGTGGAAGTGGTCATTCCACTAGAGATGTTGCACAGGTGGTTGTTTGCATAGTGAGGTTGCTCACCATATTCTCATCAATCTGAACTGCAAGGCAGGAGGGGCTGGGAAAGTGATGGGCATCAGAAAGAGCTGAGGAGGCAAGAATGAGTGGCAGGATTGGGTTTGGGCCAGACTCTTCTCAGTGGTGCCCAGTGACAGGATGTGGGACAACAATGTGCACAAACTGGAACCCGAGAGGTTCTATCTGAACAGGAGGAGAAACTTCTTTGCTGTGAAGGTGCCATAGGTGCCCAGGCTGCCCAGAGAGGTTGTGGAGCCTCCTTCTCTGGAGAGATTCCAAACCTGCCTGCACGTTGTGCCCCTGGGCAACCTGCTGTGGGTGACCCTGCTTTAGCATGGATGTTGGACTAGGTGACACCCAGAGGTCCCTTCCAACTCCCACCATGCTGAGATTACATGAAAGTGGTGCAGGGCAGCAGCAGGGGAAGGGGGAAGAGGGAAGGAAGTCATGCTCTAATGTAAAATCCAGGGCTCTTTAAAAGTGCTTTTCAGATGCCAGTTCTGAGCCTCTGTGCAAGTTGTCACAGCCATGTGGCAGCATGGGGTTGAGTGCAGTTCAGAGCCCTGTTTCTGCTAGGGAAGTGTGTCCTGAGTGTCTCCTTGAGTCTCAGATTTGCAGAGGAAGCACTGACATTCGATGATCTTTGAGGTCTCTTCCAGCCTTCTTGATTCTATGATTCTATGATTCTATGATTCTATGACATTTGCAACATGGAACCAAATAAAGGAAAAATATCTTTTATGATGCTTGAAAGTGGAGGTTTGGGTTCAGGTAGAACTGGGTCATTATTTACAACTGTTTTCTTTGTAAAAAAGGAGCTCTACAAGAAACCACAGAAAAGGGTGTTGGCTTTTTAATCTGAAAGACCTCTTGGAGGGTGGAGCTCCCAGCAGAGGGATTGCCTAATTTCTGGACCTGTGCAGGGCAGCAGAGCTGCCTGTGGGAAGCCTGCCTGATCCTGCAGCAGGGTGCTCATTTACTTCCAGTCTCTCACAACACAAGCAGGCTCCTCAGCTTGTCTTCTGGCTGGCAGGGCACCTTGGATTATTTCCCCCAAAATAACAGGCAGACAAATTTTCTTGCTCCTTGGCAGGACAGTGGTCATCCAACAGTTCAGTTGGAGGAATGTCAGCAGGCTGAGCTGCAGAGTTCTTGAAAGTTTGAGGTACTGAAACCCAGTATCAGGTTGACCATGGCAATGGAGGTGCTGCTCATTCTTTCTGCCTGGGCCATAGCAAGCAGCTGGGGTTCAGATTTTTGCTGGTTTGCTCTGATTTACAGACAAGGTGATGGTCAGGGATGGTTGATCCATCAGCTGAACCATTCATTTGGAACCCATGCACACAGGAGGCCAGAGAGATGGGGATGCCAAGAAGTCCACAAACATATTTATGATGTCCTCTGCTGGATGAGCTCTCTGAGAGTGTGGACAGCTGTGCCCTGATCCTGCTCACCTTACCAAGCAGGACAAAACAGGCAGCACCACTCTCATACAGTGAGCCAGGCACACCTGGGCTCCCAGGGAAGACCTGAGCAGGAGAGTTATTCAGCTTATTATCTACCCAACAACAGTTGTCACTCTGCCTTGCCCTCAGTGAATTTTGGCATGTCCTTGTCACTCCCCAACACAAAAAGGCAAAGAGCAGAGGAGGCCTTATCAGGCCCCAGCCTTCTGCTGAAATGAGAGCTGGATTCAAACTTTGGCTCTTTCTCCTCCAACTCTTCTCCTTGCTGGCCAAGTCCCTGCAGGGGTGGGGACTTGCTGGAGCCTTGCAACTATTGCAACTATTACTCTCATAAGTGAAGCCCAAATACAGAAGTTTGGGATTGTTGTTTTTTTTTTTCCCTTGTGAAACCCACTTTCAGAGACTTTTCCAGGGCTCAAACACCCTCAGAGAAAAATCCAAACCTCACTTCTTTTCCCAGCTTTTCTACAATAACTTCAACTAGAACAGAAAGAAAACAACTCACCAGAAATGCACAAACCAAAAAGGCTTGAGGGGAAGTGAAAACAAAAGAGAAATGAAATTTATACATACAGGCTTTAGATCTGAGGGAAGTGCCTGTTGGCAAAGGTCAGAAAGGAAGATGCTCTTGGGACCACAGTTTGTCTGAAATTCTGCTGCTGACATTGATGACTTTCTATCATCCTTCAGAAATTGCTGTGGGATATAAAACCAGGGGACTTTCAGAGAAAGAAAATTGAACCAGAAGGAAAGCCCCAAGCCTGCTGCCTCCTAAATGTCTTCCTTTTGTCCTCATTGACACCTCAGCTTTCCCACAACCTGCTCTTTCTTCTACCATTTCATAGAATCACAGAATGGCTCAGGTTGGAAGGGACCTCACAGATCATCTGCTCCAACCTTCCTGCCCTGGGCAGGGACACCTCTCAACTACTCAGCTGCTCAAGGCTTCATCCAACCTGCCCTTGAATACCCCCAGGGAGGAGCCATCCACAACCTCCCTGGGCAGCCTATTTCAGAGTCTCACCATCCTCATATTAAAGAGCTTCTTCCTAAGCTCCAGTCTAACCCTGCTCTCCCTCAGCTTCAAACCATTCCTCCTTGCCCTGTCTCTAGACACCCTGATGAAAAGTCCCTCTGCAGCCTTCCTGGAGGATCCCTTCAGCTATTGGAAGGCAGCTCTAAGGTCCCCCTGGAGTCTTCTCTTCTCCATGCTGAACAGCCCCAGCTCCTTCAGCCTATCCTCACAGCAGAGGTGTTCCAGCCCTTTCACCTCCTCCCAGAAGGTATTGGAGGATGATTGATTACAGAAGAAAAACTGCCTTGTTCAACATCTTCCTCTACCAAGTTATGCCAGAGTGGCACCTATTTTGGCAGAGTCTTCCTCATTTCCTCATAGCTCACTAATAAGAGATGATGAAAAATATGATTCGGTAAGAAAGCACCGATAATCATCTGTGAAAATGAAAGAAAATGAATCTGTAAAGGTGGCTCAGCCTCCTCAAACAGTCATCAGCCCTCCAGCAAATGCTTTAATCTCAAGGCTCCATCTTGTGGCAACGAGAAGCAAAGTCACTTAGTGTGGAATTCATTTTTGTCCTTCCTCAATTTCCACCAATTCCTCTGTAACAACCTCCTGGCTGCTGTACGTCAAGCCTAATCCAGGTGGGAGCAGAAGGGAAAGTGGTGCCAGGCATGTTTCTTCCTGTTTATTAATATTAGTAATTAGTAATAATTAGTAATATTAAAGCTGATTTGTGAAGAGAAGGCTGGGGGGGGGGGGGGTTGTTATTAATCATAGAATGGTTTGGGTTGGAAAGGACCTCAAAGATCATCTAGTTCCAACCCCTCCACCAATGTCTATAAATATCTGAGGGGTGGGTGTCAAGAGGAAGGGGAGAAGCTCTTTTCAGTGGCACCCAATAAGAGGACAAGGAATAATGGATATAAGCTAGAACACAGGAGGTTCCACCTCAGCACGAGGAGAAACTTCTTTACTGTGAGGGTGACAGAGCAGTGGAGCAGGCTGCCCAGAGAGGTTGTGGAGTCTCCTTCTCTGGAAGCTTTCAAAGCCAGCCTGGATGTGTTCCTGTGTGGCCTGGCCTAGGTGATCCTGCTTTGGCAGGGGGGTTGGACCCAATGATCTCTGGAGGTCCCTTTCAATCCCTAACACCCTCTGATTGAATGCTCTAACTAATGTTCTATATTTACATTAGGCAGGTGCATTTCTCAACCAGCTCCCATGATCAGTGATGACAACAGTGGCTGCTTGCTCATGTACAGGATTAGGTGGATTTAACAGCCTGAAAAGCCTAGAGCAGAAAGCAGAGCTGTGATGGTCATGAAATACCCTGCACAGCCTGACCTGCTGAGCATCTGTGGCTTGAGTGCATTTGTGTGAAAAGTCTCTTGCAAAGCTGCAGGATTTGGCATTTTGTTTTGCCTGGTGTCTCTCACCTGGCCTCCTTAAGTCCTTCTGTTAGAATTGCATCAGTGGTGCAAAGCAGAGCAAAATTGTCGTTGCTGTTATGAATGATTCCTTTATCAGCTGGCAGAAATTCTGATTAGAAAGTTGGTTTACAGGGGAGAAGATGGAACCAGCCAGCAAAGCATTGCAGCCCAACCAGTGTGGGCATCACCTTGCTCACAGCCAGGACCACTTGGCTGCTCTCTCTGCTCTTGAACTGCTGTGTTATGTCTTGCCAAGGCTGTTGGCAGTGCTGTACCCCCTCAGGCAGGAGCAGGAGCTGGGCAGCCCTGCCTGCAGCAGATAAAGGCCTGGCTTTCCGCTGAGCGGCCGGGAGGAAGGAGCACGCCTGCTGCCTTATCTTCCTTCCTCCAGCACCCTCCACACTGTGTCAGCTTGCTTTCTTTGGAGCTAAATATAAAAGTAAGCCTGGTTTTTACCATACAGGAGCTGGCAAGCTTTCCAGAGCACATCCTGGGCATGTGTGTCCCCATCCCAAAAGACCTTCTGGCTGTGCTGCCTAGGAGGTGAAGGTGCAGCTCCTGCACTGAGCCATCCTGGCTGCTTATTTCCCTTTCATGATGCAGGGAGAAAGGTGTCATCTTCCAAGTTGTATCTTGTGTGCCCACATGAGATATCTTGCCAGTGAGAGCTTTGGGCTTGGTTATGAGCAGAGTACACACTCTCAGCCCCTCCTGCCTTCCTGTGCCCACCTGAAAAGGTATCAGCGAGTGCACAGGCAGGAGCAGCTGCTGCCTTTGCTAGACATTGCACTTTGAGGAGCAGGGGGAGGGAGGGTGTGTGTCAATGTACTGCTTCAGAAGCATTTAACACACCACAATATTACTCTGCTCCATGCATTTTGGTTTCTTCCTAGTCCAGCTCCAATGGCAAGCACCTAATGCCTGCAGCACGATGCGGTATGAGGTTTAAAGCTGCGTTTTCCTGTTGCTTACGTGTTGGGCGCACCCTTCATGAGCTTCATAGGAAATATTTACTTTGAGGAGCTGGGGTCTGAGGATGCCAAGTGATCAAAACCAGGCCGGGCGTGGTCTGCTCTCATATGACTTCAGTTTTTCCTGGAAAGAAAGGGGAACAAATAAAAATCTTACTTTCAGAAGTAATGCAAATCAGCTTGAGAGGCAGCTCGTCCCGATAAACGGACACGGCGTTCTTTCCCAGGCAGTCTAATATTAACTTTTATGGGAACAGAAACTCAAGGGGAAAGAAAAAACTAGGGAAAAGTGAGGTCTGAACTAGGGAAAAGTGAAGTCTGTAATGGTGGTGGTGTCTGGCAAGTGTTACTCTTAATCTGTAGTTTACACACAGGGCTGTTGTAGGTCTATCCTTGCAGCTGCCCATTTTGGACTGTACTGAAAATGAGGTCTTGGCACTGAGGAAGAGGAGATAACTACCCATGCAAAGCTGTCCTCTTAGTGCACTCCCCATGTTTAATATCTTTTTGTCTTTCTGAGTAAGCAAGGAAGCAGCAGCAGCTTGGATATTGTTTAAGGTGGAAAATGACCTCACTGCTTGTTACTACTTCTGTCACTGCCTCCAGATTTCGTACAGACTGAGTTGCAAAGAAAGCCATCCCCATGTGAAGGCCTGTGTGTGATCTACAGCTGCACTGCAATGGCATGGAGTGTCTGCCTATGCCTTGGAGGCCAAAGCAATGTGATTTTATCAGGCCAGCAATTTCTACCCATTGCAAAGCCTTGCTTCTTCAGACGTCTTCCTGTGGGGAACTTTGTTCCTTCTATGTCTGCAACAGATCAGCTTGTCTGAGACAGGTTGACATCCAGCTTCACTGCTGAGGAACAAGACAAGGAATGTGGTCAAGGTGTTGACTAAACCACCATCACCTGTAAGAGATTTCTTATCCTTGTCCCTGGAAGTTTTTAAGGCCAGACTGGATGAGGCTGTGAGCAAGGTGATCTAGTGTAAGGTGTCCAGGTCCATGGCAGGGAGGTTGGAACTAGATGATCCCTGAGGTGTCCCTCCCATGGCAGGGAGGTTGAAACTAGATGATCCTTGAGGTTCCTTCCCACCCTCAAAATTCTGTGATTCTAATGGTCAGAACAATTCTCTGTGGGCTTACCTCATACTTGGTAGGAATGTGCTGCCCTTCATCTTTGCCTGAATGGTTTAGGAATGAGGTTGAGTTTCTTGCACATTGTTGGGATTTGATTTGTATATGTTACTGATTCATTTACTGATTCACCAGTCTCATGTAAACTGGAATTTTAGATGTGTTCAGCCTTTTACCAATCCTTGACTTCCTGTGATGCTGTGTTTTGTTTGTCACTGGGCCATGCTGCAGCAGTGGAGGCTCCAGCAACAGTTCCAGGGACACTTTGACACACACCAACACTTCAACACTCTGCTTTGATGCTGGGAATGGGCAATTTTTCCAAAGGGATCTCTTTCCTGTTAGAGTAGGGAGTCCCCATATCTGGAGGAAAGCCACCCCCCTGACCTGACTCAGGCTGTTATCTACAGCTATCACTGTCCACGGGACAGTGTTGCAGGTGGGCAACACTAAGGACAGGGAGCTGCTGGAGCAGGTCCAGAGAAGAGCAACAAAGCTGGTGAGGGGCCTGGGGAACAGAGCTGGTGAGGAGCAGCTGAGGGACCTGGGGTTGTTTAGTCTAGAGCAGAGGAGGCTGAGGGGAGACCTCATTGCTCTCTACAGCTCCCTTAAGGGAGGTTGGAGGAAGGAGGGGTAAGCCTCTTCTCCTTGGTGTCAAGCAACAGGACCAGAGGAAATGGTTCCAAGCTGCAGCAGGGGAGGTTCAGGCTGGATATTAGGAAATATTTCTTCACCAAAAGGGTTCTCCAACACTGGAATGGTCTGCCCAGGGCAGTGCTGGAGTCACCATCCCTGGGGGTATTCAAGCAACATGTGGACCTGGCACTTAGAGACATGGTTTAGTGTTGACCCTTCAGTGCTGGGTTGAAGTCTGGACTGGATGATCTTGAAGGTCTCTTCCAATCAGATCCATTCTGTGATTCTGTGAAGGTCTTTTCCAGGCTAAACAATTCTATCATTCTCTCTGCTGCTTCCTGAGTCAAGACATCTGCTACTCCTCTGTGCTGCGTGGAGCCTTTCAAGACAAGCCCAGCGCTATTTGCAGAAGGGTTGCATTTTATTAGCTCCATCAATAAAGCAGCAGGACACAGTTACACACCCAAATTATCTAGACTTGAAAGCATGGCCATCACCCCCTTGCTCTCCCTGAGCTGTAACTTAATGCAAACCCCTCTGTCACTTTGCATTTTGCAGCTCTTTCATTCATTCCTGCTGACTAATTAAAAATGGCTTAGAAATAAACACCGGGGATGGTTTCCAACCTGTTCTGTATTTCCTTGCAAGGCCAATACCTCTGTCATTGGCCCACTTAAGTGCTTTTGAAAGATTGTATACAGGTTCCTTTTACAGTGTATTTGAAGTTTGTAATCCTGCTTAAACACACAAAAATAGGAAGGATTAACAAACTGCCACGCTGAGGCCAAAAGAAGACAGAGCTAAAAAGCAATCAAGGAGCAGCCTATAAGGTCCGTGGAATAAATTGGAGGAGAAGTGGAAAACTGTCAACAAAAATAATATGTTATGGATCCTCAAGCCTTGGTGTTTATGCTAGAGGAAGCCTAAAATAATCTGTGGTTTCTGATGCTTGATTTAGTTTTCCACAAGCCTAATTAACACCAGATTAAGTTTGCTGCCACGATGGTTTATTGCTGAGGCTGGCAAATGCTTGCTGTTTATTTGTTTTCTACAAAAATGACTGGAGGCAATAACAATATGACACAGTTAATAATCTTGAAAACAATGCTGGAATATTCACTTCTATAAACTGAGTCTTTAGGAGAAATCTCCTGACTTTCCATATTAAATCCTGGCCCTCCAGTCCTTGTGAAGGGGGAAAAAAAATCCCATTGATTGACTGTCACACTGATTTAAGATAAAGCCTCTTGAATTTAAGCTAAAAATGAAGCATGTTCTTAGGCACTTTGTTGAACAGATTTGGGCCATAGCTTGTGTTTAAAATAACTCACCTGGTGCTCGAGGGCTTGGCCAGGTGAGGGCCAGCAGCTCTCAAGAGTGGAGCTGAACAAAGCAGGGACTTACAGACAGGGAATCCAACACCATCCATCAACCCCTGATATGGGTGTTTTCCATGGAAAACATCCTGGAATGGCATCAGTTGCTCTATGACTCTCTCAATGCAAAAGCCACCACATCAGGACCTGATTCCCAAAAATCCCAGCATGCCAGCTACCATCCAGGGGAAATCCCAAATCTGCAGTCATTTATTTATCCAAGCAACTTTGCTGGTGCAGGATGACCCTCTAAAGTCATCAGGATTTCTGATTCAAGTGAAATTCCTTCTGTGGTGAATGTGTGCAGAAGGACTCCTTGCCACATGAGAGCCAAGGGTGAACTCCTCAGCCTGCAGGATTGGGCTGTTTATACCCCAAAATTGGCCAACTTTCAGCCACATCCTTTCTCAATCATCCTGGAAACACATTCTCCATCCAATGGCTTGGTTGTGGGTCCATTGTGGGACAAAGCACACAGAGGCTGGGAAAACCAGACCTTAAAAAGCTACCTAAACCCTTACAAACCATGAGCTACAAAGCAAGTCTGGTTGGCCCCAGACTGAGATCTGGGCAGCAAGCTGGTGCTTCCCAGGGCTGATCAAACTGATTCTTATTCATGAGATGTCAGCAGAACCAGAATAATTCCATGAAAATGTAAAAAGCAAAGAGCATTTTCCTTTCCTGTCTCTCTCTGATACTGTGGAGGAAAGCTGTTAGCAAAGGCCCAGGGCTCAGGTCTGGGAGTCACACACCTTGAACAGGTCTCTCCTTATCCCACTTCTTCACTCAAAAAGTGTGGACAATCTTTCTGTGTGTCAGAGAGGTGGTGTGTGGCAGTGAGGTCCTTCTCTGGGATGTGCTCTCCAGTAATTAGGTATCCTGCTGAATGCATTTTGTTAAGGTCCTTAATGTGTGGTTTTTACCTGCCCTGACTTGAGAAGTTGTCTCCATTCCCTCTGTGCTGATGGAGAAACACAGTGTCAGTGTCCCACATCCACACCAAAACCTCTTCTCACCATGAGTGTTGGCCTGGGAGAGTGGAAGTGCTCAGGTTTTGTCTCGTGAGAGGTCAGGGCTGTTACCACACCACTCACAAACCTGCGACTTCCCTTACCCAAACCTGTCCTGCTGGAACCTGATTTTCTGCACATGGCATCCACAATGACAAAAGACATTCCAAGCAAGGCTTTGAGCAACCTGACCTAGTGGAAGGTGTCCCTGCTCATGACAGAGGGTTGGAACTAGATGACCTAAAGGTCACTAGATGACCTAAAGCCCACTTCCAACCCAACTCATTCCATGATAAACAAACCCAATTTTCCCTGTGTAGGCTTCACTCATTGTACAGCAGCTCCCCATCATTGCCTCCATCCTTCTTGTTTGTCTTTGCACCTTTGAGAAATTCCAGCTGCTGTTTTCTCACATTTTTTCCCCCACAGCACTGCTGTCCTGCTGAGGGAATCATCCATTCACCAGAACAACACAGCAGCTCACAAACTGAAATTTGTGTATTCTCTAAGCAGCACTGACAGATTTTCCATTATTCAATCCAAGCTGCTATGAAATCAACCTCAGGATGCTTCTTCCTGAAGCTACAGCATGTGGAAGCCAGTGGCCATGTATCATTACCTCTTGCCAAGGCAAAGCCACTCAGAAAGTGTGAGAGTCAGGAGACAAGTGGAGAACAGAGAGCCCTAAGGAGGGAGAAGTGAATGGCAAGTTGCAGACCTCAGGCACTGGTCATCATCTAAAGCCTCCTTGGACATTCTCAGCACCAAGTCTGAGTTGATGATCCCCCATCAGGAGGTCTGATGGGGTTAGAGGCTGCACTGGGCTCATGACAGACCCTCAGCCTCTAAAATCACAGAATTCCACAATGGTTTGGGTGGGAGGGGACCTTTAGCAGGTATCTAGTCCAGCCCCCTGCTGTCAGCTCAGGCATCTTTGACTAGATCAGGTTGCTCAGAGCCCCATCCAGCCTGACCTGGATAACTGCCCATGGCAGGGGGGCTGGAACTAGATGATCCTTGTGGTCCCTTCCAACCCTACTGACTCTATGATTCTATGATTCTTGGCTAACCTGAACCAGTGTCTCACCACCCTCAGAGTACAAGATTTCTTCCTAATATCTAGTCTAAGGTGTGATCCAAGTTGAGTGAAGAGATTATATCTCCATGGCTAAAATGTGGGCACAGAGAAGGATGAGCAGGTCAGATAAATGTGTGCTTTCACTGCAAGCCATAGAGCAAACACAGTCTGAGTTTTCATGCTTGAGTCTTCATCTGTCCCCAAAATATTCTTGTCTTTGTGCTGACCTGGAGCTGAACTATTTATGGAAAGGCTGAACACTGTTTAGTGGTACAGCCAGCAGCTCAGCTGGGAGATAAACACTCCTAAGCCAGCACAAATGTCTGCTGATAAGGGCAAATGTCAGGATTTAGTGACTTTCTGTTCTTTCCTGCTCTAGCTTATAAATCACCAATCACAGCAACTCACTGAGAGGAGCCCACCCACCAAAGGACAGCTCACATCTTTCTTCCTAGCAGTGAGAAACTGAGCTGACACCTCTGAGCATCCTGCATCTGTGTGCTCAGGAACCCACAGTCCCACCTGCATGAAGCCTGTTGAGCTGCTGTCTGAAATTCACTTTGCAAGGATTTCTTTCAGAGCAGACATTGCAGTCCCCCCCACTCTAAGTCACTCTGCAAAGCTCTGATTAAATCCAGCCTCGGGGACCACCCCAGACTGAAGTCACCATCCTGCCACCAGCCATTCTGAGCAGGAAAGGGCAGGACTTGAAGGAATGGGATGAAAATACTGAGGATTTCTTTTCTCCTAGTGTCCAGTTAGCACCAGGCTACAAACCTCCCTGGAAAGGTCAACCCTTTGTTGAAGGTGTGTTTTGGGGAGCAGCTCTCACAGGGCTGCAGCTGATTGTGCTCCCTAAGATTGTTAACTGGCCTCTGAAGTGAGTAGGACAGGCTGGGGCTGTCGAGCCATTTGGATTTAATAATACACTTCCATACCTTCTTAGCTTGGGTTTCTCAACCAACTGTGCAAAGATTTATCATTTGCTAACTGTAAGTGAATTACTACAGGGTAACACAATCCTGGGTTGAATGCAGAGCAGGAATGATGTCTTTCAGATGGCTGGGGAAAGCCCCCAACAGGCTGGGGCTGCATCCACAGGTGGCTCCTGCTGAAGCAGACTGCATTTCCTTCAAGGCAAGGGTAAATAATAAAAAAAAAGACAAGAAGCCTTTTCAGGGTATTTAAATCATATTTCTTCTTAAAATAGATGTGCCAGAGCCCAGTGCTTCAATATATTTTCTAATAAGGTGGTAGCTGCTGAGTTGTTCTGCTCTTTACCCTCCCTCTTGGCTCCTAAGCTGCTCTCTGGGGCTCACTCACCACACAACAGCAATTCTCTTCCTTTCCAGCTGCTGCACCATCTAAGGAAGCAAGAGAACCACAGAGTCTCCTCCTGCTTCGTGCACAGGAAGCTGCAAATCCAGAGCAGCTCTGCCACTGCTGCAGACCACAGGAGGGTCCAAGTAGGACCCAAGCCCAAGTCAAGCAGCACATGTTGTGAAAACCCAGCTCCTAGAGCTGCCTCTGCTCAGGATGTTATTCACCAGCTTCAGAAAGGAGTAGCTGAGACACAGAAGTAGGGGCTGTTTCCCTGGGTCTGGATGCAGATGTGTGTTTGCAACCCCAACCCCATCTGCCACAGAGGCCAGGGCTGCTCGGGGCAGGATCCCTTGCTGGTGTCTCATGGGGGTTCAGTTTAGGCAGGGGGGATGCTGTTTGGGCATGGACTGGTGCAGTTGTGGTGCTCTCCTGGGCCATCACTGACAACTTTAAGCACTAAGAATCTGCTCCCCAGTGCAGAATGGGAAGGAGATATTGTGTTGGAGTTATTGGTAGGTACCTCTCTGGGCTGCCCTGTCCTCCTCCCTGACCTGAGGTCTGTGTTATTTATGGGGAGCTGCCTCCCTGCTGTCACTTCATCAGCTGCACAGCTCCCTCCCTTGCTGTCCCAGGGACAGCTCTGGCACTCAGCAGGATTTACTGAAAGAGGGATGGCTTACCTCCTGTTTTAAAGCAGGCAAAGAAGCAGAGAAGGTAACTGGAGGGTTCCCAGGCTTGGCAGGGCCAGAACTGGGCAGGGCATGGAAACCACCCTGCTCCTGCTGATCCATTAGCTCTGTTTTAATATACATTGCAAGAACTGCAGTGGGAAGGCAGCTGACAAAACTTTTCTGTGCCCAGCCCCTGCAAATGGCCTCTGATTTCAGGCCAGCACCTCGAGGATGCCCTTCTCCTGTGCTGCTTTTGTGTCCAGGGAAGCCCAAAATCATCTTCTTGCATGAGGAGCTCTGGCATGTAACAGCAGAGTGGTGACTCTTCTCTTTTCTCCCACATTTTCTGAAAGCAGGCACCAAGATGTGACCTGACCCCAGGATCCCAAATGCATCCTTTGCTTTCAAACAGACCTGAGAGCAGTTTGACCATTCAGCTGCTTGAGTCAGTGTTGTTGCTGCTCAGCTGCACCATGTAGCTGCTTGTGCCTCCTCACCCTGACCAAACCTTTTAAAAATGGAACGGTTTCAGAATTGCACTATGGTAGGGGTTGGAAGGGACCTCTGCAGATCATCCAGTCCAATCCCCCTGCTAACACAGCGTCACCCACATCAGGTTGCCCAGGATTGCAATGTTCAGGTGGGTTTGGAATCTCTCCAGAGAAGACTCCACAACCTCTCTGGGCAGCCTGCTCCAGTGATTCAGCAACCTCACAGCAAAGAAATTTCTCCTCATGTTTAGGTGGAACCTCCTGGCTTCCAGCCTGTGCCTGTTGCCCCTTGTCCTGTTGCTGGGCACCACTGAAAAGAGTTTGGCCCCATCTTCTTGCCCCCCTACCCTTCAGACATCGATCAGCACTGAGCAGATCCCCTCAACAGGGCTTTGCCATGAAGCAGCTTGAAGGTAAAGAAGATTTGGTGGATATTCAACTAAAGCCTGAACTCAGGTCCAAGTTGGTTTCTTCTGCTAATTTTTCTCAGTCTTATCAAAGGACCATAGAGTCTGAGAGCAGGACTCAGATTTTTCAGGAGCATCAAGAGGTCAGCCACTCCTTGGATGAAAATTGTGTGCTGCAGAGTGACACATTTTAGGGGACAATGTCACCTAGAGATCGCTCAGACAGATCCTCCAGTCTAATTTCACTCATTCCCTGCCATCCATTGTACAGAACACTCCTTATGCTCAAACTTAATTGCCGTGGAAATTTGATAATTTCATCCTAAAGCAGAGCTGAGGAAAACTCAGGAAGAGCTCCGATTACTGCAAACTGGAAAAAATTAATCTTGATTAAAGCACTTCCCCCCCACAAATAAGGACCTCCTGAACTCAGCAGAGAGCTGATTGCTCAGGAGCTGCTCTCCAGGCAATGGCTCACTGTACTCCTGCCAGTTTGGCCTGCAACATTATCATCAAAGAATTTAGCCATCATGAGGCAGAAAAGAGAAAAAAAAAATCCAAACACCTTCAGAGGTGTCATTTAGGAGGCTGTTGGCCACCCCTGGCTCGTTCCCTTCGAAGGGAAAGTGCCCCCCGAGTGCACCCCGGCTGTGACCGTGCCGCTCAGCTGTCAGCACGCAGCGAGTGTCTCAGATGAAGGAATGGGACTCCAGCACCACAGGTTTTGCTTTTGCTAGCACCAACAGAAGGAGCAAAAGGGAAAAGGGACCCTGTTTACTTGGCATCTTTAAGATGAGGAGGCAGAAATCCTTCCTGAAAGATCAGCCCGTCATAGATGCCTGAGCTTTTGGGCAGGGTGATTCCCTCTGAGGTAAGAGAGGGCTAGAAGTGCTACAAGTCTCTTCATAGTATTTGAGCATATCTGGAGTTTGCATTTAAAAAAAAAAACATTTTTCCTCTCCTCTCCTCTCCCCTCCTCTCCCCTCCCCTCCCCTCTCCTCTCCTCATCCATTTTTTGTCACCTCCTTTTAGACATTCATTTGCCCAGCACTTCACAAAGGTTGGGTGCTGCTGGCTCTCCTCTGCCACATGCAGCATCCTTGCAGTGTCCCTGCCTTTACCCCTTGGATGAGTATCTGGAGGAGCACACCTGTGTGTGCCCACCCCTGCTGCCCCATCTCCACCTGCTCTCACACTTGGCACCACAGATGCTTACCATTATCTGCAGATGCAGATTGGGAATGCAGATTTTGTGGTTCCAATTTGTACCCCCTAAAACTGTCCTTTTGAAGATTTGTCTCTCCATGTCTCCAGGCTTTCAACACTGTTGTTTTTTGTTTGTTTGTTTGTTTTTTTAGCAATTGACTGGCAGAGCAAGAGAGCAAACCTCACCCTTGCTCCCAAATGCCCTCAGCAAAGAAGATTTATTGTGTTATTATGCAGAAATGTGCTGGATTTGCTGGCAGGGAGAGGATGTGCCTAGCTGGAGCAACCTCAAGGTCAGTTTGCCCTCAGATTAGGGATGGATGGACCTGCTGTGGTCCTCCCAACATGCAGAGAAAAGCTAAGGACACTGCAGAGTATCTGGTTTTCTCAGACAACCTTGGGGTCTCTCCCAGGCCAGGGCAGATAAAGCAGCAAATGATTCCACCTCTTTGGGAGCTGTTTCTGCAGCCAGCTCCATGATCCTGTGGAGTCTTTCCACATGGATTTTGCTGCAAGTCTTCATTGCTTCTCCTCCTCCCAGGTGCTTTGGAGACCAGTATCAAACAATGAGAAAAGGCTGTAGAAAACAACAGAAGCTGAAATTACTTCATCAGTGCTGAACTCAGCATTCAGCTGCTCCAGACTCCATCTGGGCTGGTTCAATTTGGTCTGTTCTGGGTGGTGTGAATTTTGTTGCCAGGTCTTTGTCTGCCATTGCTTCACAGGAGATGTTCTTTCATCCTGCTGCTCAGCAGAGTCTGATGTTTCCCAAAAATGCTGTGTGGATCTTCACAGCAGAACCCTGCTTTTAGCTGCAGGGCCTTCAGAAGAGCTTGAGAAAGCCTATGCACTGCCTCTGATGTGGACAAAGCACCAGCAAAGTTCCCTCTGGAACAACCCTGCCAGCCAGGACTGGTCAGATAGTGTCAAATCACTGCTGCAGAAAAAGGAAATCACAACAGGTTGCCCAGGACGGTGTCCAGGCAGTTTTGGAATCTCTCCACAGAAGGAGTCACCACAACCTCTCTGGGCAGCTGCTCCAGTGTCCTGGAATGACTCATGTTTGTGTCCCTGTCTGCACTTGGACAAGGTCCTCATTAGATAAAGATCCCATGCACTAAATTACAGTTGGTGAAAAGTAATTTCCTACAGCATGACATCTTCTTGCATGAGGCTGGATACATTGAAGTGCAGTTTTCACCCTCCTTTAGAACACTGTTGAAGAAGGTGAGGTTGAAACAACCCAGTTGAAGGGTACATGAGAAGGCTTGGACCTTCAGCACGCACTGTGCAGGAGCTCTGTGTCCCCTTTTCAACTATCTCTTCCAACGTATTTCCTCCTCAGATACAACAAATCATGAACATAGGCTAGCTCCTCCCTCCCTCCCTCACATTGCTCATAGTCCATGCTATGTTCCTCCATTTCATAGAATCCTAGAATGGCTCAGGTTGGAAGGGACCTCAGAGATCATCTACTCCAACCTCCCCTGCCATGGGCAGGGACACCTCTCACCTCTACTCAGCTGCTCAAGGCCTCATCCAACACCCACAGGGAGGAGGAATCCACAACCTCTCTGGGCAGCCTGTTCCAGAGTCTCACCACCCTGATACTGAAGAACTTCTTCCTAAGCTCCAGTCTAACCCTGCTCTCCCTCAGTTTCCAACCATTCCCCCTCGTCCTGTCTCTAGACACCCTTAGGAAAAGTCCCTCTGCACCCTTCCTGGAGGATCCCTTCAGGTACTGGAAGGCAGCTCTAAGGTCTCCTGGAGTCTTCAGTAGTAGCTCAGGATGTCCCATCCTACTGGGCAGCCTTCTCCTTTCAACCTCACCATGCCAGGGACTCCACTGAGCTCCAGAGGGACGTCTCCAAGAGGCTGGTGCTCCAGCCACCACCACTTCCCCTGGAGTTCATTATTTCATTGACAGCAGTCAATATCTGCCTGCCTAGGAATGTATTTACTTATGGGCACATAAGTAATTCATTTCTGAAATTGAATTATCTGACTAGGGAGATTGTGTGTTTTGATTGTGTAGCAGTACTTCTGAAACCGACTCAAAATTGATAAAAGCCAGATGGGAAGCGGAAACAGTCCATTTCATGACTCTTTAAACGTTTAAGTTGGTTAACCCTTGTACAGCATGAGTTTTGAAGTTGGGGAGTAGTGTGGAAGCAATTTGTTGGTGAGTTCTCAGGATGCGAAGTGAGCTGGAAGTGCTCAGCGGGTTGTGTGCCGAGCCGGGGCGGGGGGCAAAAAGGCTCTCTGAAAGGACTCTCAGTAGGGAACCAAGAGGGAGATGTTTCATCTTGGGAGTTGTTACAGCCAGGAGGATTCCTGAGGGAATAGGGCAGAATCCTGACTTTGGGTCGTGGGAAGGTTCCTGAGGGTGTGGGATAAGCAGCGAGTCACCCAGGGGTTCACGTGGAATTGTGAGGACAGCAAAGCCCAACCTGAACATCCCAGGTCTGCTGCAGCTCCCAGCAGTGTTGAAGACACCCAGGACATGATGTGGAAATCAGGCTGCTGAGAAGCCAACTAGAAACAGGAGTGAAGTTAGCCCATCTGTGTCCCTC
The DNA here is from genome assembly GCF_027791375.1 of Indicator indicator. Taxonomy (NCBI): domain Eukaryota; kingdom Metazoa; phylum Chordata; class Aves; order Piciformes; family Indicatoridae; genus Indicator; species Indicator indicator. The sequence goes on along the minus strand of NC_072026.1, from coordinate 3,774,062 downwards.
TGCATGCAAATGGTGGGGAATGGGAGTTCCTTTTGCTTTAAGTCTGCTTCAGTCATCAGAGCACTGAGGAAGAGTGGAGGTGTGAGGAATAACCTCCAGGGCAGGGAACCTTGAGGCCAGCCCCATGGTTTCTGCTGTGCAGACTCCAGCAGCACATGTGAATGGAGCAACCCCCAAACTCTCTTTTATTTCCCTTTTCAGAGGTTTTTCACGTGGAATGTGTTCCCTCATGCCAGGCTGGATGCTGCCCTGGGCTGGTTCAGGGAGCACATATGGCTTGGTTGTAACCTGGCAGAGCTGGGTTAATGGCTGGACTTGATCTTAAAGGTCTCTTCCAACCAACATGATTCTACAAATATGTAGCTTGGGCAAGCAGGACTCACCCTTAAATTTGAAACTTTCAAAACATCTCCACCATGCAATTAAAACCTTGCCTCAAGTTGTCTAATAATGAAGGAAGGACCCGACCGGCCCATCGCTGCTATGGGAGGGAGGAGGATGCTGGGGGCACATCTGCATCAAATCCCCACTCCATCTCTGTTAGCAATAACCTCAGCAGGTGCTGGGGCTTGTGTTGTCTTCACCCCTTGCAGCATCACCAGCTCACATGCCAGACTTCATCCCTCCGTGAGAAGTCCCTGCAATTAAATTGCCTCTAATTGGTTTACAGCTCTGCTTCTGCCGCGTCCGCGTGTTGGAAAACGCAAAGCTCTCCAGACCCAAATACTTTAGGATCTCCGTTTCCATTTCGGTAATATTTTCCAAACTGCTTTCCTGTTTTCCTGTGGCCAAAAACACACATGGGCAATGGGTAAAATAATTCACATCCCAAGTGTTTCAAGTGGTTGTTTCTGCCCAGAAATTAGGGAAAACCTGATCCTGCTTTAATTGGCAGCCCCTGCTGTGATCCTTGCAGATGGATTTTTTTTTTTTGGTGTAGGGAGGAAGCCTGCTGCTTGTGTACGTCAGAACAGCAGAATCACAGAATGAGGAGGGTTAGAAGGGACCTCTGGAGATCCTCTAGTCCAAGCTCCCTGCTAAAGCAGGGTCACCTCCAGCAGATTGTCCAGGATTGCAATGTCCAGGTGGGTTTGGAATCTCTCCAGATAAGGAGACTCCACAACCTCTCTTTGGAGTCTGGGCCAGTGCCCCAGCACCCTCACAGGACAGCAGTCTTTTCTTATGTTTAGACAGAACCTCCTTGGTTCCAGTTTGTGCCTGTTGTCCTGTTGCTGAGCACCCCTGAAAAGACTCTGGCCCTATCCTCTTGCCCCCTGCCTCTTAGCTATTGATGAGGATTGAGCAGATCCCCTCTCAATCTGCTCTTCTCCAGGCTCAAGAGTTCCAAAGCTTCCCCATGTTTTTGGTCTGTAACTCAAAGAAGAGAGTCTGCTGCACTCTGTGAAAGGCTATTTTTCAGATCCTGGCAGAAGTGTGTGTTCTATTCTCATCAGTTCCAAAATATTTCATTGTAGGGCAAAACTAACAGGGAAGCAGTAAAAGGGCAGGCAAAGGGCTGTGGGATTGGAAAATTTCACTCTGTCTAGAGTTACTCCTTGCAGGGTCGATTCAGTAGACAGGGAAAAAAATGGTATTGTGAAAAGCCATGAAAGTAAAAACCCTTTTTACAGGGGCACAAAGCCAAGAGAACTCAGCAGGCTCCTCAGCTTGCACATCCTATTTTCAATGTCCTTACGCTATAAAGCTGCCTGTGACCCCACCATTCCTTCCCTGCAGCTCCTGAGATTCAAACCTGGGATTTCAGAGCAGTTTTGAAGAGATGATGCTTAAAACCTAGAGGAGTTCTTGGAACAGTCCCCCTGGGATTTTTTTTCTGCAGTGTGAAGCCCAGGGAGATGCTGCTGGAGGGTTCCTGGTCAGTGCTGGCTGCCAGGGACAAGCAGCTATTGAAATGAAATAGCAACACAAATTCCTCCACGTCAGGCTGGTTCATGTCAGGGATTGGAGAAATGACAACATTTGTAAGGTAAAGAAAAAAAAAAGGGAAAGAAGGGAAAGGGAAAGGGAAAGGGAAAGAAAAATTTAGAAAAAGGAAAAAAGAAAAAGAAAAAGGGAAAGGAAAAGGAAAAAAGGAAAAAGAAAAAGAAAAAAGAGAAAAATGAAAAAGAAAAAGAAAAAGAAAAAGAAAAAGAAAAAGAAAAAGAAAAAGAAAAAGAAAAAGAAAAAGAAAAAGAAAAAGAAAAAGAAAAAGAAAAGAAAAAGAAAAAGAAAAAGAAAAAGAAAAAGAAAAAGAAAAAGAAAAAGAAAAAGAAAAAGAAAAAAAGAGCAAAAAGAAAAAGAAAAAGAAAAAGAAAAAGAAAAAGAAAAAGAAAAAGAAAAAGAAAAAGAAAAAGAAAAAAAGAGAAAAAGAAAAGGAAAGGAAAACAAGGGGGGGCGGGGGGGGGGGAAGGCACTAAATTAAAAGAAATCCAAGGAGCCAGGTATGGGGTTTGCTGGTTAGCAGCCACCTCCAACAGAGCCCCAAAATGTAATATTAGGATAGATGACTGATCTGGGACAAATCTAACCCAAACCAGCTTTGGCTTCACCTCCTCCAGCCTGTTGCTATAATCAATGCAGCTTTAGAGCAAAAGGCAGAGAAAGTCCAGGCTGCTCCTCTGGTGTTTTCATGGCAATTTTTGTTTGAGAGGTTAAATTAAATGGAGTTCATTCTAGCTTACACTGGAAAACCCAGAATCAAGAAGAAAAAGACATAAAATTAGGACGGGGGAGGGAGAGAAGAGGAATAATTTTAATTAAAAGGAGAAGAATTGACCAAAAATCCCTACAACCTGAATTAGGAAAAATCTGGGGAACAATGACATCCAGTTTAGCAATTAATGCTTTAAGCACTTACTGTTAATAAAAGTTGATGAGCAAATCATTTTATCCAAATACTGCAGTTTAAGAGGAAAAAAAAAAAGAAAAAAAGAAAAAAAAAGGGGAAAAAAAGGAAAGACGATGATGTTCAATAAACCAGCAGGCAATTAGAAAATAAATATTTAACTGAATTTTAATTGAGAAATATTTAACTGAATTTCAATTGAGAAATATTTAACTGAATTTTAATAGAGAAATATTTAACTGAATTTTAATTGAGAGAATGATGGAGAAGGAGAGGGAGGAACAAGCCTCATCCCCACTCCTGCAGCCAGTTCTGGATCAGGCCCTCAATCACCAATCCCACCTTCCCTCCCTTTGTCTTATATTAATGGAAATAGTTTAAATAGAACCAAAAAGGAAAGAATTTATTGCAGTATTTTACTGTACAGCAGAAGCTGTGACATGACCCCAGCCCTAGAGCTGAGTTCTGCAGCAAGCATCGCTCGTGGTCGCTGTGCTTTAATTCCCTCTCCTGTTATCATCACTCTCAATGCCACCCTGTGCTTATAAAAGCACCAAATCCCTCACTTGGGGAATTAAATTGGGAATATTTTCTTTTCCCTGTGTTTTTTTTCCAGTGTATGGTTTAAAATGAATGATTTAAGAGGTCTCTTAGTAGTAGTTGTTTTATAAAGCGGGAGTTAAATAAGCCCAGGAAATCACCAGCTCTCAGGGATTTAAATAAACACATAAACAAATAAATAAATAAAGCACCTACACACTTCAGGAATATTAATGCATTTTCTACATTTTTCTATATTTTCCAGTAAATCTTTTCAGTACAGAAGCAGCAAACCCAGTCCTAGGTCATTCCCTGCTGCTCATCGCGGCGACAGCTTCTCTTCCTCTGCAGAACTGCAGCAGCAGCCCTCACGTCCTAACTGCCTGCCAGCGAGCCTGAGAATCACTTTAGTTTAATTTACAGGCCTGCTTATTAAGGGTCTTTGTCTCAGCAATGATTTCTATAGAGAGGAGGAGAAAAAAAAAAAAAAAGAAAGAAAGAAGGAAAATAGAGAAAATTAATTTCCTGCCCCCTGCTCGAGTTTCAGAGGAAATTCCACGTTATCACTCCAGAGAGAAGCCACAAAAGAAAACAGGGAGAAATAATTCCACCCCCCCAGTCATTAAAAATAACCCAACCGTGGTGCTGCTTCCTCCTAGCTGAGCAGGACGGGCTGCACATGCTGCCTTTGGGAGCTACCATGAGATAATCTTCACTAGGAACCATCCAAACGGAGTCTTTTCTATTTCCAGCCCCTGTGCTGACGCTTCAGTCCCCTGCCCAGGTGTCCGTGCTGGGGAGCACTGGTGTTTGACACCACGAGCAATGAGCATCACAGGAAAAAGTTCCATGGAAACAGAAGGAACAGGCTGCCCAGGGCGGTTGTGGAGTCTCCCTCTCCGGAGATACTCAAAACCCACCTGGATGCAATCCTTTGTGCTCTGCTCTAGGTGATCCTGCTCTGGCAGGGGATGTTGGACTGGATGATCTTTCGAGGACCCTTCCACTCCCTAACATTCTGTGATTCTGTGAAAATAGGGTCAGGGACCACGTTTTGGGTCCAGCAAAACGTCGAGGATGCTGCAAGGAAATCGTCTCAGCGCAGGCTTTGGATGCTAAAGAAAAGCACAGCCTTGCCTCCAGATGGCAGGCAGGAGACTTGCATCTCAGCTCTGATGAGTTACAAGGCGTGTGGTAAAACCTCAGCTGTCCCAAAACGTTTGTGGTGCTGGCACTACCCAACAGCCTTTTCTCAGCACCCCCAAGCCCCTGGGTTAATATCTCAAATCCTGCTGTCAGCACCTTCAAACCCCTGGATTAACATTCAAAGAATCACACAGTCACCGAATTGTTTTGGCTGGAAAAGACCTCTAAGGTCATTGAATCCAACCATCAACGTAAGGCCACCATGGCCATCAAACCATGCCCCCAGGTGCCATGGCCACATGTTTCTTGAACACCTTCAAGGATGGTGACACCACCACCTCCCTGGGCAGCCTGTTCCAATCCCTGACCGAAGAGCTGGTGTCAGCACCTCCAAACCCTTGTATTAACATCCCCAAACCCTAGTGGCAGCATTCCCAACCCCCACTGTCATCATTCCCCAAACCCCAGTGTCAGCACTCCCATGCTAACATCCCAGCATGGAGCTGGTGCTGATGGCACAGTGACTGTCACCTTTTCCTTGGTCCTGGCACCAACTGTCCCCCCTAGCAGCATTAATGAATGTGAGGTTCAGGGGTGAACTGGAAGGAGCAAGATCACAGCAAACACTCACTGGAAGAATGTGACCCACTAATGTGTACCCAGGTGGGCAAGAAGGCAAACAGCATCCTGGCTTGGATCAGCACCACTGTGTTCAGCAGGACCCTCAGTACTTGGCACTGGTGAGGCTGCACCTTGAATACCTCACCACAAGAACGACATTGAGGTGCTGGAACATGTCCAGAGAAGTGAGGGGTCTAGAGCTCAAGTCTTGTGAGGAGCAGCTGAGGGAACTTGGGTTGTTTAGTCTGGAGTTAAGGAGGCTGAGAGGAGACCTTCTGGCTCTCTGCAACTCCCTGAAAGGAGGCTGGATAGAGGTAGGGGTCAGTGTCTTCTTCCAAGTAACAAACAATAAGGTAGAGGGCACAACCTCAAGTCGCACCAGGAGAAGTATAGGTTGGACATGAGGAACAATTTCTTCCCCCAAATGATTGTCAAGCCCTGGAACAGGCTGCCAAGGGCAGTGGTGGAGTCACCATCCCTGGAGGGGTTTAAAATCTGTGTAGATGTGGTGCTGAGGCACATCGCTCAGGGGTGACCCAGCAGAGCTGAGTTCATGGCTGGATTTGATGATCTTAATGGTCTCTTCCAGCCAAAGTGATTCCATGATTCTCTGAAGCAGGACTGTCCAGGGGAATCTGAGGCACATCCTGCTCCCTGACCTGCGGCTGCAGGGACAGACTGAGCAGCATCCACTGCTGCTTCTCATTAGAGATGAAAGCAGCAATTACTGCAGTGAGGACACATTTCCCGGGACAGCTTGGGAGCGGCTGCAGCCCTTGGGCATTTCAGCAGCTGCACCACGGAACTGCTCTTTGTTCCTGGCTCTGCACAGCCAGCAAATCAATGGCAGCAGCAGCCTGTGCCTTTTGAGGGGGGTCAGTCCAGTCCCACAGCAAACCCAGCACTGACCATGGCGCAGACTCCTCATGCAAGGACCTGGTGCAGGCTTTGCCCCCACTGCAGCCTTGTGGCTATGGGTGAGACGTCAGATCCATCCCACCACAGGCAGAGGGAGGTGGCACCAGCCTTGCCATGTCCTCTCTTGATGGCAGAGGTCAACATCAGCCAGCATGGAGAGCCCTGAGACTGGCCAGTGACATGCTGGTATCAGAGAGAAATATTATTTCCATGAAGCAACGAATTTATTGAGTGAAGTAATGCTCAAGCTTGAATTCCTAGTTCAAGAGATTACCAAAATACTCTGATTTCAGCCCAAAAGAGAGCAAGTCTCTCCTTTTACCACTTACCTGCCACTCACCCTTTCCTCCCCAAAATGTTATTTCTGCAGGAAAATACTCAAAAAGAATGACCTTGAGTCCTTCAGACTGCTGGGGTTTGACCATGCAGAATTCCCTTCAGTTTAACCACATATATTTTATATTGGTATTATCAAAAAGCAGCAGCACACAGTTCCAACACAGATTCCCACCATGATTCTGCACCTGCCACACTGTCCATGGGAAAGTGGCTGGCTGTGGATGTGTCCACAGTTCTTTATATCAGCATTTTCTCTCTTTCCTGTGAGGGTGCTGGAGCCCTGGCCCAGGTTGCCCAGAGAGGTTGTGGCATCTCCTCTGGACAGATTCCAAACCCACTGGGACACAATCCTGGGCAAATTCCTGTGGGTGACCCTGCTTTGGCATGGGGGTTAGACTAGATGATCTCCAGAGGTGCCTTCTGACCCCCATCATGCTGGGATTCTGTGATTCACCTGCCCACAAACATTTTCTGCCTTCTCCTAGCGTTCAACATCAAGCTATGATGGGAAGAGGTTTTTGATAGTGAATACTGTATTGAGGAGACCCCATTATTAGCCCTTAAAAGTTTCTTTCACCCAGATCCTGGTGTCAGATGAAGCAGGCAGAGCTGCTTTTCATGGCACAGCTCATACAGGAGGGTATCTCAAGGATGCCACCACCAAGAGTAGAGCTTGGTGCACAGCAAAACTCAGTCACATTTGCACAGCTGCTTCCCGAGGAGGCAAATTGCACATGACAAGTGTTTGACTACAGGTTCTGGCTAGGGGAAAATGACAAAGTAAACATCCAGTCTGCAGGAAGAGCTCTCTTTCAGTCTTGCATCTGCAAGGTGCTGACTATATGCCTTTATTTCTTCTCCCAAGTAACTAGTGAGAGAAAAAAAGGAAATGGCCTCAGGCTGCACTAGGGGAGCTTCAGGCTGGACATTAGGGAAAAAAAAACAATCACTGAAAGCATTGGAACAGAATGAGTCACCATCCCTGGATGTGTTTAAAAGCCTGTGGTGCTTGGGCATGTGGCTTAGTGGTGGACTTGGCATAGTAGGGTTGGTGGTTCAGACTCAAGGATCTCAAAGGTCTTTTCCAACCTAAATGCTTCTATGAGGAGCGCTGCATTCGTGGTGTCCAAAAACACCTAACCCTGAGCTCTTCAGGAGTTGATTTGGTGCTGGAGGATGGAGGAATTGTTAATCCCCACTCATCCCACGTCCCCTTGCATTTGAAGATAGAGCCTGGGAGTGTGATATCATTTGTTATTAATCACATCCCTCGTACGCACCCAAACTGTGCCTCGTTTCATGCGTCCGACTGTTTGGGCATCGTGTGCCGGGAACCATATGGGCCTCGTTTGAAACCCCTCCGAGTCACAGGGGTCCATGTGCAACCCATAAAGGCCAATTTGGGGTGGGTGGGAGTTGGGGGGAGGCACTGCTCTCCAGGCAGCTCCAAGAAGGACGCCCCTATATGTTTCCTAAGTGCTAAACCCAAGGGAAATTACTTCATCAAAACCCGATCCAGACCACAGTAATGAAGACTGTGATGTAGCCAGTGTTCAACCATGTTGACTTTACAGTACTGGAATTAATCCATCTGCATTGCAGCTCGGTGAAATCACTTCCAGCCCCTAGCAACTCCGGGGCTGACTTCATCCTTGCAGCCCCAGATGCAGAGCCCTCAGAGGTGGGGGAATTACGGAGTGGACCCCACGGCCGTTCTGGGCGCTCAGTGACGGCCGTCTGTCTTCACAGGGATGGCAAATTCATCTTGGGCACTAGCTGGACCCTACAGCTCCAGAAGGCTTTTTTGGTGGCCATGCTCCTCTGCTGGGCCTCCTGCAGGGCTGCAGACAGCGGGGTTTGCTGCTTCACTCTCCCTGATGAGATGATTCAGTCTGAACCCCTATAAAAATCCCCAGCAAGCCTACCGTGACTGCAGGCTATTCAGGGTGCAAAGTCAGCCTGACGCTGTCGGCTGTAGCTTGTCCTTCCTTGGAGAGCTGCTGTGCAAGCCCTGCTGTAGGAAGTCCCAGCTGCTGCCATCGTGGCAACCTTCTGATCTTTAAAAAGACAGATATTTGTAAAAGGATTGGCTGTTTCTCTGCTCTTCACTCCACAAAAATGTAGCTGGTGGGATGCCTGGGCTGCAAGTGCCCTCCTGGGAGCTCATCTCAGTTCATGGAGCATCTCTAAGGGTGTGCACTCAACAAAGCTGAGAAAAGCAGAAATATCTCCAGGCCTGCACATGCAGACTGCTGCTCACCCCCATTCCACTTCCTTTTTCTTTGTCCTGTAGCTTTTATTAACATTTTCTCCATAAAACTCCAATCTCCTTTCCTTGGTACTTTGCTGCAGAGCACAAGAGCCTTTGCTTTCCATGCAAACAAGGAGCTTCTACAAAGTGAAAGCCACCACAAACCTCCTGACTTTGGTGGGGTTTCTTCAATGAAAAAAACCCAAAACTCCACAGGGACCAATACTGACTCCTGGAGTGGAAAGCCCCAAGTTTTCCCTCACACTGGAGTATGTGGGGATGTGATGCCCCAGGGATCCCCAGGAGCTCCTACGTCTAGAGCTTGATTGGCAAGAGGGTCTTCAAGTCACCAAGATCAAGTCAAGGGGACTAAGTCACTGAATCACAGAATCCCAGCATGGTGAGAGTTGGAAATCACCTAGTCCAGCCCCCCTGATAAAGTAGGGTCACCCACAGAGGTTGCCCAGGATCGTGTCCAGATGGGTTTCGAATCTGTCCAGAGAAGGAGACTCCACAACCTCTGTGGGCAGCCTGCTCCAGGGCTCCAGCACCCTCACAGAAAAGTTTTTCTTTAGGTTTAGATGGAACCTCCTGTTTTCTAGTTTGTGCTTCTTGGTCCTTGTCCTATCACTGGGCACCACTGAAATGAGTCTGGCCTCTTCTTCATGACTCCCATCCTTTAGCTATTGATCAGCATTGAGCAGATCCCCTCTCAGTCTGCTCTTCTCCAGGCTCAACAGCCCCAGGGCTCTCAGCCCTTCCTCATCAGAGAAACACTCCAGGCCCCTCAGCATCTTTGCATGCTCCGCTGGACTCTCTCTAGTAGTTCCCTGTCTCTCTTGAACTGGGGAGCCCAGAACTAGACCCAGCACTGCAGATGTGTCCCCACTAGGGCAGAGGCAGCTCCTACCTACACAAAACAGGGAAATGATTGGAAATTCACTGATGCTGATCTTTCTGAGGAGCTTCCTGAGCTGTTATAACTCTCTGAAAGCAAAGCCTAAGAGCATATATAAGAGTAAATGCCTTCCATAAGTGAGGGGGTCTGGTCACCACTTTGGGGGCACAGCACAGTGCAGGGGCAGGGGATGCCACCTTCATCAGCTGGCTGGAAGACTGAAGGTGTAGGCAAAGTGCAAAACACGAGGATATCTAAAATGATTTCTCAATCCTACTTTTTTCTGGGCTTTTTGCTGTCATCCCCAACCCCTGTCATGTAATTTAATTAAGTTTGTTTAATTTATTTTTTAAAAAAAAATGCATGTGGGACTAGTAAACTTAATTAAAAAGAAACATTGGTAAGCAGCCTGATACAGCCATAATTTGATTTAAAGTGCTGGATGATACCAACATTAGAAATGTAAACTGAGATGCCCTTTTTTTGTTGTTGTTGTTAAAAAAAAAGAGCTCTAAATGGAATTTAAAACACTCCATTTGCAGCAGGCTTTTAGAGATGGGGTTAATTGTGAAGGATTTCTTCCTCCTGCAGGGCTTTTGTTTTTTTTTTTTTTTTCCAAGTGGGGTAAGAAATGTTTCATCCTCGCTGATGGATGAATCTGCACTTGGGGTCCTGCACACAAGCCAGGCTTCGACACCTTTGCCAGAGCTCCCAAGGATTTCAAAGGGATATTAGGGATATTTTAGAAAGATTTCTGGGGTTGTCTCCTGGATTTCAAAGAAGCTTACACACAGCACTGGTCAGAGAAGGAGAAGCTGTCACCAGAATGTGTTTCTGAAGCTCTTATAGATGTGACACAACACAATGTGATAGAACCCAAGGTATTTGGTGTGATGAGCCCTGGAGTCTCATCTTTTCCTGAGGTGATTTTAAATCTAAGCAAGTCCATCTCCTTGCCCCCAAAAACAGATGCTGGATTCACTGGAGGGTTCAATCAATTCTTACATCCCACACTATCAAGTCCCAAATATCCCCCATCGAATCCTTCCACAATCTCCCTGCCAGGGTTATGCTGCGGCCAGCAATTCACACTCTAAGAGAGGGGAAAATACTTTGGAGTCTGAGAACTGTCCCTAGCCTCATGGCAGGCAGTGTGGGGTCAGGTTTCCTTCTCTGCCTCTGACCCTGGACTGAGGGATGGAGCTGAGTGTGAGGACTGGTGTGGAAGGACACTGACAGCCCTCCCCAGCCAGCTGCCGTTTGCAGAAGGAGAGAAAAGCTTTTCCCCGCAGCCATATGATTTCCTGCGAGTGCCTGGGTTCAACCTTTCCTCTGAGTTACTTGCAGTAAGATTCAGGGCAGGCCAGGAGGGAGGTGGGTGATGGAACCACAACTTGACCTTACAGGCTGAAGGGAAACCCCTTCCCCTAACGATCCATAATCACTAGAGATGGTTATTGGCTTTGCCTCAGCATCTTTCTGGAGCTGGACAATTCTACAGGCTGCACCAGAGTGAGCTAAGCACGAACTGCCACCAGAACTGAACCAAAATAAGGCAAATTATTGAGCAAATACTCAAAACTATAAATAAATAAATTAGAGGGGCTGACACTAAATATATTTTGCTGCTTCTTTCCTTAAGCTGTGGATGTAGCCCTTCTGGTGACCATCAGGCAGTGGACTCACGGGCAGATTTGATTCAATTCCACTTATTTTAATGGAAAAAAAATCAGTACATCTACAATTACTAATTAAAAATATTACAGGCATTCATCTTTTCTTCTTGATTTTAATTTTTTGCCTGTTTCTTCTAAGTTTAATAATAAAGACCAATTCTATTGTCCCTTCCTTGCTTTTAAACCCTCTGCAGAAGGAGCAGACCCAGCCGAGAGACACAGAGCAAAAGCAGAGATGAAAGAGAAGAGAAACAATCCACTGAAAGCAAAAAATAACCATTTGCCTTCAACCACACCTGATGGCAGCGATCTGAGACCTGATGGTAGGCACAGAGGGCAAGCCAGGAAGCATTACAGGGTTTTAATTGCACTTTCTTCCTTTCAACTTAAAACTTTACAGAACTTTATGGCAGAGAAACTGTCCGAGAGTTCCATGCAGCAGCAGCGGCTTCAGCATGTGTGGGATCCCAGTGTGGGGCTTGCAGGATTTTTGGTAGTAGAAGATATTAACGGTTCTCTGTTGAATGGAGTCCTTGATCAATAAAGGCTTTTCTTTTTGCCTTGCAAATTATTGCCAATGCTTTCCTGATTTTTGTGGAAGTAAACAAACTGAGATAGTTTTCAGCCTGGTGTTCACACATAGCAGTCACAGCCAGAAGTCTGCAGGCTGGTTTGTGAGTGCAGGCAACAAACCTCAGGGCTCCACAGCCCAGGCACAGAACTCAAACCCCTTCTCCTGTCAGAGTTCAGGCACGGATTTCAAACCCCTTTTCCTATCAGAGTCCAGGCACAGATCTCAAACCCCTTTTCCTATCAGAGTCCAGGCACAGATCTCAAACCCCTTTTCCTATCAGAGTCCAGGCACAGATCTCAAACCCCTTTTCCTATCAGAGTCCAGGCACAGATCTCAAACCCCTTTTCCTATCAGAGTCCAGGCACAGATCTCAAACCCCTTTTCCTATCAGAGTCCAGGCACAGATCTCAAACCCCTTTTCCTATCAGAGTTCAGGCACAGATCTCAAATCCCCTTTCCTATCAGAGTCCAGGCACAGATCTCAAACCCCTTTTCCTATCAGAGTTCAGGCACAGATCTCAAACCCCTTTTCCTATCAGAGTTCAGGCACAGATCTCAAACCCCTTTTCCTATCAGAGTCCAGGCACAGATCTCAAACCTCTTTTCCTATCAGAGTTCAGGCACAGATCTCAAATCCCCTTTCCTATCAGAGTCCAGGCACAGATCTCAAACCCCTTTTCCTATCAGAGTCCAGGCACAGATATCAAACCTCTTTTCCTATCAGAGTTCAGGCACAGATCTCAAATCCCCTTTCCTATCAGAGTCCAGGCACAGATCTCAAACCCCTTTTCCTATCAGAGTCCAGGCACAGATCTCAAACCTCTTTTCCTATCAGAGTCCAGGCACAGATCTCAAACCCCTTTTCCTATCAGAGTTCAGGCACAGATCTCAAACCCCTTTTCCTATCAGAGTCCAGGCACAGATCTCAAACCCCTTTTCCTATCAGAGTTCAGGCACAGATCTCAAACCCCTTTTCCTATCAGAGTTCAGGCACAGATCTCAAACCCCTTTTCCTATCAGAGTCCAGGCACAGATCTCAAACCCCTTTTCCTATCAGAGTTCAGGCACAGATCTCAAACCCCTTTTCCTATCAGAGTTCAGGCACAGATCTCAAACCCCTTTTCCTATCAGAGTCCAGGCACAGATCTCAAACCCCTTTTCCTATCAGAGTTCAGGCACAGATCTCAAACCCCTTTTCCTATCAGAGTTCAGGCACAGATCTCAAACCCCTTTTCCTATCAGAGTCCAGCTACCCAACCTCAAACTCACTTTTATATCTCTCAGCTACATTTGTCAGCCATGAGAAAACTTTTTTTTTTTAATTAATTTCGTACTAATCCCCCTATTCACATTTTATTATTGCTATAAATTGCAGGGGAGAAAACAAAACAAAACAAAACAAAACCAAACCCCAGTGCTGTATTTGGAATATTTGCTCCCTGTGATTTGCCAGAGCACAGATGCTCCTCATCTTATGGCTGTAACCTGCGTTATAACAACCAGAGGAGAACACAGCTCTTACCTCCAAGCTCCAGCTGCCCAGACAGGGTAATACCACCCACCCTGTGCTGGTCTTTCAGGCAGTGCCATGGCAGGGACGGCCAAGCCTCTGCAGGCAGCCTCAAAGCCGTGGCTGCTCTTTCAGAAGGGGAAACGACCGCTCCGCGGCAACTGGGATTCATCGTCCACAGCTAATTGAGCCCCGGTGGGAGCTACTCAGCGAGCAGGAGGGTTCCTGTCTGCCGGCTTTCTGCATCAAGCAGAGAGTGCTGCTAGCATCTCCTGTGGGGAACACAGAATCATAGGGTTATTTAGGTTGGAGGTGACAGGACAAAGGGTGATGGATTTAAACCAAAAGAGGGAGATTTAGACTTGAGAGAAGGTAGAATTTTTTTATGCTGAGGGTGGTGAGACACTGTCCCAGCTTGCCCAGAGAGGTGGTAGATGCCCCATCCCTGGCAACATTGCAGGTCAGGTTGGACGGGGCTCTGAGCAACCTGATCTAGCTGAAGATGTCCCTGCACTCTACAGGGGAGGGTTGGAAACAGATGACTTTTAAAGGTCCCTTCCCACCTAAACCATTCTATGATTAAGGTTATTGAGTCCAACGATCCTGCTCTAAGCATCTTCCCTGATGCATCTGAAATGCTTCTGGGGTGGTCGTGGCTCTTACACAGCTCCCTGCTGGTCCTCATCCACAGCTTCACTCAGCCCAAGCACTGGCCAGTGCCCAGTGAGCAATGCCAACAAATCCATCATGAAAGTGCATTAAAGACAAGATTTGAGTTCTTCCCTGTCCTCCAAAGCTGCAAGCAAAGCTTCCCTGACTTTTCAGGAGGATATGCAGAGCAGCAGTGTTTGGTATCATCAGTGCTGAGCTTTATCATCTTTTTCAGTGAGCTGGATTCATTCTGTTCAGTGCAGAAGTGCTTTAGGTTTGTGGAATGCAGGACAATAAAACTGAGCAGATGCACAAATGTAGGCAGTAATCCAAAAACTATATGCAACCCAAAAACATACAGTCCAGCTCCCTATAGCTTACAGAAACTCTCCTGCCCCTACACACGTGGCCTGCTATGGGGTCCAGCAGTCCAAGCAGGGAGGCAAAGCAGAGTTTAGTTCAAGTACATGGGAGCCCAGGAGGTGGCCTCCAAGGAGCTGCAGCTCTGGGCTGGGGCTGCTGCAGCTCCTGCCACACTGCACCGGGTGCCGGAGCATCTTCTGAGAAACCTCTGCAGGGCTTTGGTGCTCTGAGAAAAATAGGAGAGATTTCAAGGCCCTGAGGCATGTTTGTGTTCTGGGGTAAGATTCATTTGGAAAACAATTTTTATTCAACCCAAACTACTTTTCCTGTAGCTGTCTGACCTTCTGCCTTGGTGGCACCATTGCAGGAGAAGTGAAATCTGCCCTGTCTCTTGTTTCAGTGCTGTGCTCAGTCCTAAAACTTCAAACATGGGATTGCTAATGAATTACCAAGTCTGTTTCAATGCCAAATGTCCCCCAGCTTCCCCTCAGTGCACTTCTGCACATGGAGGGGCTATTTACTCCAGGAACTGATGGGCACAGGCAGACTGAAAGGTAATATCACCCCAAACACAACCAGATGTGCAAAAAATACACAACTTTGCAATGGCTAAACCTCTCTGCAGAGCCAAAATCAGCCTCAGCTGCTAGTTCCAGGTCTTAAGGGTTAGGAAGAGAGAAAGTTTTTTAGTGTGAGCTACAGCCAGAACTCAGCCTTCTGGGCAAGACTGGCAGGGCAGAGCACTGCTGAGGGCAGATGCTCCAGGCGAAGGGTCTGAGTTGAGTTTCCAGGGCTGTGGTGCCCAGAGGCACAGTGATTCTGAGAATTTCAGGGCTCTACCAATGTCTTTTCTGCCTCTTGATAGGATTTCTCAAGGATATCATCACCATATTTCTATTTTTAAATTGAAGCTTGTCCAAAAACAGTATGTAATAGGAGGAGCTAAGATCAACATGTGGTGGATAACAAGGACACATTTTGTCACCTCCAAATCCTTCAATTCTGCATCATAGGCTCCAATCAAGGATGGAAAATCTCTTTGCAGATCATAGCAAGGCCAGCTGGAGCAGGGAGTTTTACATTTAGGATGGAAAGATCTTTCCTCTAGCACTACATATTTGACTTGCTTTGGTCCTAGAAACCTTAGGTAAGAAACAATAGCTAATAAGCACTGGCCCATGTCCATGATGGCTTTAGGGGACCCCAAGGGTATGCCTGGAGCCTTGGAGGTGGGACAGAATGGGCTGATGGAGGAATGCCACAGGAATGGTGTTGGGTGAGGGTAGCAGTCCTCAGGAAAAGGCTCAGAGAGCCAAATTGTGGGATGGGGCATGAAGAGTTGGGGAGGGGCTGCTCCTGGTAAGCCAAGGGCCCCCATTCCTCACTGAAAGTCAATGGATGCTTGGACAGAGCCAGCTCCACCCCAAGCTGCAGCTCTCACACATCTCACCTTGTTTTCACATTATTCAAGCACAGGGCTTGTTTTGCAGACCAAATCCCTTGCTAGTGTTACTGGGATTTGGATTTATGGCTGCAGAAGGTGTTGAGCCACCAAGCCAGATGGCTATTTGCTAATTTTGATGGTTTGGAGTGTTTTTTGGATCTCAACATCACTGTCCACGTTTGCAGGCAGGAGAAAGCCCTAGGTTGAAGTGTTTCATCTGGGAAATCACTGCATGGTTTTCTTCTTCCCTTATTGAAGGGGATGGCTGGAGTTTGGGCTGTAGGATTTACAGTCCGCAGCCCACAACCCAGTGCAGCCAGAAGGAGACTGGGGAAAGGGAGACAGTGCCATGGAAACAGATTTCCCTCTCCTCTGAGCTGAAATTCCTCATATTGACCAATTCAGCTAATGCTGATTTTCTCCTCCTGCTCCAGCCACAGACTTCACATCACAGCAACCTGGACATCAGCATGTGCAGATGCCTTTACTTACTTTGCCCACTCGGTGCTATTGGGTGGCAAGTCAATCACAGTTAGTTATTACTTTAAAATTAAAGCCAGAAAATAATATCCATCATCCCTACAGGGAGATGTGAAAAAGCAGAGTCTCACCCAGCTCTGCACGGGGAGTTCATGAGGTTTTAATTTCAAACACAAAGGATATACAGCTCGGCTGGGGGGGACAGGGGGTGACATCACCCTCCTTCAGAAACTTCATGCACTTCTTTGCCTTGTTTTTAAAGCTGTTCTTTTCCATATCTGCTGACAGATATTTGTATTGGCAGGTCCTGTGAAGCAGCCAGATTCTGTCTTTTCTGTCTGATTGCAAAAGTCACTTCCTTCACCAATGTCCTCATTAGCAACTCCAAAAAAAATAAGTCAGTGCTTGGAAGATGAGTGAAAGCTTCCTTGTAAACCTGGTGGTTTATTGTCCTTCTCCCTTTCCAAGCTTTTATTCTCATCCCTCTGTATTTGCATTTAGGGCAATAATTAGCCACAATGACAGAGGATAGAACAGCAAAACAAAGTGGGGGTTTCTCCACAGCTGGTTGGTCTCTCCCAGGTGTGGGCTCGGTTTAAGGCCAGAGTTGGTGTTCAGTTCTCCAGACAGGGATGGAAAAGTCTCAAACCTGCCTTGGAGTCACCTCCTCCAGCAAAGTGCTGGTGGTGCAGAGATAGCATCAGTAGAAAGAAATCAGTCCATACAGTTTCCAATCCAACAGCTGGGAAAACACTCTGCACCAGAACTGGTGGGACCAGGAATGAATCATAACACCTTGTTTGGGCCTACCTTCTCTAAGCACAGGGAAGAGGGGAGCAAAGCTTACTGCAGACACCAAGACTGGGTGAGACAGAAGGAAAAGCCCCCAAACCCCTGCAATTTCTGCATGAATAAACCTGAATGTCCCTGACTGGTTTTGCAAGCCAGAGACCATGGAACTCCCCAGCAACCCTTCCTGACCCAGCCATCATCAGCCATGTGGCATCACTTCCTTGTGGAATGAGCCTCACAGCTGTGCAGCCTCAGCCTTCATGGGCATTTTGGGCCAATATACAGGCAGGTGGGTCTGGGACACTGCTGGGGCACAGATGAGAAGGGAGAGGCAGCTACTTGCTACCTTAAGAGGTGAGTGTTGATCCCAGTGGTGATGACCGTTCATGCAGGTGGGCTTAGCAAGCCTGCCCCTGCTTGGGTCATGTGTTGGTTCTGTGGACCCTCATCTTTCCTGGCCCCAAATCTTGGTGGTCACAAGAGACTTTGTCCCATTTTTGCTTTCAGAACAGACAATGTCATGTCAGTGAAGCCATCAGAGGATCTTCCCCATAGGCACCAGTACCAAGGGGATGTCTCAAGGCACCCAGTTACTATTTGAAGTGAAGTAAAGCAGAATACAGGCTGCACTTTGTAAAAACAACCCCACCTTCCTCTTCACACAGCTTTTTGCCCTCAGATTGCTGCTAAGGTTTCCCATCTCCAGGATGCTCCAAGGCTAGACCCTGCCTGGCCCCCGTGCTGAGCAGGGAGTGCAGGAAACACCTCCCCAGGTCTGCCCAGCTTTGCTCCTGCTTGGGAATATAAAATAACTCAATATCAGCTTCCCCACAAATGTTTTAATTTCACTTCTCCTGTGTGGTTTCTCTGGCAGCTAAAGCCAGAACTCTGGCTGTTCCTTCCCTGTGCTCCACCAGTGAGAAGACGGGATGGCCCCTGGAACAAGGGGTCCTGCAGCTCACAAGGCTCATGTAGGGTCATCCCCCTTCCCCTGGACCTCTTCACCATGGTAAATCCTGATGGGACACATTTTAGTGCCATTCTAAAGGTTTTCTGCTCTGTCCATGTGGTTAATTTTGCTCTTTCTAAATCCCCCAATATTGCACATTCTTTGAGTATTTTCTTTAAGTATTATGAGAAAAGTTCAACACTGCAGGAATTTTTCCCTTTACTTGGAGGAGGGGGAAGGGGTCATGTCTTGGTCTTATTTCTCAGCTCTGGAGTAGTCATGATGAAGGAAAAGTGGTGGGAAGGCTGCTCAGTGGGATGACAAGGCTGCTGCTGGTGGCTGGAAAAAGGATGGAACAACTTCTCACTTTGCTCTTCACAGACAACCACCAGCCAAAAGCCAGGAGCTGGGATAGGAAAGGTGATCCTGGAAGTGTTCCTCACAGCATAAACCCAAGAAATCTCGATTTTCCAGAAAATATATTGAAGTGTCTGTGGGATATGTTAGAGAAGCCTCCATAGCACAGGCCCAGACGTGTTGTCAGTCCTGGGAAAGCTCTCAGAGGGGCAGCTGCAGCCACAGCTGATGGATAAATGTCCTCATGGTGGAATCTCATGTCTTGATACTGGAGATGAGCACGGTGCTCCTTACCCCAATGGCAGGTGGGTACTACTGACCCTTCCTCAGTTCCTCTGGCTGCAGTAGGGAACTCCACCAACCCTTCTCTCATCATAAAGTGTCCCAAGTCCTTCAACTTGATCTAACTCCCCCCAAATGTTGTTTTTACTTCACTAAATCATTTTCTTAAAGTTTAATCCTGTTCCCTGTGCAGCCTTTTTAGGGGCATGTTTATAAAATAACATAAGAGAAATTTATTTTAACATCCTTTTAACAAATGCAGAGCACATGGTGGTGAAGAACAGCCCTAGGGAGGCAACCAACCAAGAAACTTCAGGGCTGGATGTCCACTACCTGGCCATTCCTGCCCCAGACCTGTCATGGTTGCCTTGGCATTACTTCAGGATGTTCCTGTGGGCAAGGACAGGCTGAACTTTGCCATCACCTCCAGCTTTGGACGCCACAGGGCTGGCCTGGAGCTGCTGAAGCCCAGCAAGGCTAAAGAACTCACAGCATCACGTTGCACTTGGATATAGGAGCAGAGGTTTTCCAGAGATTAATGTGGGCAGAATAAGATAGAGGAGGAAATTGAAGCTTCTCTGTGGGACTGGACATTGGAGAAAGTAAAGGCAAATAATCTCCTAAGCACTGTTTCAAGCCACTACAGGTGTTTTCTGCCAAGATTTACTTACTTTCTGTTTAAAAGACTGGCTTTTAGGAAAGAAATCTTTGTTAACCTGTTAATAAGTGATTTGTTAATGACTGCTATAGAGTGCCAGTTACATTTACAGAAATTAAAGTTGAATATTGCCATTCCCAGCTCCTGGAGAACCCAGACTGGTGTAATTTCAGCCCACAGAAGAGTTGCTCAGCTAGCAATTACATCCACCTCAGCTGCAGCCAGAGCATTTAGATACTGATTTATTAGGTCTTTACTACAGTCCTGACCTTCCATCCCTTTCTTCTGTCCTTGGAGGCAGCTCCTTGCAGCACATTGTGTCATCCATGCATTTATTTTTTTTCTCTCCCAAGAAAATGATATTGTTTGCATGTTGGAATATCAGATATTAGTGGGAATTCCTTCTGTGTCAGGTTTATCCCTGTTAGATTTAGGGCAGCAGATTCATTCATATTTACAACTTGACAAGTAAGTGGGCTGGGATGTGGGGAAAAAATAGATTATTTCTTTACTAGCAGCTGGGGAAATGGAAAAATACAAACTGGGCTATGAGTCTTAGAATGAAAAATGAGCAGCATGTGAGAATGTGGTTAAGTCAACCCTAAAGTACATTTTAGAGGAGAGGAAAGATTTTGAAGGGGAAGATGTGAGGGTAAATATGGTTGGTGTGGGGAGGGCACACAGGGACAAGGGACTGGCCAGGGCTTCACTGCTTTACTTGCTCCATCTGAGTCTCTGCAGAAGCAAAGGTCACAGAATCTCTGAATCCCAGCATGGTGGGGGTTGGAAAGGACCTCTGCAGATCTAGCTCAGGACCCCTGCTAAAGCAGGGTCACCCAGAGCAGGTTGCCCAGGGTCACAAGGAGTGAGTTTTTCCTCTTCTTCAGATGGTACTTGCTGTATTCTGGTCTGTGCATGTTGCCCCTTGTCCTGCCACTGGACACCCACTGAAAAGAGCCTGGCCCCATCCTCTTGCTTCCCACCATTAGATATTGATAAGCACTAAGAAGCTCCCTTCTTGATCTTCTCATTTTCAGGCTAAACAGCCACAAGTCTCTCAGCCTCACAGAGGTGCTTCAGGCCCCTCAACATCTTTGTAGCCTCTGCTGGATTCTCTCTAGTAGTTCCCTTTCTCACTTGAACTGGGGAGCCTAGAAGATTACTCCAGACAGCCTCACTAGGACAGATTTACACCACCCAAAGAGACTGCAGAAGAAATGTTCCACTTTACATTCACCCAGTGGGTGTAAGATATGCCCACACCAGTTAGTAGCCTTGGGTACTTGTCATCTGCTTCAGTGTTGGGGAAGCAATGCTGGGGAGACAAGGCTGGTTTAATGGTACATAAGGACACATGGCTGCATACCGCTGATCAGAAACTGCAGGTTTGGAAACCATTTTTTCCCCCTAAATGCTAAAAAAAAAAAAAAAAAAAAGAAAAATATTTTCTTGCTAGCAATTTGTTAAGTAGAAAACAAATCACTTTTCAAGTTTATCTGCTAGAACTGAAAATGTTCCAGCACTGTATTTATAATCTCAGCTTTCTATAATTCTGTGCCCTGTCAGGGGGAGAGAGAAAAGAGGAAACTCTTAGCTACATAACTGAGTGCAGGTGACATTAAAATATTACCCCCAAGGCACGAGTTTGCTTTGGGGTTTTGGTTTGGTTTGGTAAACACAGAGTAAATCTTGGCACAACTGAGCACAGCCTGACTGCAGTGAAACCTCCTGAAGCTTGCCCCTGAAGCCTGTGTTTGGGATTTACCTGTGTGCTCCAGCGGATCTGTGGGCAGTATTAAAAGATCATTTCCAAGCTAAGTAAACATCTCTGGCATATTGGATAACTCTGGCTTTAAAATTAAGTTAGTTATTCTGAACTTGAGGCCAAAAAAGCTTCTTTGCTCCTTTTTCTGACAACTCTAATACGTGGCACACCATCACATCACTTGGGAAAGACAATAAGATTGCAGAGCCCATGAAGGGTTTGAGTCAGGCTTTGACAGATTAAAGCTCTCCAAGCCCCCTCAAAACCCTCCTCTGACATATTAATTTGAACTAAACTCTCAAAATGTTCCTGATTATATCATCTCAACTGGGCTTTCTTTTTTTTTTTGGTTTTTTTTTTTTTGTTTTTTTTGTTTTTTTTGTTTTGGTTTTCACTGTAGGAAATTAAAAAGGGTTGGTTGATCCCTGGCCAAGTCCTTGAAATGTGTTGCAATGCTTAAGGAAAGAAAAGATTACTCGAAATAGTTTTTAATAATATGTCATGTCAGCAGAGATAAAGGTTCACACTTGATGCCCTCAGCTGGCTTCCATCAGCACTGGGGAGAGCAGCTTCAGCCCCAGTCAGGTGCCAGGAAGGATCCACTGCTCACCTTGCCTTGAAATCATCAGCTTGTGCCTTAATAATTATAAACATGCCTATGAAATTCGTTTCATTTCTCTTTGTAAGAAGAAATAGAAAAGGTGGAGATGATCCTGACTGGGGTGAGGGCAGAGAAAGATAACCACCTAACGTTTCTTCCCCTGACCTGTTCTCTCTCCATTCTCACCCCAAATTCCTGCCCATGGCAGGGGGGTTGGAACTAGATGATCCTTGTGGTCCTTTCCAACCCTGACTGATTCTATCATTCAAATGATGGGGATGCCTCTTGGGCTGAGAGCCCTGGGGCTGTTCAGTCTGGAGAAGAGCAGACTGAGAGGGGGTCTGATCAATGCTGATAAATAGCTAAAGGGTGAGGGCAAGGGGATGAGGCCAGACTCCTCTTCAGTGGTGCTGAGTGATAGGACAAGGGTCAACAGGCACTAACTGGAATGCAGAAGGTTCTATCTGAACGTGATGAGAATCTTCTTCACTGTGAGAGTGCTGAAGCCCTGGAGCAGGCTGCCCAAAGAGGTTGTGGAGTCTCCTTATCTGGAGAGATTCCAAATCCACCTGGACATTTTGATCCTCACAGCCTCCTGCTTTAGCAGGGAGGTTGGACTAGATAATTTCCAGAGGTCTCTTCCAACCCCCACCATGCTGGAAATCTGGGATTCTATGTAGGAAAACCACATCAGCAGGGTTTGGGTCTTTACAGGGTGACTACAAGTGGACATAAGTGAAAGGGTGGAGTGACACCGTGGTGCTAAGGGACATGGTTCAGTGGTGACAAGGCAGTGCTGGATTAACAATTGGACTTGATGATCTTGAAGGTCTCTTCCAACCAAACAGTTCTATGAATCTCTAATTCTATGACACTGGGACAAAATCACCACACACTCAGATTATGACCTGTGCTCTACACCCTTCATCAGCTTTGTTGTCCTTTTGCCGGACACACTCCAGCACCTGAATGTCCTTCATGTAGTGAGTGGCCCGAAACTGAACCCAGTATCCCAGGTGTGGCCTCACCAGAGCCAAGTGCAGGGGGACAATCACTCCACTAAAACCCATCATAAACTGAGGAGCATCCATGGAATGGGGGTTTGAAGACAGTGATACGAGGCTGGGACATTGAAACACACATTTGTCAAGAGTTCTGCCAGATAGCAGCTGATGTTTGGTTTGGTTGTCTCCACAACAATGAGGCAGTTTTGGCTGCTGCCAGCCCAAGGCTTGGGACAAATGTGTGCACCAGGGCTCCAGCTCTGACAAATATGGCAAGAAAGCCTGAGAAGTGGAACATTTGGATAGACCAGTGCTCTCTGGAGACTCCAGGAGTGCCTGGAGTGTGACAGAGAGCTCTGCACCCCATCCCCTGCCCACCCTGAAGCCACCCATACCACCCCCCCTGCCGCCTCAACCTGCTTTCTCAGCTGGCTGGTGAATTTTATCCCTTTCCACCTTTTTTTCCCGTTAAGGCTCATGTATCTCGGCTGACCTCCCAGGTGCAGGGAGAGGCAGTGGGGCGAGGGGTGCATATGTGATGGAAGGGAGGTAGACACCCACCCTACTCTTCATGAATATCACTGCTTCCCTCCCCCAAAAAACACCCCGGTCCCAGGAATCTGCCTTTGGGAGGATGCTCGGGTGGAAAATAACTCAGTGTGGGGCGTTCCAGCCTGTGAAGGCTGGGGAGGGCCCCAAAATCACAGCACAAACCCAGCGCAACCCTTTCCCTTTGCACCTTCCCCACCCCTCAACGGGTCTGGACATTCTCTGGACCCCCTTCCCGCCAGGGTCGGGCACGGCGGCACAGGGTTCCCAGGAACCGCCAGAGCATAACCCCGGGATTCCTGCTCACGTCCGCGCAGCTGCCGCGGCCGGGCCGAGCTTGCGCTGGAGCCGCGGAAACATCCCGGGGACGTGAGGGTGAGGAGCGGGCGGCGGGACCGGGGCCTTTACAACCAAACTATCAAAAGCTCAGAAAACGAATAAACAAAAAAATAAACAGAAACGATGGACAAGCCGGGAGGTGACCCTGTGGTCCTTAGTGGCGGGGACACCGCGGGGACAGTCGGCGCACTCTGGTTGGGGCAAAGCCCTGCCGCACCCAAGCCGGGCGGCCAAGCCAGGCAGGAATCTTCCTCTCCTTTATTCCCCTTTTTTATTCCTCTTTTTTTTTCTTTTACTTTGTTTTATTTTTTAATTTATTTTTATTTCCTCCTTGTACTTTTTTCCTTGTCTCCCCTTCCTCTTTTTTCCATTTTTTCTTATTCTTTCTTATTTTCCCTTTTGTTATTTGTTTATTTCTTTTTCCTTTTTTATTTCAACTTTTTTTAATTTTCATTTTTGCACCCTTTTCTCTTTCCTTTTCCCTCTTTTTCTTCCCCCCTTTTCTATTTCTTTCCCCCCTTTTCTTATGTTTTCCTTTTCTATTTTTTTTCCTTTTTATTAAAAAATATTTCTCCCCTTTTCTTTTTGCTATGTTTCCTTAATTTCTTTTTCTTTTTCGTTTTCTTTTTCTTCTTCAGTTGCTTTCGCTTTCTTCCCTTCCCCCCCCCCTTTTTTTTTGTTTTTTTTTTTTTTTTTTTTTTTGTTTTCTTCACCTTTCCCCCCTTTTTCTTTTTTTCTTTTTGTGCTGGTTCTGGTTAAACGTTATTTGCACTTTTGTTGGAAAAGTGGCCCCTAGTGTGCAATTATGTCAAATTTCTTTGAGTTTTACAATTTAATGGAGAACAGTAACTCCTTTATTGATCCTAGACGGGGCCGGCTCTTCTTCCTCCGCTCTTCACCCCCACCTCCCGTTCTGCCCTCCCTCCCCTCAACCCCCCCTCTCCCCCCCCGCTACTCCTATGAAATGTCACTCAACGTTTCATACGCTCCCACCAGTTTCCAAAACAAACAGTGGAGGCTGCAGCCGTCTATTGATTCAGTTGGATGCAGAAGGATCTCGCCGTGGCCGCTGCCCCCCGACGGGAGCCGGGCGGCGGCCGGGCAAGGCTCGCTGGGTCCCGGCCGGGATGGAGCCGCCGCCGGCCTGAGCCCCGGGGGGATCCCAGGCCCGGGAGGGATGGCGCTCAGCTCCCGGGCTCACGCCTTCTCGGTAGAAGCCTTGGTGGGACGTTCGGCCAAAAGGAAGGTGCCGGATGCTCAAGACGCGGAGCCTGGAGACGGCTGCCGGCAGAGCCGCGGAGCCCCGGAGACGGGTTGGTAGCGGCGGCGACGCCCGGGCGGGGACCCCCGGGACGGCGGTGGGGTGAGGACACCCCCAACCCCCGGCAGCCTCACGAGCCGCCTCTTCCCGTTTCTCTTCCCCGCAGAAAAGCGGCCCAAGGCCGGTGTCGAGAGCCGGGAGGTGGGGGTCGGGGTGCAGGTGGAGCTGCAGGGCTCTGAGCTCTGGAGGAGGTTCCATGAGATCGGCACCGAGATGATCATCACCAAGGCCGGCAGGTACCGGCCTCCCCGCTGCCCCTCTTGCCGGCTCCGGTCCCGACTTTGTCCCCTCCGTTCTTTATCCTTTTGTCTCTTTTTCTCTTTGTCGTTGTGTTTCCTTTTTTTCCCCTTTTATTTTTCTTAATTTTCTTTGTTTTCTTATTTTTATTTTTTCCCCTTATGTTTCTCTTTTTTTTCCCTCTTCTTCTCCCCCCTCCCTTCCCCGCCCCCCGCCCCCCCCCACCCCCCCCTTTTTTAAAATTTTTTCTTATTTTTTCCTCTCTCTTTTTTCCCCTCCCTTCCCTTTATGTCTTGGTTGGGGTATTTTCTTCTGTCCACTTTCTTTCGCTGTTTTTATCAACTTAAATTCGTCCCGTCCCCCCCCCCCCCCCCCTCCGCCTATTTAATGTTTTCACCCCCTATTTCGCCGTTGAAGTGGCAGCTCTTGCTCAGGACCTTCTCCTCCCCGCAGGAGGATGTTCCCGTCGGTCAGGGTGAAGGTAAAGGGGCTGGAGCCGCTGAAGCAATATTATATTGCCATGGACGTTGTCCCGGTAGACTCCAAAAGATACAGGTACGGGAAAGGGGGGACAGAGGGGCACTCCCAGACCTCCGCGCACACCCCTGCCCGCTCAGGACTCCTCTCTGCAGACTGTTTGGGGTCTGCATTGAGTGCATGTTGGTGTAATGGGGGTTGTACAGGTATGCAGTGAGGGGGGACTGCCGGGCTTGCACGTACCTATGGAGTCTATAGGTGTGCGTGGGCCCGGCCCGGGCCAGGTACGTCTATCACAGCTCGCAGTGGATGGTGGCGGGGAACACGGACCACTCCTGCATCACCCCACGGCTCTACATCCACCCCGATTCCCCCTGCTCGGGGGAGACCTGGATGAGGCAAATCATCAGCTTCGACCGGGTGAAGCTCACCAACAACGAGATGGACGACAAGGGACACGTAGGTGTGGGGCAGCACCGCCGGGAGGGAGCTGGGGAGGGGGCAGAGCATTACTGCGGCAGGACAACGCGGAAAACCAGTTTCTCTTGAGTCTGAGCAATGCGAGATGAGGGCTGGGTCCCACCCGTGGAAAAGAACCCCACCATGGTGGGTTTTTTTGGTGCCCTTCTCCCTTTCGAAGGGGCTCAGCCTGCTCTCCACCCTCTCCCAGATCATCCTGCAGTCCATGCACAAGTACAAACCCCGCGTCCACGTTATCGCCCAGGACTCTCGCTTCGATCTAGCGCAGATCCAGTCGTTGCCGGCCGAAGGGGTGCAGACCTTCTTCTTCCAGGAGACCGAGTTCACTACCGTCACGGCGTACCAAAACCAGCAGGTACCAGACACCAGCTCGGGGGTGGTAGTGTAGGTCCCCTACGGTACCAGAGACCAGGGCGATGGAGAGCCCTACGGGTACCAGAAGAATGGAAAGCTTCGACGGTACCAGGGACAGGTCGGGGGAATGGAAATCCTTGATGGTATTGGGATCTGAAGGGATGGAGAACCCAGGCGGTACTGGAAGCAGGCAAAGGGCAATGGAAAGATCCGACGGTACCACAGGAATACCGTGAGCACCGGCGGTACCAGGATCTGAGGGATAGAGAGCTCCGGCGTACCAGGGAACGGCTAGAGGCATGGAGAGCCCCGGCGATACCGGGATCAAGACCCTGCGCGTCCTGCTCCTCAACAGCCCTTTTCTCTTACTCCCCCAGATCACCAAGCTGAAGATCGACAGGAATCCGTTCGCCAAAGGTTTTCGGGATCCCGGGAGAAACAGGTAAGGGCTGAGGCCGCCCTTCCACCCTCCCTGCCGCGCTCCTGCCCGCCACGGTTGCTCAGCCCGGTCTTGCCCCCACAGGGGGGTCCTGGATGGACTCCTGGAGACATATCCGTGGCGGCCCCCCATCTCCTTGGACTTCAAGGCTTTCGGCTCTGACAGCCAGGGTAAGTCCTGTTTGCTGCCTTTTTTCTTCCCCGTCTCTCCCCGCGGTTTCGAGTCTGCGACCAGAGATCTCCGCGGGACCGCGTCGAGGGGTCTTAAACCCTTCAGATAACGAGGTGGGTCAAGAGAGGGAATCGACGGCCAGCGCAACCTCTTGAGAAGCCAATTCCGCGTGATTTCGGCCAAAATTCCTGTTAAAATCGATTTGAGGAGGAGAGCACTCGCCCCGGGGAGGGGAACATCGCGGTCTACCCCCATCGGCCGCCAGAAATCATCAGATTTAGACGGGCAGGAAAAAAATAGCGGAGCGTGCAGGAGGCTAATTCAGAGGCGGGTTGTTGCGGCTTTGATCCCGTTACACTAATTGTTTCCAACCCGTTTGAGAATAGCGGCTAAAAGCGGGAGAGCGGTGACGGCCGGCGTCTTCTGCAGCGGGTGCCGCTGTGCGAACGCGAGTGAAGGGAGAGAAAATAAAATCCGCTGCTCTTTAGGATGCAGCAGCCCCACAGCCCCTTATTTCTACAGAAATACAGGGAAAGGGGAAAGGTTCTTCAGTAAAAAAAATTTCCCTCTGCCTGACAAGTGCCCACCGCTATCTTATGGTCCTTTTGCAGAGCAAAAAAACCCTCAGTTTTCCCAAGTATTATTTGAAAACTGATTGCTCAGAGCGTTGGAGAAAAAAAATATAACAGACTATTTGCAGGCTGGAGCGCTCCGGTTTGGATTTAAAGTCTCCAGTTTAACCCTCACTTACGTTCGGAACTCTTCAAAGTACAGGGACACTCCAAATCGTTCCTTCTTTCCGTAGGGAAGTGCTGATTAAATCCCAGCAAAAATCCATGTGTAAAGATCAGAGTCGGGGGAAATCAAGAGATTTATCGGGTTGTAAAAAAAGAAACGGATTTATTATTATTATTAACTCTAATTTAGAAAAGGCTTTATGCATAAAGCACTTTTTGAGTAAGTTTTTCAGAGGATTGGGGAGAGGAGCTGATGGATGGGCTGCAGCAGGGAATGAGACAACAGCAACTGCCTTGATTGTCGTGCAGATGCTAAAATATTAGGATTCCAAGGATTATTTGGGCTTTTTTTTTTTTGGTAGTCTTAATGTAATTGGTATTTTTTTATTCAGAGTTAATTCTCTGAATTGTTGTAAATATAACAAAGTCTCCAGTTCCACTAATAATCAAATTATGTTTCCGAGGAGAAGCCGAGAAATAGAAATCTCAAAGCCTCCAAACCAGAAAGTAAATTAAAAGAAACAGTATGTTAAAGAAAGAAAGAATTGGCCATAAATCGGGATTTTTAAGCCTAATAGAAAAGGCAGAAAGAATCTGCTTTTGGAGCTGCTCTGTTCTTCCCGCTGTGATCCCTGTTCCCAAACCGCGACTGGAACTCATTGTTTTGGATACCTTTTAGTAAATACTAACCCCGCTTTGCTCTGCCACAGCCGGCTCTGTAGGGATTCATTCGCTGCCTCACACTCGTAAATATCAGCTCCATCACATCATTGTACACGACCAAAAAAGTCCCTGAGTCCTGGGAGGGCGTCAGGATAGGTACATCCGGACAGGACCACATCCCTGCCCTGCTCCTGCTGATGTCAGGACTGAAACAGCTGCTGACATCAGTGTGGAAGGGTGAGACCTCCGACTCCTCAAATATTCCTGGATGGCTGCGACTAGGTGCAGCCTGTGTGTTACCCAACCTGCGAGATACTCTGGGATTTGCACAATTAATCTGCACCGTGTCCAAAGTCTTGGTGGGTTTCTAAGGTGTGATCCAGCATTGTACAATTGATTCGGTGTTGCTGCTTGGATGCAAAGCATGACTGGATCACATTCCATCGCTTGGAATTAAAGGTAAAGAGAGGAAAAACACACTGCACAAACGGACCTGATTTCCCTCCCGTCTTTTCCCAGTGATTTTGGTAAGGAATGGAGATAAAGCTGAGGAAAAAACCGCTTTGAAAAGATGCAGTAATGAACTGCAGCAGAAGATGCAGCCGAGAAATGCAGGTCTTAGTTGGTGTTAAAGGACACCAGTTTAATGGCTCACGAGCATCATTCTGCCGATTATCAGCTGCTGACTCGTAGTTCCTGCTCTAAATGTTGCTCTAGAGGGTCGAGGAGTCGGTGCTGAGCAGGGATGTTAAACACAGCAGCTCTGGCAGTGCTCAGACGTGAAGCGAGCCGTGGTGGCTTCCTCACCGAACTCTGAAAGTGCTCATTGATTCCTTTCAGCCAGGGGAAGGTTAAAATGACACATGCATTTACAGCTCCTGGAGACACCTCCAGTGTTCCAGGGTATGTTTCAAATTGCCAAGTAAAATGAGGCAATTCCTGTGAGCAGGAAGGTACCGGTGAAAAAAAAATTCTTCACCGGGTTGAATACTCTTTTTTGTTCTTAGATACAAGGGGGGAAAGCCGCCTGTAATTTGCATAAAAATAGGGAACCTAAAGTGGTGAATGGTGAAGGCTATCGGTCATGCAGCAAGACACAAACCCTGCAGGTATCCGTATCTGTGGAGATGAACCTCACAGTTATCCCAGCATTAAACCTCTGTGAGTAGTGTTCTCAGAGGAGTGCCAAGTAACGACAGCAACTAATTTATGGGCAGATCTTCCCCTTTTGCAGGAACTGATCTTTGGAGAAAGTTTGTGCTTGGATGGACACCGGCTGCAGGGAGACGTGGAGTGGGAGCAGGAGTCCCCCCCGGGGTTCCTGCTGTGAATATTAGCTAGCCCAGCCTGGACCATTTCTGGTTTTATTTTCAGGTGGGAGCTCCAGCTCTTCGCCGGTGACCTCCAGCGGTGGGACACCCTCTCCTCTCAACCCCCTGCTCTCTCCACCGTGCTCACCTCCTACATTTCACTTGTCAGCAAGCAACCTTGGTGTGCCGTGCCCCGAGACCTACCTACACAACCTCAGCCTGCCCCTCTACTACAAGATTTGCCCTACAAGCCTCCTGAGACAACAATCTCTCCTCTTCCCAAGCCACGAAAAGCTAGGAGGCACCAACCCACATCTTTTCCCCCACTTGATGGTGGAGGTGCCAAAACTCTCTTCCCTCGGCATAACCAACCTGAAAAACGCTAAAGGCGAAGACTTCAACTCCGCCAGTCAAATGCTGTATGGATTACCTGCATCTGGAAACATTTTGCCTTCGAGTCCCATTGCTCGGGAAGCACTTAATTGTTCTTTACATCCTCCATATGGCTTGTATGGCTACAACTTCTCTGTGCCATCCAGACTGGTGAACACAGTGAGCCACTGCAAAGTGAGTGACAGCATCCCTGCTTCCCTGAGAGATGGCAGATGTAACCACTCCACCTGGCACCCAACACTTCACCAGTGCCTGTAGTGGGATTCTAGAGTGTTGCTATACCTAAAGCAAGCCTTTCCCTCACACCCAAGAGCTTCCTAGGTATTGACCATGAAATACTGCATCATACACAAATGGGATAGATACTGACCATGAAATACTGCATCATACACAAATGGGATAGATACTGACCACGAAATACTGCATCATACACAAATGGGATAGATACTGACCACGAAATACTGCATCATACACAAGTGGGATAGATACTGACCATGAAATACTGCATCATACACAAATGGGATAGATACTGACCACGAAATACTGCATCATACACAAGTGGGATAGATACTGACCATGAAATACTGCATCATACACAAATGGGATAGATACTGACCATGAAATACTGCATCATACACAAGTGGGATAGATACTGACCATGAAATACTGCATCATACACAAGTGGGATAGATACTGACCATGAAATACTGCATCATACACAAGTGGGATAGATACTGACCATGAAATACTGCATCATACACAAGCGGGATAGATACTGACCATGAAATACTGCATCATACACAAGCGGGATAGATACTGACCATGAGATACTGCATCATACACAAGCGGGATAGATACTGACCATGAAATACTGCATCATACACAAGTGGGATAGATACTGACCATGAAATACTGCATCATACACAAGCGGGATGTCGAGGTTTTGAACTTTTTTTGGGGGGGTTGTTTTTCTTTTTTTTTTTTGTGGGCCAACGTGTGGTGTTGTTGGGAGGGTGGAGGGTCTGAGATGATCCACAGCCAGGTGATACCTTTTGGTGTTATTTCCGTCGTGGTTGCAGGTTAAGAGCAAAGTGTAGAGTCGCCTTTGGAATATTTGCACTCTGAAGAGGGACCGTGGATGGGCACGTTGCTACCAATATGCTTTCCTGAAAGTCTGTAGCTTGCCTTTAGTTAGCTCAAAGCCCCAGGGAGCTTCTGCTCAACCCATCTGAGTATTCCACTCATTTCTAAGACCTTGAGTCGGAAAAGGAGCCATACGCAGCAAGAGCTTGAGCATGTCCTCGTGTTTCCTTGGCCTTCATGGATCCTAATTAACAACATGAAAGTGTCTTGTTCTTCAGGACCTTGATGACTTACTTGGTGGTCGTCAGAGAAGGGACATAAGTCTAAGCATCATCTTGCCCCATCTTGTGGGGATGAGAAAGTGGAGCCTGATGCAAGGGTGCCCCAAGAGCTCTCCTTTCCATGCTCTTGCTTCTGGAGGTCTCTAGCAGATAGTAGTGCAGAGTGGCACCAGTACTGGCAGCATGGTGGGAAGGAATAGAGGGTGGAGAGTCATGCATCTCCTCACAGCAAGATGAATTCATGCTGGGGGATACATCTCAGAGAGCTGTGTGGGGTGAAACCTCCAGGAACCCTGCAGGACATTCCTCCTGCCCAGCGCTTTCAGCTCAGGGGGCACAGAAGACCCCCTTGGGATGGCATGGGCCAGCCTGTACCCAAGGGAAGGGGCAGGGATGCTCCTGGCTCAGTCCTATGGAGCAGGCAGATCTTTTCTGGAGAGTTATAACTTCACAGGCCCCAAAACATGAGATTTTTCAACTCCTTGCTCTTTGTTTTATTGTAACCTGTGGATATTCTTTTTATTCCTGTAAATAATCTCTAGTTCTAAGGACATGGCAGAACTCACAATCAGTCTGGCACAGGTTTGATTATTTGATCCATGCTCAGCCCTTACTTGAAGCCAAATTTATGAGTTGATATATAACAGAGATTTGAAAATAAGGCTTGACTGGGACCAGCTGCATTTTGGGGTTAAGATAAGAGAATTCTGTGTTTACAAACATAATATAGGGATTAAGGCCAGGTTTAAGAACCGAAATTAGTGGCAGAGTTTAGCTTATGTTCTCATCCATAACAGACAACAAATTAAGAACAGAAGGAGTGATACAAAAACCTGTTAAAACAACTAAAAGTCACATTTTTATTTTTGTGAGGCTTTGCTAAAAATTCAGATTCCCTAATTTGCCTGCTTGGCTTGTTCACAGAGCCCCCAGTGATACCAGTAGGAACCAGTGGGCCCTGCTTGCCTTGCTAAATTGTCTGTGCAACTGTAAAGATGAACTTTCTCATGCTGTTTCTTAGCATTTTTTCCACTATTTTTATTAAAAAAAGAAAAAAAAAAAGACCATTCTTTTTCATCCAGGAGTCCTTTATTGCCAAGCTGTCCCCTGTGAATGGTGGTGCCGGGACAGGCTCTGAACCATGCTGCAGATCTCTGCTCCCTGCAGCCTGAGTGACCAAGCTCCAGCCCTCACATGTGGTTATACTTTTAGGGACTGGAAGGCTCTTCCAGATCAGCACTGGACTCGTGGGTGGATGCAGTGGGTAACTTCCAATTTTCCAAATATCCGTGGTTGCATAAGATATTCTGGAGCTGCTCATGCCGGCCATGAGCTGGAGATCCAAGAAATCAGTGCTTGTCTAGTTACAAATGTGACTGATCATGACCAGAATAGATATTTTCAATCCAGACAGTTTCACAGAGGCAAACAGTTAAGTTCAGATCAGATAAATTCCATCTACTATAGCCAACCTACCACATGGACCCACCTCACTTCTACTCAGAGCATGCTCACGCAGGAGCATGGAGCCTCCCAGAGCTGCTGGGTCACTGTGTGCCTTTCAGCATGGAACTGCAAACCCAGCACTTGGGTGATGTGCTCCAGCAGCCATGCTCAGCTAATTCCAGCTGATGGAAGTGGGTTGGGTTTTGATGTGCCTGATCCTGTAGCAACCTGTGGTTTTTTGCCACGCTCCCTGATCACAGCCACGTGGAAAACACTCTCAGAGCGTGGTCCTTGCAAGGCATGTGTGACACTGGAATCCATGTCCCTTGGGTGCCAGCACTGAGCTTCAAGGAGAAGGCAGGGCTCATCAACATGGGTCAGGCAGCCCTATAAATACCACGAGACACTGTCAGATTTGGGGTTTCTGAGGCTAATTTCTGTTTCTTTTTACCTTTCTCTCCTGATTTTAATCCTTCAAAATCACTTAAGGAATGGGAAAACTGTTGGCACTATTTTCATGCAGTTGTAGCTCTCTGCCCTGATGTCCCCGTGGCCACCTCAGACCCAGCTGAAGCTCCCAACCATCTTGGCACAGGAGTAATTTCCACCCCCTACCCTGAACCCAGAGGTAATTCAGCTGAATGACTCTCACTATAACATAGATGCCTTTGCTTGGATGAGAAAAATTTGTCCCAGAACAGCAGATAACCTTCACGCTGTGTTCCTGGGGTGCTTTGTACCACGGCAGCTGGTGGCAGGTGGGTGGGAGATGACATACCCCTGAGAGCAGGTCAGTATAATAAATCATTAGTTATTTAATATGAAACTGGCTGAATCAAGGTCAATATTTCAAGCATCTGGAAATACAAATCAGTTACACACTTCTTTGTCCTTCCTTCCACTAACTTTGTGTGGAAACCCTGTGGCAATCGTGTAATTTCACCATTCTCTGGGCACGGGAGGTGAATGCAAACCTAAACCCAGTATTAGGGTGTTGATTTTAAATGGGAACAGGGAGAAAAGAACCAAAGTTTCCTCTAAAGATTAAACTCAATGAACAAACTTTGGTTTTCCTGACAGGAGTTTGAAGATACTCAGGAATGTCTGACTCCCTTTATAGCAAATCAAACTGGCCATACTAAGGGTGCTGCTGGGACAGGGGCTGGGCTCAGTGCTCACACTGGGAGGCTGACTGAAAAACCAAGGAGACAAAAATTCCCCAGAAATAATGTTTCTAATCAACATGCAGTTTCCTATCCAGTTTCACCCAAATTTAATACATCAGAGAAGCCAAACTCAGAGCGGGAAGCATCAGACGTAGCTTTCCCTGACTGGAATGCCTGGGTTTACATTTGATCTGCTGAGGTTGGGGCTGTAATTAGATGATAATTTGCATCACAATTATGCAAAGCAAATGAGGATTGGATAGCAAAATCGAGCAGAACAAATAAGCACCCAGAACATTTGAAATACTTCCAGTATCACAACAATGTCCATGTGTGGCTGGGGCTGGGGAGGGTGAGAGGGGAGTGGGGGGCCAGGGACATGAGGTTCCAATAAAGCAGCAGAAAGGGAAAAGGTCTGAGTCGGTTCCTACAAAGGTTTCAAATGCTCATGTTTACAAATTTGTATTGCACATTAATATGTAAACACACAGGATTGGAAACAGATGAGCCCACGGCGTTTACGTGTCCTTTCCTCTTCATTTTGGGTGTCTGTCGGTCTCCCAGAATACACACAATACACCAGGAGCCTGAAAACTTGGCTCAGAAAGCTAAATAAGAGGTGCAGCGTCTGAAAGCATCACTTCAATATCACCAGTGCTCTCCCAGCCCCTGGATTTCTCCTGGATGTGTCCCCTGCCTCCTCCACAGGCTGTGCTTGAGGGAGCAGCACTTTGCAGCAGCCCAGGTGATGCTTCAGTCCTACCCCAAATATGTTTCACAAATTTATTTATCATCATGTCACTTGGAGGCACTGGAGCCATGGTGGACAGCCAGAGTGTTTCCTGGCCACTACCACAGACCCATCCATGCTGGCTCATCAGCTTCAGTGTTCAGATGCTGCAGCCACGGAGTGATGGCAAACCAGCTTTAGAACAGAAGCAGTTATTTTTGATCAAGTAATTTTGCAAAGAAAAGGAAACACCACCTTCCTAGCAACGTGAATAAAAGCCTGTGGCTTGTTAATCATCTTTTCTTTGACCCACTGATTTGTATTTTAGGATGCAAGCTCCAGGCAGCCCTTCCCGTGCTCGGCTGTGTCTGTGAAGATTGCAGCCTCCCAGCCCCATGAAGTCACAGCCAGTGCTGGACAGCCTGGGAACAGCAGTCGAGGCTGTTGGGAATTCCACCAGCTGCAAGGACTTTTGCAGATGTTGGGTACTGCACTGCAAGCTGCTCATGCTTCATTGAGCTCTGCTTGTGTAGGTCCTGAATTTCATCATTATTTATTAACTCACTTCTCTGCTGTGTCCCTTTGGTGACATCCACACGAAGGACCTACCCTCTGCTTCCATACATCAGACCACTTCCTCCCAGACTGCTAAAGCACCAAGTTTTGACTTTATCATAGCAATTAAGTACAAGAAGTAGTGCAGGTTTGGTGCAGGAGCCCTTGAGCTTGTAAATCAAACCACACAAAGCAGCAAGTAAATGAATTCAGCAAGTAAATTACTTCAGCAGGTAAAATTGAAGCCCTTTCTGGAGAGGAAAACACCAGTGATAAGTGAGAGCCCCCAGGTAAAAGTCAGATTTGTTGTCTAAGGAGGCAGATCCTGAATAAAGCCAGAGATGGGAGCAGAGACTTGGGATGGCTTTTAGTTCTTTGGTGCCTGAAGATATATTAGATGCCCTAAAGAAGTTTTCAGGTATTTTCTCTTATTTTCAAAGCCTCTCTCTACCAGGTTTTGAGAAAATGGCTCTTTGGAGAAATTCGCTTTTTCCTTCTTGGCACTAGCTCCAGATCTCAGCCCAGAGCTGGGTCCCAGCTCCAACAATTTCCTCTGGGCCCTGCCCAGCAGCTGGGAACACTTAGCAGCTCATCCACCCTGCTGGGCTCACCTGCCTGAGCCAGCCCTGAGAGGTCCATCTGCTTCTAGTCAGGCCTGCAAATAAAACAGGGCCTTGGTTCCAAAAGGAAGAGTAATGGACTCCTGTGGTTACTTAGCCTTACTCAAATGATGCTCCAGGGGTGGATGCTGCCCTCTGCTCCAGGTGCTGGTCCATCAAAGGGAGCTGCAGCATCTCTTCACCATGGACCTGCAGCCAGAAACCTTTTGATTCAGGTTTGGGAGAGGATGTTCACTGCTGTTGCACTCTTGCATGGGAAGGACCATGACATATGTTTGCATGGTCAGATGCTGCCCTGGCTGTGCCCAGCTCCCCCCAAGCACTTGGTGGTCATAACCATCATTCTCCATCAGACATTACTTGAAAGGCCTTGGAGATCCTCCTTTTGATGCCCAATGCATTGCAGAAAAGGACTGGTATGTTTAAGGCAATCTGGTCAATTTTGAGGGTGGGATTGTGTGTTATGGGTGTCTTCAACACCAGCACAAAGTGATCCAGGAGTGGGCTGGAGGGATCCAGGAGGCTGAGCTGGTTTATTCTCAACCAGTAGCCACGATGTCCTCCGTGCAAACTGCCATTTTAAGCTTAAAAAAAGAGCATAAAAAAAGAGCTCCAGACAGAGCAACATTCCAATTGCTAAACTGTTCATAATATAGTAATATAGTGTTAAAATGAAGGGTTAACATCAGATGATGGAGCCAAGGAGGGAAGGCTGGCAGGTCTGGAGGCTTCTGCGTGCCCCAAAGCTATGGGACCACTCCAAGGCAAAACCTCCCTATAGCAAAGGCACCTTCAAGTGAGTCAAGGGAGAGCTCATGGGATTCAATTAAGAAATAAAGACTCCCCCATGATTTTTCTTCTACAGAGAAATGCTGAGCATCCAGCTGCCCTGCTCAGGAGATGCAGGTACCACAGCTCTCCGTTTACCAACACCACTTTTAGTTTCAGCTCTTTGCTGCATTCTTCTTTTATCTCCATTAAAAGACTTGCTGTAAAATTAATCCAAGTTGATATAGCCATTTCCTGTATCGGATTTCTTCTGACGTTATCAATATTGCAAATAAAAATAGAGATTGAAACAAGATGTTGTAATGTCCAGGATATGAGCCAGATTCTGCTGCAGCTCAAATAAATATGAATTTGGCCTTTGGCTTTCATAAAAGCATGATAATGTCTCTATCTGGGCTGCTCCAACAGATAATATCAGCCTCCTTTGCTTCGCTTCTCAGTACTACCAGAATTGAAGAATTTAGACTGGTAGAAGAAATTTAACTCTGTTTCCTGAAGATTTGGGAGATTAAACCAAGTTGAAGTTCAGCAAAGCCTCAAACTTCATTTCCAGCTGAGACAAAACTCAAAAGCCTTTGTGCTTTGAAAGCTCTGACACTTGCCATGCTGGATGTTGGAATTACAGAAGTGAAACTCTTGAGGCAAGGGATGTCAAGGAGAGGACAGGGAAGAGTCCATATGGATTTGGCCAGGTCCAGGTGCTTCATCCCTGTTGTCATTCCTCCTTCCCAAGTCAGTGTTCCCCTGTTTTGAGATGGGCTTTTGTCAAGTGGGTTTGGGTGGTTTTGAAAGCCATACCTGCCAGTGTGGACCTCTTTCCCTGGCCTGGCTTCTCTCACCACTTTAAAGACCCTGTGGAGGATCAGAATTTCTTCAATCCACTGCATATGAAAGGTTCATCTGAGAACACATCCCATTAACTGCTGAGCAGAGGAGGGTGGTTGCCAGCTCTGGCAAACCTGAGCATCCCAAATGACCAAAAGATCACTTATTTAAAATTGTTTTTGAGTATCATTCATGCAGCTGGAGCCATGGGCTATAAAAAGAGGAAATTCACTGGGTAGGTCTCCTGGACACAGAACAGAGGATGGAAATGAGATCCAGCTCTGCTCAAGCCAGGGTTTTTCAGAGGAGATGTCAAGTATCTCTGTTAGCCATCATGCATCAGGATTGTGGGGCAGGGATGCTCCTGGACTTGCTGATGGCTTCCATCACCTTGCATCTGGTCTAGACCTTGCTCAGGCTTCTGGTGGGAAAATCATTTTCCAAAGCTTGGAAGCTTCTTGGAGATCCATCCTCACCCATCTAGAGTCACAACTTGAAGGCAGAAGGGATCAGGTTGGTGTTCCCACAGCTCTCTCTATGGATTTGGCTCACAGCAGGTGAAAACAGAGATGAATGTTTTTTAGCTAATTTATAAGTATATACAAAATAAAAAATAATAATCAAAACATTGGTGAGGGCTTGACCTGCTGGAAAGCAGCTCTGTGGAGAAGGATCCGAGAGCTTGGAGGGATAATGAGCTCCCCGCAAGCCAGCAACTGCTCATGGCCAAGAAGGCAGAGAGTCTCCTGGGGGCATTATAAAAAGTGTGGCCAACTGGCCAAGAGAGGTTCTCCTCCCTCTCTACTCTGCCCTAGTGAGGGCACATCTGGAGTACTGAGTCCAGTTCTAGCTCCCCAGTTGAAAAGAGACAGGGAACTACTGGAGAGAGTCCAGTGGAGGCTACAGAGATGCTGAGGAGCCTGGAGCATTTCTCTGATGAGGAAAGGCTGAGAGCCCTGGGGCTGTTTAGCCTAGAGAAGAGCAGCCCCAGAGGGGATCTGCTCAATGCTGCTCAGTAGCTAAAGGGCAGGGTCATGAAGATGAGTCCAGACTCTTTTCAGCGGTGCCCAGCGACAGGACAAGGGACAATGGGCACCAACTGCAACCTAGCAGTTTCCATCTGAAGATGAGGAAAAACTTTGTTGTGAGGGTGCTGGAGCCCTGGCTCAGGCTGCCCAGAGAGGTTGTGGAGTCTCCTTGTGTGAAGAGATTCCAAACTCACCTGGACATTGCAATCCTGGGCAAGCTGCTGTGGGTGACCCTGCTTTAGTAGGAAGGTTGAATTAAATGATCATCAGAGGCCCCTTCCAAACCCTACTATTTTGGGACTCTGTGATTCAGTGATTCTGTAATCCCTGAGGCAGGGGGAAGCCTTTTGAGAGGTTTATTTGCAGTAATTGGCTTTGGTCAGTTTTGATCTCAGTGTTTTGGCCCTGACAGCCCCCCTCACCCCACTCCCCTCACTTTAATTCAACTTTTTTTTTTTTCTTTCCTTAAAATAGGACACACCTGCAAGGAAGGCAAATTTCTTCAAGACATTCCTGATCTGGAGTGTATTAAAGCAATATTTTTGTTTTGTATTTTTGATGATTTGCTCCAGTGATAACATAATAGCATGATATTTTGCCTGGGACTGATTAAAACCTTCCTTTTGATCAGTGCAGCAGATTGAAGCAGTTGTTTATTACTGGACAAAACTCCAAGCAAAAGAAGGGAGGAAAAAAAAAGGCAGCAGAAGAAAGAATCAGCTCTGGATGGTTGTTGGATCTGCTCTTTGCAGAAGACAGAATCAGCTCTGGGTGGCTGTTGGGTCTGCTCTTTGGAGAAGAAAGAATCAGCTCTGGTTGGTTGTTGGATCTGCTCTTTGGAGAAGAAAGAATCAGCTCTGGGTGGTTGTTGGGTCTGCTCTTTGCAGAAGAAAGAATCAGCTCTGGGTGGTTGTTGGGTCTGCTCTTTGCAGAAGAAAGAATCAGCTCTGGGTGGCTGTTGGGTCTGCTCTTTGCTGGGGTATTTCCTTCCTGTTGGGAAAATTCTCTGCTCCAGCTGAGGCTGTGGTTGGGGAAGTGAGAGGAGGGAAGGACGATCCATCATGCTGATGGACAGCAGCTGAAAAGCCAGGCAGTGGTTGTTGCAGCCACACGTGTGTTGAGGAAAACTCATTTCTCCCTCTCAGAGAGGACACACCAGGCACCTGGCTCATAACTAAAAGAATTTCTATAACCAAAGATAATGTTTCCTGGAGAGGGTTTTCCTTTTGAGCTGTATCAATCACTGCACATTTCAAAGCTACCTGCATCCTAAAATGGAAGATTTATTAAAAAAAAAAAAACAAAACAAAACAAAACAAACCAAACCAACCAACCTTCCTTTTTTTAATTATTATTTATTTTTCTATTACCCAAAAGAAAGCAGCATGGCATCATTACAAACCTCTGACATCTGAATGTAAATGTGTTGTTTTGGTTTATCTCCAGCTCCTATGAAGGCTTTTGAGACTATGGATTTTAATTATAGGAATATTTTTAATAAAAATCCCCCTGATTTAACTGCTGGCAAGAGAAAAAACAATCAGCTCTGGCTCTGTCTCTCTGACAGAACCATTCCTCAAGTTCCACTCGCCACGTTCAGGCAGCTGTGACCAATAACCCACTCTGATATGAAATTAAAACGAACTGGAAATGTTTATGCTGCAAATGGCATGCAACACTTTCAGCAGATAACACCAGCTGAGCTTTGCCTTCAAAACGGGGGAGTTCCTCCTCTGAAACTTAATCTCTGCTTTCTTGCAGGCAGCAGAGATTGCTGCTCAGCCCACAGCCTCAGCCACACAACAGTATCTTCGTCAAAGAGGAATTGCTTCCATCTCGCCATCCCCAGGTGCCACTGGAAGCAGAGCTTTGTTTCATGTGGCCGGTCCCAGTTCCCGTGCTTACATCAGCGGATGCCTTGGCTCGACGGGACAGTCGGAGATGGATCTATTTTGGGGGCTTGTTTGCTTCCCCTCGACTTTTCCCTGCAGCCTGTTTCTAAGCTGCACGTTAATTCCTTGGCCGTGCCTTCGGTGTTCTTCACCACCCTCCAGCCCGTGACGCTTCAGCGTCTCAACCCTGCAGACTTATTGTTTGCTTGCACCGATCGATAAACGGAGCGAAAGCAAATTCCTCCCGGCTGCTAATTCCGAAGGGCTCCGTTCCCAGCCCCTGCACCTGTCCCGCGGTGTTTTCCTTGCAAGGAGACACTTCTGTCCCCGGGCAATGCCGGGGCTGTGCCGAGATGCCATGTGTCTGCTCTTCAGGACAGGGAGGGAGAGCCTCGGAGCGCAGCCGGGAGGAAGCGAGGGAGGCAGGGCTGCGGTCCGGTAATTTGTTTCATCTGTCCCTCCGTGTCCCCGCAGCGCGGGCTGAGAGAACCCTGTCAGTGTGTCCGAAGGGTTATGAAATGGCATCCCCTTAATTGCACAGAATCACAGCATGGTGGGGGTTGGAAGGGACCTCTGGAGGTCATCCAGTCCAGCCCCGCCTGCTAAAGCAGTCACCCACAGCAGGTTTTCCAGGATCACTACATCCAGGTGGGTTTGGAATCTCTCCAGAGAAGGAGACTCTCTGGGCAACCTGCTCCAGGGCTCCAGCAGCCTCACACCAAACAATTTATTCCTCCTGTTCAGATGGAACATCTTGGGTTCCAGTTTGTGCCCATTGCCCCTTGTTCTGTCACTGGGAACCACTGGCAAGTGTCTGACCCCAACATCTTGCTCCCCTCACTTTAGCTATTGATCAGCATTGAGCAGATCCCCTCTCAGTCTGCTCTTCTCCAGGCTAAACAGCCCCAGGGCTCTCAGCCTTTCCTCCTCACAGAGATGATCCAGGCCCCTCAGAATCTTCACAACCTCTGCTGAAATCTCTCCAACAGTTCCCTGTGTCTCTTGAACTGGGGAGCCCAGAACTGGTACTGGAGCCCAGTACTCCTGGTATGTCCTCACTATGGCAGAGTAGAGGGTAAGAAGAACCTCTCTTGAACTGCTGGCCACATTCTTCTTGATGCACCCCAGGAGACCACTGGCCTTCTTGGCCAGGAGGGCACATTGCTGGCTCAAGGGGAGCTTGTTGTCCACCAGGACTTCCAGGTCATTCTCTGCAATGCTGCTTTCCAGCAGACCAACCCCTAACCTGTACTGGTGCAGTCTGTGCATGTTTCCAATGCTGAAGCACAACTGATATGATTTTTACTCTGTGCTGCTCCCTAGATACCCCCACCATGTCCTGACGGTGGATCCTCATCCTTGCTGTGCCACTTCTGTCTTGCTGCCATGGGGCTGGAGGTCATGGCACTCAGATGGTCCCTGCAGGTTGCAGCAAGCCCTCTCAAAATCCCTAACCCTTACTGAGGACAAAGCTGCTGCCAAGCTGATACATGGTTTCTGCACCCAGCCACCCAGCTTCCTTCTGGGGCTTTAGCAGCATCCTCTCCTGCTGGGGTGCAGCTCTTGTGTTCTGCTGTCTTAGAGTCCCTGGTAGCATTTTTTCCATCCACAATGGTGTTAATTCCCTCTGGGATGATGAGAAAAAGAGAGTTCAACATCTTCTCTAGGACCAGGTCAGATCATCCTTTCATTTACAACCTTCAGTGTTGTTAATGAACTAATGTTAACTTCATAATTTGGTTATGAAATTCAATCCAATTGTTCATTAACTGGTTAATATTTATTATCCAGCAAATTTGTGCACTTTTGTTTTCAACTCTGTGTCCTCTTCCCTCCTTCCCTATCTCCCATCCCACCTCCTTGCTGAAGTAGTGGAAACAGTTTCTTCTTAACATTTGTGTTTTTATATTATTAAAATATTCAATACTGGTGGTATTGAGAGAGAATTATCCACAATTATAGCAAATGAAAGATAAAAATGGATTTCTTTGTTCAGAGGGTTAAAGCCAGAGGAAGCTTGCTTTGAGTTTGAAGTCAAGGCTCATTGATTTTAGCTTACAGCATTGATTTCTCCATAAAGGATTTTACCTTTATTTTGCCACAAAAGCCCACAGATTAATATTTTTCTGATTTATGTGCTTTGCCACTGTGGTTTCTGAGGCATTTTGCAAGAAAAATAATAACCTTGAAAGACCATCAAGGTGAGAGCAAGGACTGCTGAGAGCAGCCAGGGCCAGCTCACACCTTCCCTCACTCTGGCTTCCAGCACCGACATCAGCAGTTTGGATTTAAAACAACAATCAGAAAAACAGCATCAAAAGCACAAAGCAGAGAAAGCTGAGGAGCAGCAGAGAGGATTCCTTGTCCTGATGCTTTGAACTGAGGCTGGAAGCATCCATGGTGCTGCCAGGACCCTTTCACAGGGAGATCCCAAGTCTGGAATTGAGATTTAGGGAGGAATTTTGCTCCCTCCCGGCACACAGCCTGGCTCTGGAGAGCGGCAGCCATCTGGCCCCTTTGTTTTTCCAGTAACCTGTAGCCACCCAGCACATTTCCCAATGTGAGCTGGCTTCTCACACACCATTTGCCTCTTTTTCTCTTTCCATA
Source organism: Indicator indicator (assembly GCF_027791375.1). NCBI lineage: Eukaryota > Metazoa > Chordata > Aves > Piciformes > Indicatoridae > Indicator > Indicator indicator. The sequence goes on along the minus strand of NC_072026.1, from coordinate 3,730,906 downwards.
CATTTTGTTTTGGTAATCTCACTTTGTATTTTGCCTTGCTCCTGCTGCAAACCAAGGAGCTCCTCTGGGAAATCGCCTTGCTGCAGCCCTTTTTGTCTCCTTTTGGGCTTGTCTTTAAACCATTTTGATGCTGAAGGACTCTAGCAGAAGGCAGAAACAGGACCTGTTTCCTGCCTGTCTTGCCTTGATTTTTTTTTTCCCCATGGCATTTGTAAACGTGGGCAGATGACAGCCACTGTGGACTGAGTTGACCTCACACCTTGCACAGGTCACCTCCCAGATGCTCCTGGGCTGCAGATGGTCAGCACTGCCCAAAATCAAGCCCAGGGTGGGCAGAACTGAGCCAAACCACAGTGATGTTGGTGTTTCCTTCACTGTGGAGAGGGGTTGGAAGAGACCCTGCCTCAATTCTGCAAAGGTAGAGAGAAGCCCAGGGTATGGCTGCTGGGTTGTGTTTGCAGCCTGGCCAGGATCCAGACAAAAGCCAAAAACTTTAAGAGAAGCATCCAGGAATGGAGTAGAGAAGGTTTGGGTTTTTTTCAGTGCTCTCAGCTCTTCCTGGTTTCCCAAGCAGGAGAGGGAGCTCAGCACCTTCTGCTCAGAGGTGACCAGTGGCAGATCAGTGTCATCAGGGCTGCCCATCATGTTCTGCCCCTTTCTGCTGTAGTGTTGCCATTTCACCATGACAGAATGGTTTGGCTTTTAATGCACCAAATCAGAAGATTTGAAAATTGGATTGCTGTGAGTTATTCAATACTGACTTATTTGGTTCTGGCTGCTAGCAGGAGGACAGTCCCAAAGACAGTGGCTCTCATTAACCATTAATCAGGGGGGTTGGACTCAATGACCTTTAGATGTCCCTTCAAACCCAAAACATTCCCTGATTAATCCACTGATTAATGTTTCAGGAAGGTTTTCTGTCCTTTGCACTGCAGCATATTGCAGTGTGCTGCCTGTGACAGATCCATGGAGCATATTCCTGGGTGACTCCTGCTCATCTGGAAGAGCCATGCAGAAAGTCATGGCCTTTGGGCACTTTTTAAATTGCACTTGGATGCTCCTCATAACATGCTCCAGCCCAGGAGCTGCAGGAGACCCATCCCACACCAGGCACATCCTGTTATTGCCTGTCCCAGTCAATAAGCAGCTTTCTGAGCTGATTTCTAATCATCTGCTTCTATATGATGCTGGCTTGAGGGAAAAAAAACCTCACATCAACTTTGCTTAAATATTTCAAAGTGTTAGGAAGCATCACATCACAGAACCTCAGATACCCAGCATGGGAAGGGTTGCCCAGGATCATGTCCAAGTAGGCTTAGAATCTCTCTGGAGAAGGAATCTCTGCAGTCTCTCTGGGTAGCCTGCTGCAGGGCTTCAGCACCCTAATAGAAAAGTTTTTCCTCCTGTTCAGATGGAAACTCCTGGTTTCTGGTTTGTGAAAAGAGTCTTTTGCCCCCCAGCCTTTAGATATTGATAAACATTGATCAGATCCACTCTCATTCTGCTCTTCTCCAAGCTAAACAGTCCCAGGTCTCTCAGCCTTTCCTCCTCAGAGATGTTCCAGTCCCCTCAGCATCTTTGCAACCTCCACTGGACTCTTGCCAGCAGTTCCCTGTGTTTCTTGAGCTAGGGAGCCCAAAGCTGGACATCTTTAATTACCCCTCCAGAGAAACCCAGCCACCTCCAGACAGTGCCTGGAGAGCAAGGAATGCCATTTAAAGCAGCACAATGTCATTTGGGGGTGATTTTTTCCCCCCTCCCTGGCTGTTCGGAGCAATCCAGGCCGAATTAGGACCCTCACAATTGCAGCATAAATCTGGCTGGTGAGGGTAGGAAGCAGACTGCAGTGCGAGCTGTCAGCAGCTCCCTGTGATCTGACAGGGTCCAACAAATGCTTCCCCCACCCTGACCCCACCTGTCAATCAGCTTTAGGGGAGAAGCCCCTTCTCCCCTGCCTCTCAGCTGGCCGGCGAGCGGCAGGAGCCAGGCCACGGCGCTGATGAGCTGTCATTTATCATTATTTTGGGGAGGAAGGAGCCAGGGAGGCACTCCACAGCCTGAAGGTGCAGGCAGAGCAGAATTTGAGATGATGGGTGGGGATTTCCAGCGGCACAAATGGGAATGAGAGCCGGCTCTTTGCAGGCTGTACCAAAAATAGCTGACCAATTTCGATCCCAATTACCGCTCCGTTAGCCCCGGAGTATAATTCAGGAGTCAGCTTCTAAAATTTCAATCCGGGATCAAGAATAATATTCCACTTCCCCCCTCCACACCCCAAGTGATTTCCATTTCATAGGGGCTAATCTGGACTCCAACATGTGTTTTGGTGAGATACCAAAGGATGTGAATGTGCTAAAGAAAATACGTGGGGAAAGGGCTGTAGGGATGCCTAGGGAAAGGGCTGTGGAGGAGCCAGGTTAAGAGTTGTCACAGCTCTTTCTGACAAATCATTCTGTTTATCAGAGTAAAACATGATAAACAACTTATTTCATGTCTGCAGCACTCAGGAGAGTAGGAATCTCTCTCTTGCTGGAGCAAACATTCTTTCAGGTTCACAGTTCCTGCAGATGCCAACATGTGCAACACCTCCTCTTAAAGTCTCCAGAAATACACCAGTGTGAAACTCACAGCAGGGAATGGTTTTAGCCTTCCCACAGGCACCTCAGGAGCCAAGGACAGCAATGATGGTATTTGGTACGTAAGCAGGTTGTAAGTGCTCGGTGGGAGCCAAGCTTCTGGGGAGATGTTCAGGCTGCTCCCAGAGCAAAGAGCTCTTTGGTTGCACTGGAAGGCCACTGAGCTGTGCCTGTTTAACCTGCACAGATGTACAGAGAAGATCAGTGGTGCTGCTGGGGTTTACAAAAAGATTGTGGATTCATAGAATCACTCAGGTGGGAAGAGACTTTTAAGATCATCAAGTCCAACCATTGACCCAGCACTGCCAGGTCACCACTAAACCATGTACCTGAGCACCACATCTACACAGCTTTTCAATCCTTCCAGGACTGGTGACTCCACCACTGCCCTGGGCAGCCTGATCCGGGGATTGACAACCCTTTGGGTGAAAAAATTGTCCCTTATGCCCAACCTAAACCTCCTCTAATGCAACATGGGGCTGTTTCCTCTTGTTCTGTCACTTGTTACCTGGGAGAAACCACCTCACTCCAGCCTCCTTTCAGGGAGTTGTAGAGAGCAAGGAGGTCTCCCCTCAGCCTCCTTTTCTCCAGGCTGAACAACCCCAGTGCCCTCAGCCTCTCCTTGTCACTACAAAACACATGGAAGCTCACTGGTGACTAACTAGGGCTTTCTGTTCTCATCATTAACATCCCCTGCTTTGCAACAGAGCCTTTCACTTATTGATGTCTTTTAGCCCTTTGGATGTCTCAGTTACCATGAAGATCCTACCAACAGGCCTTGTGGAGAAGAAAGAGGATGCAAAAATCCCTTCACATTTATTCTCTGTTTTGGAAAGCACTCCCTTGCTTTAGGCTCTCAGTCAAGATTATCATTCTAATAACAAATTGCTTGAAGATCGAGTATTAAAAGAGACTACCTGAACTACCTGAGACTGACATGGAGATTCTCCATGTTAGAAGACGAGTCTCAGCCTCAGAGAGGAATTATTGGATTAAATGTAATTATTAAACAATGTTATTTAGATAGAACGTTAGAAATAGCATTATTTCTAGTGTTATGCAGATTCATATAATATTTACCTCTCACTTGGCCCATCTGTGAGCAATTCCATGCCATGTTTGATTTGAAAGGACAAACCTGAAGGAAGAGACTGACCCCTTGGGTGGGAAGAGGGGGATGGTAGATGTACAAGTCCACGCACGTGCTCTTCCAACAGCAAAACACTGATTTTCCAGCCTGTCACTGAAGACTCCTGGGGTTGAGAAACTCACTTTCAGGATCTTTGTCCACCCATAGATCTTCCTGCAGCTTTGGCTCACCCCTCCACGAGCAGTGGACAGCACACCAGGTGCCCCTTCCCCAGGCCGTGGGCACCTCCCGTTTGCCATCGGAATGATTCCTTCATTACTTAATCAGCTGTAATTATCTCCTGGAGTGAATTCTGTTGGTGCATCAGTTTTCAAACACAACAGTCAGGTTTTTTATCAGCCGTGTCTATTTAATTTCAGCTGATTAGCACAGGGCCTAGCAAGTGGCTTAGACCAACAGTGTGTCACTGCCCAAGCATTCTGTAGGTAAGGAGAAGACACAGAGCAGTGCACATGTTGCTTTGTCTGCATTAATCTATTTACATTGTAATTCTTCAACTGTTTTTAATGGCTGCTTCAGCTGGAAGCGATTAGTTGGCCAAATGAAAGCCACATTTCTCACTTGGTGTGCTGGGAAGGTTTGGAGCTGTTGTCTTTCTCTTGCTTTTTTGCTTCCCAAATCAAGACGGACACCGTGCATGAAATCTCACTGAGGGAGCGGAGCCCTGCTCCCCCCTGTTCACCTTGCAGCCAAACACTTGGATGGGCCACAAAAATGGGGGAGGTTTGGAGCTGATCTCTGCAGCGTGGCTGTCAGCACCGTGCTGGCTTGGGCTGCTGGAGCTGACCCAGCAGCTGGGCTTCAGAGGGAAAGCTTAGGTCAACTCTGAAAGGAGGAAAAGAGAAGGGAAGGCACTGGAGACATAGGGCAGGACTTTCTGGTCTGATCTGCATGGCCAGCAGCATCGATGCTGTGAGGTGATGCCTGCCTTGAGGGAAGGGATGGCTTTAACCCAGCAAGAAGCTCACAGTCCTAGACAGGTTTCCACATCCCAGGGGAAGTGTGGGGTGAGCAGATGAAGGTTTGGCTGAGGAGGAGCTGAATGTTCCTGCTTACCTGCAACAGCAGCATGGAGTCACCTCTGCTGTATTGCCTGGTATGATGAGAGCCATGCTCACTGCAGAGCCCCTCCTCAGAGAGTATTATATAATAACAGTTACTTAAAAATAAACCCATGCCTTTTCTACCCTAAATCGTTCTATGCTCTTCATGCTATCTCCTTAAGAGGCAAAGAAAGCAGAGCTCTGCTGTGCCCTCCAAAACATCCTGCAAACTGGTACCCAGGGTACCAGCAGTCTGGGAAGGTGGACACGGGGAGGAACCACCCAGAGAAAACAAGGTTTTAAATCTCAGTCTGCTGTGGCAGTGCCTGTAAGGGCTGTTGGAGAGGTTTCAGTGTAGGTTTGTTGGGCTCAACACATTTCCTTTTCATTTCAACGATAAAATAAAACTCACATGGGGTATAGCCCAGACCCAGTCTTCACTGAAGTCAATATTCAACCCAAATAAATCAAACCTTTGCATGGATTTGCTCCTGAGGAAGCACGTATCCGGTCCTACAGCAAAACAGGGTGAAGAGAAGGCACAAACCCAAAGAGAGCAGCCCAAATGGAGAGCTTTCTGCCTCCATCCGTCTATCACAGCCCGAGAGCTCCTCTGGTGTCTGTGTGTATTCAATTAGCCAACCTGTGGCATCTGCAGCTCATTACATGCTCTGGCTGAACGGGTACGGAGTCGGGTTGCGACGAGGCAAAGGTCAGAGGAACCTCCAGCCTGCATTTTGCCAGCAGTTGATTATCCAGATAACAGCCAACCCTCCAAAAGGCTGGGGGTCTTCAGGACCCTATCACAGGAGCAAAAGAAAGGCAGATAGCTAATTCCTCTGCGCTACTTGCAGCCCCGAGAGTCTGAAAGTATACATTTTGCTTATAGTAAACTAATTAGCAGAATGATAATAGCAGATGGACAAAAGTAGAGTTTTGTTTTGGTGGACTAGTCTGGAGTGTGTGTGTGGGGGAAATCAGTCTGCTATGCATATAAGCCAAGTGTTCAATGCACCTTCTTGGGCTGAGCTTATCGATGCAGGCCTTGGACTACTGAGAGTTGTGCTGTGTTTTTGATGCTGATATCAACAGTTTGGGAATTTTGAATTGTGTTGTATATTTAGCTGCCTTAAGGACTGATTGGAATGTGCTGCCCAGGCAGGTGGTTGAGTCACCAACCCTGGATGTGTTTAGAGATGGCTTGGATGTGGTGCTTGGGGATATGGTTTAGGGGTGAACCGTGCAGAGTAGGGTTATGGCTTGGACTTGGTGATCCTGAAGGTTTTCTTCCAACCTGAATGCTTCTGTGATGATTTCTGTGATTTGAAAGCCTGTAGCTGACATTTCTTACAGCCTGGGGCAGCGATGCAGAGCTGGTGCTTGGCTGTAGCCTCCTTGCTTCACCACATCTTGCTCTTAATATATTGCCCAGCATTAATCAAGCAGTTTAGAAGCATCCTCGCTCAGTTGTGCAAAGCAGAGCTCCGATGATTTAGTGTCAGATTCTTTCAGCTCCTGCTAGACTCCTGTTGTTCTTTCATGTGGGTAGCAGGGGTCAGTGGCGGCAGGGGATGCCTGCTTTCACTTTGTCTCACATTTGCTGCTGTCACTCTGCTGCTGCTCTGGTCCCTGCAGCGCGGCAGGATGTGTTCATGCTCACAGCCCTAGATGCTAATTGATTTTCGGGAGCCCATTCATCAGTTAAATTTAGGAGATCACCCACCAGGTTTGCTGTTCACTGTCAAAGGTAATTCAATTAAAACTCCAGAAGTGTGACTAACTCTTGGCTGGTAAAGATGTTTAGCAGCTGTGTTGCTGTATCTTCTCCATCCTATTGTGTCTGTGAAGCAGCCCTGGCATGGCATGCACCGAGCCGTGTACCTTGGCTGATTAATGTATACAACAGCTCTGCAGCAGTGCCAGAAATTAAGTCCAAATGGCTTTGGTATGCAATGACATGCAAATGTCTCAGTGTAATAGCTGCAGCAAAGAGAAAAGCCTTAAAGGTGTTGAAAGGCAGCAGTGGCTCTGATGGTTGAATTCACTCCTGCATCTATAGGGGTTTGGGCTTTAACAACTTTCAAAAGAATCAGATTTGAAAGGCTGGCCCAGATGAGCCTTGGGGTCCCTTCCAACCTGGCCTTCTGTGATTCTGTGAAATCCAGATTTTCAGGTCCACTCATAGTTTGGGATTTCCTCATTCCTACTCATAAATACCTCCTTTGCCCTTAGCTCATATGAAAACCATCCAAGGTGACTGCATCCTGGGGCTGAAGCTGTGTATAAATCAGGCAGACATGGCAGCTCTTGTGGAAAGATGTTTCTATCAGACCCAGGAGGCAGGGGATGCTCTGCTGAATTCCTCTGGGCTGACAATCCAGGCTTTGACTCTTCTCGTCTGCTGGCATTGGTGGCTCATGTGTGGTTTGGTAGTAATTAAGCTACCCTGGGACAAAATGGTGTGTCTGCTTAACAGATTAAAGGCAAACATTATCTGACAAGCACAGGTAAACAAGACACACAGCGCTCAACCTTTCACCCTTGAAGACCAAGGTTCACATCCCACTAGGGCACAAATAAACAGGGGACTGGACTCTCCCCAATCGCTGCTGGAGAGTTTATATTCACTGTGAGACTATTGTAGAGCCTGACAGGCTTGTGAGCCACAGGGATGGCAGAGTACTGGTGAAATACAGGCTTGGAAGGGGCTGGGAGGAGAAAGAAAGTCCCCAAATCACTCCTGTACAGAAAGCAGCATTGTGTTTACTGGCAGTAAGTGCCTAGAATCCCCCCTGTAACAGTAACTCTGTGCTGAAATGGGGAGTTTCTAACAGCAACCACTCCAAAGCTCCCACTTCATCGACTTACCCTGCAAAAAGCAACCCCCACACCATCATTTCTTGAGTTCCATGTGGCTGTAGAAATGAGATCCATCAACCCCCCAGAGCACCAGTCTTCCTCCCCATCTATTAGAGAGCAGGAGGAGGGATACCTGTGCTATTTGGTATATAGTATCCTGAGAAAACATCCAGGGTTCCTAAATATCATCATGAACAGCTTGGGAATACCTGGGCTGTTAAATACTGTAAGCATAGGCTAAGGGAAGCTGTAAAGCTTCACCCAAAGGATTCCGTTTGAAAGAGAACCCAGACTACTCTCCTTGCTGCTTCAAACACACTACACATAAGACAAAACAGGTTTGGTACACATTAACCTTTGCTCTACAGTGTATTTTTTTACACATCTGGATGAAAAAGATGCTGTTAAATGTACACACCAACACTTCTGATGTCTTTACCAACAGGATTCTCTCTGCAGAAGAGGTTGTTTGAAGAAAACATTTTTGCATGGATACATCAAGTTTTTAGTGGTGGTCAAAACCAGCAACATAACTGGATAGAGATCAGCTTTGAGATAGGGTAGCTGCCAGGAGCCCTGGGTTTGTGGTGTTGTTGCTGTGGAGTCTCTCCCTTCTTCTGGCATTAATAAATTAAGGCACCTGCCACACAAATCAGCAGAAATCTGGGAAATCATTATCACTTCCATGTGGAAATGCTGCCCATCACAGAGGAACAAATGGGGTATGAAGCCTACATGGGACTTTAAAACAAAGGTTCTGTTTGTCAGATTACCAGAGGAGAAGCTGATCTTACTGTTATGGACTTATCCACTTCCAGGTCATATCAATTAGTTACAGCAGGCTCTTGGAGACTGGAACTAATTTACAACACTCTGAACAGGGCTGCCTGCTTCTCCTGCATGTTTCCAGTGAATACTGAGGCTTCAGACTGGTGCCTGGAACTGCAAAATCACCAGAAACAGAGCTTAATAGTTCCAGTATTAACCCATTTTGCAAGAGACAACAAAGTGCTGGCTGCAATAAGAACAGAGTGAAGTATCTTGTTACAGAGACTCCAGGATGATGTTAAATCTTTGACAGAAGGAAAAATCTCAAAAAGAAAAATTAAATTACAAAAATATTGAGTGCCTTGAAAGGCAGTTTGGAAATGTTTTACTCTCCCTGACAGCTCGTTTTGACAGAAATTGATTGCAATGAGGAATTACAAATCAGATAAGAAGGGAAATTAAATGAAGCTGATTATTATCCTGCCTGATCCACCTATTAGCTGGTGTGGAAGGCTTAGTGCTTTCACACCAGCACTTGCACTCAGAATTAACAAGTTTAGACCATCCTAAACAAGGTGCACAAGTTGTCTCCTCAGTAAATCACCTTTTAGATTATAAAGATGTCATATTTAAGGACTTTTATCCTCCCCAATCACCCTTGCCTAGATCAGAGTTTGCAAGCAGCCTGTCTGCTCTGAGATGCTCTGGTTCTGGCTGCTTCTCGTAGAGTCACAGAATGGTCCAGGCTGAAAGGGACCTCCAAAGCTCATCCAGTCCAACATCCCCACAGCCAGCAGGGACATTCCCAACTACAGCAGGTTGCCCAGGGCCTCATCGAGCCTCTCCTTGACTATTTCCAGGCAAAGGACCTCAACCACCTCCATGGGCAACCTGTTCCAGTGTTCTACTACTCTCATAGTAAAGAACTTGTTCCTAACATCCAATCTAAATCTGCTCTTCTCCAGCTTAAAGCCATTGTCCCTCATCCTGTCACTGCACGCCTTTGGAAACAGACTCTCCCCATCCTTCTTGTAGCCCCCTTCAGGTACTGAAAGGCCGCTACTAGGTCTCCCTGGAGTCTCCTCTTCTTCAGACTGAACACCCCCAGCTCCCTCAGCCTGTCCTTGTAGCAGAGGCTCTCCAACCCCTTGATCATTCTCATGGCACCCAGCACTGTTGGAGGACTCTAGAAAGCTTTCCAAAGAACTAGGGAGACCTGGGATCCTGTTGCATGTTGGTTGTCTCCCTGGAAGCATGGATCACAGCTGACTCAGCATGACTTCCATAATGAAGAGCAGCAAAAGTCAGGTGAGAGCCTGCAAGGCTCACTCACTGCATCTTCATCCAACTTAAACCACCTCCACTGGCACTTGAAATCAGTTGCAGATTGCTCACCTCAGCCTCTCTTGCAGCAGTCATGGAGAGAGCTGCTTCTGATACAAGCAAGGCCACTGACCCTTCTGGGGCTTTCACTGGAAAACCAACATTGCTTGACAGGAAAAAAAAAAGAGCACTGAGCAGTGTGGTGGGTTTGCTCAAACCAGGCTCTGCCACAGCTGAAAATGAAGCCAAAAAGTACAGCACACGACACAGAGAACCCTGAAAGCAGAGCAATCAAATCAGAGGGGAGGCTGAGGGGAGACCTCCTCACTCTCTACAGCTGTCTGAAAGGATGTAGAGGTTGGTGCTGGTCTCTTCTCACAGGTAATTAGTGATAGAACAAGAGGGAAGAGCCTCAGATTGTATCAGAAGAGGTTTAGACTGGACATGAGGAAAAATTTTGTTGCGGAAAGAGTGGTCAGACAGCATGGTCAGACACTGGAACGTGCTGCCAGGGAGGTGTTTAAAGGTGGTTTGGATATGGTGCCTGGGGATATGGTTTAGGGGTGAACCTTGTAGAGTAGGGCTCAGGGTTGGACTTGGTGATCCTGAGAGTCTTTTCCAACCTGAATGATTCTGTGATATCTCAACATGGGAAACACTTACACTCTGAGGTTGGGATTTTCTATTACAACTCATTTTCCAGCAGTGCACAGCATGTGTTTCCTTCTGTAGCAAACAATTTTCACAGGTCTAAACCACAACAATGGCTCACGAAACCCACACTAGAAATTACACAACTTACTGCAAGTTTTAAGCAAAGTTACTATCAGTAGTAGTAGACCTCCAAGTCCCAAACTAGCACCTAAAGACAGCAGTGTTTTGAAGTGGATTTAGTGAAGATCTCTGGGTGCTGACAGCAATCAGCTGATGACCCTGTGCACAGTGCTCCCAGAACAGGATTCTTTTAGCCAAGGATCAAAGCCCTGACAGGGATATGCCCTACAGAGCTTTGCTGCTGCCCAGAAACAAAGGTTCTGCAGGACAGTTTCTTCAACCAGCCATGAGGACTATGAGAGCCCTCTTTAGCCTAAGACTTCAGAAAAATAGCTCTTTATGTAGGACCTATGCAAAAGCAAAGCCAGAGGCTCCCTCTGCTGGACCACACACAACAGCAGGGGAACCTTAAATCAAAGTTCACAGAATCACAGAACGTTAGGGGTTGCAAGGGACCTTGAAAGATCATCTAGTCCAACCTCCCTGCCAGAGCAGCTCCATGGAGAAACTAAAAATATCCAAACCCACCCCATCCCTCTATCAGTTTTCCACTTGCCCCCTTGTTGTACACAGAATCACAGAACGGTTTGGGTTGGAAGGGACCTTAAAGATGATCTGTCATGTGCAGGGGCATCTCCTGCTGGCAAGGCAAGAAAACCTTTTCAGCTGCTTGAGCACACAGGACACACTTTGGCCTCCCTCCCAAATTAAGCATGAAAAATATCATTTAAATACATTATATTTTATATTGCTCCACTTAGCTACTCCTTCAACTGCTGCCCCAAAGCTTTTTCCAACAGTACCCACTTCACTTTCTTGTCTTCATAAAGTTTTCTGATTACTTTCTCACAAGATATGATCATGATACCTGCTTGTGTGTGTCCATGGATTGATGCCCCACCAGGGCAGAGTCAGGGAACAGCCTGGGCACAGATCTGAGGCAAGTTGTCTGTACAATTTTATTTACCATTACAGTTCCATTTACAAAGTGTCCCATACAAGTTCAGCAGCCTTCAAACGAGCTCTACCAGAGATACAAAAGGTATTCTCTTCTCTATACACATCACCAGCTTCAGAATTTATTTCTGTACACAGTTGATTCTATTTAACAAAACATTACTATTTTTTTTTTGGCTCTGAGGATCTCCATAAAGGCAACTTGATCATTTTTATCCCACTGCAATCAAGGAAGTTAATGTTCATGTTTATCCCTCCCTCTCCTTACATCTAAAGCTGTTCATGGCTTTCAAGGTTTGGAATTCAAATGAAGAGTAACACCACCATACACCAGCAGTTTCAGCAACCAACGGGGAAAAAATATTAAAAAAAAAATACAGATTGAGCAAACTAATCTTGCAACATTTCAGGCAATGTTTCACTTTAGATATGCCTGCTCAGAAGCATAAATATTGAAATATTATCTGGCCATAAGGTTACAGAAGAGCACACTCCATTTATTTCACATGAAATGAACTACAAACACAATCAACTTACAAGAAACACGAGCAAGGAAGGACTGGGGAGCTAGAGCTGCTCAGAACAAATGCTTTGAGGAGAGTTTGAATGGGGGGAACACATGGACCAAATACTGCTTTACAAGTACCTTCCAGTTTTAAGCATCTCTAAAACACTTGAGGAAAATATATAAGACATACAAAATGTAACTGTTAAAACTTCCTGAAAGGCAGATCTTGGACACAAACATCTAAAACAGGGAAGAAATCCTTTTCCCCAGGAGAGGGCAGGAGATCTACACACACAAGTAACCAACACAAAATCCTGGCCCTCTTGGAACATGAAGCAATTCAAGAGTTAAATCAGCAGGGTAAAAATTCACTGTTTCAAACATTTGTTTCTTCCTCCCAGCCAAGGAATCCTGCCTAGCTCTTTGCACCATAGTACCACAGAGGTAACATTAATTACATCAACCAAGCTTTTAAGTTCAGTTGTTAATCTCTTTTTAAAATGACAGCGGAAATCCATTCTGGTGCTGGAGTTCACAAGCCTGGGATAAGATCAAGACCATGGAATGGGCTGTGTGTAGTCAGCAGAACAAGCTTCTTTATTTAACATTTACTTTGCAGCAATCCAGTTTCACCTCCCTATATTTTAAATCCCTCCAGAGCCCCAAGGCTCACAGCAAGGCAACATGCTCAGAAAAATCAACCTGCTGGATCCTGAATTGCTATCACCCCCTCAGACAGGCAAAGAACTGCCAGGATCAGGCTGAAAGCACCATCATCTTCAACAATAAAATAAACCAATTGAGCTTGGTATCAACACTGAAAACCTCAGTACTTTATGGTACAGCTCCAGAGTAAACTCAGAGGTCCATTTATGACACCACTAGGTTTCCAATCCTGTCACGATATGAGTAACTGAGTATCCAAATGAAGTTCAGCAAGGCAAAGGCACACACACAAGCAGTTAACCACAGCTGTGGGTAACCTGGTTGCATAGATCCACCAGTATGGTTTGTTATGATGTTCAGGAGGAGCTAGAAGGGAAAATAAAAATGCAGTCTCCAGCTCCTTTCCCAAGATGTTTGAATAATAATTGTGAAGGATTATACTAAGAGCACAGCTGTGAGTCCATGGTTTTGAAACATCTTCCAAACTTTCCTGCTTACAGGAGGAACATTTAAATGTGTTTCAAAGAAACTGCACTGGAAGTCCACATAAACAAGTGAAAAGAGCACATCTGAAACAAACTGTTTTAGTTTAGGCTGCCAATGGGAAAGAGACAGTTCCACAACATTTTAGGTTGTTTTGTCTATCTTTTTTTTTTTTTTCTCCTTCCAGTAGCCTTAAATACTTCAGTATGTAACATCCTGCTAAACCTTCATCTAAGTAACTCATTCAAAACATGGCTGGAAACTGCTCTGAAATGCCTCTTCATTTTTGCACACTTTCACTGAAAAAATCCTGCTTGACTAAAAAAAAAAAAAAAAAAAAAAAGAAGTATTTTTGCTGTTAAATATTGCACTGGAACATCCTTGTGATCCTGAACACCAGTGAATTAAGAACCAATTCCTAGTGTTTCACACTTTTCTATCAAGATAAAAAAAAAACAAAAGAGCCCAGAAAAGGAATGTTAACATCACTGTTCATCACCACACATCACAAGGAGGCTCAGCTGCAAATTTCTACAACTATTTACTTCACAACCTCACTGAGTCTGAAGCTACTGAAAGCAGCTGGCAGATTCTCTTCCTGTGCAGAAAGAGATGACTAAACTTGTAATATTTTAAACAAAATGTTATTTATCTGCAACATCACACCTTTGAAAAGTAAAGCAGCTGTTCTTCATCCAACACAGCACCCTCTGACCCAGCTGGCCTATGCTACTCACCCACTTCTCACCTGCTGTACCCTCCTATGTGGAAGAAGGGTGGGGAAAAGGATCACAAGACTTCTCCTTAACTATTAAAAAGTGACTAGATAAAAGCAAAGGTAGATGGAGGAATGGAAAAAAACAGCTTCAGTTACTTCATATAAAGCTTCTTAGCTTAAATCTATGGAAATGGATAGTCCTGATCAGCAGGAACTATAACGTTGGTAGAACAGAGGAGTCAGTGACATAAATGGCTGTACCCCAGGACACTGAGGAGTAACAAAGAGAAGCTACATCACTTGACATTAAACAAGGAGCAAGCTGCAACACTCAACAGAACTGACAAAGAGTTGAAAAATAGGTTTTATTCCTCCTGTACTAAGGTGGTGACACCATACAAGTTCCCAGATACATGGAAGCAGCTTTTAGTAACTTGATTTTTTAACTGAAAGTCCAATTTCAACACAATTACTCTAGCTGGAAAAGACTAAAAACCTCAGACTGAAGCCCATTTCTTTAAGTCCATGAAGTCCACACTGGCCACCTTTGCTTGTTCCAGGAGTTTGGCTGTGTCAGAAAGTTATCTACAACTATCACCTGAACTGAACACATCAGTTCTCCACCACAAACAGTTCTCATAATTTAAAAAAAATCACTTCATAATTTAAAATATCAATGGCAACCTGCTTCTCCTTCAGCTAGAATGCACCACCATTACTAGCTGACTCAGAATGTCAACTTGATTCTGAGAAAAAAAAAGCTTGCCAAAAAATATATCAACTTCAAAATGTACAGAAAAAGGACATTAGAGAGCTGATATTTTTGAGTCACTTATAATGTATTTTAGAAAGAGTAGCAAGCTTGAAGTAGAGTACCCTACATTACAAATATTCAGACACCACAGCCATACTGGATACACTTTCCTAGTGTATCAAAGGGTTAGGTACAGAGAGGGCATTATGAAAGCAGGTAGAGAGCTGCAGCTCTGTTAGACTTGATCACGTAGGCGGGCCAGTCTCTGAGACAGCTCATCCTGCAGGGTGCAGAACACACAGAAATCAGCTGTCAGTAACATGGGAACTGATCTCTGCACAGCTCTGCAGTGGGCAAGCAACCTCACATCCAGCTGACAGGATGTTATCTCACACTGCATCATAGTATGGGCTGGCTTGGAAGGGACCTCCAAAGGTCATCTAGTCCAACCCCCTGCAGTCAGCAGGGACATCCTCACTACAACATGTCCAGAGCCCTGTTGAGCTTGACATTGAATATATCCAGGGATGGGGCCTCAATCACCTCCCTGGGCAACCTGTTCCAGTGTTCCACTACCCTCAAGGTAAAGAACTTGTCCTAACATCCAATCTAAACCTCCTCTCATTTCAAACCATTGCCCCTTGTCCTATCACCGCAGGCCTTTGGAAACAGTCCCTCTGCAGTCTTCTTGTAGCCCTCTTCACGCTGAACAACTCCAGCTCCCTCAGCCTGTCCTCATAGCAGAGGCAGAAGCCTTAACAAGATTTGCCTAAGCCCCCAAGAATAGTTGTGCCAGGTAAGACCAGAGATCCATACAGTTATCTCCAGTAGTGGGCAGATAGGAAGGAGTTTCAGATCACAGCACACAGAGACAGGGCTTGTTTGGGTTGTTTGTTTTAAATGTCTCATCTTTATAAGTGCAAATCAGCTCCAACAAAACTACATGTTTATGTGGATGCAGCCTTGGCTGACCAAGGCTGGTCTGTTTTAGGGGGCTGGGCACAAGGTGAAAATTAATTTCAGAGAATGTGGGATACTTAGGGTAGTTAAGACAAGGTTCTCTAAAGCCTTCTGCACAACAACAAGATGACAGAGAAACTGTTTTCTTTAAATTCCCTTAACTATAGCCCCCTGGAATGGAGAAAGCAACTCACCAAAAGATCTGTGCAAACTTAATGTTAGGAGTTAATTACACTCAAGAAACTCTACGCTCTTAGCTTACAGCAAAATGGGATGCTTTGCACTAACCCCAAAAGATCTTTCACACATTCAAAGGGAAAAAACCCAAAGGCCTTGTGTATCCTATGGCAGATGGCTGGACTCACATTTGGAGCAAGTAGAAGAGTCAGCTGTTTGGAAGTGTGAAATAATCATGCAAACACATACCTGAAACATCTAAGCTTTGTGGATTTACTAAGCAGACAAATGTATTGTTAAAAGCATTTTGACTGCAAGATGGCTTCAACTAATTTCTATTTCTTTTGGACTGCTGAAAGTTAACTACAATTTAGCAAGCCTGTTTTGACTAAGGGAAGCATCAATTCTCAAACCACAAAACTGAACCTAACACTTACCTGTTCTGCTGAGGCAACACTTGTACCAACAGAACCTGTCTGTCCCTGAGGTAGTTCCATGTTCAGATCAAGACTGATAGGAGAAAACAGAACAAAAATCCAAGTCAGGCATGCATGGTTAAATGAAGAAGCACAATAACTGACAAGAAAAGGAAACTTATGCATCACCAAGAAAGCAAGTAAAATACCCTGAAGTATTTCAGGAGATCCCAAAAAGCTTAAATATGTTATGACAACTTGGTTTGCAACATCCAGCTTGTGAGAGCACAACTGCAAAAAGTGTTAATGTGGGGAAAGAAAGAAAAGGAGGAAAAGCATGGAGAAACCTGGATAGGATTGCTAATCCCAGAATCCCAGCATGGTGGGGGTTGGAAGGGACCTCTGGTGATCATCTAGTCTAGCCCTCCTGCTAAAGCAGGGTCACTCACAGCAGGCTGCTCAGGATCACAGTCTCCAAGCAGGTTTGGAATCATCCCAGAGAGGGAGACTCCACAACCTCACTAGGCAGTCTGCTCCAGGGCTCCAGCACCCTCCCACCAAAGACGTTTCATGTTCAGATAGAACCTCCTGGGTTCCAGTTCATGCCTGCTGCTCCTTGTTCTATCACTGGCTGCCAGTGAAAAGAGATGCTAAAGCCAATCTGAGTGGATAATGCAATGCTTTCCTGACATGACAAGTGACATGATTTCAGGCTTCTCTGCACAACCATCCTGCATCTTGATATTCACAGCAGCTTTGCATGAAAACAGAATGAAATGATGGCAACTAAGCTAATTATGAGAATGATGTCCAGAGGTGAAAGGAAAATGTTGATTCTTCTCTGCTTCCAAAAGACAGACATGTGTAAACCAAGGGGCTCTGATATTCAAGTTAACCAGAAAGGGCTGCTGGAACCAAGATTTACATATCAGAGATGGTCACTCAAAATGTTACTTACCCTGCTTCATCTGCCATTTCCTGTAGGAGCATATCCACTTGGTTCTGGAATAAACAAAACAAAACTGATTGTTGCATATTGTAGTTTAGCATAACCTCATTTGTTAAATCTTGAGAGAACAGAACTTAAGTTGGAAAAAAATAACCAATTTAATAAAACTAAATGCCTTTTCCAGAACACTTTTGAGCTTAACCACCAGAGGGCCCTGCATGAACTCAAAAAACGAAGAGTAGAGGTTCTCAGCCTTGTTAAAACCCATTAATTGGGCTCTAGCCTCTGAAACAACTCTTCAAAGAATGAAAATGATCTGTAAAAAACCCTACTTGACTCTTTCAGGTGTTGATTATTAGCTACCAAAACACTTCTTTGCAGAGGATGGAGAAAAGCTGATCTCCAGTAGATCTGGGTTATTGGATTTGGGTTCAGGTTTATTTTATTGACAAAATACATTTTCTCTCTCAAACCTTGTGTTGGAATCAGATATTCAGCTCCTTGTGTAACAGCAACAGCACCAGGGGATAGGCGCTAGGACTTGTTAACTATGCTAAACACTGTTAAAGATTTGCTTTAATAAACACATGTCCATAAACTGGAAGTAGGTAATTAACAACCTTCCCTTTGCATATACTACTGAAATGTGGTGGTGACTAATGCACTTTTGTTAGCATCAAAGAGTTGGAACTATTGACTTCCTCATAGCATATCTGTGCTTTGATAATTAATGCTGCAGTGTCTTCTGCTTCAGAAGTTCATTAAGAACTCATCAAAATGCTGCTTGTTGAGTAGGAGGGTTAAAGTTCAAGACAGAATGTATGCTGTAAGAGTGAAATAGATTAAAATACATCTATGTGATCCTCTCTACTTGTGACTATTATTTGAAATGGACTCTTCACCACAAAGAAGCAAAAAGGAAAAAGGCTCCAGTTGCTGCTGTGTCTCAGAAGAGGTAGAAAGAAGAGAAGTGGACATTTCCATACAGTTCAGACAGGGATTGTCTTTTAAAGCAGATGGCCTGTTCTTACCTGTGGCGTTGTTAGTGTAGTAGTGTTGCTCATTGTGTCCTCCATCTGCTGTGTCTGAACATCCAGAGTTTCAAACTGATGCTCAAATTTATCCATTAGTGCAGAGATCTATAAAAAATTAGCAGCTGAATCAGTGATCTGCAGAAAAATTCCAACTGGCACAACCAGACTCATGCTACAAGTGCAAGCAGCTTCTGGAGATCAGGACCTTGTCTCCTTTCCTTCCCAGTGTCAGTTTTGAAGTTGATTCAACACTGCAGTCCAAGCAGGTCAGTCAGGGCTGATTCCAGTCAAGGTCTGACCATCTCCATTTATGATGGCATCACAACCACATCGGCCAACTAATCCCAGGATCTACCAACCTCATGACAAAACCTTTTCACTTGATTGGAATCCCCCTTTGTAAAACGCACCCATTACCCTTTTTGCTTTTGATGTGCAGCAAGACCATTTTTGGACTTGATCTAGGAGGTCTTTTCCAGCCTTACTGATTCTACAATTTACCTTTTCCAAGTTCATGCTCTTCAGTGTGGCATCCATAGACTTAACTACCCCTGCCATCGACTTTGTTACCTGAAAGGAGGCAAAGGAAATTAGTACAAAGAAAGAAGAGCGAGCAGTTTCCTACCAAGCTCTCTTATCTCTAACCACAGAGAACAAGCTCTGGCTGAAGAGCAGTACAGTAGTGTACTTTAAACTACCCAATCAAGAAAAGGCTTCTGGAGTCACAGGTCCTAGAAGAGGAGCAATATCTATCTTCCTAGTAACAACAGGACCAGAGAAGGCCTCAAGTTGCACCAGGGGAGGTTTCGGTTGGATGTTGGAAGAAACTTCTTCACTGAAAGGGTTCTCAAACACTGGAACAGGCTCCCCAAGGAGGTGGCAGAATCCCCACCCCTGGAGGTGTTTAAAAGATGCAGGGATGTGGTGCTATGAAACAGGGTTTAGCCCCAAATTTGGCAGAATGAGAATATGGTTAGACTCAATGATCTTAAAGGTCTTCTCCAACCAAACCAATTGCATGATTCTATGATCTTTACAAAATAATCTCAAGTGTAAGCAACAAAACATACTGAGTAATGACAGCCAACAGAAATCACCAGCTACAAATCACAGTCTCACAGTATATAAGAGGTTAGAAGGGACCTGAAGACATCATCAGCTCCAACCCCCCTGCCAGAGCAGCATCACTTAGGGTAGTCTGCACAGGAATGCATCCAGGTGGGTTTGGAAAGTCTCCAGAGAAGGAGACTCCACAACCCCCCTGGGCAGCCTGTTCCAGGGCTCTGTCACCCTCACTGGAAAGAAGTTTCTCCTCATGTTGAGGTGAAATCTATGTTCTAGATTGAACTCGTTGTTCCTTGTCTTATCACTGTGAACCACTGAAAAGAGCCTGGCCCCCTCCACTTGACACCCACCCCTCAGATATTTATAGACATTGATCAGATCCCCTCTGTCTTCTCTTCTCAAGACCAAATCATAGCAAGCTATTCCAAAAAAAGCAGCTGCCAGGAGGATTCCAGTTCCTGATTTACTATTGCTGTATCTAAAATCCAGACTGAAACTTTTCAGCTCATTACAGACAGAAATAAGCCACTTTTAAGAAGATCATCCTTGCACCAGATCTGTGAAAATAGACTTACTTACCTTGCCCATTGTGACTGCAGTCTGAACTCTTGCTGCAACAGCATCTACCCTGGCACTCATACGCAGGAAGTTGATGGCTTGGTTCTTCTGGCGGATTGCGTTCTCGGCATGTATCCGTGCCACCTCCATGTTACCCTTCTGAATTGCCTGTTGAAAAAAGGAAAAGAACAATGAAAATGCATTTTAATCCCCCCTTGCTTTTGTAGACATGATTTCTGAAAGGTCCATTTTGTTTCTGAAATAAGCACAATATCTTTTGTATCACAAAATCCAAATCCATCCTTCCTCCCCTAACAGTTCTTAAACTTCAAGATGTGAAGCCCTAACTCTTTTCCAAGGGAGGCATCCAGCACACACATCAAGTTCCTACTTGTTTTGTTTTACAGAGCTCCAGAAACATTTTCTCGTTCCTGAACATGTTTTCACTATCAAGACTCAGAACCATACCAGCTGTATCTGTGTTTATCTCATGGACAGAAGCAGAGACAAGTGAGTCCAGTCTCTTTCCTATTTCAAGGACTCAAAAATTATTTTGAAGCTGCTCTTCATACACCTTTTTAATACAAAATGACAAACATTAAGATTAAATATTTTTACTTTTAATATTTAAAGGGCAACAAAGCTGGTGAAGGGTCTGGAGGTCTTCTGAAGAGCAGCTAAGGGAACTGAGGTTATTTAGTTTGGAAAAAAGGAGGCTGAGGGGAGACCTTCCTTCTCACTCTCTACAACTGCCTGAGAGGAAGCTGGAGCGAGGTAAGGATGTTGGTCTCTTCTCCCTAGTAACAAGTGATAAGACAAAAGGAAATGGCCTCAAGTTGCACCAGGGAAGGTGCAAATTGGATATTAGAGGCAGCTTCTTCACTGAAAGGGTTCTCAAACACTGGAACAGGCTGCCCAGAGAGGTGGTTGAATCATCATCCCAGGGAGTGTTTAAGGCACAGAGATGTGCTGCTGAGGGACATGGTTCAGCCACAGACTTGGTAGAGTTAAATAACAGTTGGACTGGATGATCTTAGAGGCCTTTTCCAACTGGAACAATTCTATGATTTTATAACTCTGAGAACAAGTCTCTAACAAAATACACACAAGACAAATCTTCTCAGGAAGTGAATGCCACAAGAGGACACACAGAATGTATCCCCACACTTATTAACAAGCATAGGAGGATTTATAGTCATGTATTTTACATCACAAGCATTTACCATAGTGTTATTAACAAGCATACCAGGAAAATGGGAAAGACCACCAGCTATTCTCCTGCTGTTATATGTAAACAACAGACCCAAAGCACTTGTTTCAGCCTCACTCCTTACCTTCTTAATTTTAGCTTTCTCAGCCTTTTCTTCTTTGTCGCATTTTTTGGAGTTCCTGTTGAGTTCCTTTGCAGCAAACTTCAAATTAAAGAGGTGTTCTGCAGTGCAAGTTAAGGCTTGGAGAACAGGATCAATCCTTTCACTGCAGTGTCTTGCTCTCCCATTTTAGGTGTTACCAAACCTAGAGTACACTGTTTCCCTGTCAGTGAGATTAAAACCTGGAAAGTGCAAACCCTTGAATTGCACACAGTGAGGCCTACCCAGCTGCTCTACAGCCAAAATGCCACTGGGCTCCAGGTTCTAAAGTGTGAGGCCTTAAAAAGTAAGTTCAGATCCCAAACACCTCCATTTAACATCAAACCCACCTCAGACTGAAAAACACAACAAACCAAACCTCCCCCAAGAGGAACTGAAAACCCCTTCCTCTGCCAGCTACTTTCAATCACATCCCCTGACTCTCACCGAAATGAAAGTGCAGTTTGCTGACCTGCTCAGAACCTCCCCACCCAAAAAGCAGCCACTGAGGAAGAACAAGGCAGATGAACAGTGTAACAGCAAACCGGCTTGGCTGACCATCCCCAGCTACACACTGGGAGGCAGAGCTGCCCTTTGGAGTCACAGCATTATCTTGGGTTTAAATTGCTCTTGCAGCTACATCACAGAGCAGCCTCCCAGCCCTGGGCCGTGTGAGCGATTGTAGGGTTCCCAGATGAGAGCTGTCACCTGACCTTTGGGGAAAGAATATTCAATCCAGCAAGAGATATTTTCAAGTTATTCAAGCCCTGCTTAAGCTGAGAGCTCTGAGACCAAAGTAGAACAAGACTTCATGGTGACTTAGAACGATTGCACTAAACTGTTACAACAGAGAACAATGTGCCATACAAATGACAATTAAAACCCCATCCTCTGAAACTACTGTTGATGAAAGCCTCCAAATATTATCAGTCTTTCTCGAACAAAATAGAAGTACAAAGCTTTTAGGCTTCTTTGATGTCACCTTTTGATGTCCCAAGAAGAACACAAAGCAAGTACTAAGATGATTAGCAGATAAGTGGAAGCACAACACCCTAAACATTATGAGGTACTTGAGGCTTCTTTAATATTTCAAGTACACAAATTATTCCAGAATTGTTGGTTTAGGTTGGGCTTTTTGTTCCCTTTAAAGCTCAGTCACGCATCTTAGAGCTCTGACAGCAATCTGAAGATATTGAGAAGTCTTTGTGGCGTATTTGTTACCCTATCCTATAAACACTACAAGCAGGCTACAGTCTGTGCCTATAGATCAAAGGTACTGATTAAGATAGTGACCAGAAACACTAAAATTTCTGCCTGTATTTATATTTCTGTGCTTTAAAACCTGTCACCATCCCATCCAGCAGCACTAAGTGTCTTGCGCTGAGTCACAGATTAATTTACCAAACCGGAAAATACCTTCAAGTCGCTCATTGCAGCATACTTGAGGTCAGAGACCAGAAGAACCAGGTAAAACATGACATCACCTATTTACATCAACTGCACTGAAGCAGCATTTCAGAGCAGTTTATCTTGAACGAACCTCCTCAGTTACTCACTTGAGGCATTTACCTTTGGTAGCAAAACAGCTTACCCTGCCACCTCCACAGCTCTTCCTCCCCACAAAGAGCACATCCTCCCTCCTCCCTGGAAGTGCCTTTCTCAACGTGCCACAATCCAAGTGAAACCCAACTTCTACCAGTAACTGTGACTCACAGTCACCTGCTCCAGCACTCCCATAACAACCAGCAACACTGAGTCCTGCCAGTACCAAGACCTCCGTAGTTTTTAAAGCTTTTTTTTGCCCCTGTGCATTAAGTTTTATAAACCAAGGAAGTTTGAGTTTGCCCATAAGGGTTTTCTCAGGGTGTAACTTCAACACCAGG
Organism: Indicator indicator; assembly: GCF_027791375.1. Taxonomy (NCBI): domain Eukaryota; kingdom Metazoa; phylum Chordata; class Aves; order Piciformes; family Indicatoridae; genus Indicator; species Indicator indicator. The sequence goes on along the minus strand of NC_072026.1, from coordinate 3,707,876 downwards.
AAACACAGCCCAGTTTGTTCAGCTGACAGTGGTCACTGTTAGAGGGGACAGCTGACAGGTCAGCCTTGCTGACATCATTCCAGTCTATACCCAGTGCTGGAGGTATGCAATGGCAGATGTTCCGCTGACAATTTTCACTACTCCGTGCCACAAACTGCTTTTTCTTCCTCAAGAACTAGGTTGTCCCTCCGTGCACCACAGCTCTGGAAGAGGTGATGCTGCCTTCCTCCTTCTGCCCCCCAGCTGAGTTTCACTGATCTTGCCTTGGAAAACGAAATCGAACTTCTCATTCCTATCTCCATCCACGCAGGGAGGATAGTCCCCACATCAGAGCCCCTATCGGTATCGCACCCACCACTCAACCTCTGCTCCTGAAGCAAAGCACGGTCCCCAGGCTGCTCTGTTGCCTTCCCCCGACCACTTCATGAGTGAAGAGCTTCGCTTCCTCCTTCCCACCGCACCCCATTGCGTCTCGGGGGCTCCTCCCGGGGCGGAGCAGCCCCAGGCCGACCCCACCCGCTCCAGACCAGAAACCGGGCCCAGAAGCACCAGGTCCCCGCTCGGCCAGGCCTTCACCAAGTTCAGGCTCCGCGCCGCAGGCTCCCACACAGCCCAGGCCGCGACCCCCGCCCTATAGGGCCCGACAGCCGCCGGGCCTCTGCCGCTAGCCCCGGTGCGCCCACAGTGACCGGCAGCGGCCGCAGTACCGAAGAGTGAGGGGCGCGACAGCAGGGACGCACGGACGGGACCCGCATCCCGAGGATACTCTCCATGTTGGACATGGCGGCAGGCGGCTCCGCGGCGCTCGCTCCGGCCGGCCCAGCGCAGGGGAACGGCGAGGAGCGGAGCTGAGGGCCGGCACTGAGCCCTTTCCTGGGTGTTGTGGCGGCTCCGGCTTCCGCCTGCCCCGCCCGGGTACGCGCAGCCGCCGCGGGTCGGGACGGGGTGCGCGTGCGCGCGGCGGCCGGTCACAGGGCGAGGGCGGGAGCGCGCATAGGCCACGCCCGGGGTCGGTGTGGGGACCTTGCTCACGGCCGCCGCTTGGCCTCCTGTAGGGCTTGGGTCAGTTCTCTTGCCCCAGCACCGCGGAATGTGCAGCCTCTGGTCTGCCCTAACAGGGAGGGCCCGGGTTCGGCCGCCTGAGGGCTGGCAGGGAAGGCCCCTCTCGGCGGCAGGCCTGGCAGCAATCTTTGAGGGCCGCTTAATGTGTATCTAGAGCAACTGTAGGATCTGAACCGAGTTAGAGCACTTCACACAGTGGAACCCTGGCAGTAGGTAGGGGAAAATTACATGGACAGAATCACAGAATGGTTTGGGTTGGACGGGACTTTAAATGCCATCAAGTCCAAATGCCCGACCATGGGCAGGGACATTGGCAACCAGAGCAAGCTGCTCAGAGCCCTAGCCAGACAGACCTGGAATGGTCCCAGGGATGGGGCATCTACCACCTCTCTGGGCATCCTGGGACAGTGTCTTCCTTATATCTGGCTTAAATCTCCCTCTTACAGTTAAAACCATCCTGCCCTGTCCTGTCACAACAGGCCCTGCTGAAAGAGTCCCTTCTGAGGATATGGTGTTAAGTTTCCTCTTCAAATACAGTATTAATGTAATTTTAGTGATAAAATTTTTTAGTGATAATAAATTTTAAACTTGACAAGCAAATAATAAAATTTCAATGCTCTGAGGAAACATTGAAAACTTGCACAAACAGATTTTTCAGTTGCTGTTCTTTCTTGTCTTCCAGGAGCAAAGGCAACCAGTGGAATGACTTTCCAAAGGAAGCAGAGTGTTATTCTATAAAGTTAATTAAGTTAAACCGAGGCCCCACACAATATTTCAATGGATTTTGTGTCCCCTTCAGTGAATTCCCCATGTTTGTTTTTTTTTCCTACCTGCAGCTGGGATGGTGCAGTCTCTGCTCTTCTCTTTGAGGCTGAACAGAATAGAACTGGACTAAGTTGCAGAATTTTAATACATTCAGTAAAATAGCAGTAACCTGGAAAAAAAAAACAATACCAATTTAACACCCACTGGAGTTACTAAGAGAACTTCCACTGACTTGCAGTTAATGCAAATGTTCATAGGGATGCTGAAGAACAGAGGCCTTCATCTTCTTCAGAGCACCAAAGATGACCTATATAAAACTTTAGTACAATAAATTTATTCCGAACTGTATTTTTATCCTCAAAAAGCTCCCAAATCCTGCCATTTATTGCACACATTTCAGCATACCTAAGTAGAAGACACCCCACAGAACGTGCAACATTTCAGGTCACTTGGAAAACAAAGATCAAACGTGAGTTGTGTTCACTGCTGAATTGCTTGAGACATCATTTTATGAGCTTGTGACAGATCTCATTCAGGCTGGATATTAGGAGATGTTTCTTCAGTGAAAGGGTTCTCAAACATTGGAATGGTCTGCCCAGGGCAGTGCTGGAGTCACCATCCCTGGGCATGTTCAAAGCAGCCTGTGGGCCTGGCACTTAGGAACGTGGTTTAGTGTTGACCCTTCAGTACTGGGTCGAGGATTGGACTGGATGATCTTTGAGGTCTCTTCCAACCAGATATATTCTGTGATTCTAGGAGCAGAACATCCAGAAATTACATCCACAAGCATATGGTTAGCTGAAGGGCTTTTTTTCACTCTTCAAATTACTTTGAGAGGATGTATTTCTGAGTGCCTCCAGCTTTTAATTAAATTACACTGGTTTAAACAGGATGAAGGAAAACGAATACTTTTAGTAAAAAGGTTAGACATCCTGGTTAGATACAAAATAGAGACCATATGTGTTAAAATGTTTTTTTTTTCTCTTTGCCTTTTGTTTCTTTAAACAAATGGAGCTCAAGTCTCAACTGTCGGTGTTGCAGGCAGCCTGTCAGCCATTTGCTGCCATGGAGGAGCTAGGCTCTGATCTTTTATGATACTAAAAGACCTCTGGAGTCAATTACTAACTTTCAGCTAACCATAAAATAAAATCTTCCTGTCTGCCACTGCCCCAGAAGAACACTGGGGTGGTTAATAATCCTCTCACTATCATTCCCAGAAGCACAGCTGCCATCGCTGCTGCGTGGCTCTCATCTCGTCCAGCTTGCTGGCGATTGAAAGTGAACCAGTTGTGACATCCCATGTCTGAGAAGTGTCATGAGCTTCATTTCTGATAACACTTGACTTGTTCAAAACTGACAGCTGCTCACTCTGAAAGCTAAAATTGTTACTTGTACCAAATATGTTCTGCTCACTCCGTTCAAACCTTAACTTTTTAATGACCAGACTTACACAGAATCCTAGAATATTACCATGGTGGGGGTTGGAAGGAACATCTGGAGATCATCTATTCCAACCCCCCTATTAAAGCAGGTTCACTTAGAGGAGGTTGCCCAGGATCACAATATCCAGGTGGGTTTGGAATCTCTCTAGAGTGGGAGATACCACAACTTCTCTGGGCATTCTGGGACAGGGCTTCAGTACCCTCACAGGAAAGAATCTTCTCCTCATGTTCAGGTAGAACTTCCTCTGTTCCAGTTTGCACCCATTACCCCTTTACCTGAAAAGAGCCTGACCCTATCCTCTTGCCCCCACTCTTCTCTGGAGACATTGCTATCCTGGGCAACCTGCTGTGGGTGATCCTGCTTTAGAAGGGGTTGGACTGGATGATCTCCTGAGGTCCCTTCCAACTCCCAGCATGCTGGGATTCTAGGATTTTGTGGTCCTGAGACTTTCCTTATCTTCTGGGTGAACAATGTGGGAATGCTGGCCTGGCAGGCTGATCCAGGTACAGCAGCATGAGGAGAGGCAGCTCATTTGCTGCATTTTAAATGTTGTGTTCTGCTGAAGCATCACAGGCAAAGCCCTACCAATGGAGTGAGGTACCTGAGCTGACAGCTTCCTTATTTACCTTCTGGCATATAAGAATAGCTTGTAGACATGGAATCATGTACTTAGAGGAGAGGAATTGTACTAGGGGTGGCAGAAGACACTTCAGAGCAAAGCTACTAGCAGTAATTTTTCCAGGTTGTGTCTCGGGAGTCTGAATGCATAACAATAAGGAATGGTGAATGATGACTGTAGGTGTGAAATACCTGCTGGTGACAGAGCTGTGGTGAGGAGCAGCTGCACTCACTGTCTCTGTAACATACCTCCTCAGGAGATGGGAAAGGACATGACTGTGGTGTGTGATTCTCTGGATCTGATCCACATTGGTAGATGATTCTCAATATCACCAGTGCCAAGAAGCAAGTCTTGTTGCCTGGGGTTTGAAAACCAAAGCTGTGGAGAGATGTAGCAGAGATTTGACATCTTTAATAGAGAACTAACTGGCAGCAGAACTGCTCTGCATGAACAATCTAACTGAAATCAGCCTTCTAGAAGCTTGCTTAATAACTCTCATGAGTAACAGTTGCTTAAATGAATAAGGTTTTCCATGGTCAGAAACAGACACTAGGTCATTTGATATCCATGTGGTTTGTTTTTTGGTTTTGTTTTTGTTTTTCTTGTAATATTACTGGAACTTATCAATTAGGACATAATTTGGAGGTGCCATCAACATTAGATAGGAACTATTAGAGTGATCATCAGCTTTGTTAAAAAATAAATGATTGATTTCAGTGATGTCAAAGAGAAGCAAAACTGACCTAATTATCCACAACAGTGTTGGAGAACAAAGAAGCAAAAGCTGCTCTGCACACGTTTTACCTTAATCGAACCTGAAACAGTGTAAATCAGCATCACAGAGCTGACACAGGAGGGAGCCAACTCAGTTACAACCTCTTCAGTGTTGCTGAGGACACGAGCTAACAGTCAAATTAAATCTGAAATCCCTCCTCCCTTTGACTGCTGAAAAAATATCCTTCTGGTCGTGGGCTCCTCTCCCATTTTCTTGAGAACACAAACCTCCTGCAAAATTAAGTGATTACAAACTATGCATGGCAAGTGCTCTCCTTCCTTTTCTATTAAGTTGCTGATGGCAGTGGAGATGGCTTGGACAGTATTTCATATCCTTCACCTAGCATCCTGCATGGATGTTAGAAGAGAAAACAATGGCAGGAGGGAGAGAACTTATGTTCAACAAGGCCAAGTGCTTGTCCAGTTACAACAGCTCCATCAATGCTCCAGGCTTGGGGAAAGGGAGCTGGAAATTGCTCACTGGAAAGGGAGCTGGGAGGGTTGGTCAGCAGCCAGCTGAATATGAGTCAGTGTGTGCCCAGGTGGCCAAAAGGTCGATAGCATCCTGGTCTGTGTCAGCAATACCGTGGTCAGCATGAGTAGGGAAGTGATCGTTCCCTTTCACTGGGCACTGGTGAGGCAGGACCTTGAACTCTGGGTCTAGTTTTGGGCCATTCACTGCAAGAAGGACATTAAGGTGCTGGAGTATGTCCAGTTAAGGGCAACAAAGGTGGTGAGGGGTCTAGAGCACAAGATTTTTGAGGAATGGCTGAGGGAACTGAGGTTGTGTAGCATGGAAAAAAGGAGGCTGAGAGGAGACCTTCTTACTCTCTACAACTCCCTGGAAGGAGGTTGGAGACAGGTGAGGGATGGTCTCTTCTCCCAGGTAAGAAGCAATAGGACAAGTGGAAATGGCCTCAAGTCATTTAGGTTGGACATTAAGCACAATTTCTTCACTGGAAGAGTGGTTAAGACCTGGAACGGGATGCCCAGGGAGTTGGTGTGGTCCCCATGCCTGGACGGATTGAAAAATCATGTAGGTGTGGCACTGAGGGCCATGATTTATTGTTGACCTGGCAGTGCTGGGTTAATGGTTGGACTTGTTGTTCTTGGAGAACTTTTCCAACCTTAATGAGTCTATGATTCTATGATTTAAGGACCCCCAAGAAATCAGCCTGTGTGTCTCTGGCTTCACTGCTGGCTTCCCCTGATAAGAGCTAGGGGAAATGTCAGCAGATACAATCCTGGTGTGAAGACCTTGCAGATGGGAAAGCCTACCAGGGCACCACCAAGAGATGTTCTTCAAATGCTGGGTGTTAGTTCAAGTGAAACCTACCATGAATGAGTCCAGAGGGCTGTGAAGTTGAGCAATGTGAAGAATAAGCTTAATCTGGGGTAACACCAGGGGAGGTTTAGGTTGGATATTAGAAGAAACTTCTTCAGAGAAAGGGTTCTCAAACACTGGAACAGGCTGCCCAGGGAAGTGGCTGAGTCACCACCCCTGGAGGTGTTTAAAAGACCTCTACAGAGATGTGGTGCTGAGGGTCATGGTTTAGCATGGTGGAGTTACATGATGCTTGGACTCGATGATCTTAAAGGTCTTTTCCAACTGAAACAATCCTATGATTCTCCAACACCTACAAAAAACGGCAAATTGTTGCATCTTCCAATTTTAAACAGCAGCGTCTGGAGAAAGGAGCCTGCTTGATGTCTTGACTCACGCTATCATTTATTCAGTTCTTTGGAAAAACCCTTTAAGTGGCTGGGTGGTTGCAAATGAAATATTGCCAGCAAAACTCAATCATTACCATGGCAACAGTGTGGCTGTGTCACGAGAGAAATAGCTGCGAGTGCTTTGCAGTGACTTGGCTGTGTGTCAGCGCAGGGCGTGCGACGGACTCCAGTACCCCTCTGACTCAACGGGAGGGAGCTTTCACCCCGAGCACCTCCTTCTTTAAGTACAGTCATGCTCCAGTGCAGCCTTGCACTGCAAAAGGCAATGCTTTAGGTGTCTCACTCCTTCACCCACCTGTTGGTTTTGGTCTTAGCTGCAGATGGTGTGGCTGATTCTCTAGAGCCCCATTAATTTTAAGAAGATTAAACTGCAGAGAAGATTTTAGGGATTATTATATACCTGCTTATTGTCAAATCCTATCAGTGTTGCAGTGATTAAGAGACAAGCAGCACTACTAGGAAAATATATTTAATAGTTTGATTATTTTTTTTCCTGATATGCATCACTGAATTTTCCTGACTGAAAAAACCCACAAAGAAATCTGGGAGAAACACATTACCCAGCATTTGTCTTCAGCAGCCTGTTAAATATTATGTCTGCTGCATGTGCAGATGTAGAGACACATCAAGATTTTGGCAAAGATTGCATTGAAACTTATGCATTTTGTGTATTTGGAAACATTTTCAATAGAATAAGATGCTGAAAGCTGATTAAAATATGCAAGTTCCCTATTCTCTTCATCCTTTCATTCAAAATTTACTATTTCATGGAGGAGGAAAAATAAAATCTAGAATGTTATGTTATGTTACATTATGAGGTCAGGTTGGATGGGGTTCTGAGCAACCTGCTGTGGTTGGGAATCTGCCTGCTCACTGCAGGGGAGTTGGTCTAGATGACCTTGAAAGGTTCCTTCCAACCCAAACCAGTCTCTGAGCATATACTTATTTTCTATATATCAGGGCAAGCCTTATCAACAGCCACGTCTTGAAATGCTGATCTTGCAGCATAGAGGAACCTGCAAATAAATGGTCCGGTGCCATTACAGAATCACAAAATCACAGCATGGAAGGGACTTGTGGTACCAGGACAGAAATGTGGTGCTGCTTTTCCAGATTAAAAGGTTGGAAGAGGATTGCAAGAAACAAGAACATCTTAGATGTCCAAACTTCCTTGAAAGCTCCAGTAAGCACAAACCCTTCTAGTTGCATTTCTACTTTGGTCCAATTTACTCCCTTGGCACAGTCACCTCTCACTGCAGACTGCTGCAAGAAGACTCAACTTTTTCTCCTGGCAGCAGCACTCCTGATGCCAGGAATACAACTGCAGCCAGACTCAGAGAGCATCACAGGTGGAAGGCAGTGGGGGCCCCTCCTTGGGAGATTTTCTCTCTGGGAAGCTGTCCAGGAATGGAAGGGAAGTGGCCCTGCTGTGGCAAGCTCCTACACAACATAAATGCCTTGTATATAACATACTGAAACAAAAACCCTGGGAGCATTCCAGGGCAGGTTGGATGGGACTCTGAGCAACCTGATCGAGTTGAAGGTGTCACTACTGACTGCTGGGGGGGTGCAACTAGATGACCTTTAAAGAACGCTTCCAACCCAATCCCCTCTGTGATTCTATGATTCCATGAGAGCACCTGTGTTGTGCAGCTGCCTTGCTTTTGAGCTCTTCTTTTAGGAACTATGTAGCTGTCCAGAAGTTGTATTTTAGGGACAGAATGAGACATCACTTACAGTGACCTCATGCTAAGACCTTCCAACCTGTTTTATCTAGGAAGAAGCAATAGGGATCATTTTGACATTTGAGTCACTGGTGCCTGAATGACCTCCTCTTTGAAATGAAGAAAGCTGTTGACTAATCTCTGAACTATTGGTACAGACCTTCTGCCTCTGTAAAATGAGGTGAGGTTTGCTGTGCCCTGTGTTTCTGAAAGATGAAGATGCAGTTGTTGGCCTTTCCAGCCAGGAACATTGTAAACAAGTTGGTTTATCTTACTTTGAACCACTCAGAGATTTCCAGTCCTGGTTGTTTACTTCTCATTAGGCTGAAGTCACTCTGCACAGCCCTGGTTTCTGAACACTTTCCTCCTGCTTTTTTCATTTGGATTCTTGATGTGTCTATTTTAGAGCCTCAGCCATTTCATACTCTTGAGTTACCAACTCTCAATTCTCAAACCTTTTCCAAAAGAAGCAATCTAAAGTCTACCTCCTGCTTCCTCCTCTCACCTCTCCTCCTACACAATTTCCATCTCATCACTGATGCAGCAAACATTTATTTTTCCTTAAATTTTATTGAGTTATGCATTATATGTTACTTCCTCCACAGCACTTTGGAGAAATAAAACTGACAAACTAAGCTGCAGAAGAGGATGAGCTAGAAAAGAAGGGAAAATCTGAACAAAAATCAGAATTATTAAATAAGAGTGCTGAAGGACTACAGGAGAATTCGATTTCCAGACATGGCAAAATTATATGGGTTTGCCATTTTAATGCACACATTTACAGGTGGGGATGGCTTTTAGGACAGGAGTGAGGAAATGAAGTGCAAAACATTCATTACATAAAATTCTCCCTCTCTCATGGTGTTTCAGCTTAGTCTTGCTCTCATTCTTCCATCATGCCCCTTTTCTATCTCTTTTTTCCCCTTTCCTTGGTGCTTTAACATGCAGGTAGAGACCAATAGAGCAGTTTGTCACAGGTTGGTTGTTTAGAATGAGCTCATCAGTACAGCATGTTACCAGTAGTTTGCACAGAATACCGGAGTCCCAGCATGGTGGTTAACCAGGACTACCAACAGGTTCTCCAGGATTGCAGTGTCCAGGCTGATTTGGAATCTCTCCAGAGAATGAGACTCCACAAACTCTCTGGGCAACCTGGGCCAGGGCTCTGGCATCCTCACAGAAACTAAGTTTCTCCTCATGTTTAGGTGGAACCTCCTGGGTTCCAGTTTCAGCCTGTTGTCCCTTGTCCTATCACTGGGAACCACTGAAAAGAGTCTGGCCCCATCCTCTTGCCCCTACCCTTTAGCTATTGATCAGCATTGATCAGATCCTCTCTCAGTCTGCTCTTCTCCAGGCTAAGCAGACCCAAGTTTCTCAGTCTTCCACATTAGAGAGATTCTCCAGTCCCCTCAGCATCTTCATAGCTTCCACTGGACTCTCTCCAATCGTTCCTTGTCTCTGTTGGACTGGGGATCCAGAACTGGACAAAGTAATCCAGATGTGGCCTCAGTTGGGCAGAGTATTGGGGTAGAAGAACCTCCCTTGACCTAATGTTCACATTCTTCTTAATGCTCCCCAGGAGACTTTGTTTGCCACAAGAGCACAATGCTGCCTCCTTTGTTTGATGTCTTTCAGCTAAGCATATTGAAATAGGTGTTTCTCCATCTTTTGTAAGAGGAACCAAAGGCACATTTTATTTTCATGATATCTGAGGTCCCTTATTGCACAAAGCTCCCAAACCTTGCTGTAAAATGGCTCATCTCTAGAATGCATCCAACCGACAATGTGACTTCACCACTTGGTATAAAGTACATCAACACAACTTGCTTTTCATTCTGCTGACCAAACACTGTAACTTCAGCACTGCTCAGTGAAATTCTCACCACCCGTCATGGTTTGCAAGGCCAAGCCAAGTGAGCTCCTCTGTGTTTGCTGTGACGCCAGGAGCGCGTGACAGCGAGGATCAATTCTAATCACAATAATTGATCTGTTCCCTTAGTCATTCCTGGTGTCAGTCACACACGTGATCCACAAAGGAAAGCAAATGTTAAAAAGAAGTTTAGAGAACAGAACATCAGAACAAATCATTTTAGGTATGGTACAAACACTACTGAGAACTTTAAAAGCAGTGCTGTGGGGGACACTCTTGTAATTAAAATGCAGTTTTCTTATGAGGTGCCAAGGGAAAGTAATACAAGGCTTTGACTCATGCTGTGTTTAAAGTCTGCATGTAGCAGAAAGGAATGAAAGGAATAAAGACATGAGGAAAGGTGGGACATCTCTGAAGTCAAAGCAGTTGGCCACAGAAGGCTGAGTGATGTTTGCTACAGGGTAAGCCAGGCAACTTGACCCCTTCATGCTTCTCTGATGGAGGAACATTGGCACAGGAACATGTACACATTGCCCACTGTCCCCCCTGCTCTTCTACTTGCAGCAATATTCATTACAGCATACGGACCCTGAAGCAGTGAGAATTACAGATGACCAAAAAACACTGGTAACACAACAGATTTCCATTGAAATGGATGGCAGCTACAGTGAGGCAAGCTCAGGGAAGTTCAGTAAGATTCAACAAGGCCAAGGTTCTAACCAAAACAACTCTATGATTCTGTGCCAGCCTCTTCTCATCCTTTCTGTTTCTCCTTTGAAGTTCCACCCATTTCTTCAGAGTTCCATGGAAAGAAATCTCCCAATATAGGTGTTACTTATATGAAGTAGCAGAGGGATTTCTCCTGTCTCTTTGGAGTACAGGAGAGGAAGACAAAGATGTAAAAGCTCTGTAATTGGATGTACTGGTTAGGTACTCAGACCTGGCCTGCTAGGGTCCAAAAAGCAGGCATAAAGAATCAGTTCAATGAAACCTTTTAGCTCTCCAACACTGGCATTAATTGTCTGGTTCTCTACCTCTGAGCTCCACCAGAGCAATGCACTGGATTTGAAAACAAAAGTAAGTCACTCTTTTTAAGTCCTTACCTTGCCTTTCCTTTCCTTTCCTTTCCTTGCCTTGCCTCTCCTTGCCTCTTTTACTGAGCATGGAAAAGGTGTTTGCCCAGTGATGATTAAAACAAATCTTCACTCCCTGCACAGATTTCTCAGAATGGTTTATTCTCTACAGGAATCACTTCTGCTCAGTATTTGTTGTTCATTCTGATTGCTACAACTCTGCACAACACACGAGTTCCAATGCAGCTCTTTTCATACAAAGCCCATGACAGGGCTCTTTGTGGCACATGAATACTGCCGAAGAGCTTTTGCTGCTTTGCTAGGTCATTTCTGTGTTAAAGATCCCATGAAATGTGATCTAAGCTTTCCCCACTCTGTAGGTGTGGAATGCACGGCCGCTGTTCTCTCTCCCCCCGGCTGACTCATGCGCTGCTGGCGTCAGGCACGGCCGCGGCCGCCCAGCTCTGACCCAGCGCCTGCAGCCTGGCTGCAGCCCTGTCACCTCCCGTCCACCGCCTGCTCCCTCACATTGTCACCTTGGCTCTGCTCTGGGGATTGGGCCAGGGCGTGGGGTAGTCCCCCAGGCTCTGCCAAGTTCGTGTGCTGCCTGCCGGGAGAGCTGAGACGGGTCTCTGGACTTGTTTGCCCCTTTCCAGGCAAAGTCACAGTTAAGGACACACATTGCTCAGACATCAGCAGATCAAAAGAGTTGGACTTGATATTCTTGAAGGCCTCTTCTCGCCATCTCTCTATGATTCTATGATCTTACTCCAAGTCATATCAGCAAATGCTTCCTTCTTTCCCATTCACTTGCCAAATTCCTTTGTGTGCCTTCCTCTACTCCCTGGCTGCTTTTAGCACTGCCTTTTTGCCCAGGTACTCTTGGGCACTCCCTCTTATTCCCCTCTTCAGCCCCTGTCATAGAAAGGAAAGTTTATGAGGCTATTTGACTCCAGAGTCATGAGGCTACAGACCCTGTGAAGTCACCATCAGGGCTTTAGAAGTTGCAGTTCTTGAGGTGTTTTTATGGGACCTTTAGTATTGCTCCTAATCTTTGTGGCAGAGGACAGACAAAGACTGTCTGGGGTATGACATCCTGTGATGCCTGAGGACCTTTCAGTGGATAATGTGAATTTACAGCCAGTTAATGCTGTTACAACAACACAGGCGAGTAGAGGATGCTACAAAATGTTCAAGACATGCAGCCAGGGGTGACCACATCTGGGGACATTTCCTGCCTTCAGCCCATAGCTGAAGTGCAAAGTCCAGGTTGCAGAAGGGCATCCAGTGCAGAAGTCCTTGTGGAGGCGGTGGGATGCTGCTGTGCTTCATGTGGTCCTCTCAAGAGCTCTGTGGTGGCTGGAGAAGCCCTACAGCAGGAGATCACCTGGCTTCGAGTGTGGCCAGCATGAATTTCATTACATAGTTCAAGTGCTGATGCAGGAAGGCATTTCAGCAGCTTCTCTGCTCCTCTACAGTATTTAGGCAGAATTTCTTTCTCACCCCTCAGGTCCTCCAGAGTGCCCTACACACACAATCAAATTATTTGAGCTTTACTAGGAGAGAAGATTGAATTAGCAGCTATGAGCCGGAGCAGGTTATGCATTTCTGTGCCATCTGACTTTCTTCCTGCCATGACAGGGATATATCTAAAGGGATACACATATAAAACCAGGAGCATCTGCCTTACAGGGCAGATGCTACAATGGCCATGCATTGCTTAAGTGTAATTATTTTTCTTTGGGATCAGCTAAAGGACTCAGAGGTGAAGGGCACCCACAGAGCTTCTCTTTCCTTCTTACAGGGCAGTCAGGAAAAAACATTTTCCTGAGCTTCCCAGATGTCTATCAGTGACAAATTGCTGCCTGTTCCCATTTAGCCCTGCTTCAGCTGCTCTGAGTGTGTTCTATTTACAAGTGCCCTAAGATTAGTTCAGGTTGCTCCAGACTTCGGTGTGCTGACGTCGGAGGAGATGAACAGGAGCAATTTGCTGACTCACCATAACAATTTTCATAAAATATGAGTCAGGGTTTTTCTTCTTTCATGCAATGATGAAATTAGGTTAGCGTGCTTTGCTGAGCACTGAGCTCCACTCTGTGTGCTCCCAGGAGCAACTAATGTTCCTATGGGATGTTTTGCAACATGTAACTAGGCTTACCAGGCCACATCTCCAGTTTCCTTTGGCTTCTCAATAAACTGATGTACACTACTGTGTTTTGAATTAGAAGCTGCTCTTTCACTCCATTAAATAGTCATGATGCCAAGTGGGTTTTCTGCAACCTCTCACCAGCTGGACTATTAAATCTCCATTGAGGTTTTGTGCTTATATGAGTTTCTCCAACATGGAGCAGCTGGAGCAACGTTCACTGCTTGTCCAAGGATCCACACTGAAATCAGAGTAAGGAGACACATCTCTCCTCAGACTGCTCTTGGAGCAGGGTCTTCCTCACCACCCTTTCACGTGGGACCTTGCACATGCGCTCAGTGTGTCCCATTGTGTGTCTGCTGTCCATTGGCAAACCTTCCTCTCCTTAGGGTCCTTGACATTGCCGTTCTGGCAAAGAAGCTATTTCAGATTGAAGTAGTTACTGTAGAAGATGACATCAGCATTTAAATAGATTTCCTGAGGAAATGTTTTAATGGTCATTTTATAGCTTATTTTGTGCTTTTTAACTTTTTCCTCTTTGGATAGAGGTCGAGAAATTATTTCAAACAGACCAGAGCTTGAGCACCACTACAGGAAAACATCTAATTGTGACTAATCCCATGCTTTTACTGGTTTTGTTCATTTCCATTCTGAGCACCAATGGCAGAAGAAAAAATGAACTGCATTGTCTTCAGAGACACCTTTGGGGATGAATGAAAACATTCTCCACTTCTAAGCTCAGGCAATAAATAAACTTAACAAATCTCTTCACATTTAGGACTCCATAAAAGGGAGCAGGAGCTATAAAAACTTTGACCTCTGTGAATTTCTCTCCTTAAGAGAACTTCACACATATTACAGAATCCCCAAACCCCAGCATGATGAGGATTTGAAAGGACCTCTGGAGATCATCTAGTCCAAACACTCTGCTAAAGCAGGGTCACCCACAGCAGGTTGCCCAGGATTGCAATGTCCAGGTAGGTTAGGAATCTCTCCAGAGAAGGAGACTCCATGACTTGTCTTGGCAGCCTGGTTCAGTTCTCCATCACCCTCACAGGAAAGAAGTTTTTTCTTATGTTTAGGTGGAACTTCTTGTGTTCTGGCTTGTGCCCAGTTGCCCCTTCTCTTCTTGTCAGGAACCTCCCTTGACCTGCTGGCCACACTCTTTTTAATGTTCCCCTGGAGACCATTATCCTTCCTGACCATGAAGGCACATTGCTGGCTCATGAGGAACTTTTCCACCAGCACTCCTGGGTCCTTCTCCACAGTGCTCCTTTCCAGCAGGTCAATCCCTAACCTGTACTGCTGAGGGAGTCTATACTTGCCCCTGTCACACTTCATGAGGTTCCCCCCCACTCAACTCTCAAGTAGTTCTCAGTAGTTGTATTTGGTAAGATCAAATTTTCCCTCTGTGTCTACTAAAATGATAGAACAGCCAGAGAAAGCATAAATAACTTCCAAAATCTGGCCTAGCACTCAATTCAAGCTGCCTGGTGAAGAGAGGAAGAGCTTACAGTGCTCTGACAGTCACATGTGCAATCTGCTGGCTTCACCAGCAGGCTGGAGAGGAAACTTTCTTGTGGCTGTAGTCCTCTTTCTGGCAAGTGAATGCCTAGCTGACCTGGAAAATGCACATACCCCCTCATGTTGTCTCAGAAGCATACACCCAAAATTAAGGCCGTGGGGATTTTTTTGTCTCAGATTATTTCCTTTGAGAAAAGAATATACATCACTTATGACATGAAATTCTGGAGTTTTGGAAGGAAAACTAACTCCTGCAATGGAATTTTCCAAAGGTAAAGATGATTTTCTTCCACCTGGCTGAACTGCAGAGCAGAGAGTGAAATTCACAGGGTAGCTCAGACCTAAATACATGTGAGAATTTGGGAAGTGTAGCTCAGGATCTGACCTTTACAGTTTCAAGCCTGGTAATCTTCAGCATTTTGCAACTGCCTTTATTGCTATCACAGCTTCAACTTGTTCTGCACATCAAAATCCCTCTGAAATGTGACAAAATCTGACAGCAGGGCCGGACCCCATGGTCACAGCTGAGGCTTTAGGTTCTGTTAGTCTAGCACAACATGACCTTGCATTAGGTTGTCCACTGCACACTCCAGACCTTGAGCTCTGCATTCATAAAACCCAATGCAGGGCACAGTTCCAGGCCTCTGGGAAAAACTGGCTGTGCTTCTAAAATTTTATTCAGCAAGAAATCAGCACTGTGCGTCACTGGTCAAAAGATGACTAAGCTCTGGTTATAAATGATATCAATGATAAGGATTTACAGCTTGATTATCCCTCTGTTTTACTCCTATGGAGCAACAGTGTCCTTCTTCACCAGGGAATCAGAGAGAAGTAAATCTTTAAACTCAATGTTGACTCAAAAGCTTTGCTGACGAGAACTGTATTCATGCATATGTTGAGTGCTTTCTTGAATTAATGCCAAAGTAGGAGGAGGCAGCAGGAGTCTAGGCTGTAGAGAGTGTTTGTTGTACACCACATTGCCAAAGAAGGTCTGTCCTCAGAGGTTACCTTTAAAATCCTTATTTCCAACACAAACTGCTCTAGGTGAAATCCCTCCTTTACTGAACTCAGGAGCAGAAATCACAGCAGCTGGCACTCCTGTCCCATTCATCCCTTCCAGCAGCGTGCTGCCTGTTCAGGGCCACTGGCCCCAGGCTCAGCTGTGGTGGCCGAGATCCAGGCAACTGGAAAATACAACTGTTGTAACTGGGAATTGGTTTGTATTGGGGGTTTATGAGAGGTTTGGAAGTTACAAAAGTCTCATTACCTCTTTTTCCTGTTTTGACAGCTGGGAATATGAGTTGATATAACAATAAATAATTAAGAAGAATAATAAGAACAAGCTAATATAGTAATCTAAAAAGTGTAAATGCTTTTCACAACTAGGTATATAAAGTAATACAAACTAACTCAGTGTCTATGATATAAAATTATGTGGGCTCATGAGCGAGAGTCTGTAATTACGAAGTGCTTTGCAATTGCTGCAGTTGCTTTATGGCTGGAGTCATAAAACTCTTCTCAAGAGCAAAGAGGCACTGAAGATGTTTTTAAGAGCCCCAAGGATTAACAGCTGGTTTGAGGATTTTTATGTTTAACAAGGGTCGTATTTCATTGCTTTCAATTTTTTTGGAGATAAAAGGTTAAAAATCTTGCTTTGGCCTAGAAGTGTCTGGGTGCTGTAAGCTAATGTACAGACATGGCTATTTCAGGTTATTAAATGTATTTGCCTATGATAAAATGCAGCTTAAAATACTTTCATGGACTTTTTTTTTTTGCCAAGATATGCTCATTGTTATGAGTCACTGTAGTACTAAATCTGTGCTTTTTTTTCAAACATAATCATGGTTTACCCATTTGGCATGGTTTCTCCAGACAGTAAAGTAAATTATCTCTCATTTTAGTTCTGTGTAGTAGCACAAAAGGCAAATGCAGAGACTGTACAACAGCAAATATAAGGTATATTAGTATGACAGTGGAATGGAAATGACCAAAAGCACAAATGCCATAACCTTACCCATGTAAGTGGCTGATCACAGTGAATAAATTTTAGAAGCCGACAGATGGAAAGCCTGATAAAGTAGAATTTAGGACACTGAGTGACCAAACTGTAGGTGATGGTGCTTGTGTCAGTGATTTCTTGCAGGAGTTTAGCTAAATCACCTTAATCCTTCTATTTGCATCCCTGACACTTCAGATTTCCTTGCAAAGATTTGTCTTAGCAACTTAATGTCCTCTTGCTATGCATATATATATATGCACAGTATATATATTTCTATCTCCAGTGGATAACCAGGCAAGGGTCTGACCTCAGCAAAGCCTTTCTACTGCTCAATAAGGAGGCCAAACCAACCAGTTTTTCATGCATGAAGGATCCTGAAACCAAAGTTTTGTTCTTCCCAGGTGACATTTAGCTTGGACATTAGGAACACTTTTTTCGGCAAAAGGGTTGTCAAGCCCTGGAACAGGCTGCCCAGGGAAGTGATGGAGTCCCCATGCCTGGAGGGGTTTCAAAGCCCTGTAGACATGGTGCTGAGGGACATGGTTTAGTGGTGACCTGGCAGTGCTGGGTTAAGGGTTGGACTTGATCTCGACGGTCTCTTCCAGCCAAAACAATTCTGTGATTCTCTAATTTCTGTTTCTGCAGTGGGCTGAGAAATGAGTCGTTGGAGGATGAAAGCCTCAGCCACGAAGGGAATGAGACCTTTCTTGCCCGGTCACTGGGTTGACAGGACCTCAGTCACCTTGCCAGGCCATCCCGGGTGGCTGTCTCATCCCATCACTGCTGGGCAGATGGACAGGAAGGGTGCCGATGGTGAGGGGCTGAGGGCCGATGCCAGTCACGTCCGTGCCTCAGGAGTTGTGCCCTGTCCAGCTGTGGTAGGCAAAAGTCGATGTGAGTCCGTCCGTTAAACAGAACGGTCCCGCCGCAACGTTCGTGCCTCGGGCCTTCCTCGCCCTCTCCTCAGCGGCCCTCGGGGCTGCGGGAGGCCTGGCAGGACCGGGGAAGCGCTGAGGACCGTGGGTACGGCCGGGGCGGCCTCGCACCCCGCGGGGCCCGGGGGGCTCTCTCCAGGAGGAGCGGCCGGAGGCGGCGGCGCTCGGCCTCCCCCGTGAGGCGGCGGGCGGGAGCGCGGGCGGTTGGCGGGAGCCCCGGCGGCGGCGCGGCCCCCGCCCCGGACTGTGTGACGCGCGTTGCCATGGCCACCGGTTTACGGTACAAGGGCCGGCGGAGGCGGGCGGGAGGGAGGGGCGGGACGCTTCAGCACCAGCACGGCCGCGGACAGCAGCGGCGGCGGCCCCGGCTTGGCGGAGACTCTCCCGAGCGGGAGCAGCGCCGGGGCCTGCGCTACCGGAGAGGTGTCGGCTGCACGGTGAGTCTCCCCTCGCTGCCTTCTATGAGTCCTCGCCGGTCCCCATCACCCGGCCTCGGCGGTTGGCGGCTGGCGAGCTCCGCGGCGATTCCCGGCGGGCGGACGTGGGGAAGCGGGGAGGCGGGAGAAGCTCCGGAAAGGGCCGGTGGTCGCTGCCGGAGCTCGGCGGTGCTCTGCGGTTGCCTTCTCTGCCGAGCAGCCCTCTCCGCCGAGCAGCCCGTGTTGGACCTCGTCTGATGCAGGATCCCGAGGTACCGCGCGGTTGTGTGTGTGCCAGATCCATCCGTTCCGGGGACGCTGGAGCCGTTTATCTTAGTTACAAAACTTTGCCAGACCTGGAATCGTTGCTTCAGGTTTGGCCTTTGTAAGGCGTTTTTCCATAAAAACTTTATCAACTTATAAAAAGAACAGTTTGGAAAATGCCTGGGGAGGAGGCAAGGGGAGGTTCTCGTTGCAGAGGAGCTCTGCCGTACTGTGGGTGTTCGGTTGCACGAATCTCGAAAACTTCCTGAATTTTGGGCAAGAGCTGCCTCACTGAATTCATAGCACAAGCAGCAGAAATGTGGTGTTCGTGCTTTGCTGCCCATTTAGATGCTGGTAGCTCTGTCATCTCTTCTAGACAATATAAATACAGTCCCTAGTATCTGGGGCCCTTCCTAGATAAATAGCAGGACAGAGCCTGGAGGTGATGGGCAGACAGCAGGCTGGGATTCTCTTCCCAAAACTATCTGGAGGTGTTTTTCAAACCAGTATCACAGAATCACAGAATGTTAAGGGCTGGAAGGGACCTCGAAAGATCATTCAGTCCAACCTCCCTGCCAGAGCAGGATCACCTATACCAGAGCACACAGGAACGCATCCAGGCAGGTCTTGAATATCTCCAGAAAGGGAGATATGCCTGTGTGCAAAGCAAAACTGATTCCCAGCATCTCAGAGCCAGGTTTCTGTGTCCTCCCAGACAGGAAATCACTCTGCCATGCTCACTGCCTTCTCCCATCCACAAGCAGGTTTCTTTGACACACGTTAAACCACTGCAACTCTTTAATCTGGTGTTTATGATGCCATCAAAAGGAGCATGGTTGACTACACACGCTTACACATTGTCTTCCGTGTGCTGCATTAACAGTAACAGTTCCTTCATGGCTCCTATAAAAAGCAAGAAGATTGCTATGAATAATGATGTGGATCACTGTTAAAGGCCAGGAAAGGAAAGCGAACTGAGAGCAGGGACTCTCCCACACTTTCTGCTCTTGTGTTCTCCTGAAACTGTAGAGTCAGATGTGACGTGGATGTCTCATTCAGAAATGCACAACCCATCCCCTTGTCCTTTCAGCCTTCTGTGTGCCGTGGCTGCATCATCCAGGAGTGAGGAATAAGGGCTTGATGTGTGGAGGGGAGGATGGAACAGTCTGGATTATAACTTCTACTCTGCTACCTTACCCCTCTTGCATTCCCACAGCTTAGTCTAAAGAGAGCAGTAATAATTACTTTAATTTGCAGTTGCTGCAGACCTTTCACCTTATGGCAGTGTTGCTTGCACACCACCCCTGCTCAGCTATGCATTAGAGACATAACTTCACAGTAAATTTACTTTTGTTGCCTCATTAGGCATCAGACAGTAGTAAGGATTATGTGCTCTGTAATGATTCAGCTGCCAGAAAGAGAGACATGTCTAACGTCCACCCTTGTGAGCAAAGGCCTAGACTTAAGTTTCTGTCCCAGAGAGCACATTAACAGCTCCTGCTCAAGTTCAGAAGCAGCTGCTGATGCAGTAGAGTTTGATAATCTATGAAGCTACCATAAATCAGGAAAAGCTAAGTTCCTTGAAAGATCACATTGAAATTGTATTTAGACTGAGTTGTTTTGCAGAGTAAATGAAGCAGAGTTTTAGGCTGGCAGTGGAAGTTCATTCATTAATGAGCACTGCTTGAGGGAATTAGATTCAACCCATTGTTTTCAAAATGCTGCTAATCTGGATTGCTTTCATGGCCTTCCAAATTCCAGGCTCTAATGATCAGACTACATCATCAGCTGTAGCCCTGGGACTCCTGGCAGGGCTCCTCACCTCCAGAACAGGTTTGGTCCATGGTCAGTACTTGGCCATAGCAAGGGGTGAAAATGGTGGTGGCCATTGTTCTGCTTTGCTTCTTTCATTCACAGTGAGCTGCTCCTGATGGTTCACCCTGAGGTTATTGACAGTGTTTGTTGAGTTCCCAGTAGATTGATAGTCATCTGCATATGGGATACAATTTGTCTTAGGGATTTAAGATATACATATCATATCTATGTCTTATATGTCTGTGTTTAATTCCCACTGGTTTTAAGGATGCAGCTCAATGAACAGTTACAAGATTTGTAAGCAAATTCCAAGTCACATTTCACCAACACAGTAACATGGAGCAAGGGATGGTCCCCTCAGAGTGGAAGTTAGCTTAGAATTTTCCTCACTGAAGTCAGATCCCCAGCCATGCACATTCTGAGATGGTTCTGCTTCCATTTAAAATAGACATTAGGAAGAAATTCTTCCCCTTGAGGGTTTGCCCAGAGAAGTTGTGGAAGCTTCAGCCCTGGAAGTGTTCAAAGCCAGGATGGAGGGGCCTTGAGCAACCTGGTCTAGTAGGAGGCTGGGGTTGGAACTGGATGAGCTTTAAGGTCTCTTCCAACTCATACTATTTTGTGGGCTGAAGAGCCAAAATTATGCTATTAGGATTCAAACATTAAAAAAAAAAGAAATATTTTGGAAGTTACAGTCTGGATTTCCCTTTTTCCCAGCATCATCTTCATGCAAAAATAATTATTCAGAGTGTCAGAATCTCAGATACCACAGGGAATCAGCAACAGACCTGTTCTGTACTGCCATGCAGAATTAAAGTGAAGTACATAGAGGGAGAACATGGATAACTGCAAAATTTGAGCATGATACTGAGCACGGCTTCTTTATGTGGCAGAATTGCTCACAAATAAACCATCCCTTCAGGTTTAACCCAGCCAAGACATTTCTGTGGCTCTAAAACCTCTTCCTTTCAGTGCATATTAACCAAAGAACGGATTTCCTCCATAAAACACTCCAGACTGGTGCAGCAGATGTCAATTTATGTCAACATCAGCTGATTTTCTTCTCCATTACCTTTTGTGCTGGATCTTTGCTTATCTAGCAGGTCCTGTGTTCTTGACATCCAGTGTCACATCAGATGTTTTTCCCATTTGGTGCTGGAAAGCTTGACTCAAGAGCTGGTGCTGCGGGCCGCGTGATGGTTGCTGTGCATTATTGATAGGGATGGAGAAGTCACGAATACCCACAGCCTCTGCCTTGCTTTATCAGTGCTTCATCTTCTCCCTGCCTTTAGAATTATAGAATGGTCTGGGCCAGAAGGGACCTCCAAAAGTCATCCAGTCTGACCTCCCTGCAGCAAGCAGGGACATCCTCAACTAGATCAGGCTGCCCAGAGCCTCGTCGAGTCTTACCTTGAATGTCTCCAGGGATGGGGCCTCAACCACCACCCTGGGCAACCTGTGCAGTGTTCCACCACCCTCATAGTAAAGAACTTGCTCCTAACATCCAATCTAAATCTGCCCTTCTCCAGTTTGAAGCCATTGCCCCTCGCCCTGTCACTGCAGGCCTTTGCAAACAGTTTCTCTCCATCCTTCCTGTAGGCCCCTTTCAGGTACTGACAGGCTGCTATTAGGTCTCCCTGGAGCCTTCTCTTCTCCAGTCTGAACACCCCCAGCTCCCTCAGCCTGTCCTCGTAGCAGAAGTGCTCCAACCCCCTGATCATTTTCATGGCCCTCCTCTGGACCTGCTCTGTCAGGTCCTGCATGTCCTTCCTATATTGAGGGCTCCAGACCTGTACACAGTACTGCAAGTGAAGTCTCACCAGAGCAGAATAAAGTGGCAGAATCACCTCTCTGGATCTGCTGGGTTTGAGTAATAATGTCAGCTGAGACATTTCATGAAAGAGCAGTAGGACCCTGATCCTGGTGCTGCAGCCAGAAGCCTTTTTCCTCACATAGTTTGAGTGGAGGTATGCAGTTTTCCTGCTTTTCTCTAAAAACATTTCAGTTGTCAAAAAGCTGTTTTCTAGGGGAATCCTAGAATTAATATGCAGAACTACGAATAAACTCTTTTACAGCAAGTATGATCCATGGGCTGGAGCACCTCTCCTACAAAGACAGGCTAAGAGAGTTGAGGTTGTTCAGCCTCCAGAAGAGAAGGCTCCATGGAGACCTTCTTGTGGTCTTTCAGTATTTAATGGGCCTATAAGAAAGGTGGGGACAGACCTTTTAGCAGGGCGTGTTGTGACAGGACAAGGGGAGATGGGTTTAAACTTAAAAAAAAAAAAAAGAGATTTAGACTACATATAAGGAAGAAATTTTTGATACTGAGGGTAGTGAAACACTGTCCCAGGTCACCCAAAGAGGTAGTGGATGCTCCACCCCTGGAACCATTCCAGGTCAGGTCGTTTGGGGCTCTGAGCAACCTTCTCTAGTTGAAGATGTCCCTGCTGACTGTGCTGGGGTTTGACTAGAGGAGTTTTAAAGATTCCTTTCAACCTAAAATGTTCTATGATGATTCTATGGTGCAATACTTTTAGGTAAATAAATAATTCATGTATTTTTGCCCCACTTTTAGAATGTAGCTGGGAAAACAGCAGTAAAAGGAATCTCATTTCTGTATTGTACAGAGAATAACTTTCTAGTGCAAATCTGGAAATTAATTTTAAAAAATAGTAATAATTGTATGTTAATATGATAAACAGATATAGTAATACAGCAAGCAGTGGAAGCCACAGTAATTCTTGAAGAGGACCTCAGCTTGTGAGACACATTTCTGTAGAGGGTACCAGCCAAGCCTCATGCTGGACACAGAAGTATTTTCCAACTCAATTTCAACTCACCACTTGCTGTAGCAGTCACCATGAGCCTTTACTTGGAGGGATTCCAGACTGCTCAACAAAATCAGCTGTGCCCAGGGTTCATGTCTTTATGCCATAAAATAATTCTGTAGTGAAAGAGGATAATTGCTTGATAGCAAATACTTAGAGCAGAGCAGGAGGGATGCACAGAGGGCTTTGTGGAACATGACTGCATTAGTCTTCAGCTTTCTGGCTCACCCCAAGGAAAACTCTCCAAATCCATTGTACTACTGCATGTACTCTCAAAATCCACCCTTAGTCTTTCAATGGCTCAGCTCTGATTCAGAAGGGGGGAAAAAGGCAGCATTGTATTGATTGAATGAACTAAACGCAGCTTCCAAGTTTTTTTTTTTTCTTTTTCTTTTTATTTTTTCTTATTGTCAGTAAAAAAAAATGAAATCCATTCACTGTGAATGAATGAATCCATTTACTGTGTGTATTGTGGTGGAACCCTCTCAGGTTCAGTCTTTGGATCCTCACAACAAGAAAGACATAAAGGTGCTGGAGTGTGTCAAGAGAAGGGCAATGAAGCCAGTAAAAGGTCTAGAGCACAGGTCCTGTGAGGAGTGGTTGAGGGAACTGGGGTTGATCAGCCTGGAGAAAAGGAGGCTGAGGGGAGACCTTACCACTCTCTACAATTCCCTAAAAGGAAGTTGGAGTGAAATAGGTCTTGGTCTCTTCTCCCTAATTACAAGTGATAGGGTGAGAGGAAATGGCCCCAAGTTATATCAGGAAAACTTTGGACTGGAAGAAACTTCTTCACTGAAAGGGCTCTCAAACACTGGAATAGATTCCCCAGGGAGGTGCTTGAATACCTGTCCCTGGAGGTGTTTAAAAGAGGCAGAGATGTGGTACTGAGGGACATGGGTTAGCCCCAGACTTGGTAGAGCTAGAGAATGGTTGGACTCAGTGATCTTAAAGGTCTTTTCCAACCAAAACAGTTCTGTTTCTGTGCCTCCATAAAACAGACACAGCTGCACACTTGGTGGGATTCTCTCATGCTTCCATGACTGATGCCATCCCACAAGGCAGGTTCTGGGGGACATTTTTGTAGCTCAGTGGGTCCCCCTTGGTGTGAGTGAGGGGAGGAAGCCTCTGGAGAGCCTTGACTTAGTAACATTTTTTATCCTCTGAGAGCAACCCAGAATTAGGACTGTAATGGCACACTGGATGGCTCATCCCTCTTCCTCTGGCATTTGAAAAGGAGAGATAATTATGAAGATGGCTAATAGATGGCAAAGGAGGATTGTTTCATTCTTTACTTTGCCTGCTTTTGCTGCAGTTTAGTCATAGTAATGAGAATTTCTGATAAGTGAGCTCCATCGGATTGAGTCACTGGTGTCTGGAGTACTCGAGCAAATAGCTTTTGGTATTAGTCTGAGGAGCTGAAGGAAGCTGGCAGGCATAAAGGAAGATACAGGCATGTCTGGAGAGGGGAGAGGATCCTTGGCTCTGGTTCTTGCTGATGCAGGGGAATCACCTTGAAATGCCCTGGGTCAGCTCAAGAAGTGTCTGAGCTGTCCACTCTCCTTGATGTCCATGGAAGAGGCACCAAACAGGTTTGAGGGTCAATGTATCTGATGATGGGAGCCAGGAGTAGCAACACCTAAAAGCAGTGACTAGCTGGGATCGTGCTCCCACACAGTGTTCATGGCACAGCATGCCAGAGGGGGAAACCCTGGGAGTTATCTCCTACACCCTGCTCATTCTTGTGCTTGTTATGCATAGAGACACATGGGCAGAAGACTGTGAAATGAGTTTGTCAGAGTGTGGCATCACAATTCACATTTGAATGCAGGAATAGGAGAATTTTCCTACTCTTCAAGAATATTCTTGGTCATTTTTATTTTTATCTTTACTCCAGTTAGAAATGTCCTGGAAACCTGACGTGCAGAACAATGAACTGATGGACTTCTTGCTGTAGTGATAGAACCAACACAAGGTGGCCACTGAGGATAATGTCCCAACAGCCAAAGCCCTTCTTAGAATCCTAGAATCAGTCAGGGTTGTAAGGGGTCACAAGGATCATCCAGTTCCAACCCCCCTGCCATGGGCAGGGACACCTCACACTACAGCAGGCTGGCCAGAGCCTCATCCAGCCTGGCTGCAAACACCTCCAGGGATAGAGCCTCAACCACCTCCCTGGACAACCCATTCCAGGCTCTCATCACTCTCATGGGGAAGAACTTCTTCCTCATGTCCAGTCTGAATCTCCCCACTTCCAGCTTTATTCCATTCTCCCTAGTCCTGTCACTACCTGATAGCCTAAAAAGTCCCTCCCCAGCTTTCTTGTAGCCCCCTTCAGATACTGGAAGGCCACAAGAAGGTCACCTCAGAGCCTTCTCTTCTCCAGACTGAACAGCCCCAACTCAGTCTGTTCTCATAGGAGAGGTGCTCCAGCCCTCTGCTCATCCTCGTGGCCCTTCTCTGGACACGTTCTTCAATCTCAGCTGCTGCTCCTCTGAACATATTCTATTCTAATGGATGTTCTTCTGCAAAATAAAAATTATAAAGGTCTCTCTCTCCTTCCCCTAAATATCACCAGGGGAAGCCATTAATTCTAGTCTAGTGTTAATCTCCGCTATCATGATGATATATCTGTTAGTGGCTAGCATAGATCCATTAAACCTTCCACCCAGAAGAAATAACACTAGTTCATTGTTAAAAAAGCTAAATGATAGAGTTATATTTTAAAGTAACTGATTATATATTGGTTTGACTTCTTCCCCAGGAGGCCAGACTCCATATAGAATCATTGAATCGTTTGGGTTGGAAGGGACTTTAAAGATCATCTAGTTACAAACCCTCCTGCCATGGGCAGGGACTTCTCTTACTAGCCCAGGTTGCCCAAGACCCCATCCAACCTGGCTTTTAATATTTCCAGTGTTGGAGCCTCCACTATTCCTCTGGGAAAGCTGTTCCAGTGCCTCACTATCATCATAGGAAAGGATTTCTTCCTCATGTCTAATCTAAATTGAGCTTCTTTCAGTTTGAAGCCATTGCTCTTTGTCCTTTCACTACCTGCCTTTGTAAAAAGTCCCTCTCCAGCTCTCCTGTAGGCTGCCTTCAAGTACTGGAAGGCTGCTATAAGATCTCCCTGGAGCTTTCTCTTCTCCAGGCTGGACAACCCCAGCTCTCAGTCTGTCAGTCTCATGTGCCAAAACTGTTTTATCTAAGCAACCCACAACTCCTTTTCCTTGCCATTGAAGATGGAACTGGCCTCTCACTTTCAGCCTAACCAGAGCTCAGCCTTTGTCAGAGTTAACCCTTTATTGCCAGCTACAAACATGAGCCATCACAGCACAGATTTGGGGAGCCAGTCAAGGAACATGTATTCATGCAAGTAGTAGCCCATCACGAGTTGGAATGTAAATGAAAGCTGCAGCTGGTTTCTGGCACAGCAGATTGATCCCCACAGAGTGAGGAAAGCAAGTAGTGGGCTTCTGGCAACACTAACCTGGCATAGTCAGTGATAAAAATCTGCCTGTTGTAGCATGAAGGGAAACCCCATAATAGTTCTAATGAAGTGAACGATAGAGTCCAGATCTCCCTGGGCCACTCTGCAGATTCTGCATGCATTACAGCTCAGGTTGTAGTTGCAAAACTGTCTTCACTCAGAAGCGTATCCACTTTCAGCACAGAAATGGAGGTTGTGACACACAGCTCAGCAACAAGGAGTAAATCCACATGTACATCAAGTCATACAGTGGGCAGGGCCCTGCTCAGGGTATTAAGGTGTCTTGGTGCTGTGAACTCTGTAGGATGGGATGCTGGAGTGGAGATCTTTGGAGAAATGCCTAGAAAAGGCCACCAAGCTGTCAGCATTGCAATGAGACACAAAGACAAATTGGTGCCTTTATGCCAGCATTAGAACAGGTCCAGAGGAGGCCACAAGGATGATCAGAGGGCTGGAGCACCTTCCCTATGGGGACAGGCTGGGAGAATTGGGGCTGTTCAGCCTGGAGAAGAAAATGTTCCAGGGAGACCCTAGGGCAGCCTTCCAGTACCAGAAGGGGGCTTACAAGAAGCCTACAAAGGTTTGTAGCGATAGGATGAGAGGGAACAGCTGCAAGCTTGAGGAGGGCAGATTTAGACTGGGGATTAGGAAGAAATTCTTTCCGGTGAGGGTGGTGAGACACTGGAACAGGTTGCCCAGGGTGGTTGTGGATTCCCCCTTCTCTGTAAGTGTTCATGGCCAGGTTGGATGAAGCCTTGAGCAAGCTGGGCTGGTGGGAGGTGTCCCTGCCCATGGCAGGGGGTTGGAACTAGATAATCTTCAAGGTGCCTTCCAACCCAAACCAATCTGTTTCTGTGATAAAGGTATTTGCAAAGCCAGCTGCAATTCCTGTGTAACCAATGGGCCAGTCATGGAAACTGCAGCAACAGGCTAAACAGGCTGCTCGTGCTCTGAGTGAACCAACAACCTTGTCTGCCAGGAAACAAAACCTTCCTGCCATCCACACACACTTGCAGAAAGAACTGAATCCACCACACCATTTAATATTTAATTTTGCTGAGTCCTTATTACTTCTGATTCTTTTTATGTGATTCCACTATGTTTCTGCCTATCAATAACATCAAAGTCTTATTCAAAGTCCCATAGAGAAAGCAGTAAGTTTGTTAACATTCTTGCAGAGGATTAAGTATGACCTGCAACCCAACATCTTTATAAGCACTTCCACTGCTTTTACCTTATCATTTCCAACTTAAAAGGCTATTGTTATGTCTGCAGGACTGCCAAGGTGCAATGCATGACTGATGATGCACAGCAGGGGACTGGTAGTTAACATTTATCTCAAAATGAATGTTATGGTTTGTTGTTGTTTTGTTTTCTCTTTTTCCCTGTAGCTTTCCCTGGGAGGTCCATGTCTTTGTCAGTGAGGAGATGACAATTGATATTTTTACCAAAGGATCCAGTGAGTCATCCCATTAACTCCACTGCAATACATGCTTGCCAGCCATCCTGCCACGGTAAGCCAGTGGGAATTTGGTTTCTCTCTGGAAACATTATTGAGGAGTTAGTCTATAGTATGCATTCAGCAGTAAAAATAATCTTTACCTAAAGCAGTTACTTCTAAGTGGTGACCACAGCCCCAAACAGATTTCAGTATTGTATGTCACTGTCCTGCCCTGAGTTAGAGCAGAGCTGATTCTGTTCAGGGATTTCACTTTCCAGCTCAGTCTCCTCAGTGCTGGCACTTTCTGGAGCTCCTGGCATGTTTTCACAGGCAGTGGCTGCTTCTAGCAGGGATGCTGCTGATGGTTAGAGTTAATACCAAGGGCTGGGGTGCAGACCAAGGTCACTCCTAAATCCTGTGTGCCACACTGGGGTGCACAATAAAAGGCCTCCCTTGTGAGAAGGAGCAGACAGTTCAGGTGACCCTAAAGTGCCCAGTAAGGGATTCCATTCCATGTATGTCATAGTCAGTATAAAGCTGAGGGATCACCAGGGTCAAGCCTCTTCATCAATGGCCAGTGTCCAAGGAGTACTCTGCCTGTTCTGCCTTTGATCTCAAGCCATGGGTTCCTGAATCCAGTTCCAGAATCCCGTTCATTAATCTGGTTCCCATTTGCTGTTGAATCCAGTCTGAGATCTCTCCAGTGCCTACCACAGCATGAGTGATGACAGTGATGTCATTGCCATCAGGGGTTGGGTTTAATATTGATTTGTGCCTATTTGTACCTCTTTCATTTTATGGTTGTTATTTCCATTCAAAATGGTTTAGTGTTCTTTCCCAACCCATCAGTCTCTCTCCTTCACTCACTTTCTCTTCCCTTTGGCAAAGGAGAGGGCTTCATATTGAATAGTTCTCACTCATCTAGTGTCACTCATCTAGTGTCTGGCCCAGCTCTAAACCTTAACAGCTATTTTTTAAAAGTTAGTAATTTATTTTAGAGCAAATGAGAAGACTGAGTGCACCTCATACCATGTTTGCTTGAACTTGGATGCATTGTAAGAAGGAACCTGGTGTGTTGTGGCAACTGGTACAAAGGCCTTATCTAGCTGACCTTGAAAATGCTGCCCTGTGAGGGGACCCACATGAAGCTAAGAATGAGTGTTCTGTGAGTCATGATGGAAAAACTTGACATCCAAAAATCCCCAAATCTCCAGCATGACATAACATGGATTATGTATTCATTCTGGTTGCCCAAATTAATTTCCTTAGTTATTTTAATCCCTCCTGAGAACTCCCAGCTCATCAAGCCAATATCATAGGATGCTCCAGCAGAAGTGGAGGCTGCATGGTTCCTTTCCCAGCTTTGTGCAGTAGTAGAGGAGGGCTGCCCTTGGGTTGTCCTGCTCTGAAAATCCTTTTCATCTAGGAAAAGGCTGGTGCAGGCTGGTACATGGCTCTCTTTCTTTTCCCAGGTTCTTGGGTTGAGGTGGAGATTTTTGTGTTGATAGAGCCTCTCCTTCTTCTCTGCTTACTTGTTCTGTGCTTGAAGGTGATGTTCTGTGGCATAGGCCAAGAAACTGCTTTCTGCTGCAGTGAATTTTGCACACCATGCAGCCTTATCTCACAGGAGAGGAGCATATGGCCTGGAGTTATTATTTGTTATTTCAGGGTAACTAGATGGCAACTGTACTGAAAACTTCTGGCAGCTCATGCGTTATCTCATGATAACAGGATAAATAAACAGTATCTTCACTGCACACATTAGCATTAATGGAAGGAAAAACTCAGGAAAAACACTGTCAAAACAGTTTAAGTCTGTCCCTGTTAGAGGATGCCCCAGATGCTTTACTGCTTCTCCTTCTGTCATATGTGTGAAGTGATGACTGGGACTCCTTCGACATTTGACATTCTTGCCTTCAGAGCTAACACCAGCTGCAGTCCTTAAGTCTCTGAGCATGCAAAACACTTTATAGCTTAATAGAGAAACAGAAGCAAAGCTTTAGCAAGATACTATAGAAATGATTAGAGATGTGTATGAGCAAGAGCAATCCAGAGATCCAACAGAACTGCAGTCATTACTCTGAGCAGCTCTGGGGTAACCCCAAAAGCAAGGTGACCACAGCAGCTGACAAGACACTTAGCTTGATCTATAAAAGGTCCCTTTGCAACCGATTTCAGGTGCAAACAAAGACAATTGGAACATTAAACTATTCCACAGAGTTGGAAACCAGACAAATAAAGGAGAGGATAAAAGCAGAGAAGAGAATAGAGCTAACACAGCTGCACAAAACCTGCTTCAGATGTATCCTGCTTCAGAAAGCCAGCACGTTGCTTTGGAAATACACTGAAGCAACATTGTAGAGGATAGAAAAAGAGATTCTGAAACAGTTTATTGCTAAAATATGAACATAATTAGATGAGGTTGTCCTTTAGATTGTGAGTATCTGTTCCTGTGAAGGTTGGGTGGAGCATGAAAGCTATCATTACCCTGGCAGGTTTTCATCATTCAGTTGTAAAACCAGAGCTGCTTTTATTTTTTGGAGGAAGCTGCTGTATGGCAGAATGCTAAAAGGTGCTTAACTGGATCTTTTAGCAGCATTGTACAACCAAGCTCATTGTTGGTGAGTCCAAACCATGCTGAACAAAATTAGAGCCTCTCATATAAATAATCAAAATGAGCAGAACTGCATTTAATGCTCCCGCAGCAACAAAACCTTTTCCCACACTGCAACCACATCATCAAGGGACAGTATGAGAGGAAATGACCTCAAGTTGTGCCAGGGAAGGTTTTGATTGGATATTAGGAAAAATTTCTTTATTGAAAGAGTGGTTTAGCCATGGAACAGGTAGTCCAGCAAAGTGGTGGGATCATCTTCCCTGAAAGTGTTCAAAACTGTGTAGATGTGGTGCTGAAGGATATGGTTTAGTGGTGGACTTGGCAGTGTTGGGTTAACAGTTGGACTTGCTGATCTTGGAGGTCTTTTCCAACTGAAACAATTCTGTGATTTTCCAGCACTCACTTGTGTTTGGCTTCACCTGGCTACTGTGGTCTCATGCAGTGAGTTGCCTTCCCTTCACCTCTTGTTTTACACAACACTTTGACTAATTAGAGCTTCCATACTACTGTTGATTTATTGTAACTGAGGCATTAGTAATAACTCCTGACACTAGCCTGGGTGCCTCAGTAAAGAAATTTGCTACTGCTTTAAGAAATAAGGATCCTAATGACTATAATATTGCCTGAACATTGTTCTTGCTGCCAGAGAAGGGCAACAAAGCTGGTGAAGAACAGATCTTATGAGAAAAAGAACAGGAGAAAGTCCTTCTAGGGAAGTCCTTCTAGCCCTTCTGGGCTGCAAACTGTAAGCAACCAGTTATGATAATAATAATTAAGAAAAAATTTATTTATGTCTACCTGAAACTTAATTACATCCCTGGCAACTTAATTCCTATTTTTCCTAGGACATTTTCCTCCTTGTCAAAGCTGAAGGCACAATTTCAGCACAGAATTCTTAGTATTTATCCTAAGACAGTTCTCAGATGTTAGTATTGAAGCTCTGAACTCACAAAGCAGCACTTTAGAGAAATGACATTTTGAGATACGACTCTTCAACACAAAAGAGATATTTACCCACATTACCTTCTGCTGTCATTTAAAAATCTTAGTATTTTGCAATAAAATCTAAAATCACTATGAACATGTAGCAACAAAGGAAGGATTTCTGAGCTTGTTTAGGGATACTTCCATATTCTGACTTTCAAAAGGTGTTTGAAGAGGGTCCCACTGCTAAAAAAGGGGGTTGAATTTCAACTTTCTCTTCTCTAAGCCCTTTCTTCATCACATCACACCATCACCCTTGAGAAGCTCTAAGTTTTCAATATCAGCCAAATCATATAACAAAATCTGCAACTTGTACAACACTTCTGACTTCTCTGTCTTTGCTAGTAGATTAGAGCTGCTCCACCACCACCTGACCTATCAGTATTACAGACGACAAACATGGCAAGCAAAAGCTTTCCACAACCACCTCCTCTCCCAACCTTCTTGTGCCACCCAGCGTTGTGCTGCTTCCAGAATTCACAGTGGCTTTCTGTGACAGCTGGTTTTCATGATAAGCATACACTGGGGTGCTGGAAAGGCTACAAAAGAGGAAGTTTTTCATAGTGATCATTTGCTGTAATAAAGAAATAAGCTTGGAATTGGAACAATAAACAGCTAATGGTAAAGCCTTAAGCATGGAAAATAGGCAATGCTGTGGGTGGCAGTTTCTCTCTCTTTCAGTTCAAACGCCATATCTCCTTAATGCTTGCAGGCATATAGATTGCTGAGGGTGTATGTAAACACATATAGACATTTACCTGTGATGGTGTCAAGGATTAGGGCTGGGCTAGCCACCAAACAAGTGAGAGATGCTCTCTATGAAACCCTCTGCCTTCCAAAAGGGAAGAGAAAAGGTATAAGAGAGAGAGAGACTGATGGGTTGGAAAAGAAAACTAAGACAGCTTGAATGAAAATAATAGTAATAGCAGTAGTAGTAATAATAATAACAACAACAACAACAACAACACAGGGATACAAATAGATACAAACCAGTACCAAACCCAACCCCTCTTGGCAATGGCTGTGCTGTGGCAAAAGTCCCAGATTGTACTCAGCAACAGACAGAAAACCAGATTAATGAACTGGATTCTGCAACTGGATTCAGGAACCCATGGCTCGAGATCAAAGGCAGAACAGGCAGAGTACTCCTTGGACACTGGCCATTGAAGAAGAGGCTTGACCCTGGTGATCCCTCAGCTTTATGCTGACTATGACATACATGGAATGGAATCCCTTGCTGGTCACTTTAGGGTCACCTGAACTGTCTGCTCCTTCTCACAATGGAGGCCTTTTAGTGTGCACCCCAATGTGGGATACAAGATTTAGCAGTGACCTTGGTCTGCCAACCCTTGGTACTAAATCTAACTATCAGCAGCATCCCTGCTAGAAGCAGCCACTGCCTGTGAAAACATGCCAGGAGCTCCAGAAAGTGCCAGCACTGAGAAAGGACTGAGCTGGAAAGTGAAATCCCTGAATAGAACCAAGGAGTATGTGTATGGAATTATACCCTACATAAACAATGCCAGCAACTGCTTGGTTGCACCAGAGATGTAGGACTGAATCAAAGACCTTCACACTGGCAGTTCAGTGACTAACTCCCAGCCTTGATCCTGCTTTAGCCAACTTTTAAAGCACGTGTTTAACTTCAAACCTGGAAATGACACATGCTCTTGTTTAGCTTCCTTGGGAGCTGAAACTATAGGGGAAGTAAGTGAAAAATAGCTCTGTAATATTCCCAAGCCATTTTTCAGCTCCCAAGTAACTTAAAATTACTAAAATGTTTCAGAATGTGGAATCCGAAGGCGAGGGAAGGCAAAGCTATGACAATGTACATCACTGCTGATGAAGAAACAACAGTGTAGACTTTTTGGAAGGGTTATTACTTGGTAGGATTTAGACTTTATTCTTCAGCTTTAACTGAAAAAATATGGTTTAGCCATCTGTCTGCAGAAACATTTCTGGATGTTTCAGTAGCACATTTGCAGTGTTGGCAGGTAGCTGAAAGTCACGCAGTGGAGGGCAAAGCAAGATTCTGTTTGTGCAGAGAAAAGAAATTCCTTTCAGTAATCAAAGTTGTTTTCAGTGTCTGTACCTCTGTCTAGAAACTGAGCAGCAGCTTCTCGTGGGTTGAGGGTATCAACATCTCAGTCTGGAGAGCAGAGAACTGCCCCACATAGCTGTATGACTGCAGAACTTTTGCTCTCTCGAGTGAGGAAGAAAGGTCCCAGTATGTCCATAAATTCATTCACCTGCTTGAGGAAGCTGGTGGAGCAGCAAACACAGCTTCAGACTCAGCACCCTGAGGCACAGCAGCCAAGCCCTGGGGTTCATCAGAAAGTCCTCAGTAAATCACAATATGTGCCTGTGAGTTACCTTGGGATTCAGGAAAATTGATGTGACAGGATTCAGCAATAAACCTTCCTGATGAACCATCTGAGCATTAAGTACCTTAAAAGAACCAAACAGGCAGAAGGGCACACAGCATGGAATGATGCCCATGGATTCTTGAAGATTTTTAGCCCTCTAAACTGTTTCTACTGGGAGTCAAGAGGATGGGGCCAGACCCTTTTCAGTGGTGCTCAGTATTAGGATAAGAGGCAACAGGCAAAACTAGAACCCAGAAGGTTTCATCTGAACATGAGGCAAAACTTTCTTCTTGTGAGGGTGCCAGACTGCTGAACCAGGCTGCCCAGAGAGGTTGTGGAGTCTGCTTCTCAAACCCAGCTGGACATTGCAATCCTGGGCAAGCTGCTCTGGATGACTCTGCTTTGGCAGGGGGGTTGGACTAGATGGTCTCCAGAGGTCCCTTCCAACCTTCACTGTGCTGGACTTCTGTGATTCTGTGAAACAAAGAGGATGTTGCATCATTCCACCTTTTTAACAAACCTCCCTGGTCTTTCAGTAGTTTTAATGATGCAAGTCACTGAAGATAAAGGGAGATTTCTAGGCAGGACAGAACAAATTTGCTCATTTTAGCTCTTCACAATAAAATTTATTTAGAGTTTCATTATAATCACTGAGTATTTAACGTTATTAACCTTCAAATAGTTTTAAATGAAGTCTATATGGTTTACTGCCTTTGCTTTGAGTCATGGATTGTACAATAACACAATGGCTCCTCAGCAGGATTCAAACCCCAGTACATTAAAATTCAATTAAAAGCCTGTGACAAGTGCAGTGGTTGACTCAGACAGTTAGCTAGGGTTGTGTCTCTGTGACAGGAACTGCTTTGTCACAGCACCAAGGAAGGAAGGCACACGTTGGTTATAACAGAGCAAAGTGTCAGCCTCTCTTGCAGAAGAGCATCTTCTAATACCTGTCTCTTAATTTCTCTTTCTCCCTAGTTAGCCAACCAATACCACCATGACTGAGGACTTAGACCACAGATTCAGCAGTCTCACCTGGGATCAGATTAAAATCCTAGACCAGGTTTTAGCTGAGGCCATCCCTATTCACGGGAGAGGCAATTTCCCAACGCTGGACGTGCAGCCGAAGGATATCATCCACATGGTAAAGGAGCAGCTGATCGAAAAGCAAATCAGCGTGCGAGACGTGCGCCTGAACGGCTCGACGGCCAGCCACATCCTGCTAGAGCAGAACGGAACCAGCTACAAGGACCTCGACATCATTTTTGGGGTGGAGCTTCCAAGCGAGCTGGAGTTCCAGGTTGTTAAGGAAGCGGTTCTTCATTGCCTCTTGGACTTCTTGCCCAAGTGTGTCAACAAGGAGAAGATCACGGCTCAGACCATGAAAGATGCCTACGTGCAGAAGATGGTCAAAGTCTCCACCGACCACGATCGCTGGAGCCTCATCTCGCTGTCCAACAACAGCGGCAAAAACGTGGAGCTGAAGTTCGTCAACTCGCTCAGGCGGCAGTTTGAGTTCAGTGTGGACTCCTTCCAGATCATTCTGGACTCCATACTGGGTGTTTACAGAGCCACAGACTGCAAGCTGGCAGAAGACTGTCACCCCACTGTCATCGCCGAGAGCATGTACGGAGACTTTGACGAAGCAATGGACCACTTAAAATACAGACTGATTTCCACCAGGAACCCAGAGGAGATCAGAGGAGGCGGCCTCCTGAAGTACAGCAACCTCCTGGTTCGTGACTTTAAGCCAGCAGATCCAGCTGAAATTAAATCTCTGGAGCGTTACATGTGCTCCAGGTTCTTCATCGATTTTCCAGATGTTGCCGAGCAGCAGAGGAAGATCGAGTCCTACCTGCGCAACCACTTCATCGGGGAGGAGAAGAGCAAGTACGACTACCTGATGACCCTGCGCCGTGTGGTGAACGAGAGCACCGTCTGCCTCATGGGGCACGAGCGCAGGCAGACTCTCAACATGATCACCATCCTGGCCCTGAAAGTACTGGGGGAGCAAAACATCATCCCCAACGCGGCCAACGTCACCTGCTACTACCAGCCTGCTCCCTACATGAGCGACAGAAACTTCAGCAGTTACTACATCGCTCACGGACAGCCACCCATCATCTACCAGCCCTACCCCTTTCACATACAACTGCAGAGCGGCATGGTTTAGGGCCACCAGGATCTCCTCAGCACTTGGACTCTTCTCTTGCCAGTTCTCTCCGTAATAAAGGCCTCATTAAAGCAAGTTCTAGCATCACTTTTTGATTTAAGGACATCTCTTTTTGTGCAAGTTGCCAAAGTTCTTTGATTGCTCAATGTCTAAACCACCATTAAGCAGATCGTAGAGTAAGTGAAACAGCTGTAATTCACCCAAGTATTTATTCTTCTGTGTGTGTTTGGGCTCTATTTTGTGTGTGTGTGTGTGTGTGTGTGTGTGTGTTTTCAAGGAAAAGAGAAAGATATAGATGATTTTAGTTTTATAAAATGAAATGCACTAAGTTCTGGGCTCTAAACAAATTCTTAAGTAAAATTCAGAGTGAAAAATCAAGCTGATAAAATACCTCTCAGTAGAGATGCCTGGTTCTAGAAGTGATAGCATTCTGACTACACTAAAACAGATCATCCATCATTGCGGTTCCAGCCACATTTATTTGCAGCACTTTCTGGAAATGAGTGTTGATTGCTTGCCTCTTGATGGTTTGAGCTCTGGCTTGATCACTCTTCAGGTACAATTAGAAATATGAGATCCCTCTCCTCACCAGAGCACTGTGCAGCAATGGGTAGCAGGAAACATCCCCACCAAGAGCAGGCTCAGCATTTCTGTGCATCCAGAACTTCCACTGCTCCAAGTGAGAGGTGTGGCTGTGTGAGTTAGGCAGTGTTGGGCCCCCAGCTCTGCCTCACAGATAATAGAAGTGGTAAAAGATAGAACTCCTCTGATTAAATTGGTCTTGAAAAAGAAGGCAATAGAATGAGATGGAACATGGAAATCAGCACATAGGGCTGGCTTTCTATTGCTAATTAGTTATTGATCAGAGATGCTTTAATGTTTAAGAGGAGTCAGGGAGGAAAAAAAAGATAAAAGAAAGGGAAAGAAATTAAAAAAAAAAAAGAAGGTAAAAAATGAAAAAGAAAAAAAAAGGAAGAAAAAAAAAGAAGAAAAAATAAGCCCAGGACTGCATCATTTGTAGGTGAATTGAAACAAACCTTTGGCAGTGGCATTGAAAAATATTTTCTACTTGCAATGTCCAGTGTGTGATTCAATGACTACTAGTAGCAAATGAGGATTTCTCTGCTGATCAGGAAGTAAAACCTTAGTTCCAAGTTGTTGTGTGTGTGAGTGTTTACCAAAGATCAGTTTTAAACATGTCACATAAGTGCCTCGCTGTGCCAGTTGCACCAGGAAGGATGTGCCAGAGAGCTCCTGAGTCCGGCAAAGGGACAGGCAGCCCCTTTAGGACTCCAGCAAGTACTGAAGGTCAGAGGTGTGCATCATCTGCCTCAGGAGAGGCAGGTCTGGGAGAGAGGGAGCTAAGGTGTTCTCACCAAAACTCCTCCAGTGTAGCTGCTGACTGCTGTGCAAGAAGGAATAGCGTGGAAAGGAGCTGTAGAATGTTGTCAAACTGGAGCAGCCAACTGGAGGTGCAAGAATAGAGTTTCCTACATCTGATGCTTACCATGTCACTGTGTCATCCTCTGAGTTCATTGTGGGTACATCACTGCATGACCTCATCCTCCTTGTGTTTGAAAACATAGACTGCATTTTATCTGTTTACTGCAGGGCTTGGGTCTTAGAAATGTCTTCTACGCAAGAAAGAGCTTTGGATTTGTTTTACTCTGAAGTGTGCTGCATACCACTTTTAAATCAACCACTTCTCAAATTTGTAAGGTCTATCAAGCCCTGTTTGCCACTGAAATGTAGCTCTTTTTGCCCACTATGTGTCTGTACAGGAGAACAAAGACAACTTTGCTGACCATCATCACTGAAGTCAACTTTTTCCTGTGAAATACAGTGTGAAAAAGCAATGTTTCTGGAACATAAGCAGGGTACATGAATCTACTTGGAAGCTGATCTCTTTTGTGATGTCTTTCAGGAATACAGTACTATAATTTCTGCTGGTTTTTTTTATGTCTTAAAGCATATTTGAGTTCTCTTCCACTAGGTTCTTCCCACTGGCTGAAATACATTTAATGGAATTTAATTCTCCTTGCTCTTTTATCAGATGTGCTAACACTCCAGTTGCATGTATCACTTCTAGGGAGTTCCCCCTGTCAGAAGCAAAACAGAGTGAGACCTCTGGGGTTTTATTTTTGACTGAGCTGTTTAGACTACAGAAGGGACTTTTAAATTTTGTTTGGTGTTTGACAAATTCAGTAAATTTGTGAAATTCTGTAAGAGCTTTATCTAGGTGGTGCCCCTGCTAATGCTTGTGCTTCAGCACTCAGCTGGAGAGCCAGAAGCTGGACTGGGCACAGCCAGGACTGTCTAATGAATCTAAAGGAGTGAAGCAACCACATGGCTTGAGTTTCAGGAGGAACTGGGCTCCTAAATGTCCTCAATTTGTTTGAAAATCTCAGTCCAGCTGGGTTGAATTGACCTTAATGTAATGTAGCTACTTCAACTTGTTCTTCCTCCACTCATGGTTTCCTGGGTGGAGAAATGGGTTGATGTCTCAAGAACCAGGGAACAGATCAGCCAAGAAGGAGCATTTTCAACATGTCGTGTATAGTCAGTGGTCTGCTACCTGGAGAAATACTTCAAAAAGTTGTTTTTTAGCCAAGTAGAAAAATACATTGCCCTGTACAAAGGACTCTAATTCTTTCTTGAATCAGACATTGTGAAAAGCACCAGGAACGGCCAATTAGCTCTCTGTCAATTAGCGCCTCTGCTTGTACAGCAACTGTTTATTAGGAAATATTTCTTCACTGAAAGGGTTCTCAAACATTGAATTGGTCTGCCCAGGGCAGTGGTGGAGTCACCAACCTTGGAGGTGTTCAAGCCTCATGTGAACCTGGTGCTTAGGGACCTGCTTTAGTGTTAACACTTCAGTGCTGTGTCAAAGGGTGGTCTGGATGATCTCAGAGGTCTCTTCCAACCAGATATATTCTGTGATTCTGATTCTGTTTCAATCCCAGAATGCCAGCATGGTGGGGATTGAAAGGGACCTCTGGAGATTATTTAGTCCAAACCTCCTGCTAAAGCAGGATCACCCACAGCAGGCTGCCTAGGATTGTGTCCAAGTGGGTTCGGAATCTCTTCAAAGAATGAGGCTCCACAGCCTCTCTGGGCAGCCTGCTCCAGGGCTGTGGCACCCTCAAAGCGTATGCCAGTATATATGTTAATTTTGTTATGCCTCTGGTTATGCATCCAGATTAGATAAGGAGGGCCTCAACCAAAGTCTGTGGAGTTAGTGGGAAGACTCCACCAAACTCTAGTGGGCTTTTGTGTGAGACCCTGGAAAAGAGTAAGAGGCTTAGGTGAGTACCTGGAGGTAAAGGTGCAAAGACATCAATATGTAAAAATGTCTCAGGTATAAATAAACCCTTTACATTCATTGGAAAAAGGTCTTGTATTTCTTACCTAGAGGTAGTTCCATTCTGAAGGTGAAGTGAGGTTGATGAGTTCCTCTACAAATTGTCACCTATCTACACTTACATATGTGGGCAACTAACAAAATCAGATGGATTTAAAGATCCAAATGTTTTGATACTTGGCAGCAGTATTTGACCTGGGGAGGTTTTTTCCAAGGCAGTAGTGAGTCTGTAAGCTAACATTAAACAGGGGATGGTGCTGGATAGATGCTGCTTGCTAAACACCGACTTCAACACGTGAGGTGAAATGCTGTAACCTCTTCCCCAGCTGTTGCTGACTTCATTGTGTACAGACATAAATCTACCAAGAACTGAGAGAGTGTTCTCCAGTCCCAGTCTTCTGAGCTTCATGTTTACATCACAGCTTTATCTTGTTGTTCCAATCTGTTGAGTAACTCTAACACCTGGAAATGGTAATGCTGGTTTTATATAATCCCATACAACCTAAGGTTTACTCACAGTAACCTAATGTTGTCAGGACCTAAGTGTTAAAGTTCTAAGTACTTGCCTAACCAAATGTCATTGGAATTTTGTGTTCTGTTGTAAAAGGTCTGTTTGATGCACTTACTTTATGGTGGTTCCTTTAAAATGTCATTTGTGAGCTTTACATTGGATGCATCACAAAGGGGTTTGCAGTGGAGAAAAGAAGTGCCCAGCTGTCCTCAGGCAAGGTGTTGCTCGCCTTAGGCTGAGCCTGCACGTCTGTGAGCAGCAGCTCTGATCTCCACTTTGATTCTCTGGCTGTGTAGTTTGATGGTAGAGGACCTACATCAATGTGAATTTGGAGTTCCACAGAGGTGGATCCTGTGTGGTTTGCAGAACTACCTGGAGGGAGGACAGCAGAGAGTTTGGTGGCTCAGCACAGTCTGCACCACTCTGTGGGGTTTTTTTTTTTGCTCTGTTTTTTCTGTCAGGCTAAAACCGTGGAAGGGTATCCAGGGCAAAGTGGTGGTGGATGAAAGAAGTATTTCACTTCATGTGCCATTTGAAGCTGTTGAAAAAAAAACAAAACAAAAACCAACCCAACCTATTGTAATGCTGAAAATGTGTATTAATCACAGAACTTTGTAGGTCATTAGTCCATGGTGTTGACTAGTGCCTTTGGGTGTCTGGGGGAGCAATCATTAAAAGAACTTTCTTGTTTAATGGATGGTTTGCTTGGAATACTTTCATTGGTCTGGTTGGACATCAGTCTGAGCATGCAGCCTTCTTCTAGCAGCCAAACTGGAGCTTCTAACTGAGTGCTAAAGACTGGGTGACAGGTTGTTAGGTCAATGAACCAGAACTCAGAGTTACCATGGATCAGCTGTCAGGCCTGCACTGGGGGTCACAGAATGACCTAGCTGAGCATCATGAATATCTTTGGTACATTTGAATGGCTCTGTGCTAGTTCCCAAACAGGCTTGTGTCAAACATCCACGTTTTAAGTGCCTGGATATATATTTATATAACTGAACCAGTGACTGCTGGGTCAATAAAATTCATACTTAACCTGACAAATGATTTGACTTTCCATGTGCCTAAAACAATCCATTTTACCCTTGCTGAATGCACACTGTCATAAATCTGATACCTTTTTTTATCCAGGCTGCAGGATTCTATTGACTATGAACACAGCCAATGCCTCACAGGTTGGTGCAAGGTCAGAGAACCTCCTACAAACTGAGTTTTCAGCTGGGTGCCACAACTGTGGTCACCACAGTTAGGTTTTCACTTGTTTACTTGGATCTTCTGAGGGTTTGGGATTGAGGTGGGATTTTGGTAGTTTGTTTCATGTCCTGAGTTTTGGACTTTGGTTGGACCATAGACTCCTGGGCTGCATCAAGAGGAGTGTGGCCAGCAGGGCAAGAGAGGGAATTCTACCCCTTGACCCTGCTCTGCTCAGACCTCACCTCCAATGCTGCCTCCAGTTCTGGTGTCCCTGTCATAAGAAGGGCACAGAGCTGTTGGAGTGAATCCAGAGGAGGCCACAAAGATGATCCAAGGGCTGAAACAACTCTGCTATGAGGATAGGTTGAGGGAGCTGGGATTGTTCTGCCTGGGGAAGAAAAGACTCCAGGGGCACGTTAGAAGGCTGCAGAGGGACTTTTCCTAAGGGTGTCTAGAGTCAGGACAAGGGGGAATGGTTTGAAGCTGAGGGTGAGGAAAAGCAGCCAGGATCAGCTGGGATCACCCCTGGCAGCTGGAGGATGCCACAGAAGCTCCCTTGTCCTCCCCAGCCCCTTCAAGCGGCATCCCAAAGCCCCTTTGCTATCAAAGGGCTGAGAAAGGGAATAGCAATGCAGAGTGCAGGGGAATCTCCTCTCTGCTTTAGTGACACTCAGAAATTAGCTCAAAATGGTCTTCAGTGATTTACCACTTTGCAGGCTCCAGTCAGCTGTTTCTTGGGTACCTGCTGCCATGCCAAGCTCTGTGTGCAGGAGGGCACTGAGACACCCACAGCCTGGGGAAGACTTATTTCCTATTTTTTTTTTCTAACATTGCTCTTGCACCTGTTTTGTTTGGTTTTTTTCAGAGTGGAATGGATACATTTTAGTAAAAGCCTTCCTATTTTTTTAACCAGCAATAACCATTTCATCCTAATTTCATTTCCTGAGCCTTTCTGTCCCTTTGTACAGCCAGATTTTTAACAGCCTGCCTCCTAATAAAACAGCAAGTGGGGAAATGGGAAGGCAACCCACACAGGGGAGTTTCCCTTCC
This sequence comes from Indicator indicator, assembly GCF_027791375.1. Taxonomy (NCBI): domain Eukaryota; kingdom Metazoa; phylum Chordata; class Aves; order Piciformes; family Indicatoridae; genus Indicator; species Indicator indicator. Next base: position 3,665,698 of record NC_072026.1, on the reverse strand, counting down.
TTAAATATTCACCAGACACTTCCCTGAGGAAAAAGATGAAGCTAGTGGAGGGCTGTTTTCTTTTCTTGGCCCTGCCAACCCCCCCACTTTTTTTTTTCACTCCATCAGTCTAGATCATTAAATACTATTTCATAAGCAAGTGATTTTCTCCTTACCAGCTGCTTCCATATTCAGCTCCATTTCATCTTGTACCATTGCAGAACCTGTGCTTCTGCAATCACAATTAGTTACCATGGAAAGCCATTCCATGCCGTAATAAACACACTCGAAGGCAGCTCACTCAGCTAGGGATTAGGAAATAACACTAAAACAAAGTCCCCCAGAGACCTGGAGCCAGATCCTGTGCATATGTGCTCAGGGACAACCCAGGTTAGTGCCATTTTTCATTCTGTTTTCCTTATGTGCTGGGTGTGTGTGAACACAGACAGCACAGCAAAGCTCACTGAGGTGCAGCCCTGCTCCTCACAAGCACTGCTCTCCATGTCAGCCCCTTCTCCCCACCCTATATTTCATTGCATTTCTCATAGAGAGAGACTATTTACAAGTGCCTGTAGTGATAGGACAAGAGGCAATGGCTTCAAACTAGAGCAGAGCAGATTTAGATTGGATGTGAGGAACAAGTTCTGCACCGTGAGGGTGGTGGAACACTGGAACAGGTTGCTACAGGGAGGTAGCTGAGGCCCCATCCCTGGAGATATTCAAGGCAAGGCTCTACAAGGGCTCTGGGCAACCTGATCTAGCTGAGGATGCCCCTGCTGAGTGCAGAGGGGGTTGGACTGGATGACCTTTAGAGCTCCCTTCCAACCCAGACCACTCTGTGATTTTCCTGCAGATATTCTCATCCTGTTGTTGACAGGAGTTTATTTCACACTCACTCTGTTTTGCTTTCTGGACCAGACAGGGACATGCTGCTGCCCATATGTTCCTGGATTTGTGCACACACGCAACTGGTGGCATTTCAGGCTCCTCAGCAGCTGCCCAGGGCTGGCTTTGTCATCCAGTCTTCTCCATGGAGCAGAGGGGGTGGTGGGAGCATGACAAGCCTCAGCTCAAGATGTGGATGCAACCCCAGGGTCCTCTCGCCATTTATGCCACCAAGTTCGTCAGCATTTTATCAGCTCCTGACATTTTTCAGGCAAAAGGCTGAAACTGCAGCTCATAGCATTGCCTAGAGGACAAAAATGGTTGTGGAAATCTCTCTCTTTTTATTGTATTGCCTGCTTATCCCTGGCAGTTCTCAGGGAGTGACATTTTCTGTTCAAGGCTATGGATTCATGACCTGCCTCAAAGGGCTTGCACACCCCAGCAAGTCAAAAGGAAGGGCTGTAAACCTCTTGTGTTAAAGTACAAACAGCTCATTACAGAGTCCCAGCATGGTTGGAAGGGATCTCTGGAGATAATCCAGTCCAACCCCCCTGCTAAAGCAGGGGCACCCACAGCAGCTTGCCCAGGACTGCAATCTCCAGGTGGGTTTGGAATCTCTCCAGACAAGGAGACTCCACAACCTCTGTGGGCAGCCTGCTCCAGGGCTCCAGCACCCTCACACCAAAGAAGCTTTTCCTTATATTTAGATGGAATCTGCTGTGTTCCACTTGGGGTCAGTTTCTCCTTGTCCTGTCACTGGGCACCACTGAAAATAATCTGGACCCATCCTCTTGCCCCTTGCCCTGTAGCTATTGAGAATCATTGATCAGATCCCCTCTCAGGCTGCTGTTCTCCAGGCTAAACAGCCCCAGGGCTCTCAGCCTTTCCTCCTCACAGAGATGCTCCAAGCCCCTCAGCAGCTTTGTAGCCTCCATTGGACTCTCTCCATCAGTTCCCTGTCTCTTTTGAACTGGGGAGCCCAGAACTGTTCATGATACTCCAGATGTGACCTCACCAGGGCTGAGTAAAGAGGAGGAGAACCTTCCTCGACCTGCCGGCCACACTTTTCTCAATGCACCCCAGGAGACCATTGGCCCTCTTGGCCATGAGGACACTTTGCTGGCTCCTAGGGAAATTGCCCATTAGCACTCCCAGCTCTTTCTCCACAGTGCTGCTTCCCAGCAGGTCACTCTCCACCCTGTACTGGTGTGGGGGTACTTAGTTCTTGCAGCTCTTTAGAAGTTGATGAAACTCTCAAGTGCAGCCCAAATGCTCAGTCACATTCTCAATCAAGAGGCAGAGAGATGCCTGTGAGAGACAGCATCACAGCTGTCAGATTTAATAGAGTGGGACTAGCACAGATGGCCTAGTAGTAAGCTTTAAATAATTGACTGCATTGATTAGCACTTTCATTAAATAATGCATTCAGTCAATGAATTTCTCAGCTCTCATTAAAGGAAACAAGACTGCCAGGGGTTGTTGCCTCCCCAGGCTTCCTAGGGCTTGCACAGGGACTGCAACTGAGGAACACCCAGGTGCATGGTTGTGTGCTGATCTGAACTGCAATGGGATGGCTTTCTCCTGGTTTCTAAGTCAGGTCATAGCAAGAAAACAGGCTGTGGTGCAAAAACTAACAAAAAGGTGAGCTCAGCATGAGCCAGCGGTGAGCTCATGCAGCCCAGAAGGCAAATCAGTGTCCTAGGCTGCATCAAAAGGAGTGTGGGCAGCAGGGCAAGAGGGGTTCTGCCCCTTGACTCTGCTCTGCTGAGACCCCACCTCCAATACTGCCTCCAGTTCTGGTGTCCTCATGATAAGGACTACACAGAGCTGCTGGAATGAGTCCAGAGGAAGCCCCAGAGATGATCCAAGGGCTGGAGCACCTCTGCTATGAGGATAGGCTGAGGGAGCTGGGGGTGTTCAGCCTAGAGAGGACTACAGGGGAACCTTAGAGCTGCCTTCCAGTACCTGAAGGGATCCTCCAGAAGGGCTGCAGAGGGACTTTTCCTAGGGGTGTCTAGAGACAGGCCAAGGGGGAATGGTTGGAAGCTGAGGGAGAGCAGGGTCAGACTGGAGCTTAGGAAGAAGTTCTTCAGTAGGAGGGTAGTGGACTCTGGAATAGGCTGCTCAGGGAGGCTGTGGATGGCTCCTCCTTGTGGGTGTTCAAGGGCAGGTTGGATGAGTCCTTGAGCAGCTGAGTTGAGCTGAGAAATGTCCCTGCCCATGGTGGGGAGGTTGGAGTAGATGACCCCTGAGGTCCCTTCCAACCTGAGCCACTCTGTGATTCTAGGGGAGAAGTGTGTTTTAGGTAAAGGTTTGTCTCCCCTAGGATTCACCAAGGTTATTAAGTGAAACTATAAAGCAGAGTTACAATAAACCTGAAAATATTTAAAACTGGGAAGTGGTTGTGTTCTTCAGGTTTAAACAAAACTAGGTGATTTGTCTTGATTAAAACCTGCTTTTACCATCCTGACATTAAAAATACTTTTTGTTCTCTTCCCACTCTGTTTTTGGCACTTTCTTTTCCCCTCCCTGCTTTTGCTTCCTTTTCTGCCTCTTCTTTTGTGCTGGGATGTTCTTATGGCTTAAAGTACCAAGCAGAGTGCCAAAACACATCTGATGTGGACATCTGGGCTGAAGGTTTTGCAGGGACAATACTATGGAGAACCCTGTCACATCAAATAGAGTTGAGTGTTTGAGAAAGAGAAACTTCTCCTGCTGGTGATGCTAAACAGTGGATGTCTGAGCTCCTGTGCCCACACAGCAGAAACCTTTGGCTGAAGCAGATTAAAACCATAGGCTCATGGAAGAGGACAGCCTGAAAGAGTTGGGGCTGTTCAGTCTGGAGAAGAGAAGGCTCCAAGGTGACATTCTTGTGGCCTTCCAGTATCTGAAGGGGGCTACAAGAAAGCTGGGGAGGGACATTTTAGGCTATCAGGTAGTGATAGGACTGGGGGGAATGGAATAAAGCTGGAGGTGGGGAGATTCAGGCTGGATGTGAGGAAGAAGTTCTTCCCCATGAGAGTGGTGAGAGCCTGGAATGGGTTGTCCAGGGAAGTGGTTGAGGCTCTATCCCTGGAGGTGTTTGCAGCCAGGCTGGATGAGGCTCTGGCCAGCCTGCTGTAGTGTGAGGTGTCCCTGCCCATGGCAGGGGGGTTGGAACTGGATGATCCTTGTGGTCCCTTCCAACCCTGACTGATTCTAGGATTCTATGAGACCTATGAGGTCATCAAGTCCAACCATTCAGCCAGCACTGCCAACTGTCCCACCAAACCATGTCCCTCAGCACCACATCTACACAGCTTTTCAATACCTTCAGGGACAGGGGCTCCACCACTGCCCTGGGCAGCCTACTCCAGGGCTTGACAACCCTTTCAAGGAAGGAATCTTTCCTAATGTCCAGCCTAAACCAGCTGTGGCACTACTTGAGGCCATTTCCTTTCAACCTGTTACTTGAGAGAAGAGATTGACAGATTCTTTCCCATTTTGACAGCTCAGTGGTTTCCAACAGCCTCCACCTCCTCCCTGTCAACCTCAGGGAGGGCTGGAGGCAAGACCTGAGGTTTAAGCTCCTGCTCATGAGTTCCCAGTAACCAAATTCTTGACCAAATATCTGTGAAAAACCAAAGAAGGAGTCCAGTGTGGAGCTGCTCCCTTTGTCAGGGCAAGGTTCAGCAATCTTGGCCCTGACAGTTTGGGAGGCAGAAAGGAAACTTTGAGTTGTCCCTCCCCTGCCCATTGACCACGAAGGGCCCTCTGCTGCTCTCCTGCTGGGGACAGCAGCTCTGTGGGAACACTGCTGGACATCATTATTTACAGTGTTTTAGTCACCCTGGAAACAAAGTAGCTGCTACCAGCCATGACTTTTAACTCAGCTAATTATATCATTAGTGTCAGTGCCACTTAACGACTGGCAGATCCCTTCCCTGGGCCGGCAGGGGCAGAGTTGCCATGGGAGTGACCTGGCCACAGCTCCAGTTGCACCAGGGCCACGCTGAGCTGCAGCAGCTTTCTGCTGCTCATCCTGGAGCAGCTTTGCTGCCTAATCTGAATTCTGCATTAGATTAAAAACAAAAAAACACTCTTTGGGGTACAAGAAGCCAGGCATGAGTTCAGTCAAACTTTGTAAACGCTTCACACTGCCACCCTTACCTGAGGCACTTCTCATTGCCCAGCAGTGCTCCCATCTCAGTATCTGCTGAAGCAGAAGAGGTCATTAAATAGGGGCCAGGCAGGGAAAAAACCCCAAACAAACATGCAAACCAACCAGCCCCAAACCCAAGAGCAAAGTGAAAGCTTTCCTCCTTCTTCGCCCAGGACTTCCCACCACTTTAAGGGCTGACTTGCAGCTCCACAGAGGAGGATAGTGGACTACAAGGTCACCATGGGCCAGCAATGTGCCCTCATGGCCAAAAATGTCAGTGGTATCCTGGGGTACCTTCAGAAGAGTGTGGCCAACAGGTCAAAGAAGGTTCCTCCTCCCCCTCTACCCTGCCCTACTTAGGTCACATCTGGAGCACTGGTTTGGGGTCTGGGCTCCCCAGTTCAAGAGAGACAGGGAACTGCTGGAGAGAGTTCAGTGGAGGCTACAAAGCTGCTGAGGGGCCTGGAGCATCTCTGGGAGGAAGAAAGGCTGAGAGCCCTGGGGCTGTTTAATCTGGAGAAGAGCAGCCTGAGAGGGGATCTGCTCAGTGCTGATCAATATCTGCAGGACAGGGAGTAAGAGAATGGAGCCAGACACTTTTCAGCAGGAGAAAAGGATACAAAGTGGAGCATAGGAAGTCTCATCTGGACATAATGGAAAAATCCCTTCCTGGGAGGGTGCTGGAGCCCTGGAGCCCACAGAGGTTGTGGAGTCTCCTCCTCTGGAGAGATTTCAAACCCACCTGGACATTGTGATCCTGAGCAGCCTGCTGTGGGTGACCCTGCTTTAGCAGGAGGCAGGGATGCCTATCAACCTGACTCTGATGCCCAAGCCCTCATCCAGCCAGGCCTTCAACAAGCCCAGGGAGGAGGCATCCACAGCCTCCCTGGGCAGCCTATTCCAGAGTCTCACCACTCTCATACTGAAGAACTTCTTCCTAAGCTCCAGTCTAACCCTGCTCTCCCTCAGCCTCAAACCATTCCCCCCAGTCCTGTCTCCAGACACCCTGATGAGAAATCCCTCTGCAGCCTTCCTGTAGGATCCCTCCAGCTTTTGGGAGGCAGCTCTAAGGTCTAAAAGAACCAGAAGGCAAATCTGGGGCCCTGAGGGTGGTGCAAACCCAAAGGCACCTTACAGAAGCATCTCTGCTGCCCACCCCAATCCCCCAGCAAACTATCCCCCCAGGTGTCTATTATGCACAAAGAGACTCCAGCTGAAGAGCAACTGCTCATAAATATCCCCAAATCCCCCACATCCTGCTTACCTCATTGCCCATATACACAGGGGGGGGAGGGAGGGAGGGAAGAACATCAGTGAAGCACTGACTCACCAGGGCTCATTTCTCACATTTCAGGCAGTTTTTGAGTTTCCCTACATGAAGAGGCTCGTTCCTTTTCTCACCTTCATTACCCGGGAGGAAGAGCACAGGCAGACCCAAGCAGCTCTCTTGAATGTATAAATGCAGAGCAATCAATGTGTTTTATTTGGCAATTATTGCCACAAACAAGCAGCCCATTGCAGGGCTGCTCGAATGTGCTCTGTAAGTAATGCCTCTCATTGTCCTTTAATTGTGTGGATTTGGTAAACGAGCTCTAAAGGCTCTCTTAGTATTCATTAGGCAGCCACTACCAGGAGGGTTGGTTGTGGGATTTTTTTTCCTGCAAAATGAATAAACCACAACAGTTTCCTCTGACCATGACGTAGCTGAGTTGCAGCCAATGTGCTTTTAGGCCAAGTGTCTCTTACTGCTCCTTCCCAACAGAAGGTTATGAAGGTTACAAAGTGCCTATTTTTAGTTAATGGCTGTGTAATGAGCAGAGGTCCAGGCACTTCCCAACCTCAGGATTTCCAGGCTGCAGTCCACAGCCCAGCTGGGAAAATGGATCTTGAAACACAACTTGCTCTTGAAGCATCCCAGAGTCCTGGCATGATAGGAGTTGGAAGGGATCTCTGGAGATATCTAGTCCAATCCCCCTGTTAAAGCAAAGCAGGTTGTCCAGGAGTGCAGTGTCCAGGTGGGTTTGGAATCTCTGCAGACAAGGAGACTCCACAACCTCTGTGTGCAGCCTGCTCCAGGGCTCCAGCACCCTCACACCAAATAAATTTTTCCTCCTGTTCAGATGGAACCTTCTGTGTTCCACTTTATACCCACTGCCCCTTGTCCTGTCACTGGGCACCACTGAAAAGAGTCTGGCCCCATCCTCATAAACTCCCACTCCTTAGCTATTGATCAGCAGTGATCAGATCCCCTCTCAGGCTGCTCTTCTCCAGGCTCAAGAGCCTTGAGGTCTTTTCCAAACTGGGATTCTGCTACTGTGTGATTTAAAAGCCTTTGTAAATGACCTAGCTGGTTTGGGGCTGCTGGCTTTTAGAATATAAAACAAACAAATCAGCCCAACCTGAAGAACAAAAACCTGCAACAGCTCCCCCAAAGAACAGCTTCAGAAGTCAAGAGGGCTTCATAACCCCATGCAGACTGAGCAGAGGACTTTTTTTCCTAGCAAATTAATGAAAACTTGACCTCATGAGTCACCAGGCATTGGTCTCAACAGAATGGAAAACTCTTGAGCAGGTGAGCAAGGGGAGCCAAGGCTGAAGGAGGCTGTGGCAGGAGGTAAAAATGCCATCCACAAGGGCAGCAGCTGGTGGCTTTGTGGTGGTGAAGAGGAGATGTGGTGTGAACATTCACCCTGCTGGGCTTTCCAGAAGCAGCAGGAAGCACAAGGTGGAAGTTGGAGGCAACAGACAATGGGAACAAACCTGCCCTGGAGCCAGCCAGGCATCATTGCTGGGAAAGAAAAAAAAACACCCAGCTGCTGTCAAGGTGTGAGGAAAGATGATGTGTGATAGGGGATGTAAAGGAAAAACAAACATGTGTGGTGAGCTCTGCTTGCAGGAGGTTTGTTATGAGTTTGTTGTGGAGACACAAAGTTGGACCCTGGCAAGTCATTAATAACCCTGAACTGAGAAGATCCATCAGTCCCTCTGAGGAGCTGAATGACAAACAACCCAGGGCAGAGCAGGGGAAGAGGCTGCAGAGTGTGTCTGCTTCCTTCAGACCTGTGAAAAAATGGCAGGGAGGGAAAATGTCTTAAAAATCTCAAAACCAAGCAGGAAAGCCATAAAACATCCATTAAAATATAATGAAGGCTAAGAAATACAGAATATTCCCATCTTTCCATAAGGGCTTCCCAAAGGGCCTATCAAAGCAAGGCAGCAGAGTGTGGGCCCTCCCTCAGCAAGGTAACACTTGTTGGAATCCTGATACATCAGCTGGTGAGAAAACGTTCATCACCACAGGATTGTTAATGGTGAAAGAGAATGAGGCTGACACCCCCCAAATCACAGCCAGCTGTGGGATTTGGCTCCAAACCACAACAGAAATGGAAGGAGCCATGCACAAACCACTCATTACAGAATGCCAGCATGGTGGGGGCTGGAAAGGACCTCTGGAGATCATCCAGTCCAACCTCCCTGCTAAAGCAGGGTCAGCCACAGCAGCTTGCCCAGGATCACAATGTACAGGCAGGTTTGGAATAGCTCCAGAGGTGACAACTCCACAACCTCTCTCCAGTGCTGCTCCAGTACCCTCACAGCTTAGTTTTTTTTCCTCACATTCAGATGGAACCTCCCTGATTCCAGCTTGTGCTGATTGTCCCTTGTCCTGTCACTGGGCACCACTGAAAAGAATCTGGCCCCATCCTCTTGCCCCCCACTCTTTAGATATTGATCAGCATTGATCAGATCCCCTCTCAGGCTGCTCTTCTCCAGGCTAAACAGCCCCAGGGCTCTCAGCCTTTGCTCATCACAGAGATGCTCCAGACCCCTCAGCATCTCTGTAGCCTCCTCTCGACTCTCTCCATCAGTTCCCTGTCTCTCTTGAACTGGGGAGCCCAGAACTGGACCCAGTACTCCAGGTGTGTCCTCACTAGGACAGAATAGAGGGGCAGGAGAACCACCCTTGATCTGTTGGCCACACTCTTCTGAATCCACTCTTCTGAATCTTTCTTTCCCCCAAGGGCACATTGCTGGCTCATAGTGAACTTCTTGTCCATCAGCACTCCCAGCTCCTTCTCTGTGGAGCTGATTTCCCCAGGTCAGTCCCTAAGCTGTACTGGTGCAGGAGGTTATTCCTCCCCAGGTGCAGCATCCTACACCTACCTTTGCTGATTGTCATGAGGTTCCTCTCTGTCCAGTTCCTCAGGTCTCACTGACTGGCAGCAGAGCCTGCTGGGGATCAGCCACTCCTCCCAGTTTTGTATCAGCAGCAAACTGGCTGAGGGTCCACTCTGTCCCTTCATCCAGGTTGTTGATGAGGATGAGGATGATGTTGAACAAGACCAGATCCAGTACTGACCTCTGGGGAACACCACAGGCTCCAGGCCTCCAAGTAGACTCTGCCACTGGTCGTAACTCTCTAACAAGGAAGATGTATTTAATATAGAAGGAAATGGGTCAAACAGCTGATAGCTCTAAGTAAATATTTAAATGGCAACAGAGCAGCCCATTGTGTGCATTGCCAAAGGATTTGTGATCAGTACCTGGGGCTGGCCCTTCCCAGCTTGTCACCTGGGGGTTGGTAAATATTTGGGGTGCTCAGTCAGCGGCACAGACATCTTGGGGCAGAGAAAACCTCCAGCACATCCTGAATTTTCAAAGCAAATAACTTCATGCTTCCAGACTCAAAGGAAAGAAGGGATTGGTGGCTTCTGTTTAAGTCAGAACAATGAAGAATTTAGTTAACTTGCTGCTTGAGGGCATCTGAAATGACAAATAAATGATGGGAACTGAAGTCTTGTCAACCTTTTCCTGATCCATTTCAGGGCCAGGCAAGGACTGGCCTGTACATGCTAATGGCACATGACAGTAATGCACGGAAAGACAAACCCCAGCCTGCTGCTGCTCAAGTGCAGGAGGAGATCTGCTGGTTTTAATGGACTTGAAGGCATCCTGAGAATTGCATTTAGGACATGAGATGTGGAGCACAGGTGATGCATGAGCGATTTGGGTGCTCTTCTCGACTGGCAGAGGGCAAAGAAGATGTTTGCTGGCAAAAACATCATCTCTACTTCTGAAGGACAGAGCAATATATTCTTTCCAGTCCTTATCCAAACTTTAAGAGCTTGAATGTCTCCCTTCTAGGCTAGACACTGACTGAAAACCACCATATGGGTGTTTTTTTGCTGGTGAGTGCCTGGGTAGCTGCAGTGCCCTGTCAAGCAGGGCAGAGGCTCAGCAGTACCAACCAGAAATAGCAACACTCTTCAGCAGAGCCTCAACTTGCTGCACTTCACCAGGCTTCACATTGTGCTTGGAAAAGGGATGTGAAAGAATTGCATAACCATGCTGGCACTAGAGCTAAGAGGCTGGAGGATCCCTGGAGAAGTGGTGTCAGCATGGAAGGGACAAATACCGGCTGGAAATTTCCCACCCAGGTGTCTGTGGTTCAGGCTGGTGGCAAGCACAAAGGAGAGCTTGAGCTGAGCTGGAGAGGACATGCTACAGCTGGAAATGCCCAAGTGGTTTCCCTGGTACAAGGGGCTTCAGATTTTGTATGCAATTCAAAAGAAAAGGTATTTCCTAAGCGAAAAAATAGAGCCTAGAGCCAGATAAGCACAACCTGATGTGACCTGTCCTGTAACAGCACAGCGACAGGAGAACCGTCTGCAAATGTAACTGCAGTGACTAACACCAACCTCTTGCTGGACTTGGGGCAAGGTATGTATGCTGAGCAGCTAAAATCATGTGAGTGAGGGAATTATCCTCCCACATCATCTTTACTGGGATCAAAGTTCACCCCACTGTGTCAGGTGCCCAAGGTCTGGCAGTAAAGCAGCATTTTCCTCCCCACTCCCCAGAGATAAGGAAGATAACATCCTCCTGAGATAAGGAAAGATGGGGAATCAGTTACTGACTTAGAGCTTCCAGCTTGTTTCTGAGCAGAGGAGCATGGCTAGTTTCAGACAATTATCCATTGTAAGTCTTCATAAGAATTACTTTTAGGGCTGGAAAGAAGGGAGGCTTGCAGCACATTACCTATTGAAACATCTTCAGGGCTGTTGCTGAGGACAGTATCTTTCCCATGGCCCTTCGATAAGAGCAAATAAAGTTGTGCCAAGCCTGGAAGAATAATCTCCTGTGAGCATCCACAGCTCCAGCACTGGCTGATGAACAAAAGGCTCAAGCTGGTACAGTCAGTGCTTGATAGGGGACTTGAATAAAAGCAACAAGCACCTACAGTAATTGGGTGACAGAAAAGATTTGTCCCAAAATGAGCTAAGAAAGTAACATTGCAGCTCTAAGAGGTGTAGGCAAATTCACTCTGAACAGGAGAAAGCCAGAAAGAAAGCCCAGGCTTCTTCAAAAGCTCTGCTGGGTTGCTTGCAATGGCACAGGAAAGGCAGAACAATGATGTGATCTTGCTGTGCAAACCACACGAGCAGCTGGGAAACACTGGAATGACAAATGAGAGCTTGATGGAAAAACGCCACACAAGATGACTTCTGAAGACCTTGGGACACCCTGGCACAGCAGGGCAGCTTGACAGGCAGTTCCTGTCAGCTGTGACAGAGAAATGTGTCCTTGATGACTTCACATGTTGTTTGAGATGCTCTATTTTGGCATTCAGAAGTGGTGGAGGAAGGAAAGTAGGCAGGTAGGGATGCTGAGTGACACCCAGGAGGTGTTCTCCACACTTACCCTTCATCTGTCCCCAGATTGAGTTCATCCTTGGTTCTCCTCACAGCTAAATCCACCTGCCACCTGCACTGGGAACATCAGGGTAATTTTCTCAAGTCCCCTCTGCCCCCCACTTTTTTCCCCTGTCATGATCCCTTTTTCCCATGGCTGCATGTTCTGAAGCACATAAGAATACACAAGGGTTTTAGGAGCTGGGCTAAGAGACAACATTTAAGAAGAGAAAGTCCTGCACTCACTATGTGGGTAGTTAGCTGTGTTGAGGGGGAAGTAAAATGCAAACAGAGGACTTTCATTACACCATGGCTGCCCTGACACCCTGCTCTCTGGGGAACACTGCCTAAAAGCCTCCCACCTGGAGCCCACCCTGGGCTCCCCAGTTCAAGAGAGCCTCTCTCTTTCCTCCTCTCTCCCTCAGCTCTCTAAAGGCAAGCACCAGCCCAGCCTTAGCCTTTTATTTCCCCATGACACCTGGCAGCAATTTCTTGCAGAACATAATGAGCTTTTAATTAACTCTCAGCTCATTTGTCACCTGCACTTGTTGAACAAAGTGCTGGGTGCTCAGCTACAGTGCTGGGCCCCCTGCCTGTGCCCAAGGGACCTTTGCTCACAGGAGCTGAGTTGATATTTGATGTTGGAGCCCTAAAGGAAGCTTATTTGCCATGTTTCCTGTAGCACTGATAGAATCATGGAACTGTTCTGGGTGGAAAAGAGCTTAAAGATCATCAAGTCCCACCATTAACCCAGCACTGCCAACTGCACCACCAAACCATGGCCCTCAGCACCACATCTTTTAAACCTCCCCAGAGAGGGGAACTCCACCCCTTCCCTGTTCCAGGGCTTGAAAACCTTTTCAGGGAAGAAATTGTTCCTAATATCCAAACTAATCCTCCTTAGCAGAAGTTGAGGCTGTTTCCTTTTATTCTGTCACTTGCTGCTTGGGAGAAGAGACAGCTTGTTGTGACCTAGCACTTGGCCTTGTTGAACCCCATCCCACTAGCCTTGCCCCATCAACCCAGCCTGTCCAGATCCCTCTTTAGAGCCTCCCTGCCCTCAAGCAGATCAACACTCCCACCCAGCTTGGTGTCATTTGCAAACTTATTAAGTGTGCCCTTGATCCCTTCATCCAGAACATCAATAAAGAGATTGAGGAGAACAGGCTCCAGATAGAATTGTTGCATTCCATCATCTGCTGCTAATGAGATGTGTAAGAGGTGAGTCCCCTCTCCCCTGACCACCAGGAGCCTCTTTGGAGGTGGTGAGTACAAAATAGGGCTGCTCCAGGTTGTAATGTGAGGAGCCTCAGGTGTGTCTCAGTGGCATGAATGGTACAGGCAGGAGAGGAAAGGTTTGGGGGCACCTGCTCTGCCAGTTTGTTGACTTGTTCCAGGTGTGCCTGTGCTTTGTGAGCTGTGCCTTGGTCCATCAGACAACAGGTAGAGCAAATTCTGCTCTCATGCAGTGCTCAACCTGAGGGGAAGTGAGGAACTGTCCTGCCTTGAGTTAGAGCAGAGCTGGTTCTGTTCAGGGATTTCACTTTTCAGCTCAGTCTCTTCTCAGCGCTGGCACTCTCAGGAGTTCCTGGCATGTTTTCACAGACCGCTTCTAGCAGTGATGCTGCTGATGGTCAGAGTCAGTACAAGGGTTGGGGTGCAGAAAAGGTCTTGTTTACACTTGCTCCATTCTGCCTTCAGTCCTGCTCTGTGTGTCCCTGAAACCAGTTCCAGAATCTAGTGCTGGAATCTGGTTCCCATCTGCTGCTGAGTCCAGTCTGGGACTTCCCCAGTGCCTGCCCACAGCAGCAGTGGTGGCAGTGATGTCACTGCCATCAGGGGTTGGGTTTGATACTGGTTTGTGTCTATTTGTATCTATTTCATGTTATTGTTATTATTTCCAGTCAAGCTGTCTCAGTTTTCTTTCCCAACCCATCAGCCTCTCTCCCCTATATCCTTTTCTCTTCCCTTTGGGAAGGCAGAGGGGTTCATAGAGAGCATCTACACCTGTTTAGTGGCCAGCCCAGCCCTAACCCTTGGCAGGAACCTTCACCATTAGTTATTTCTTGGAGAGACCCTGGTGCCCAGCAGAATGAGAGCACCACACTGAGAGTGTGTGAGCAGCTCTGCAGGGCTCATACCACTTCCAGCTCCACATCCCTGCTGAGCTGAAGGCTGAGATGCAGAGTGGCAGCGTGGGGAGGAGCTCAGAGGAAGGAGGTTGCTATTTTAAGTAAAGCTATTTGTTAATCAGGGTGGAAACTTACTGAGGAGAGGGGACCTGAGCACAGTGTTTGCCTGGGTCATGCAGGTAACAGGGGTGTGAGGTGCTGCTGGTGGACACCACACACCTGCTCATTTGTCATGGCCACACAAAAGCTTTAAAGCTTTTCATGAGCCTCTGTGGGGAGGAAAAAAAAGCTGCCCAAGTACTTCACATGCTGGCTAAGAAGAGTAAATTTTAGCAAGGAAGGGTTTGATCACCTTTCTCTGCACACACTGCACTTTTCTGGAGCTCTTGTGCCTGCAGGAGGTGTGGGTTCCTTGGACAGACACAGTCCACACAGAAGGAAAAAGATCCACTGAACTCACAGGAATGCCATGGAGAACTTTCTTTGCTGATAGCTCTGGGCTAGAAAATACTTTCTGGCATGGACTGAATCAGCATAAAGTCTGCAATCTCTACTCATGCCACTTTGTCACTTCAGATCCAATCAGTTCTGCTCCACATCCTTGGGATTTCCCAGCTGAGCTGTACAACGTGGACAGGGAACAATCTTCCCTTCTTGGCTTGCTCAGAAGAACAGAAGAATGCAGCTGATGCTGCAGTAGCTGCTGAAATGCTTCAGAGTGGGCTAGGCAAGAAGTCCACTCTCATGGCCAGAATGCTCTCTGCTCAGACCTGGGGTGCTCCTAAACCTGTCTGCCCCCATGGTTTCTCTGCTCTGTGCTTTTCTCCTTGCAGGAAGCTGAGCTGTAACACACCCCAAGGGTATCTGTATGAAGAGTCTGCAGGCAAGATGCAGACCCTTCAGACAGCAAAGTGGCAGGGATGAGGGCATGGCCCTGGCTTGGTAAGCTTAGGAGGAGTCTGTCCCACTGAATACATCATCACACCCCTGACATTGAGCTGGTCTCACCTGGGATAGCTGCAGGGGCCCCAAAACACCATCTGAGCTTGCTATACAAATAACCCATGTAAGAGGCTTTACAAATGAATCTTCAGCAATGCTCACAACCACTTGTGGCCATGGCTCCAACTAGAAAGCTCTCTGAAGCTGGAATTAGACCACCAAAGCCCCAGTGCAGAGGAGAATTCTTCCCATGGCACTTTGCAGCACCCTGGGAGCCATTCCTCATGCAGTTGGGTGGATGCTCTCCACAATGACAAGGACTGAGGCCATCAGTGTGCCCTGTTCAAGGTTTCCTTTGTACCAGCCTCCAAAGAGAAGCCACTTCAGACACTAAAAGCTGAACCCCAGGACACTAATCCTTGCAAACCACAGGTCACCTGCTCCTCCTCCTTTTCCTTGTCACCCCTCGTTTAGTCATAGAGCATACAAAGAAAAGAAGCAAAGTGATGCCACGCAGAGGAAGTGAACTTTCCCATGAGCTGATCTGTTTCTTTCCCCTTCAAGCCTGCAATGATTGTTCCTGTTGCACAATCACTCCTGGGCTGCGCTATTAGCATGCAGCAGCACGGGCTCTCTTAGGAGCTGTTAACATTCATTAGCACTTGGGGTCCTGACACCCCTCAACCATTTCCTCTGCTCATTGTCATTCATGGCTTGACACCGAGAGCACCGGGGACGCGGGCAGGAGCCGGTAGCCACCCTGCTGACAGCGAATTCCTAGGGTGGGTTGGCTGGGGCTCTGTGCTGACATCAGGGCATGCGTCACTCTGGTCCTTCACAGCTGTCCCTGGGGACAGAAGAAGCCCAAGGTGATAAGTACTTTCCATTCCTCTTGAGCTCCAGAGGTTTCCAAAAGATTTTTTTTTCTTTTGCTGTCCTGTGTAATCTCAGGTTGTCATGGTGACCAGAGTGGAATGCTGGATACCAGCCTGGCTCTGCCCTTCGGAGAGGACAGGCTGGCCAAGTGATGAAGCTGATGGTTGCCAGTGGGGTTTTGCCATGCTTGAGAAGAGAGGAATGTTGGGGAGGGAGGGGGAAGAAAGAAATATTTTGTAAAACAAACTTTGATTTTTTTTTTTTAATCAGAGAGCTTCAAGATTGTGATTATTTTGCAGAGTAGCCATGGACAGTAAGAAGCCTGATCATGGGACTGCACTAAAAGCTTCCCATGGCTTGAGTGGAGCTGGAGCACAACAGATCTGAGTGGTTCCAGAGTAGGCAGTGGCCAAACCTGAGCTGTGGCTACTCCCTGCTGTTGTCTTTCACAGACTGACCTCCCTCCATGGGTGAGCATTTACTCCCGTGACTAAATGTTGTTACAGCAAGAGTAAAGCTCTACAGTGTGGCCCAGAAATTACTGGGTGGACTACTTCTTACTAATTATGTGATTAGTGATATGTTTCTGTACTGGAAATATTCCAGGTCAGGCTAGAGAGGGCTCTGAGCATCCTGCTCTAGTTGAAGATGTCCCTGCTGACTGCAGGCCAGTTGGGCTAGATGACCTCTGCAGGTCCCTTTCAAACCAAACTAATTTGTGATTCTGCTACTGCATTGGGAGGTATCTGCAGACAAAGTTCCCCTCTTCTCCAAGCACAGCACTGCCCAGCCTGCTGCAGTTTAGGAGGACTCTGTGACTAAACCAGTCTCATCAGATATGCACCCTCCCTCCTGCTGAAGCCATCCCTTGGCCAGCAGTAGCAGTTCTGGATCCTGAGCAGCTCTAAGATGATTTCACAGGATCCCAGCATGGTGGGAGTTGGAAGGGACCTCTGGCGGTCATCCAGTCCAACCCCCCTGCTAAAGCAGGGCACCCACAGCAGGCTGCCCAGCACAGTACTGCCCAGACATGTGTGGAATCTCTGCAGAGAAGGAGACTCCACAACCTCTCCAGGGCTCCAGCACCCTCACACCAAAGAATTTTCTTCTCATGTCCAGACAGAAACTTCTGTGTTCCAGTTTGTGTCTGTTGCCCCTTGCCCTGTCACTGGGCACCACTGAAAAGAGTCTGAGACTTCCTGAGACTTGCCCTTTAGATATGGATAAGCATTGACAAATTCTTGAAAAGATTTCCAGATGTTCAAGCAGCTTTGCTGATGGGAATACATGTGGGAACAGATATTTGCTGGTCTGGCACAAGCTGGCTTCAGTTTTGCTCTGCTGAATGAAAGAAGTGATAAAAAGGGAGCAGAATTGCTTCAAAGGAGTGTGTGCTGCCTTGACAAGGATGCAGCATTTTGACACCTCCTGGTCCTCCTGGACAGTGTTGGTGGATAGTAGATGCAGGCTGGAAACCATCCAGGGAATCAAAGCCAGCTCTGGAGTTTCCTTGTCACTTGAGCAGGAGGTCTTGGGAAGATCAGGGCAGCACGTGGGACCTGGTGCTGAGTCAGCAGCTCCTGGCAGGCAGCCCAGGGGCAGAGCTGCCACCAGCTCCACTGCCCAGGGCTCCATGCTCGTTTTCTGGCTGCTGTTGAGAGGCTGAGGCTTTGTGCTGGCTGGATAGAGCAGTTTAGGGGAGAACATCCCAGAGCTCCTCTGCTGTCACAGCACCATGGCTTTCAAATGGCTGCAGGTTCAGCAGGCAAAGGCATGCAGAGAATTTCTCAGCCACGTGTGATACACTGGGAAAGGAGCTGGAATTTATCACTGAGATAAATCACTCCACCTCCATCCCCACCATCCAGCTCTAACCCACCTGTCTCCCTCCAGCATGGTCTCTCCCAGCCAGCCTGAGCTGTGGTACTCAGGTGTGTGCCCTGGTTTCCAGGCCACCTCCACCCTCCTGCAGCAGGGCCACCTCAGCTCTGCTGGCTGCAGCCCAATAACGCAGAGCAGGATGAGACACCTCCACTGTAGGGCTTCTCAGCTGCTGCCAGAGATCATCCTGGTTCACAGCAGAAATGAGCCATGCGAGGGCAGGAGGGGTTCACTGTGGGTGCATGAGGAGCACAAATGGAAGGTGGCACAGCCCCTCCACCAGGCACATCACTTGCCAGGTCAGTGTGAAAATATCATTTGCCTTCCAAAAAAAATCCAGCAAGCTGACCATGTCATAAAAACCTCCTGAAAGCCACACCACACAGAATCAGAAGAGACAGGACCAGAGAGGCAGAGATGCCCCAGCCAGAGCTGAGCACCCCAGGGCTGAGCTGGTGCTGCAGACCATGCCCAGCACCCCCTGCAGCCACTGGCTCTGCTCACACATGTGGCAAATCCAGGATGCAGTGGGCTGTTAGCATGTGCCAAACAAGGGCTGGGGATTGTCCCTTTGACCTTCCTGATCGCTCCAGCAGCCCCACCATGAAACTGAAATGGTTTTGCCCAAGGATTACACTGACAACGTGGGGCACAGCTTCCTGATGGCATTAACCAAAGCATGGCTTCTGGTGGCTCCTCCTTTTCACCACTGCACTAAAAAAAGAACTTCCTAGTTCACTGTCAGATTTCTTACAAAAGCCACAGGTCCTGCTGCTCTGCAAGGAAGGAGAAGTGCTCCCACAGGCTTGAAGCAGGTCATGCTTTGCAACTTGTTCTTTCCAAAGCAGCTCTGCTGACGTCTTCTGCTGAACACAGTGTCCAAAGACAGGCTGCTGGTGAGGCTCAGCCTCTACACTCAGTAAATAGGAAGAAACTGAAGGCAGACAATTTTTGCAGTATCTACTTGCTCACATCTCTCTGGCCAGTTGCTTGCTTTGGTGGACTTCCAATGCCCTGGGCAGACAGGTCAAAGGATCCACTAATAACATTTCTTTCTCCTCTGCTCAGCCTACAATGAGCACCTCTCCCTCCCTCCCTCCCTCCCTCATTCCTCCCTCCCTCCCTCCTTCCCTCTTTAGCTCCTCTTCTTGTTCCCTGTCTGTAGTAATAAGGATCTGCTTCTTCAGCTGTACCTGGGGGTGTCTGGCCTACAAGAGATGCACCCAAGGGGGTGAGCTGCCACCAGGACATCCTACCCAAGCAGGCTGCACCTCCAGCTGAATTTTCCTGGCCTGTTGTGAAGTCAGCAATAAACCTGCTTTGTCTTGCTACTCAGATGGGAACTCCTAGGCATGAGGAGATCTTGCAGGCTCAAATAGGAAAGCCTCTATGGGCGCCAGCTGCTCAGGGGCTATACAAAGTGGGAGGAGATGAACCAAAGTCTCTCTGGCTGCCATTTGGTCCAGGGCTGATACTGTCCACATGGCAAAGTGGCAATCATTGAAGACACTTTTTCCTTGCTGTGTTTTGCTTTGTTTAGCTGTGCAGTGTGGGACGTAATGAGAATGTTTGCCTGCTGGCATATTTTATCTCACCTTGGCCTCAGACACCATTATTCAACCAGCTGTATCCTCCTACTCCAGAAGAACCTTTTCCACTCATCCCAAAGCCTCTCCAGCTCTCAGATCTCTGTGCTGTGCAGAAGCATCCTTGGAAGAGCCATCACTCCAGCTTAGCTCCTGGTTTACTCATGGTCCTGTCCTGCACTCCTTGGGAGCTTGCCTTGTTTCTGGGATGCCAGCTTTGGACATGGATTATCCTGTTCTTTCTGGAATATGCTAAAAGAACCTACTGAAACTATGGTCAGGCCACAGACACCCTATGAAGAGCATGAAGAGGGCACCTTCCTTTTCTGGATCCTGGACTACCAAATTTTAGCAGTGCCAGGGAGCTGAGGTCTTGTGCTTCATCACCTGTCAACCTCTGGTGCTCCATGAAAATCCAGGGCTTGACCTTAAGACATCCCAGTCAATAATGGGATATCCCTGGAATTGTGGGACACAGACAACAGATCAACTATCACAAACCTCTGAAGTATATTTATCTTAGAGCAATTGGTGAAGGCCATGTAGCTATTTTCATGTTTTTTTCTGCTCCTAACCAGGGAACTGATGGAGAGAGTCCAATGGAGGCTACAAAGCTGCTGAGGGGCTTGGAGCATCTCTGTGAGGAGGAAAGGCTGAGAGCCCTGGGGCTGTTTAGCCTGGAGAACAGCAGCCTGAGAGGGGATCTGATCAATGATTCTCAATAGCTACAGGGCAAGGGGCAAGAGGATGGGTCCAGATTATTTTCAGTGGTGCCCAGTGACAGGACAAGGAGAAACTGACCCCAAGTGGAACACAGCAGATTCCATCTAAATATAAGGAAAAGCTTCTTTGGTGTGAGGGTGCTGGAGCCCTGGAGCAGGCTGCCCACAGAGGCTGTGGAGTCTCCTTGTCTGGAGAGATTCCAAACCCACCTGGAGATTGCAGTCCTGGGCAAGCTGCTGTGGGTGCCCCTGTGTTAATCCTGAATGGATTCTGTTTGTGTGAATCCAGCAGCACCATTTTTATTATCTGACCTTTCCTGAGTCAGCTTATTAAGTGTTATTTATAAATAACTACTCTTCACATGCAGCCAGTGTACAAGCATGATTCAGGAGCAATCACAAACTAATTTCCCACTGATAATTCCTAAGAAATTTGAATAAATAGAAGCCTGCATTTGCTTATCTCCCCAGGGGGAAGTAACCTCCCTGAAAAATAAAAAAAAAAACTACTCTGCTTTGCAAAGTGCATTAGTCAATGGCTGAGCACAGCCACCCTCATGAGAAATGATGCTAAGAGGTGTGGGAGATTTCATTTTCCTCCAGAGAAATGTGAGTGCAGTGAGACACAGAACTGTCCAAATGACTGCAGAGAGATGCAGTGCCTTGAGAAAGGGATTGCAGGATCCCTTCAAAGAAGTCATGCTTAGTTAGGGAAAAAAAAATGAGGCAAGCTACAATCAGATCTAGCTGCACCTCAGTCTTCCAAAAATAAATTGCACTCAGTGTTTAATTGGAATGTGCATGCTTTGTGTTGCAGTGTGCATGAGGACCTGCTGCACTCAGCCCCTGCCAAAAGAAGCCTCTTGGAAATACCCACAGTAGCCAGAATAGAGCTCAACACCTCACCTACCATCTAAAGTAGCAGAGTGGCAGAGAAGCAGCATGGCTGAGCAGCCCAGGCACAAGCCCTGGCATCAGCCATGGGGTGGAGAAGGTGCTCACCCCATCCCAGCCTGAGGCCAAGCCACAACACATGGAATCAGAGAATCATTCAGGTTGGAAAAGGCCTCCAAGATCAAGTCCAACTGTTGGCCCAGCACTGCCAAGTCCACCACTAAAACATCTCCCTCAGCACCACTTCTCTACACCTTTTCAGTCCCTGCAGGGGTGGTGATTCCACCACTGCCCTGGGCACCCCATTGCCAGATGTAATCACTCCTTCAGTGAAGAAACCTGAACACCCTCTTCTGTCTTTGAGTCACTGCCAGTCCTCTGGGCACATCCCCAATGGGGGTGAGACCAGCTGGGTCTGCAGAGGAAGCAATGGGGTGAGACCAGCTGGGTCTGCAGAGGAAGGGATCCTGAAGGAAAGCTGCAGAGGGACTTCTCATCAGGGTGTCTAGAGACAGAACAAGGGGGAATGGTTTGAAGCTGAGGGAGAGCAGGGTTAGGCTGGAGCTTAGGAAGAAGTTCTTCAGCATGAGGATGGTGAAACTCTGGAACAGGTTGCCCAGAATGGTTGTGGATGCCTCCTCCCTGGGGTATGAAACAGTCTAGAGGGAACAGCCACAAGCTGGGAGCAGACATGCAAGTTGGTTTGGTTCTCCTTGGGATGTCTCATGGAACATCCAGCCTTGCAGCTGCCCACTTTTGTTCACTCTCTGGGTATCCTGATATTGGGAATAATTAACTTTCTCATTAGCAGGCTTAGAAAAGCAGGAGAGAGACAAGATTCTCCATCTTATGGTTGACTTGATTGGCTTTCCTTTGATGGAAAAAGTCCTCTTGGTGGGAGGATGGGGCTTTTGGAGACATGTGGAGGACCAGCCTTGCTCCTTGACCCTTACTTCTTCAGGGGCTTGGTGGTGACCAAGTCCTGGTTTTGTCCCTCACAATACCACAAACATTTCAAGCTTCTGACCCCTCAGCTCTTGTTTGTTGTAGGCTTAGAAGCTGTAGGGATACAATTTGCTGCCATTGAAGTCTTTGGTTTAACTGTGGCAGGAAAATGAAAATCTAACAAGTGGGGAAGCCTCTGCCTGAGCATCTGCGTTTTCTAACTCACTTGGTATCTTTTTCAGTTTAAATTACTCCAGTAAATGTGGCCTGCTGGTCAGCTCAGCACTGCCAGTGCTTCTGAGGAGCTCTCAGTGCAAGACAAATAGGCAGGTCTCAGGAATATGCCTCTTAATGTTTCACAGAAATGATTAAAACACCACAAGTGAGCCTTGCTGCTCACTCATGACCACTTTGCAGCCCCTTTGTTCCCATTGCCTGCCTGAGAAGCTTCACCATTCAGACCTTTAAAAACCATAGAGGGAACTTGGAGGAGATGTTTGCTGTGATGGATGGGATGCAGCCACCTATAAAAGCAAAGGATATGGGAAAACAGGAGCAATATCTCTGAGTTTCTCTGAGTTTTATGGGCAGCAGAAGACTCAGCTGCTGTGGTTACTGAAATACACTGCCTGGAGGGAAAGATTTCCATTACAGTTACATGGGCAGGGGAGGAGATAAAAAATTGGTCCTTGGTACAATGTTCAGCAGAGGTAATTAATTGGGGATCGATTCAGGACTAATCTAATTCCTTTTAAATTTACAGTGATAAAACCATGATGGATGAGATGGAGAAGGAGGAATTCCAAGCTGGCTGGGCAGGAAATGAGCTCTGGGTGCAGGAGCAGCCAGCCTGCCCTGAGACTGTCCCAGGTGTTTCCAAACATGAGGGTCATAGAATCATGGAATGGTGTGGATTAGGGTAGTCTGATCCACATGGGCAGCAGGGAGCAGGTCACATCTCCACTGCAGATCCTTTCCAAGGGGATTTCTCTAACAGACATGAAATAAATTGTGCTTTCAGAGTTAAAATATTGCTGTTGGATTTCCCTGCTAGGGATGAAGTTTGATCTCCCTGCCTCCTGTGAAAATAACTCATGCAGAAGCTACCAGAAATAATTTGGGATGAATCACAGAATCACAGGATGATTTGGCTTGGAAGAGACCTTTAAAGGTCATCTAGTTTCCCTAGTTCTTGTCCCAGCATCCTCAGCTGAGATGGCTCCAGATGTCCTATTTCAGTATCACAGCATCATAGACTGGTTTGGGTGGGAAGGGACCTTTAAAGGCCACCCAGACCAGCAGGGACATCTGCAACTAGAGCAGGTTGCTCAGAGCTCCAAACACCCTGACCTGGGATGGTTCCAGGGATGGGGCATCTACCACCCCTCTGGGCAACCTGGGCCAGGATCTCAACACACTCAGTGTCAAAAATGTTTTCCCTCTATCTAGTCTGAATCTGCCCTTTTGAGTTTCAGCCCACCAGCCCTTGTCCTGCCACAACAGGCCCTGCTGAGAAGTGTGTCCCCAGCTTTCTTACAGCCCCCTTTGAGCACTAGGAAGTGACATTGATGGCAATGTTTTGTTCAAGTGTCAGCAGTGGCCCTTCCCTCTCCATTTCAGCTCTGGAGTCCAAAGCAGTCTGAATGCCCCAGCAGCACTGCAGTGAGCAGCCATGGGGGGCTGGGCTGCAGCCTCCTGCTCTGTCCTTCTGCAGCACAACTCTTCAAAGCATGGAAATACCAATTATTTATAATCCACCTCTACAAACCACATCTTTTTTTTTTCCCTCATCTATGCATTTTTGCCCTGTCAGTGAGAGACAACCCACTGAAGGCTGCTATGTCACTATTCCATCCTCTCCCTACTCAGAATCCTCATGGAAAAATCACTGCCATTGTTAGCAACTCTTTTGTCCTTCATTCCACTTTAATGATGTCCTTGATTCACCATTTCCATGGGGTCTAGCCTTTTAGGCCAGGCTCCAACATTTTCAGAAGAAGTTTTTTCCCATGATGGTGGTGAGACACTGGCACAGGTTGTCCAGCGTGGTGGAAGCCTCATCCCTGGAGGTTTTGAAGGCCAGGCTGGATGTGGCTGTGAGCAACCTGATCTAGAGTGAGGTGTCCCTGCCCACGGCAGGGGGGGTGGAACTGGATGAGCCTTGAGGTCCCTTCCAACCCTAACAATTCTGTGATTCTATGACCTACTACTATGTTTTTTTTTTCAGCACAGCATCCCTGATTGCTGTCAGGGTAAGAATGACTTCAGGGGGTTATTGCTGTGTGTCTGCTCTGCACTTTCAGCCCATTCCCTCTCTTTCCTCTTTGTCACACAGCTTTGCTCACCCTGAGCTCCTCTCACTGGGAATTCCCCAGTTAACTGTCCTCCTTGCTTCTCCCAAGCTCCCCACAGCCCTGGTTTCACCAGCTTGGGATATCCCCTTTAATACCCACCTTTGACCCTATCCTGTACCAGGAAACTCAGCTGGCAGAGGAGCTGCCCTGCTGCTGGTGACAAACAGAGCAGCCAGCAGCAGGATGCTGGCAGGTCAGGGTCTCCAGGACCAGGATGGATGTCTGGATCTGGATCACAGGTGTTTGAAACCTGGGGACTGAAAGCAGATTGAACCCAGGAAACAAAGTCCTGCTGCAGAACTGACAATTCTTGAGGTGTTGGTACAAAACAAACCCAAACAAACCCAAACAAACCAAAACAGCCTTTGTAAGACTGCAGCAGGCTGCCCAGAGAGGTTGTGGAGTCTCCTCTGGAGAGATTCCAAACCCACCTGGATGCCATCCTGGCCAAGCCCCTGCTTTAGGAGAGGGCTAGGACTGGATGATCCCCAGAGGTCCCTTCCAACCCTCACCATGCTGGGATTCTGGGGTTTCATGAACTATTTCAGTGAAAACCCCTCTGGATATCCATGATGATCCTGGCAAAAGGAATCCTGACTCTCCTGCTGTGTCTGGCTGATGTTCCTTCTTTATATTCAGATGATTGTTGTGTCTCTGTGCATCAGCTCCCAGAGCCTGGTGGCTCTGAGCACAGAGCTGAGCTTTTACCAGGACTCAGGGCTGTGAGGGATGGTTAAGGGAAAATAAAACCTTTTAAAATTAATTTATTGCCAAGTCTTGAGAAAAAGACATTAAGATAAGAGATCAGCTCCTGCCTGGCTGCCACAGTGGTGGCAGCAGTGGAGGCTGCTTCTGTGCTATGTAAGCAAAAAAGGCTCTTCCAGTTCTGAAGTGTATTGCTGCACTTGGAGATGACAATGGAAAATATGAAACTACTTTCCCAATGATCTCAATACTCCCCCCCAGCTGAAACATGCCCATTTTGGAGGGTATAGAAGTGGTTTGCAGCTACAGGTAATAAAAATGCTTCAGCCAGCTCTAAGTGCCTCTCTCCAGAGCTAACTGCCTCTCTCCAGAGACATCTGAGCCATTACAGCCCTCTGACTTGATAGATTCTTATTTTCATTAGTTTTTTATTTAAAGATAGGGGGGAAAAAAATCACAGACTTCAATGTGCAGCACAGAAGTAAAGACCCAGGGAAGTCTATTTGAAATAAGAAATCAACTTAATGTTGCAGCACAACTCTCCTGAGTCTTCAAAAAAAAAAAAAAATCTGCTCAGAATTACAAATTTCAAGGAGACAGTGCAGCTGTGAGCAGTGCTGGGCAGAAGGTACTTGCATGACCATGTAGCATACAGGTGGATAGGTTACCCACCTCACCTGATCACCTCATCCTTCACCTTCTCCCTGGTGAAGTGATTGGAAGCATTGTTGATGCCTGTGCTTCATCCTGGGAGGGTTTAAGCCCTTTTCACAGGACCACAGAATCCCAGTGTGGTGGGGGCTGGAAGGGACCCCTGCAGCTCATCTTCCAGTTCAACCCTCCCCTGCTAAAGCAGAGTCACCCACAGCAGCTTGTCCAGGATCACAACATCCAGGCACATCTGGAATCTGTCTGGAGAAGGAGACTCCACAATCTCTCTGAGCAGCCAAAGCAGTTTTCCCTTATGTTTAGATGAACCTTCCTGGGTACTGGCTTGTGCCCATGGCTCCTTGTCCTGTCACTGGGTACTACTGAAAAGAGTCTGGCCTCATTCTCTTGCCCTCTGCTCCTTAGATGTTGGTGAGCATGGCTCAGATCCCCTCTCAGTGTGCTCTTCTCCACAGGTCTAAACATCCCCAAGTCTCTCAACCTTTCCTCCTCAGAATGATTCTCCAGTCCCCTCAGTCTCTTCCTGTAGGATCCCTTCAGGTTCTGGAAGCTCTAAGGTCCCCTAAGAGTCTTCTCTTCTCCAGGCTGAACACCTCCAGCTCTTTCAGCCTACCCTCACAGCAGAGGTGTTGCAGCCCTTGGATCATCTCTGTGTCCCTCCTCTGGACTCACTGTGTCCCTCCTATGACCAGGTGTCCAGGGACACCAGAACTGGATGCAGTATTCAAGGTGGGGTCTCAGCAGAGCAGAGCCAAGGGGAAGAATCCCCTCTCTTGTCCTGCTGGCCACAATCCCCTGGATGCAGCCCAGGATACAATTTGCCTTCAACCTCCTCTCCTCCTCCTGATGCCTGCCCCAGGAGGTGGTCAACACCTGATATGTTTCTCCACCTTTTAGCACTCCAGCAAATAGGAAATAATATCAACTATAACAGGTCTCAGGAAGCTCCTTCCTCTCTGATACCACAGCAGAAAGATGAAAGGTGACTCAGAAGGAAAATAAAAATAAGCTTCCTTGGACCTAATAGTCCAAAGTGAGTGGGAAAGCTCTAACCCACTGATGCAGGGCATGGCACAGTGTGGCGCAGTGAGCATCTCGGGGCTCTCAGGCTGGGTGTTGAGTTAAAGAAGCATTCAGCACACTCACACTGAGTCTCTGAAACTCTCTTTTCACAGAATCACAGAACCACAGAGCATTTAGGGCTTGGAAGGGACCCCAAAAGGTCATCTAGTCCAAGCCTTTCCTTCCAAGTGTGTGTTTTCCTTGGCTGCAATGTGGGTTGTGTGCATTGTTCCCTTGCTAGCAAACTGGCTGAGCTAAAAGCTTTCCAGCAGGGCAATTATTTGCCCTTTCATGAATAGAAGCATTCTATGGAATTCAGTGATGGGTATCAGGAAAGGGCATTTGCTCCAATTGTTGTCATTCTCAGTTTGCCCTCTCCCAGTGCAGTTCCAGTCACTAGGTCACAGCTGGTTTCCAGCACTGAGATGAAGGGAAACACTGAGTGTGGTGTAAACCCCAGCTCCACCCCTGCCCTTCTGCAGAGGCAGAAGCCAAAGCCCTGCTGCTTAGGCTGTCCTGAAACAAACACACCACAGACCCCACATTTTTCACAGATTGGTTTGGTTGGGAAAGCTCTTTCAGCCCATCAAGCCCAGCCATTAACCCAGCACTGCCAAAAAAAAGCAGGATAAAAGCAGCTTGACTGTTTCAGGGACACTTTCCCCTTATTCAGAACATCCAAAGCACAGAAGAGGGAAAGTGCCAGCAGGCTGTGGTAAGAAGTTTCTCAAGCTTTGAAAGCTAAAATTCCTTCCTTCTCCAGTGAGATCAGATCCAAGAATCCCAGGAGTGATACCTCCTCTGCAAAAATCCCATCCCATAAGCAGCCACAATTCCACAGAATCTCCTCAAGCTGCCAACATTAGCTCTGAAAGGAGACACTAAGACCAACACAAATGTAGTTCAAATACATGGGATGGATGAAGGGTAGTCATCTGCTCTTGTGGACACAGCAGCACTGTGTCCAGCTCTGGGCTCCCCAATTCAAGAGAGACAAGGAACTACTGGAAAGCTCCAAAGGTGGTAAGAGGACTGGAATGTCTCTCCGATGAGGTAAGGTGGACAGATATGACCTCACCAGGGCAGAGCAGAGGGGCAGAAGAACCTCCTCTACCTGCTGGCCACACTCTTCTCCATGCAGCCCAGGAGACCATCAGTTTTCTGCCCACAAGAGCACACTGGTTGGCCATGGTGAACTGATCCACCAGCACTCCCAGCTCCTTCCCTGCTGAGCCACTTCCCAGCAGGGCAGCTCCTCACCTCTGCTGGGCCATCACAGCTCTCAATGACTCTTCATGGTCTGTAGTGATGGTGATGGAAATGCCACCAGTCCTTTAGCCACAGTGGTCTCAGTTGGCTCCTCTGGTAATCAGTGGAGGAGGAGGACACAGGACTTTGTCATTCCCCAGAGCTACCTGCAGCAGGGTGGCAAAACCAAGTTGGATTTTGAGCACTGCCATGTGTTTGGTTGGTTGGGTTTTGGTTTGCTTATTTAGTTGTTTGGGGATTTGTTTGTTTGTTTGGGTTTTGGTTTGGGTGTTTGGGGTTTGGTTTGGTTGTTTGGGGGTTGTTTGGTTGTTTGGGGTTTGGTTTGGTTGCTTTGGGTTTTGTTTTGGTTGTTGGGATTTTGGTTCAGTTGTTTGGTTGTTGTTTGTTTGGGTTTGGTTTGGTTGTTTGGGTTTTGGTTCAGTTGTTTGGGTTTTGGTTTGGTTGGTCTTTGGTTGGTTGTTTTGGGTTTTGGTTTGGTTGTTTGGTTTTTCTTTGGTTGTTTGGATTTTGGTTCAGTTGTTTGGGTTTTGGTTCAGTTGTTTGTTTTTCCTTGGTTGTTTGGGTTTTGGTTGGTTGGGGTTTTTTTGTCTGGTTGTTTGGTTTTTTGATTGGTTGTTTTTGTTTGGTTTTGGTGGTCATTTGGGTTTTGTTTGGTTGTTTTTTTCCCCTCTCCTCCAGTTTCTATTTTGCCCTAGTGTCTGGAATGTTTTAAATTAGTGTTGGGGATGTGTGTGAAGGTTTTAAATGGTGAATATTTCAACATCCATGAATCTTTAATACCCCACTGCTCAGATCAGCTCAGGAAATGTGAAAATTATCATGGAGCAATGACAGAGCTCTCATGAAAACATTGTGATGTGATGTACCAGCAAAATAATGATCTTAAATTTGTCTCAGCACTGGCTGCATGCTTGCAATCAATTTAGCTTTGTAGAAATGCAAAAATGTTCCCCTTGGGAATGTGCCTGAGATCAGATTTTTTTTCTTTCCCCAGTGCCTGTGGAACACTCTGAAGGGATCAAAAGTGATCCAAACCAGCATGCAGACGGATGTTTTGCTGCACAGCCTATTAAAATGTTCCCAGTTTCAAGTATTTTTGGCTAAACAAGTGAAAATGCTTTAATACCCTCAGCACAAAGGGATAAAAAAGGGGTTCATCCTGTTTTGGAGCAGTGAATTTGCAGTGACCTGGGTTGAATCCAGCAGAAGCAGGCAGCAGTGCTCAGCCACAAGCATCTCAGCTGCATGCTGTATGCTAATGAGTGTCATTAATTAATGATAAGCAGCACCATTTAATTAGTGCAACCATTACTAATCACAAAACACTTAATTACACTGAAGATTGGTGGAAATTAGCTGGGTTGGGGTGAAGCTGAGTGGGAAGCTCAGCTCACATCTGTGCACTGACGTGTGGCCATCAGCAAAGACCAGAGATGCCTCTGGTGCCTTCATTCGTGCGCTGCTGAGACACTGAAATCTCTTTGGGTTGGGTTGTAAGTGGCAGAGTGCAGGGCAGTTCTGTTCCCTTTTGGCTGTGTCCACAAGAGGTCGTCAAAGAATCCCAGAATCCCATCACGGTCAGGGTTGGAAGGGACCTCGGTGGATCACGAAGTCCAATCCCCCTGCTAAGGCAGGGTCACCACAGCAGGCTGCAGGCTGAGGCTGCTTTTGGAGGAGGAAGGTGACAGCAGGGGCTAGCTCCAGCTGTGCTCAAGCAAGCAGACGAGTGTGCAATCATGCAAGGTGATGGCAGCTCTGTGCAAGCATGCTGCAGAGACACTGGAGTCTGGGGGAAATCAAGGAAGAGCTTCAGTGCACAAAGACTCTTCTTTTACCTGGATTTTCAGGATAGCACAACAATTTCCAATGATTTCTTGCCTTACTCCAGATTAAACCACTCAGACCATTAGCAAAGACTCTGTTCAGTGGTGATAAAAATCTCCCAGGCTCTTCTCAGTGTTGCACAGTGACACAGAATAAAAATAATAATTTTTAAAAAGGGTAAGGGGCACAAACTGGAAGGTTCCATCTGAAGATGAAAAGAAACTTCTTTGCTGTGAAGCTGGTGGAGCCCTGGCCCAGGCTGCCCAGAGAGGTAGTGGTGTCTCCATCTCTGGAGATATCCCAACCCCATCTGGACATTGTGATCCTGGACAACCTGCTATGGGTGGCTCTGCTTTAGCAGGGGATCTCCAGAGGCTGCTGCCACCCTGGGCCATGCTGGGATTCTGGGCAAGGTGCATGCAACCAAAGCAAAAGCAGTTGCATCTAAGCAGCTGCATTTAAGCCATCAAAACACAGTGAGCAATGGCAATCTGTGGGTCCTTCAGCTGACCACCAGCTGACTGAGGCTGGCACAGGCAGTGTCTGCTGAGTGTGGCAGGTCTGCAGGGAGATGGTGCAGGCTGAACTCCAGAGCCAGGATGTCAGCCCCAGCATTCTCTTGCACCCTGTGTGCCAGAGCATGCAGCATTCCTGCAGACTATCCACATTGGCCCCCAGCTCTTTCCTCTTCTCTGGCACTTTTTGTCCTCCCCAAATGCATCCTCACACCTGCCCCTGTTTTCAGACAGGTTTTCTTTTCCACCTGGAGGACAGGTCCTGAGTCTGTCACTGGCACAGGACACTCCTCCAAGCCTGGTGGAGGCTTGTTTTCAGCCTTCCTCTCCTCCAGCATCCCTTGCCCACACAGTCACTCCCCATCCTTCAGCTCAGGAGGTGCCTGAGTGAGGGATTTGTAGCTTTCTGGAGAGCTCCATCTGCCGTGGCTGTTCCAGGAGGGGCCTGTGTGAACCCACACGTAAATAATACCTTGTGTCACCACTGGTGGAGACATTAGTCCTTGGTACCCACGCAGCAGATGGCCTGGAGGAGTCTCAGCAGCATCCTTGGTGCTGCCAAGCAGCTAAGTGGCTGCATGTGTTGTCACTACACAGGAGAGTAATGTTGGGACACGACAGGATGCTGGCTGAAAGAGTGAGACTACAGCTCCTGGTTTATCCCTGCTTGCAGAAGTTGATGCAGGCTGGGAGGCCCAGGATGGAGCCCACCAGAAACCACCACCTGGGTTTCCCTTCACCCCAAAGCCTCTGCTTGTGCATCCACCTGCCCCTAAACTGGCTGCTCCCAACCCAGGAAGGATGCTTTAGAGCACAAGAGTGAAGAGTATCCTCTGGCTGTGCCCCTGTTAGATCTGCTCAGGAAACCTTCCAAAATGTTTTTTATCAGTCAGTCAAACCTCTGAGGGGTCATTTTATTCACCAGGGATGGTTTAAGGCCTTAAAAATGTTCATGGGAGGAGAAAATTACCACCTGCCCAACTGCCTCATGATGCTGGTGCCTAGAAATGGGGAGCTGATAAGGAATGCCTAGGAAAGGCCCAAGGGGACCACCCTGTCCTGTGCACTCAGCTCCATAAGTTCCTGTAAGACCTCTCACAGAGCCACTAACCCACAGCTTTTCTGGGGGGTGCAAGCAGAGGTCCCACCAGCTCCTCTGGCTCCTTCCTGGATGGAGCCTGGGGAGGACACCTTGCCCATTGTTGTTGTGCACCCAGGAATCACAAAGAGCTTTGACGTCCAGGCTGCACATCTCGGATCAAAGACGTGTTGAGATGACTTCATGGAAGTCACCAGGGGCAGTCAAGCCTGGAGCAACATCCACCTTCTGCTTCTGCAGCCTGGGAGGGGATGTGTGCC
Organism: Indicator indicator; assembly: GCF_027791375.1. Lineage (NCBI taxonomy): Eukaryota > Metazoa > Chordata > Aves > Piciformes > Indicatoridae > Indicator > Indicator indicator. The sequence continues at coordinate 3,634,269 of NC_072026.1, read as the reverse complement.
TGCTAAAACCAGGCTGGCATCCCAGAAATGGGAATCTGCATGTGCCAGCTGGCCCCACCTGCCCTCTGCTGGGCTGCAGGACAGGATCTGCAGAGCAAAGGAGAGCTGAGAGAACAAGGCTGTGTCTGTGACTGTACCACCTCTGAAAAAAGCACATGTGCCTTGAATTGCTTCAAAGGCTCTAGAGCACAAGGCTTCTGAGGAGCAGCTGGGGGCACTGGGGTTCTTTAGCCTAGGGAAAAGAAGGCTGAGGGGAGACCTTTCTCCGCACAACTCCCAAAAAGGAGGGTGGAATCAGGCAAGATTTGGTCTCTTCTCCCAAGGAGCAACTGATAGGACAAGAGAGAACAGTCTCAAGTTGTGCCAGGGAAGGTTTAGTTTGGAAGTCAGGAAAACTTTCCTCACTGAAAGAGTGGTCAAGCCCCAGAACAAGGTGCCCAGGGCAGTGGTGGAGTCACCACCACTAGAGGTGTGGAAAACATGTGTCAGTGTGGCACTGAGGGACATGATCTAGTGGTGGAGCTGGCAGTGTTAGGTTAACAGCTGGACTTGAGGATCTTAGAGGTCTTTTCCAACCTTGATGATTCCATAAAGCCTTTCCCCACTCTCATGGTTGCATCCAGCTGCCCAAATGGATTGACATCTGGCCCTGGAAGCAAACCTGTCCTTCCCTCCCTGCCTCTGCTGCCTCACCAGCCTCAAACCCACGACAACAAATTCTGACCCTCTGGGTTCGTAACCAGCTCCTACTTTGCAAGTTGGGAACCTTTTTGTGGAACACCTTTTCTTCCTGGAACTTTGTGCTTCTGCTTTTATTCATCAGAAGCATCTGAGGCTTCATTTGCCATGATTCTGAGGCAGCTTTCTGGAGGGGAAGCACGTCGCTCTCTCCCCTGCTCGCATCTGCCACGCAAACAAAAGGATGATGCTCTGCACCTGTCCCTGCTTCACACCCAGCTGAAATCAAATGCAGCTCAGCTCCACAGGCTCTGAACAAAGTGCAGGCAGTGAGTCAGTATGGAAATCAGCCTTGTTTCTTTTGAACTCCATTATGTGGCAGCACAAGAGAGCGGGCAGGCTTGCTTCTGCGGCGGGACATATATGGTGTGGCTCTTCCAAAGCTGCTTCTTCCACTGCTTTCTCAACAGCTCTGAGACAAAAGGAGAAAATACTGCCTTTCTCTCCTGCCTGTCACACTGCTGCACATCTGCTCTGGTCGCTAGTTAACAGCTTGGAAACTTTAACCAGGCATGGTTCAAACACGAGGAAAGGGAACGCAAATTGAAGAGATGCCTCGGAGCCCTTCAAAGGTCCCTCCCAACCCAAATCATTCCATGATCCCAGGACTCTATTGCTGGTCCAATGGACTATTCAAAAGTGGAAGCCTGATGAGAAGGGCACAAAGTTTCTGCCTAAGGATTAGGACAGGCTGAGGGAGCTGGGGTTGTTCAGCTGGGAGAAGGGAAGGTTTCAGGGAGACCTAACAGCAGCCTTCCAGTACCTGAAGAGGGCCTACAAGAAGGCTGCAGAGGGACTGTTTGCAAAGTCCTGCAGGGATAGGACAAGAGGCAGTGGCTTGAAATTAGAGAAGAAGAGACTTAGACTGGATGTTAGGAACAAGTTCTGCACCATGGGACTGGTGGCAAACACAGGCTGAGGGCAATGCAGGCTGAGGGCAAACGCAGGCTGAGGGCAAACGCAGGCTGAGGGCAATGCAGACTGAGGGCAATGCAGGCTGAGGGCAAACACAGACTGAGGGCAATGCAGACTGAGGGCAATGCAGGCTGAGGGCAATGCAGACTGAGGGCAATGCAGACTGAGGGCAATGCAGGCTGAGGGCAAACGCAGGCTGAGGGCAATGCAGACTGAGGGCAATGCAGGCTGAGGGCAATGCAGGCTGAGGGCAAACGCAGGCTGAGGGCAATGCAGGCTGAGGGCAAACACAGGCTGAGGGCAATGCAGGCTGAGGGCAATGCAGGCTGAGGGCAATGCAGGCTGAGGGCAAACACAGGCTGAGGGCAAACACAGGCTGAGGGCAATGCAGGCTGAGGGCAATGCAGGCTGAGGGCAAACGCAGGCTGAGGGCAAACGCAGGCTGAGGGCAATGCAGACTGAGGGCAATGCAGGCTGAGGGCAAACACAGGCTGAGGGCAATGCAGGCTGAGGGCAATGCAGGCTGAGGGCAAACGCAGACTGAGGGCAAACGCAGGCTGAGGGCAATGCAGACTGAGGGCAATGCAGACTGAGGGCAAACGCAGGCTGAGGGCAAATGCAGGCTGAGGGCAATGCAGGCTGAGGGCAATGCAGGCTGAGGGCAAATGCAGGCTGAGGGCAATGCAGGCTGAGGGCAAACGCAGGCTGAGGGCAAACGCAGGCTGAGGGCAATGCAGACTGAGGGCAATGCAGGCTGAGGGCAAATGCAGGCTGAGGGCAATGCAGACTGAGGGCAATGCAGGCTGAGGGCAAACGCAGGCTGAGGGCAATGCAGACTGAGGGCAATGCAGGCTGAGGGCAAACGCAGGCTGAGGGCAAACGCAGGCTGAGGGCAATGCAGGCTGAGGGCAATGCAGGCTGAGGGCAAACACAGGCTGAGGGCAATGCAGGCTGAGGGCAAACACAGGCTGAGGGCAAACACAGGCTGAGGGCAATGCAGGCTGAGGGCAATGCAGGCTGAGGGCAAACGCAGGCTGAGGGCAAATGCAGGCTGAGGGCAATGCAGGCTGAGGGCAAACACAGGCTGAGGGCAAACACAGGCTGAGGGCAATGCAGGCTGAGGGCAAACGCAGGCTGAGGGCAAACGCAGGCCTAGGGCAATGCAGGCTGAGGGCAATGCAGGCTGAGGGCAAACACAGGCTGAGGGCAAACGCAGGCTGAGGGCAAATGCCTGTGCTTCACCAGGATGTGCTCACAGCTGGTGGGCACATCGCAGCCTGCTTCAAAATGCCTGTGTGGAGCTCTGCCCCCGCCACGTGCTGAAGTCAGTGTGGGGCAAAGAGGGGGAAGCAGCAGGGTCTGTCCCCACTCGAGGGGGACAGGCTGCCCCATCACCTCCGTGCCAGCAGGGCACGCAGCTCCGCGTCCGGATGAATCGATTCCTGCTGGCAGCCAGGGACAGCTTGCTCTGCTCAGAGCCAGGCTGGCAGCTGGCTGGAGGACAGACAGGCTGAGGAGCAGCTCTCCCACATCACAGCTTTCTGCCACCTGGGCAACACCATGAGGACAAGCAAAGGCCACGTGCGGCCCTCACTGCATGTTTGCTCTGGAGAAGAGGTGACAGAGCCCCAGAAATTCATCTTAGCACCTAGAGTCCTTGTATGGCTTGGGTTGGAAGGGACCTTTAAAGGTCATCTTGTCCAAACTCCTAAGTAACCCCTTCCCTCCTTGACAGGGTATCAAACCATCTCGAGCCTGGTGCTGCCTTTAGCCTGACAGCAAAACTACAGAGTTTGTGCCTTCTGAAATAAGAATTAAAACAACAACAAAGATCTAGGAAGAGCAAGAAAGAAGCCCCAGGTCTCCAGATGCAGTGAGCTCTCCCAACAGATGTGTTTTGACAATGAATGCTACTGTACACATCTGCACAGCAAAAACAAAGGACTCCCCTGATAGAAAGAATCTGCAGCATCTTGCCCACATTTGGTTGTGCCAGAGAGAAAAGGAAGTCCATTCCCCTGCAAATGCATCTGTCAATCAACTCCTTCTTGTTATGGGGAGTTCAAACCCTTATCTGTTTTAAAAAAAAATCATGAAATTATAGAAAATTGCAGCTGGAAGAGACCTTTAAGATCATCAAGTCCAGCTGTTAACCCAGCACTGCCAGGTTAACCCAGGTTAACCAGCACTAACCCATGGCCCTCAGCACCACATCCACACAGCTTTGCAAATCCTGTAGGGCTGGGGACTCTACCACTGCCCTGGACAGCCTGTTCCAGGGCTTGACAACCCTTCTGGGGAAGAAATTATTTCTAATATCCAGTCTAAACCTGGTGTAACTTGAAGCTGCTTCCTCTTGTCCCATCACTTGTTATTTGAGAGAAGAGACCAAGCCCCAGCCAGCTCCAGCCTCCTTTCAGGTGGGACAGTATAACTTGGATGCCTTTGCCCCTTCACAGTGGTGTTCAACATCAAGTTTCAGCAAGTGGTGCTTATTCAGGGCAATGAGACTACCTGTGGCTCAGGCTAAAAGCCTGAGGTATCAGACTGGTGCTGATAGCCCTCAGCACCCTGCAGGTCCAGTAGCTCCCATCTAGTGCCTGTTTGGCAGCCAGCCCCTTCCAGAAAGGCAACACACCCCAAAAACTGCACACATCAAGACATAAAAAGGGTCTGCAGGCGCTGCAGGCATTGCTTCTGGTATGTGTACATGACACAGCTGCAAACAGATGTTGGTGGGAAGGATAAACCACTGAACCAGGGTGTAACTTGGAATGAGGGAGCCAGATTGCTTGTCAGGATGGTGATCCATCCCCACCCTGGGTCACCTGCTGCTCCAGCATCACCTGAGATGCTCATGGTCCACACACAGCTACAGCTCAGAGGGGATTTTTGTCATCTTGAATATCATTTGCTACAGTTTGGGAGCCTCATACAGAGTGAAGAGGTTGATGGTGCCACGTTATGTCCCATGCAGATCTGAAAATATTCCTGGAAAGTTTGTTTATTCCTGTGCCAGCTGTATGCATGAGGCAATACACATACCTAAAGCAGCTTAGCTAAACAGAGTAGCAATGATAGAAACAAGATGGCCCAGCACAAGGACTCTCCTCCATCCCATGGCTGGATAGCATGCTCCTACCCAGTGGATGAGGTGACTCATGCCTTCACTTGGCTCTGTTTTCAGACACCAGAGAATCCAGGCTCTGCCTGAGCTGGGGAAGGTTTTGCTGTGCTGTAGCTCATTTGTACCTGTCAGCTCCAGTCACTTTCCTGTTTACTCTCACTAATGGAATGCCAACACCAGGAGTGAGTGGCTCTGGTACTTAGGTTTCAACATACACTCTCCACAGGACCTCTGGACTCAGGTTTTTTGTCTGGACTGTGCCTGCTGCACCTTGTCAACCTCCTCCACTTCACAAAAATCTGCCTTTCAAGCTGCTGGTGATCCTTTGCAGTGAAAAGCAGCCTGGATCTAGATGTTCTCTTGGCTTCTGCCAGCCTTCTTCCCCACACCTGTGCTCCTGCAATCCCCTTTTCCCACCAGCTATGGAAACAGCTTCTGCATTAGAGAACAGTGCAGGAAAATACATACTAAATGGATCAAAATCTTGGAGGACGAGCTGCAAGCCATTCCTTTAATGCTTGAAACAGACAGAAAGCAGCTCTGATCCTTTAATTAAACCCCAAAGGTGCTGGTGCCAGGCAGCTCCCCCAGCACACCTCACAGGAGTTGTGCTGAGCTCCAAAGCTCCTTCTCCTCGCACCACTCCCGTCTGCTGGCAATAAAGAGGGAGTTTGTCAGCTCTGTTTTGCACTGTGTTACAATAGCAAATCACCAAGGCTTCAGCTGAGCACTGTGGTATTTGCTGTGCTTTGTCTGTGCCTGCTGCAAGCCCAGCAAAGCCAAGAAGGGAGTTGTGTACAGACAGCGAGGAGCAAATGAGAGGAAGGTTTCAAGGAGAAATAAGCCAAGAACGAAGTAATGGACCTGAATGCTGTTCAGAGCAGGCAAGGAACCCAGGAAAAAAAAAATAAGGGAGATAGCTCAGAAAGGATGATTTCCAGAAGGCAGTGGGTGCCTTGTTTCATAGGGGGAGTCAGAACCACATCCCCTCAAGCTGAAAGCATTGTGTGTGTAGGGAATGCCATGGGATGAGGCCATTCCAGAGTACCAGGCATGCAGCTGCACTAAAGGGATGATACTTGCCATCAGTTTGCTCTGGCAGGTGGCATTTGCACACTGGGATGAGGCACAGGGGCTCCAGGTCCCTGCCCAAATCCTTGTGCAATGGATCAGCAGGGAAGAGAAACACAATTTTCTAAAGGAAATTATTGATATTCTTTTTTCTCACTCTTAATCCAACCTCACCAATTCTGTGGTCAGAGGGAGCAAAAAGCTTTATTTTGGTAGAGATTGGCTACCAAGGCTTGTTTGTTTGGTTTGAGTTTTGGGGTTTGTTTGTTTGTTTCTTTTGGTAGAGATTGGCTACCAAGGCTTGTTTGGCTTTTTTTGCTTGGGTTTTTTTTTTTTTTTTTTTTTTGGTAGAGATTGGCTACCAAGGCTTGTTTGTTTGGTTTGGGTGTTTGGGTTTTTTTGTTTGTTTGTTTCTTTTGGTAGAGATTGGCTACGAAGGCTTGTTTGGCTTTTTTTGGTTTGGTCTGGTTTGGGTTTTTTTTTTAGAGATTGGCTACCAAGGCTGCATCTGCATTGACAAAACTACCAAACCAAATCCCATTTTCAGAGAACCAGACATTGATCCACATGACAAAGCCCAGAGTGGTTGCTTTGTTGTGAAACAAACAAAACCAAAAAAACTACCTGTGAAGTTTGGATCACACCACAACTTTCCTCCAGGGGCCACTCAAAGCCCTGGTTAATACTGTGGCCTCCCTGGGCAGCCAAGGTGGGTCTGCACCCCACTGCAAAGAAAAGCCAAAGCATTGCCATCATGTCTGTGCTCCACCACAGCCTCTGTCCCACCCTGTGTGTGACTCACTCCTCTGAGTGCATCAGTGATGCAGATTGCTGGTGATGATATCAAACTGTCCCCTGGATGTGTCTTGAAGCTTTAGAGATAGCAGTTAAGAACCAAATCATCCCTGGAGATGTTATTATCTACTTGTCTCATCATTAGATGCTAATGTGAGATCCTGGCAGACTGTGATGTTCATCCTTCCTTTCCATTCAGGAGTGGCTTGATGGGAGAGTTGTGAGCACAATAAATTGTCACAAATCCCTTTTCTCTCCCTCCTGTCACAAGCACTTTGTCCTCTTGGCTGAGAAGAGACCATAAATCAGCCTCAGTGAAGAACCTCTCTAGCTCTCTGCTTGGGAAAACAAAAAGATTTGTGCAAACAAGGCTTCAGGCTCTGGTGAACAGGAATTTCCAGTCTGAGCTGCCTGGCCTGTTTGCATGATGGTTTGACCCAGCCTGAGCTAAGTAGGGCAAGCAGCTGGTCCTCCTTGGCTTCTGCATGTCCCCACCACTGCACTGACCCACTGAGAGCTCAGGTGGGATTTCTTCCCATGATTTTGCAAAGCAGCAGAAGGACTGAAACAAGCTGTTAGCAGGTGTGAGCTTTGTGATGCTGCCTGTGGGAGCAGCCTCACTGCTAGCAGCAACAGCCTAAGAGACCCAGATATGGAATTTGACACACACATGGTCCTGTGAGAAGTGAGGACTGAGGAACTTCAGCAGAAGTCACAGAATCACAGCCCTCTGGAGATCATCCAGTCCAAGCCCCCTGATACAGCAGAGGGACCCCCAGCAGCTTGCCCAGGAGCACCATGGCCAGGCAGGTTTGAAAGCTCTCCAGAGAGAGATTCCTCTGCCCTTTCTGAGCAGCCTGTTCCAGGGTTCTGGCACCCTCACAGCAAAGAAGTTTTTCCTCATCTTCAGATGGAACCTCTTGGGTTACAGTTTTTCCCTGTTATCCCTTGTCCTGTTGCTGAGCACCACTGAGCAGAGTCTGGCCCCATCCTCTTCCCCCCACCCTTTCAATGGTGATTATCATCCAGATGATCTCCTCTCAGTCTGCCCCTCCCCAGGCTACACAGCCCCAGGTTTCATCCTTTTGTCCTCAAAGAGAAGCTCCAGGCCCCTCAGCATCTTTGTAGCCTTCACTGGACTTTCTGCAGCACTTCCTTGACTCTCTTGAACTGGGGAGCCCAGAACTGGCTCTAGACACTCCAGATGTGGCCTCAACTAGGGCAGAATAGAGGGGGAGGAGAACCTCCCTCAAACTGTTGACCAGACTCTTCTTAATGCCTCCTAGAAGACCATTTGTCTTCTTGGCCACAGGAACACTTTGCTGGCTCATGGCTTCTGCCCTCATGAAGGAAAAACATCCAGCCAGCCCACTAATCGGTGAACTAATCAGTGAACTAATCAGTGAACTAATCAGTGAACTAATCAGTGAACTCAAGATTCTAGAGTTTCACCTTAACTCCACAATAAGCCTTGTTGTAAGCTGAAGACTTTTTTCTACTGTTTGAAATGAATTGGTGACAAAACTCTTTCAAGACAGGGCAGGGAATTAAGCAAACGTGGCGTGCTCGTTGGTGATCGGTTTGAAAGCTTCCAGTTCATCAGTGTTGGTGGTGGAGCTGTGAAGAACACTGCCCTGGGCTTGCCATTGCCCCAAGCCTGGGTGTGAAATGATGCCCAATGCAGGGCTGCCCTGTGCTGGAGCAACACATCCCTGGAGACCCACTAGAAGGCAGTGTTGGAGAAAACTTCATAGGAACTTCTCCTTCAGAAACCTGCAGGTCCACAAACCACAGGAGAAGATTGTCTAAGAGAGGGAACCACGTGAAAAAAGCAAATCAACAATGTGAACTGCTCGGAGTTATCCAGTCTGGAGAAGAGAAGGCTCCAAGGAGACCTTCCTGTGGCCTCTTAGTGCTTAAAGGGGGATGTAAGAAAGATGGGGAAAGACTTTTTAGCAGGTCCTGTTGTGACAGGACAAGGGGTGATGGGTTTGAACTAAAAGAGGGAGATTGAGACCAGGCAGAAGGGAGAAGTTTTTCATGGTGAGGGTGGTGAGACACTGTGCCCAGAGAGGTGGTAGATGCTGCACTGCTGGAACCGTTCCAGGTCAGGTTGTTTTGGGGCTCTGAGCAATCTGCTCCAGATGTCCCTGCTGACTGCAGGGGGATTGGACTGGATGAGCTTCAAAGGTCCCTTCCCACCCAAATGATTCCATGATTCTATGATGCTATGACACATCCCAAATGATTTCTGATAGATTTTGCAGGAGCTAACTCTGGAAGAGACATGAAGATCAAACTTCATCCCTGCCAGGGAAATCCAACACTATTTTAACACTGCAAATGCAATTTATTTCATGTCTGGGAGAGAAAAACCCTTGGAAAGGATCTGAAATGCAGAGGGGACCTGCTCCATGCTGCCCATACAGATCAGGCTGCTGGGTCACCAAAGACAGCCAAGTAAGCACCAAAATGACACTGAAATGATCTTAATTTGCCAATAAAATCCAAGGATGGAGTTTCCAACCTGTTGCTGGAAAGACAAGAAGTGGCTTCCCTGCATTCCTTGGCAGCAGGATTCCTGAATCCTTCCTCCTGCAGAAATGCTGGTGAGCAGCTCTCTGTGCTTTTCCCAGGCAGACAGCAAGCAGAAGATATTTGATGAGCTCTATGAATAGAGTTGTTGATTCACTGGAAAACACAGGAAAATCTGGGGGGAAAAACAAATCAAGGCAATTTAAACTGCTGACACATTTCTGTATGGGGGAATGAGATATAAAGTGTTTTGAAGCAGTGCAATGACTTGGTAGCCCACACAGAAGAATGAGTTTCTGATTTGATGCTAAGTACACTCCAAATAAAAATTCCAAAGCTGCATGGCCAGCAGATGGAGAGAGGGGAGTCTGACACTTTGCTCTGCTCTTGGGGAGACCTCACCTGCAGTACTGTGCACAGCTCTGGGGCCCTCAGCACAGGAAGGACATGGACCTGCTGGAGCAGGTTCAGAGGAGGGGGCTGGAATACCTCTGCTATGGGGACAGGCTGAGAGAGTTGGGGTGGGACAGGCTGAGAGAGTTGGGGTGGTTCAGCCTGGAGAAGAGAAGGCTCCAGGGAGACCTAATAGCAGCCTGCCAGTACCTGAAGGGGGCTACAAGAAGGCTGCAGAGGGACTGTTTGCAAAGGCCTGCAGTGACAGGACAAGAAGCAATAGTCTGAAATTAAAGAAGAGCAGAATTAGATTGGATGTTAGGAACAAGTTCTGCACCATGGGGGTGGGGGAACACTGGAACAGGTTGCCCAAGGTGATGGTGGAGTCGCCATCCCTGAAGTAGTGTGTAGATGTGGCACTTCAGGACATGGTTTAGTGGTCATGGTAGTTGGGTTATGGTTGGACTGAATGATCTTAAAGGTCTTTTCCAACCTGAATGATTCTATGATCTTTCAAGGTCCCTTCCAAGCCCTAACATTCAGTGTGATTCTCAACAATTTCTTCCCCAAGTCCTGCAATGGGCTGCCCATGGCAGTGGTGGAGTCTCCATTCCTGAAGGGGATTTAAAAGCTGTGTAGATGTGGTGCTGAGGGACATGGTTTAGTGGTGACCTGGTGGTGCTGGGTTGAGAGCTGGACTTAATGATCCTAAAGGTCTTTTCCAGTTTAAATAATTCCATGATTCTCTGATAAAATGCAGTGTTTGAACTGGAGCAGAGGAGTCCTCCTGGGGTCTCTGATCAGGAACAACCAGTGGTTGAAGCTGTAATAATCTACCTTGCCTTAAACAAAATTTCTATTAGGGTGATTAAATCCTTCAGGAATTATTTGCTTGTTGAAATGTCAGGGAAAAGATTTGATACTCTTCAAAAAAAGTCATCTGCAGTGACATTTCCTTAACTGAAAGGCTCTGCAAGTGAAAGGCAGCATGTGCTGCCAGCACAGGTATAGAGATTTCCACTTTTAAGCCAGCTCTTTTCAACACATTTTACCCCAAAGGTCCTCTTTTAGTGATTCCCAATCTGAGTATGTCCTTACAGAGCAGAGCCAAGGGGGCTGGGGATCCTCATTTTAACTTCACATGTTTGGCTGTCCCTAATTTCACCCTTTGAGTGTGAACTTTCTGCACAGATGCTGCTCATTTGGGGAATAATCAGCATGGTTAAAGCAGGTTCTTGTGTCGGTGTGAGCTGAAATTCCCCCCCCACCAACAATAACCAGGCTAGCTCAGTCTGGAAGCAAATGAAAAGCTGTATTTACAAGCAGAGTCTAAAATCTACAATGAAATGCAATGAATATGTACAAATATACAAAATTCACAACATTCACAAATATATACAATCAACAGAAAAAGCACAATCGATCTCCCTTTGCTTCCCCCCAAGGGGATCCTCCCAAAGGGGCCTCCCTCTCCCAGGAGCTTCCCCCCCCAGACCCCCCTGGACAGAGAAGCAGAGTTAGTTAAGCAGAAAGCTGTTAACTTAGCTGCCAAGGTCAGTGTGTTATCTTCAGCCAGAAGAGAAGAAGAAACAGCAGCCAGACAGCCCAGCAACTGCCCCCACTGCCGAACGCAGAATGTGCAGAGTGCCTACTTTGTTTTGGGTAATAGTTCTTAAACATTTCTATCTATCCAATGGAAGTGTTTAGAACAATCGTTATTTTGCTTTCTTACACCCAATAGTGACTTATTTACATTCTTTCACTTTCTCTGTTTTGAACTTTGCAAGGAAAAATTAAAAAGACAGTTTCAAACCATCACAGTCCACCCCTTCTAAACAATTCCATTGGCTGCTACTGCCATTTATCTAATCTAAAATAATATCTACAACAACATCTGAATAAAGACCATAGTCCATTCCGGCTATCTCAGATGTAGATGATTCAAAAGAGTCAAATCACAGGAAAAACAGCAAACAGCTTGTTTCCTTGCAGATGGAGCGAAGAAAGGAACAGGGACTCTCAGGTGACTCAGGGCTCTCAGGGCTCGTGCACCGTAGATCTCATGGACTCTCCTCTTGGGCGCGATGCTGTATCTGCGCAACACTCTGAATTTAACCTCTCTCAGCCAAAGTTAGATTTCTTTGTGGAATGCACTGAAATTTCACCATTTTCTTGCATCACCCAATAGGTGTGACCAGGACCTTCAGCAGAAACCACCCCTCGGACAGGTTTGGCCTCTCCTGAAGGAGAAAATACCCAAACAGTTTTGCCTAACAGATTCTTTTCTCTGATAACAGGAACTCTACCACCTTCCTCCTTTCGCAACAAATCTGATTGGGCAGGTCCAGCTCGATTCACTGAACCTCTACTATTCACCAACCAGGTTGCTTGTGCTAAATGTTTCTCCCAGTTTTTCAAAGATCCACCCCCCATGGCTTTGAGAGTGGTTTTCAGCAAACCATTGTAGCGTTCGATCTTCCCTGCAGCTGGTGCATAGTAGGGAATGTGGAATATCCACTCGATGCCATGCTCTTTGGCCCAGTTTTTTACAAGATTGTTCTTGAAATGAGTTCCGTTGTCTGACTCAATCCTCTCTGGAGTTCCGTGTCTCCACAGGATTTGTCTCTCCAGGCCAAGAATGGTGTTACGTGCAGTTGCATGAGGAACTGGATAAGTTTCCAGCCATCCAGTGCTTGCCTCTACCATAGTCAGCACATACTGCTTACCAGATCGAGAACGAGGTAGAGTGATGTAGTCAATCTGCCAGGCTTCACCATACTTGTACTTGGACCATCGGTCATCGTACCACAAGGGCTTGATCCGCTTTGCCTGCTTAATAGCAGCACAAATGTCACAGTCATGGATGACTTGTGTGATAGCATCCATGGAAATGTCAATGGATCTGTCACGAGCCCATCGGTAGGTTGCATCTCTGCCTTGATGTCCTGACGAGTCATGGGCCCACCGAGCTAAGAACAGCTCACCTCGGTGTTTCCAGTCAAGATCAGGATCAGGATCAGAGTTTGTGTCCACCTGGGAAACTCTTGCAGCTAGATCTGCCTGATGGTTGTGCTGTTGTTCTTCAGTAGCTTTGCTCTTAGGAATGTGAGCATCGATGTGTCTCACTTTCACTGGGATTCTCTCAATGCGAGCAGCAATGTCTTGCCACAGATCTGCAGCCCAGATTGGCTTTCCTTTCCTCTGCCAGCCATTCTTCTTCCAGTCTTTCAGCCAACCCCACAAGGCATTGGCTACCATCCACGAGTCGGTGTAGAGATAAAGCTTTGGCCATCTCTCACGTTCAGCTATGTTAAGAGCTAGCTGGACAGCTTTTACCTCTGCGAATTGACTGGATTCTCCTTCTCCATCTCTCGCTTCTGCAACTCTGCGCGTTGGACTCCACACTGCAGATTTCCATCTCCGCTTGTTCCCAACAAGACGACAGGAACCGTCTGTGAACAAAGCATATCTCTTTTCATCATCAGACAGATCACTGTAAGGAGGAGCTTCCTCTGCACGAGTTACTCTCTCCTCTGGAGGTTTAGCACAGCTTGTGCCTTCTGGCCAGTTTGTGATCACCTCCACCAAACCAGGCCTTTCGAGATTTCCCATTCGAGCTCGCTGTGTTATCAGAGCCATCCACTTAGACCAGGTAGCATCTGTTGCATGATGTGGTGAAGAACCTTTGCCTTTGAACATCCAATTCAGAACTGGCAATCTAGGAGCTAGAAGAAGTTGTGACTCAGTTCCGATCACTTCAGAAGCAGCTTTCACTCCTTCATAAGCAGCTAAAATCTCTTTCTCTGTTGGAGTGTAGTTTGCCTCTGAGCCTCTGTAGCCACGACCCCAGAAACCAAGAGGACGTCCTCGTGTCTCCCCTGGAGCTCTTTGCCATAAGCACCAGGTTGGACCATTGTCACTCGTGGCTGTGTACAGAATGTTCTTAATGTCTGGACCAGTTCGGACAGGTCCCAGACCCATCGCTTGGACTACCTCTCGCTTGATCTGGTCAAAGGCTGCTTGTTGCTCAGGACCCCATTGGAAACTGTTTCTCTTTCGAGTCACATCATAGAGAGGTTTCACAATCTGACTGTATCCAGGAATGTGCAGTCTCCAAAATCCCACTATGCCTAAGAAACGCAGAGTTTCTTTCTTGTTGATGGGATTTGCCATGGTGGAGACTCTGTTTATCACATCCATTGGGATGTGACGGCGACCATCTTGCCACCGCACTCCCAGAAACTGGATTTCTCTGGCAGGTCCTTTCACCTTGTCTCGCTTGATAGCGAAACCAGCTTGCAAGAGAATGTCAAGGATTTTGTTACCTTTCTCGAAGACTTCTTCAGCAGTCTCACCCCAGACGATGATGTCATCGATGAACTGAATGTGTTCTGGAGCTCCACCTTTCTCCAAAGCATCATGGATCACTGCATGGCAGATGGTTGAACTGTGAATCCACCCCTGGGGCAAACGATTGAATGTGTACTGAATGCCTCTCCAGGTGAAAGCAAACTGAGGCCTGCATTCCTCTGCTATGGGAATAGAGAAGAAAGCATTAGCAATGTCTATGGTAGCATACCATTTGGCCTGCTTGGATTCCAGCTCATATTGGAGTTCCATCATGTCTGGTACAGCTGCACTCATGGGTGGAGTTACTTCATTCAAGGCACGGAAATCAACTGTCAGACGCCACTCTCCATTCTGCTTTCGCACAGGCCAGATTGGACTGTTGAAAGGTGAATGAGTTTTGCTGATGACCTTCTGACTCTCCAACTGACGAATCAAGTTTTGAATGGGCACCAAAGAGTCACGGTTGGTTCTGTATTGTCTGTGATGCACAGTTTGAGAAGCAACCGGCAGCTTTACATCCTCTATCTCATGTTGTCCCACAACTGCAGATTCATCTGAAAGCTCAGGTCTGATAGACAACTTCAATTTTCCTCCATCAATTTCTACAGTTGCTATTCCAAAAGCCCATTTGTAACCCTTAGGGTCTTTAAAACGCCCTTCTCTCAGAAAGTCAATTCCCAAAATACAAGGTGCATTAGGACCTGTTACAATAGTATGTTTCTTCCACTGCTTCCCAGTTAAACTTATGTCAACCTCTATCTTAAACAACTCTTGAGATCCACCAGTGACTCCCTGAATAGTTATAGATTCTCCCCCTTGATAATTTGATGGTATTATGGTGCACTGAGCTCCTGTGTCAACCAAGGCCCTGTACTTCTGAAATTTTGAAGTGCCAGGCCACTGGATGTACACATCCCAATAGATTCTGTTATCTCCATTATCCCTTACCTCCCCCTGGCGGAAGGCAGGGCACCCCTAATGGTGGGGATTACCTCCACATGTACAGCTGGCACAATGTCCAGCACCAGAATTAGGATCACTGTTGGAGCTATCAGAGTTGTTCTGGGAAACTGAGGAAGCGACAGCTACCCTCCTGGTATTGCTACCTCGGGATCTGCCCCTCTGCAGCTCCCGTAACCTCTTGAAAAGATCAGAAGTTGGTTGACCATCCCATCTGTTCATGTTCTCACCAAACTGATCACGTAGAGTTATCCAGATACTGCCACGTGATTGCCTCTGCTGTCTGTTTTGGTTTGACCTGTTTTGGAATGGCCTCCTTGGAGCACGTCTGTTCCTAACAGCTGAAACTTGTATCCATCTGGAGGAAGAGGAATTAGAATCATCCCCCTTCATCAAGTTGGATATGGAGGTTTTAAGTTCCTCCTTCAGCTCTTTCATGCAATTCTCCATCTTTCCAGACAGAGTTTCAATGGCTGAAACCAAAGAAGTACGTGCAAGACTATCCTCCAACTGCCTCATTTGGTCAGTGAAATGGCCAACAGTAGGAGGTACTCCACCATAATTTCTTGCCACAATCCTGCTTGCCAGAATAGTGGCATAATTAGGAGGAGCAAGCTTAATGAGCTTTTTGGCAAGGCCTGTTCCAACAGGAATTTCATCAGGATTCAGAGTCTTATGATCTCCATACATTACTTCTCTCACAGCAAACTCTCTCAGACGCTTGATTCCCTCAGCTATTGTGGTCCAAGGCTTAGGGTTCCATGGTAAATCATCTCTGCTGGGGTACCGCAGCGAGACTGCCAGTAGGAGGCGTGCCCACAGAGAAACTTTACCAATGCACTTGCCTAGGTGCCTGTCTATGCCTGTATCCTTTGAGAGCATCCCCAACTGAGAGGCCGACTTGTCACCTACCACCAATGCTGGGGCTCCCATATCAAAACACCTGGCTAGCCAAGACAGGACTGGCTCGTTATCTCCTCTGATGTAATCCTTCCTCACATGTCTAATTTCCTGTCTGGGTGCATTAGCTGACTGTATGTCATCCTCATCATCATCATCATCATCATCATCCTGAGGTCGCTGTCCCCATAATCCTATTTTAATCCTCCGTTGAATTTCTTTGAGTTCAGAGGCACTACCAGCAGTTGCTAATCTACTAGGGTCTACATCCTGACCTACATCTCCATCATCCATGTGGGGTCTCAAGAGGTCTACCAGAGTTTTAAGGCTAACCCTCTCTTCCTCATCAGAAGGATCTTTCTTAACAGAGGGACCCTGAGTAGAAGGACCCTCATCTCCATCTGCACCATCTCCTGCAGCATCTGCATCTCCTCCTGCAGCTCCTTTGCGCTTTCTGGTGATAGTGGCAACCAAATTTACTGGATTGGCTTTCACATTCACAGCAGAGTTGGAAGAGCAAGTAGCCTTATGTCTTTCTTGACACAGTGCTATCAGTAGCCATATGATTATTCCAAGAAGCAACAAATTTAAGATTAAGGCTAGTACAAGATATCTAAGGTACCACTGGTTCCAAGGACCCTCTGTAGTTGTAAGAGGAGTAACAAACTCATATGTGTCTGCTAGCAGATCCATAGTTGAGTTACCATAGCTTCTTAGCCCAATAAGACCATAACAGAATTCACCAACATTCAGTAACTTGTTCTTAACCCAAAGAAACGACTTATATGCCACATATCTCACAATCTTGTCTATCATGCAGGAAACGGCCCATCTGTAAACAATCACACTGATAATAGATGAAATAGAATGACTCAGAATCCAAAACAGCTTCATTTTGCTTCCTAATCTGAGCAGAAATAAATCAAACAAGCAATCGAGCCCCACGTTGGGCGCCAAAAATAAAAAGTGTGTCGGTGTGAGCTGAAATTCCCCCCCCACCAACAATAACCAGGCTAGCTCAGTCTGGAAGCAAATGAAAAGCTGTATTTACAAGCAGAGTCTAAAATCTACAATGAAATGCAATGAATATGTACAAATATACAAAATTCACAACATTCACAAATATATACAATCAACAGAAAAAGCACAATCGATCTCCCTTTGCTTCCCCCCAAGGGGATCCTCCCAAAGGGGCCTCCCTCTCCCAGGAGCTTCCCCCCCAGACCCCCCTGGACAGAGAAGCAGAGTTAGTTAAGCAGAAAGCTGTTAACTTAGCTGCCAAGGTCAGTGTGTTATCTTCAGCCAGAAGAGAAGAAGAAACAGCAGCCAGACAGCCCAGCAACTGCCCCCACTGCCGAACGCAGAATGTGCAGAGTGCCTACTTTGTTTTGGGTAATAGTTCTTAAACATTTCTATCTATCCAATGGAAGTGTTTAGAACAATCGTTATTTTGCTTTCTTACACCCAATAGTGACTTATTTACATTCTTTCACTTTCTCTGTTTTGAACTTTGCAAGGAAAAATTAAAAAGACAGTTTCAAACCATCACAGTTCTCCACCTTGCCTTCAGTACCTCCAAGAACATTCATATGCTCCAAATGAAGTCCCAGCCTTTACTCAGAAGAGGAGGGAAACTTCCCCATCCTGCTGACTCACTCACATCTCAACATTATTAATTACTTTGCCACACAGGAATCAGCCTCTGTCTGGGGCCAATATCTAGGGACAGGCAAACCAAGTGTCAGAATAGAAGTAAGAAATAAACTCCTAAAGTCTCATAAACTGCTGAAGCTACTAGTGCAAAGGTCTGAGGTGCAAAGTTTCTCCTCATTTCCTCAGAATCACAGAATGTTAGGGGTTGGAAGGGACCTCCAGAGATCATTGGGTCCAACCCCGCTGCCAAAGCAGGATCATCCAGGGCAGGTCATGCAGGAACACATCCAGGCTGGCCTTGGAAGTCTCCAGAGTAGGAGACTCCACAACCTCTCTGGGCAGCCTGTTCCAGTGCTCTGTCACCCTCACAGTAAAGAAGTTTCCCCTCATGTTGAGGTGGAACCTCCTGTGTTCTAGCTTATATCCATTATTCCTGAACAGAGCCTCTCCCCTTCCTCTTGACACCCACCCCTCAGATATTGATAGACACTGATCAGATCCCCTCTCAGCCTTCTCTTCTCCAGACTGAACAGCCTCAGTGTTCTCAGTCTTTCTTCACAGGAGAGATGTTCAACTCCCTTAATCATCCTCATAGCTCCTACTTCTTTAACTTCCCCCCCATCCTCATCACCCAAATGAGGGCCATTTCCATGCTAATTCTGTATGCAAGACAAGGCTGCTGCTGCCAGGGAAGGAGCCAGTCCTCAGGGACCTTCACCTCCACGGCAGGCTGCTATGCTCCCTGCAAACCCCTGTCGACATGCCCTGGCTCAAAGCACAGAGGGCACCACAGGGCTTTCTTTCCTGTGTTGTGTGGATAATCATTGACAAAGCAGCTCAACCAGTTCTGCAGGGCTGCTGGTGCTGGCTGCTGCCTGCTGACCCAAGCCAGGGCTCAGTTTCTGCTCCTGGGCTACCTACTGCAAAGAAAAAACTCACCCACCCACACTCCAGAGCTTCTTCAGAAATTGTTTTATTGAGGCTCAGACAGAGACAACAATAAACCTAAGGGTGGCCAAGGCAGCTGGGACCTCACCCCAGACACTGCCATGATACAAATGGACCTTTCACGAAGAGTTCCTGAGAAATGTAACCAGCCCCTAACTTGTAGAGGTTTGGGGAAGTTCAGGTGGTATTGTGGGGTCCAGAGAAAAGGGATACAGCAAGATTTCAACAGATGTGTGACATAGCCTGGGTTAGCCACATGCAGGGTGAAGAAAGAGCCCATCTCCTCCAAAAAACTGCATCGGTTGCATGACAGTGTCACCCCATAGGGTGAGCCATGCAGGACACTCAGCCACCCAGCCCACATCTGACTGCCTGTGTGCAAACCAGCAGCGATGAAAATGCAACAGTGCTGCATGTGAAAAACAGCTAGGAAGCAGAAAGTGGAGAAAGTGGAGAGAATAAAGATTCAGACATGGTGGAGGAGCCTTTGAGCCATCAGGTTCCCTCACACACAACAACAAATGTGCCAAAGGCTTCAACAGCTTTTTTTGTCTCCTCTCCTTAGTATTAAAAGTGCTCCTCCTTGCTGGCTGCTGGAGTGCTCTGGCTGCTGGAGTGCTCTGGGTGCCTGCCCTGCAGTGCAAATGTGGTCTCCAAGCCATTATTTAAAGCGTGCATGGTTCCTGTGCCATCCTACAACATGCACATGGCCCTCGAGCCATCGTGCAAGGTTTGTGTAGTCCCCATGCTGCCGTGTGAGGTCTGCACGGTCCTTGAGGCATCGTGCAAGGTGTGCATTATCCCTGTGTCACCATACAAGTACAAGAGAGCGGCAGCCTCTGGTGAGACCATTACAGGACAGCAGCAGTCTCTGGTGACACCGTTTTTGCACAGATGTGGGGAAACACCTCCATAAGGCGCCTGGCCGAGCGCAGGCTCAGCGGAGGGTGCCGCCGAGGCAGGGCAGGCAGGCGCAGCAGGCGCAGAGGCCGAGCAGAGCGGTCAGCAGGGCCGAAAGCCGCGACGGCCGCTGGTACTTGATGGCTTTCTTCACCTCGTCGCCGGTCTGGGCAATGTAGTCAAGGGTGCGCAGGACGTGGTGCTCCACGCTGTCGGCGGCCCCGTGCTGCTCGGCCTGCAGCCCCTCCAGCTGCAAGAACAACCCGTGCAGCTCCACCATCTGCATTTCCAGCTCCAGGAGCTGCCGCTGGCGCATCTCGGCCAAGGCCAGGTGTCGCTTGGCCTCGAGATCCTCCAGGTCCCGGCCCACGATGCGGGGCGCCTCAGGGCTCTCTGTTAGTTGGTCCAAGTCCTTGGCGGCCAGGTGGATGCCCGCCAGCTCGGCCTGCCTCTTGATCTGCTCCTTCAGCCTGTGCCGGTAGCGGTTCTCCCGGGCGTAGTGGCGGGCCAGCGTGGCATGGTACCGCCGCAGCAGCAGCCACAGCTGGGTCTGGCGGATCCGGGGGCTGGCTTGCCCCGGCGCCCGCTCCGGTGCCAGCGGCAGGGCGCCCAGCAGGGGCTGCAGGGCCATGGCCTCCCGCGCAAAGGTGGCTCTGGCAGCGCCAAGCTCCAGCTTCTCCCGGGCGATGCTGTCCTCGGAGGTGCAGCAGAGAACCTTCTGCTGCATCTTGTCGATGCTCTCAGAGAGCTGCTCCAGCCGGTCCAGCGCCTGCCAGAGCTTGGCCGCCTCCTGAAGCGCCTGGCTGACGGGGTTGGCGTCGTCCCCAGCCAAGGCTGGGTTGTCGAAGCACATGGAATCCTCATACAGGTCCCCCTCGGCCGCGGCTCGCTGCCGCAGCTCCGCCAGCCGGTCCCTCATGCTCTGCACCGGCCACCGGCACCCTCCGTGGGACAGGTGACACATGAGGGAGGGAAGGCACGAAGCTGGAGCTCTCTGCGTCAACGGGAAGCTCTTAAAAACCTTCTGTCCTGGTGCCCGAGCAAATATTGATGAAGGAGGGCAGCTTGTCCTGCGTCAGCTGCCGGGCTGGACCCCACCGCCCCGAGCCACCGGCGGGGAGAGCAAAGAGGTTCAGCGAGAGGCAGAGCGGGAGGCAGGCAGCCTGGGCGGGAGGGCTGCCAGCACCACCAGCGTCACGGGAGAGGCTCTCCTGGCTCAACCGCTGATCCTCCCCCTCCTAAAACAAAAGGCTTTTATTCACCGAGAAACAAGAAGCCCCAAAGTCTGGGCTGCCGGGGTGTGCCCGCAGCCTCCTCTCCCCATGGTGGCACTTCCATCCTGCACCCCAAAAATGGGCTCAGACAGCTCTGAAGGACGGCAAGGCATGCAAATATGCACAGCAGTCTACCTCAGACCGTGCCTCAGAAAGCAGCTCCTGAGAACGATTTAACTACTGAAGGGCAAATCACCCTACTTTAGTACCTGCTTTGAACTGAAATGATGGGATGGAGGCATAGCTTGGCTTCCCCTGCTCTGGGGATGCTGGCAAGGCTCCGAGAGCCAGACAGTGCCCCCAGCATTGCTAACATCACCAGCAATGCCCTGCAGATGTGAAGCATCGCAATAGAAGCTGACAGGGGATGAAGAGGGTGCTTTGGGGTGTTCCAGGCTGGAAATGAGTTTTGGGATGCCAGAGCTGCACCTGTCCTGCACATGAAGGAAGGGAACGTTTTAGCCCACACACTGCTGAAATGCATCAAACCCACAACTTCATTCTAGAACACCTGCAAAGCTTACCTCTGAAAAAAAAAGGTCCTACAAAATGCATTTCACAGAGTCACAGATTGCATTGGGTTGGAAGGGATCCTCGAAGGTCATCTCGTCCACCCCCTCCCCTGCAGTCAGCAGGGACACCTCCAACTAGATCAAGTTGCTCAGAGCCCCACCGTTTGACCTTGAATGCCTCCAGGGATGGGGCCTCTCAGGGCAACCTGTTGCTGTATTTCACCACCCTCCTCGTGCAGAACTTGTTCTCTACCGCATCAGTATCTTACCTCATGTGTTTTAGAACATGTTTGATGACATCTGACCTCAATGCAGGATGGTTTTGCACATGATGACACCTATAAAGTGGATAATAGACACCTATCATCTGATGTCTGTGAGTGACAGCAAAGGGTGGCTTGACAGAGGAAAGCAGCTCTGAAGAGTGTGATTCCTTCTCTCTAATTCCACTTCGTGGATGCCCTTAGCAGGGGGAGCTCCAGCATGCGTGCAAAACAAGTTTCATTTTGTTCTTTGTATCCAACAAAGTCAAGAGAAGAAGGAAAAAAAAAGGGGGGGGAGGCGGGGGGGCAGGGAGTGGAAAAAAGCCCTTCTGTTCCTGGGGCCTGGGGAACGCAATCTGAAATCTGACAGCAATTTCCACGTGGCCCATTTCAATCAGTGCAATGAAATATCAAGGGATTAAAGAGGGGCAAAGCCAAAATACTCTATTGTGAGAGCAAGATGGGATGGGGGGACAGGCTTGAGAGAGAGCTGAATGGCTCAGGACAGGCTGACCCTGAGGAGCCAACACCTGAAACAGCTGGTTGTGAAGTATTAAACTGCCTCTGCCTGGTGGGACACAAAGGCTTTGAAGACTTTATATGGGAAACACAGACCTGGGATAGTCCCCAGCACCTCCCTGCTTGCATCTGGGACCTCACAGGGTCAGCCTCATCAAGCTTTGCCATTTAACTGCTTGCTGCTGGTGGTCAGCATCAGCCCCTGGCCAAACTTGAGACCCTCAGCCCCAAGGGGCAACATCAGACGACAGTGGCCCCCATGCCGAGGAGCTTGCAGCCACGCCTGGCACCAGCCATCCCCAGCTGTAGGTGCTGCTTACGCAGGGAAGGCCCTGTTTAAACACTATTATCACTGCCATTAACTACAGGGCAAGAACAGCGAGGAAAAAAACAGCAGTTTTGTGTTTCACTTTCAACACCCCTTACAAAAAGGCAGGATCTTCCTCCTTGAGCTGAATCTCACCACCTGAACTGACCTGTGTCCCTTGGTGGGACAGAAATCATCTTCTTCTCCTCCTCCCCCACTCTGGTGCTGCTTGAGGACACTCTGCACAGATCTGTCACTCCAGAAAGCAATTCCATGTAGTTTCCATGCGGGGACACCTCTCAACTAGACTCAGCTGCTCCAGGCCTCATCCAGCCTGGTCTGGAACATCCCCAGAGAGGAGGCATCCACAGCCTCGCTGGACAACCTGTTCCAGTCCCACTACCCTTGTACTGAAGAACTTCTTCCTAAGCTCCAGCCTAACCCTGCTCTCCCTCAGCTTCAAACCATTCCCCTTTGGCCTGTCTCTAGCCACCCTGATGAAAAGTCCCTCTGCAGCCTTTCTGTAGGATCCCTTCAGGTATGGAAGGCAGCTCTAAGGTCCCCCTGGAGTTTTCTCTTCCCTAGGCTGAATGAAAACAGTATTTTGGAGCCAGGTTGGTGCTGATTTGGGTGACAGACCCTGCCAAGTCCTTGCCCTTGAGGATCTCCCTCCTGTCCTGAGATCTGCAGAGTTTATAGGAAAGTTTCTACATCCAGTTTAGAATAAAGTTTCTTTTCTTTTAAGCCTAAATTTAACCAGTTGAAACAAAAAGTTCTTTTCTTCTTACACTGAAAACTCCATTTGAAATCTTTTTGTCCTTTTAATGTCTAAACTATTTAGTAAGCAATGCAAAACCAAAGGAAGCATTTAGCTTTTTTTTTTTCTTTTTTTTTTTTCTTTTTTTTTTTTTTTTTTATTAAGACAATCCCACAGCTGGTAAAATGAAACATCCTAGATTACAGAAGTGACTTCCAAAAAAACCTCTAGAAAAAAATCTTTACAAATTTACATCTGTACAATACAAAAAACTAAACAGCTCATTGCATATAAATATTACATTTGGTCTGCCAACGAGTGGCATCAAAATCCCTGAAGCATTTCATTTAAAGGGACCTGAGATAGCAGATGTGAAGATATGGGCATAAATATCACCTGGGAAACAAAAAAAAACAAACCCAAAATAATATTAGAATTAAAAGACTCTATAAAGTCCACATAAATTCTAATAGCTTTGTGCATTTTTGGAGGAGTTTGAAATCACCCAGAAAGTGAACCTTGGAGAGCCTAAATGTCATGGCTCTGACTGAAGGCTGCGGTAATGACTGATGGAGGAATGAAGAGCCTCTGGTAGGGTTTCTACAGACCAAAAAAAAAAATTATATATCATCATCAGGTGTTGATTTCTGAAGGTCTCCCAGCAGGCAGCACTCTCTGAGGGGGCATTTTAGGAAGAGAAACGTTGGATTTTGGTTTGGTCTGCCAAAGAAGGGTGCAGCTGCAGGGCAGAGGTTGCAACACCAACCTCCTCCTGCTGATACTCTGGCCTGTGGCTCCCCCACAACAGCTCCTCACAGACCCCAAACTCAGGAAGATCCACAGCACTTGCCAGTTCAAAAGCCAAACCCCAAGAAGCTGCTCTTAATTGCCCATGGGTTTAAGTATTAAATAATTAATTGTCCAAGTATTTCCACATTTGCCCATTCTCAAATGTGGCTAGAGTCACCTAGCGGGAGCCATCGTCTCGCAAGCACAGCACTGAGCTGCTCAGTTTTCGTCTGAACTCTCACAAACTCATACCAGGTACTCACATCCATGCACATCAACTTACTGAAGCACCATTTTGGTAACACTTAAAGGAGTTCATTAAGGCTGTGACAGCAATTCCACTGGAAGTCGAATTTGTCAGGGATTCATAGCACAGTTAAGATTGCTGTGGGCTGAACGTGACATATTAAAAATGTACAAGCTTCCAACAGGTCTTTGAGTCTCTAATACTAAAAAAAAAAAAAAAAGAAAAAAAAAGAAAAAAGACGACAATTTAGAGTAAATTCTGCAGGCTGTTATTTACTGTACAGAAAGGAGTTTGCTTTTTGCTGTGTGTAAGCCTCGAGCACGCTACCATTTGGAAGTGATCTAGCACACATGCGTGGTGCGTTTCTAGAAGGCATATTGCAAAGAACACAAGGACAGCTCCCTACCACACTAAGCACAGATTCAGCCTGGGGTTTGGGAACTGCTGCTCCTCAGGCTAGCAGGAAAAGAATCAGGGTTGTAGGAAACTCTGCCTGCTGGGTTGAAAGGATCAAAATCCAGAAATGTAAACGCATGTTGAAAAAACACTGAGCTCATGACGTAGAGCAAGGATAGGAGGAGACTCCATGTCAGGGCTGGCAAGACATCCTTAATCCCACAGCTATTCACTTTTCCCTAGCAGTCACTGCTCAGATGAAAGATATTCATAGAATCATTGAATTGTTAGGGTTGGAAGGGACCTCAAGGATCATCCAGTTCCAACCGCCCTGCCATGGGCAGGGACACCTCACACTAGATCAGGTTGCTCAGAGCCACATCCAGCCTGGCCTTAAAAACCTCCAGGGATAAGGCTTCTACCTCCTCCCTGGGCAACCTGTTCCAGTGTCTCACCACCCTGATGGTGAAGTATTTCTTCATCAAGTTCTTCTAAGAAATCAGTGATTTCAGCTTGTTTCCTTGCACTAACACTATGTGATTTTGAGTGGCTGCCAGAAACACTCCAGACACCCAGGAGCTGCCTTTCCAAAGGCTCAACAAGGTTCATCTCATTTCTGGCAGTAAAGAGAGCCTCTAAAGAGTGTCAAAAGCAACATGTTGCAGTTGCTTCTTCCACATCTTTTACACTGCTCAAAATCTCTCGAGGGTGCAGCTGGTGGCAGCTCTTTGCAGTGCTATGTCTCCACAGCCTTCCTGATATGGAGCAGAAGCAGCCAAGGTGTTTGCTTAAGAAAACACGCAGGGGAAATTAAAACACACAACAGAACACAACACTTTAAGCAGCCAATAAACCCTCCACAAATGATCTCCTGATTCTCTTTATCTGCAGGCTGGGGTTGGCTGACATGGGGGGGGCTGCCTCAGCTTAGCTGAAGGAGAAAGGAGTGATCAAACTGCTCAGACCCACCAAAGCTCAAGCACCAACAGAAAGGTTTTGTGGGTTATTTAGAAGAGAAAGATGAGGCTGGAAGTGCAGGACTTCTTCAGGGGTTACATCAACTGTGAGCCACACAGCAAGGGAGAAAACAGGAATCATTCAGCAGAGATGTGTTAAGGGGCAGACGGTTGAATCAAGCAAGGTTTTAGGTAGCACAGTCCTGCTGCTGGCCTCCCCATGCCTGCTGCCCCATGGGATCCAGCAGCATTTCCATGTGGGCTGTGGCTGGCCACTGAAGCGCAGAGCAGCCAAGAAGGCAGCGCTCAAACCTTCCTCACTGTCATTAAATCTGGGAATGTTACTAGTCAACAAAAGAAAGTAGATTTAAAAAATATAGAAAGCCTTGGGGGGAAAGTGGGATAGAAAGAATTCAATCTTAATCTAGCCAAAACAGAATTCACCAAGGTATCCTAAGCTTCCCAAAGAGCATCCTAAATAACTACAGGAGCAATAAGAGCAGAGATGGAGCACAGCCAAGAGAAAGCCAAAAGGTGAGGGAGAAAATAACAAGCATGCAAAGACTGGGCTGAACTGAAACTGCAGCACATCACTGCTGCAAAACAAGCTTTGTCATTTGTGCCCTGGGTGGGAAGAACTGGGAGCAGAGACAGCACATCTGTAGCCAGAAGTCAGAGAACAAAGCTGCACACCAGACCTTCAGCCCTACCTCCATAGAGGATGATGTGTGAGGGGCTAAAAAAACAGGACACTGGCCCTGTTTTATGAGGTGTCTCTGAATGCCTTCAAGTTGCCCTAGCAAGTGATGAGGGATCACACAAGACTGTACATCTAGAGAAAGCATCAATGCCCAGGAACTGATGCTACAGCAACAGAGGGACCCCCAGCCTGCCTGCAGCCACCTTAGCCTTCAGGAGTCTGAGACCTACTCAGACTTTCAAACTCTTGTCTTAAGCAGAGTTTTAGAGCTTATTAAAAGCAGGAGGAGAGGGGCTGTGGTCCTGACTGCCACACACCAGGGAGCACAGCCAGCCAGAAGCTCGAGATGCTGGCTGAGCAGCCAGGGTTTGACTAGGGGAGGTTTACATCATTTCACTGCTTCTGCTGCACCTCTCGGGGTGATACTGAGGTTTCTGCAACCAGAAGTGGCTCCTGATGGGATCTGGATTTCAAAAGTGGTCAAGTTACAAGGAAATTATCATGATTCCACAGGAAGAAGCTACAAGAGATCAACTGCCTAACAGAGAGAAAGAACCCAGCTACAAAACCAAGTGAAAACAAACATCTCTAAACCCAGGCTATTTCTTTCATGCTTAGAAAAGGTTCTCATGCACAAAAATAGGGTTGTTTTTTTTGTTTTGTTTTTTACACTAAGCAACAGTTCTGTTGTTCTAGCACACCCTGCTGTCTAGCTCTTCATCAGGTACACATTGCATTAATACTTACGCCACAGCAAAGTGATGCTTCACTGTTATCTTCACAGTACTTCATTACATAGAAAAGGTACATTTAAAGAACATATTTCATATTATTCTAGCTACTGCTAAGAATACACAAACTTAGGAAAAAAAAAAGAAAAAAAAAAGGGTGATTTCTCTGGAATCCAAATCCACACCGTTTTTCTCTCTCCCCCAAGCCCCTTACATAAAATAAATAAGGTGGATTTTCAGCCAGTCAGAAATCTAGGAGAAGCTTTTTGTTTGTTTGCATTTCAAGGTTTTCAGGCTTTAGAAGAGAAATCCTAGTGTTACATCAGCTGAAGAAGACTGATCTAAAAGAGGGTATGATTCTGGCTATGAACTGAGGTGTACATGCTATTCCTGCTTACCATATGTAGAAGGATCAGTCAAAGAAAGAATACATTGCTTATAAATATATAAGTGTGTGTGTGTATATATATATATATATATATATATATACAGATACATGAGAAAGGTGACAGGACAGTTGTTTCTATTTTAAAACCCAACACAGAAGTAGGAGAACCTCTGCGCTTCTTCCCCCCCAACACAAACATAACTGAATCAGAACTAAGAGATCCTCTGCACTTCTTCCCCCCCAGCACAAACACAACTGAATCAGAACTAGGAGCCTCTGCACTTATTTTTCCCCGCAGACACAAACACAACTGAATCAGAACTAGGAGAGCCTCTGCACTTCTTTTCTCTCCCCACCATCCAAACACAACTGAATCAAATCCAGAAATAAATTACAGCTGATTCAAAAGGTCCCTTCAAAAAATTAAAAGGCTGATTTTTCTTTTGTACTGTACCACAAAGTCACGTTAATGCTCTGAGAAATTCAAGAAAAACTCTCCTCCAGCACAAAACTAAACCTCTGTTTTATTCAAGTCATTTTGCATCTAACTAGAATTCTTTTTTTTGAAAGAGAGATAAAATAGCTAGTACTTCATATACATAGTCCAAAAAACTAAATTCCTTCTGCATCTGAGAATATCCATGGGTCACTCTCTGCTGTGTGAGGGTTTCCAGAATTATTGACCAAGCTGTGCACAAAAGAACTGCAGGATATTGAGTGAAAGGTTAAAAAAACCCAAAAGAAAAATTCCACCAGAACTTTCAAGTCTCTTTTAGTTTGTTCTCTCTGTAAGAGCTCTCTTAACCAAGCCAGAACTGTCAGATTGGTATAGACAATGGGAGAGGATTAAGCCCCAGCTATACTCCAGCCAGACCCTAGGCAGTAAGAGGCTGCTCATCTCCAGCTCAGCCTACGCCAAACACCTGCTGTGGGTCACCGAGGAGCGACACCACAAAGGTGCTGACACACTCTACTAACCACTACCAACATGACTCCTCTGCTTTCAAGTCAGAGCTTTGACAGAGAGCAAGAGTACAGTGCAACATGAATTTTCTTCTGGAAGCTTAAGATACCAGAGTCTGTCTGGAGGATGAGCACGGGGGCTTATCTGTACTGCCAGGCCCCAGAGGTACCCAAATTCCATCCCGCTCCCTCGGCACCTTCGAGGAGCAAATTAAACCCAACACAGCCTTGCACCGAGCAAGTGGCAGCAGAAACGTGTGGGAGGCAGGCTGCCCATCTGCTGAAAACATTCTGCTTCTGCAAACTCTGATCAACACTTATATTTGTTCTCACTGGGGAGATGTAATGAAGGTATTTTACTCTACAACTTCACAAGCAATTCCATCCCTCTACACCCCTTCTCGCCTCTTCTTCACCAGGTGCTGAATAACAGCATCTATTTTCTTTTCTGTTTCCAGTAGTTGTAAATAGAGGTAGCTGAGCTACAATTAAAACAAAATAAAGAAAAAAAAAATCACCTTATGCTTTGAAGAGGAGGAACCTTTCAAATGCTCAAGTCACCCCTTAGCTGCACAATCTCTATTAACACTATAAAAATAGGAGAGGACAAAAAGAGAAACAAAAAAAAAGAAAATAGATGCGAGTTAACTTTTGCATTTGGCACCTTTTTTTTTTAGTCTAGATATTGATAACTTCTCAAGTATTCTCTTTTTAATAAAGTTAATGCACACATAGGACACACCACATCGAAGGTTTGCTACATATTTACAAGGCACCAACCCTTTGTCACTTTGTACATGAAGAAAGAAGCCATAGAAAGCACGTTCAGGACCAACCCCCCTCCCCTTTCCCCCTAAACTGTAAGTAGAGACATACTTCAGTTCAGCACAATTCATAAACGTTTGGCCTGGGAAGATTAAAATAATCCAGATCCTTCTTACAATATAGAAACTGTAAACATTTTATAGCTGCCTTTAGGATTGGTGTATTGTGCAAAAGTTATAATTATTACTGTGTATAAGGATTTATGGCAGAACCCACATAAAAAACTCTGTAAGAAGGTGCTAGTTCTATTATACAAAACCAAAAACAAATGAGGGAGGGAGAGAGAGAGAGAGAGAGAGAGAGAGAGATTGAGAGAGAGAGAGAGATTGAGAGAGAGAGAGAGATTGAGAGAGAGAGAGAGAGATTGAGAGAGAGAGAGAGAGAGATTGAGAGAGAGAGAGAGAGATTGAGAGAGAGAGAGATTGAGAGAGAGAGAGAGATTGAGAGAGAGAGAGAGAGATTGAGAGAGAGAGAGAGATTGAGAGAGAGAGAGAGAGAAGTCAGAACCGGTGACTGGAATTATTGAGAAGCTGGAAGCCTCTTTTTAATGGGATGAACTGGTAGTGTGTGGGGAAGAATTTCTGTAATTTAAGGCCTAATGACTAAGGCTTGTTTTGACCAATGAAGTGTGGCAAAGCTGAAGCTTCAAACAAATGCAAAAACTGACATCATGGAAAAGCACCACTGTGAAAGGTGAGTGGAGTCCCCGCACGACTTGCTTGGTAGATTTTTTTTTTTTCCTCTGGTAAAATCCCTGCAGTAAAAGGCCATTAGAAGTTCTTTTTTTTTTTTTTTTTTTTAAAGTGTTCCAAAGTTTTTTGTTTTTTCGTTTTGTCAATAATTCCATCCCATGAGATGGCTGACCCTGGCTTTTTCTGTCATTTTCCTCACCCTGCCTGACCTGGAAGTACCAAGGTTCAAAGGATCCTCGGTGTGCACGAAGTTGTCATTGTCGGAGTCGTCGTTGTACAGGACGGTTCTCCTGCCCTCGTTCCTCGTCTTGATGCGGGGTGGCCTGCTGAACCTCCCCCCAAACATATTCTCCCCAAACTGTCCCCCGAAGAGGTTCTCGAACTCATCATCTGTAATCCGGGCACGTTTCGCTCTGGTGGCTCCTCGGGAAGCTCCGCGGCCCCCTCGGCCTCTTCTTCCTCCCCTGCCACCACCTCTTCCCCTGCCGCAGCCTCTTCCGCCTCTACCGCCTCTTCCCCCTCGACTCCATCTGCCCCACCGCCCCCATCTACCTCTCCTCCCTGTCCCTCTGCCCTGCCAGTTCCTTTTCCCAGCGGTGATTTTCCTTTTGAGTTTCCGTTTGGGTTTTTTGGATTGCACAACCTTGCTGTAGTCGTGGTCGCCGTCGATGTAATCCTGATCCGTCCGAGACGTCGACTCCGAGTCCGAATCGGAGCCACTTCTGCTCTCAGAACTGGAACTGGATCCTGACTCCCCACTTTCTGATGAAGATAAACCAGATTTTTCCTTTAATTCTCTCTTCTTCTTCTCCTCTTCCTCCACCTCCTCCAGATGCTCATCCTCTTCTGACGCACTCAGTAGCTTCCTCTTGACTCCTGCCCGAGGCTCTCTGCCATCACCGTTTGTGAGCGGTCCATCGGGAGCGTGATCTAAGCAAACACAAAACAACTCTATCAGTTATCAGCATCATGCCCGAGCCAAAGAGGATACACCAAGTGGGATTTGCCTCATCTGCCTTTGGGCTGTGCTCTGGAAATGGTCCAGCTCTGAGCTACTCACCACAGATGACCTATATATGCTGTGGAGTCAAACAGGTGCTCTAAGGGAAAATTTATCAGACAAAGCAAACACAGATCACCTTGTCTGGAAGCAAGCACTGCAAACCCTGCTGACTCCATTCAATGAAGATCCAGGGTGGCTAGGTTAGACACAAACATCTAACATTTAGCTAAATGAGTCCTGCCCAGGGTGCAACAGGCAAAAAAACCCCTTCTAAAATCCATTCCAAACCTGTACACAATAAAAGAACAGTGTTTATTCCCTATCTGATGTATGTTCTCAGAAGGCTTAGCGCAGGGAACACTTGTGACAATCACAATTTCAAGATGATAGCCCATGAGCTCACTAGGATTGCTGAGCACCTTAACTTAAACGTAGAAATGCTCTTGCTGGCCTGGGACCCAACAAACTGCATGTTTTCAGAGTGATTAAATATCTTCTTTAACACAGGATATGAATAGCTCACCTGCAATGTACCACACTGCTACAGCAGAGAAAGGCTTCAGGCTTTCAGCCAAGGCTCACCCATCACCTACCTCAGCGAAAAGTCTGGTTACCAGTTTGTCTCTGTCCCAGAGACAGTTTCAACAGTATTTCCCCTCTAATCACAACCAATTAGTCATGATTATGATTGAAATATTTACAACTTCCTTTAATCCTTGGTTTCCACTTGGAAGATTTGTTTGGTTTGCTTTGCTTTTTCGAAACTCCTAAAGGAAGTGTAGTTCTCAAGAAGTTTAAGGGTAATCAAACTTTCTTGTTTGGAGGAATTTTAAAGGACCTCACTTGAAGATTTGTTTGGTTTTGCTTCGCTTTTTTTTGTAACTCCTAAGGGAAGTGTAATTCTCAAGAAGCTTAAGGGTAATCAAGCTGTTCTGTCTGGAGGTGTTTTAAAGGACCTCAAGGGTGTAGACCACACCTCAAACAGGAGACCACAGAACTGGAAGAAGAAAGGGAAATTCAATTCTTTAGCATGGTTTGGGAACATGGCATAACTCTAGACTCAGGTGACAATATCACAAGCATCAGACAGAAGCAGCATCTCCCATGCCTAGTGAAAGCAGCCACCCAAAGCCCAGGACAGTGATCCCTCCTCACCTTGTTTCACTGGTGTAGATTTACTCCTGATTGGCCTGCTTTTCCCTGGATCAATGGTATTTCCACTTCGGCTCTGTCCAGTTGAGCCTGAGGAAGATGGCTGACCTTCCAGCTCTTCAGCAGCGGCTGAACCTAGAGGTTCTTCTGCTGTATCTGAAACTTTAGACAGGACACCACTAATGTGACAGAAAAATGTTTACCTTCTAGTTATTTATCGGGTTGCAATGCAAAGCTTTCCAAGGAGATTTTGTATCACCTGAGTCAGCTCAAGGCAGGAGGTTAATCTCCCCAAGCTGCCTCGGCAGTCATGACGATACAGATTCCTCCAGGATGTCATCCAAAGTAAGCTCAATGCCTCTGCAATGGCTGTGTGAGAGCAGCCCATGTCCAGGAAGTCCAGGCTCCTGGCACTAGGTTAAATTCTTACCAAGAGCAGACCTAGGTTTCCTATTCTCTGACCCTCACCAAGGGTAAGGTCAGTATAAGCCAACCTACAGACAACATTGATTTCCATGACCAGCAGGTGGTTTTTGCATGTGTCTCATGAACATAAAATTCAACCTGCCCATACCAGTTTCTGCAAGCAAAAGGATGCACTTAGAAACATTTTCCTCACCATGAGATGAAACTGAAGAACTAGTCCTAGTCAAAGGCAGCGAGGTATTCTGGTTGGGCTTGGGTTGAATCTTCATTTGCTTCTGTTTCCCTTTTGGGCTGAAGACACAAAACATCCCAGAAAGATAAAGCTGTTAGTACCAAAAGACTCAAAACCAATTTCCCCTGCAAAGTGCCTTGGTTTTTGCAGCCAAGGCGTACCACGAGCGATCTCTTTCTCCCACTGCTTGCACACTGGAAGTGGTTACAGTACCCTTCTGTTTGCTAAAGGGATAGGAGCTTGCAGGAACAAGATTTTCTCTCACCTCTCAAAATAAACACTCCATTGAGAATAGAATCAGAGAATCATGGAATCTTTTAGGTTGGAAGGACCATTAGAGGTCCTCTAGTCCAAACCCCTGCAGTCAGCAGGGACATCTTCAACTGGAGCAGATTGCTCAGAGCCCCAAACAAACTGACCTGGAATGGTTTACCACCAGGTTTACCACCTCTCTGGGCAACCTGGGCCAGGGTCTCAACACTCTCAGTGGAAGAAATGTCTTCCTTCTATCTAGTCTAAATGTCCCTCTTTTAGTTTAAACCCATTCCCCTGTGAACTGTCACAACAGGCCCCATCTTTTCTTATAGGCCTCTTTTAAGTACTGCAAGGCCACAAGAAGGTCTCTGTGGAGCCTTCTCTTCTCCAGGCTGAACAACTCCAATTCTTTCAGCCTGGCCTCACAGCAGAGGGGTCCCAGCCCTTGGATCATTGATGTGGCCTCCTCTGGAGCTGCTCTTTGAGGACTCCAGAGCTGGACCCAGCACTGCAGGTGGGGTCTCGGCAGAGCAGAGCAGATCAGGAAAATCCCCTCCCTCGACTTAGATAATACCAGATGCAGAAGTCAGAAAAGCATTACACAACACATTTTCCCAACAGTTACTATACAAAGGCAAAAAGAAGCTTGGTCTTCCATTTCCTCCAGAAGGACAACTTCTCATCACGTTGTCTTTCACTACGAGAATTGTGCACAAACTTCAAATTGAGAACGGAATTCAAGTTCCTGATTTCATCCCCCAGAAGAGTAACAGCATCAGGAAATGAGCAGTGCTGTCCCTGACTGCTTATTCAGAAAGAGCTCTCTGCCACTGTCATCTGCAGGGGCACCACCAGCAGCTCTCAGTAGCATTCTGTTACCTTGATGCTCTGCTAGTTGAGGGCGAGCTGCTACTGCTTCTCAGTCGCTTTTGGTAGCGTGGCCTCTTCCTCTTCTGACACTGCATTGCTGACTTGTACTCAGAGATAATATTTTTCATGTGGTTTTCAAATAAGGCAGAGAGTCGAAGTGTCATGCTGTAAATCTACAGGGAGAGAGCATGGTTATACTGATTAGAAGCTGAATAACCAGAAGATCAGCAAAGTAAAAAAAAAAAAAACCACAAAAAAAACCCAAAAGCTAAATAAATCCCCAAGATGCCCAGGATTTTGTAGCACAAAAAGAAAATTCATGGTGACATTCAACTAGGAAATTCTTTCCTTCCATGGTACAGGTCTGGTCCTGCAACAGGAAGTGTTCTCATAAAAGGATTGAATTACTTAGAATACAAAATATTGACAGAGTCAAAGGAGAATGGATATAGAGATTACTGGAATACAGCCTCCTTTTTTAGTCTCCACAGAGCATGGAACCACGCTGAAAGATAACCTCAAGTCCCGAGGGAAAAACAACTGAACTTTGCTGCCCCACTCACCTTTTGTTTTTGCTTTAATTCCTTGGTGACAAGTCTCTACACCAGCCCCACAAAGCTGCACACAGAAGCCAACTAAAATATCCTCATTCCTCTGTCAAATGCCAGATGTCAAACCCCTTAAAGCAGTTTCCTGGCCTCTTTCTGGGCCTTGCCTCACTGTAGCCTCACCCATAACTTCACTCACAGCTCTGTCTCCCTATTTCAGACTTTTACTTCTGTTCCTGATCTCACCTTGGATGTGTTTTAGTTACAATGAGTAATAGTTCAAACTCAGCACAAATACAGTGAAGTTCTCAACTTCTTCCTCATACCCACATCCTCCTACTGCATCCAGCCCTCTGAAAATCACATAACCACCACCAAGAGAAGGCTCCAGGGAGACCTAACAGCAGCCTTCCAGGACCTGCAAAGGCCTGCAGTGACAGGACAAGGGGCAATGGTTTGAAATGAAAGAAGAGGAGATTTAGATTGGATGTTAGGAAGATGTTCTGCACCATGAGGGTGGTGGAATACTGCAACAGGTTGCCCAGGGAGGTGAGGTAGTTGAGGACCCATCCCTGGAGCTATTCAAGGTCAGGCTTGAGAAGGCTCTGAGCAACCTGATGTAGTGGAGGATGTCCCTGCTGACTGCAGGGGGGTTGGACTGGATGAGCTTTGGAGGTCCCTTCCAACCCAAACCATTCTGTGATTCTAAGATGCTGCTATCATCATCTTATACTCTGACTTCTTCCCATTTCTTTCAGTTTGGATATAAAACCTCTCTGGTACAGTAACTTAATTTTAACCCAGACCCTTTTTTTCAGTACTATCTTTTTCTTCAGCTTTGGTACATAGAACCCTGCCCTTTTTTGCCTCCATTCAGGATGCTGTAAGCAAAGATGGCAAAATGGGCTGGAACACCTCAGGATGTTGGCATTTGGCAGCAGATGAATCTGCTGTGGCAGAAGGCCCAGCTGTGTGCCCCAGCCCTCTGGCAAAGATCACCTCGCTGAGGCACTTCACAGTATTTAAGAAAATGGATATTGATGGGCCACTCTGTTAAAGTAATTTGGGAGCTGACTCACAAACTGTGCAGTTATTAATGCACAGGGAAGATCCCAGGGAGTGGCAGCAATAAATAACTCACCAAGATTTCTGGTTTTCTTGCAGTCCTCTACTGATTTCCCTCATGCAATGGTTTAGATAGGAAAAGACCTTTAAGGTCATTGAGCCCAGCCATTAACCCAGCACTGCCAAGCCCACCACTAACCCTTCAGTACTACATCTACACAGCCTTTAAACCCCTTCCAGGGATAGGGACTTCACCACTGCCCTGAGCAGTCTGCTCCAGGGCTTGACAACCATCTTGGGGAAGAAATTATTCCAAATATCCAATCTAAACCTCCCCTGGCACCGCTTGAGGCCAATTTCTCTTGTCCTATCACTTGTTATTTGGAAGAAGAGATCAACCCCCACCTGGCTCCAACCTCTTTTCAGAGAATTGTAGAGAGCACAAGGTCTCCTCTGAGTCTCCTTTTCTCTAGGCTGAACAATCCCAGGTCCCTCAGCCATTCCTCAGAACACCTGAGCTCGAGACCCTTCACCATCTTCATTGTCCTTCTCTGGACACACTCCAGCACCTCAATGTCCTCCTTGTAGTGAGAGGCTCAAAACTGAAGCCAGCATTCAAGGTGTGGTCTCACCAGTGCTGAGTACAGGGGGACACCCCTCTGGTCCTGGGGCTGAAACCACAGCCATGTTTACATGGCCACTCATACACTTAACAGCTGTTTTACCCAGCTCAGATCAAAATATCTACATTCTAACATTTTGGTCTCCCCTTTCCCACTTGCCATATCCTGCCTGGGGCTCCAGTGGAATACATTTATTTTTCTAAGTAGATTTATATTCCAGCACTGAGGAAAAAAGCAATCTTAGCACCTGAGAACAAAGGCAACACTCTGTGAAAGGTTTTCTAAGGATACTAAGCCAACCAGAAGAAAAATTAGTTATAATGCTTGTCTCCTCCAGTAACAAAAATATTGCATAACACTTGCATTAGCAGGAGATTTACAAAAGATCTTTATCTATAGATATGCAGCTAGCAAGCTGGTAATTTATTCCTGGAAATGAGGCTACTGAAAGAAGAAAAGCAACAGGCAATCAGTTTTCTGCTACAAATACTCAACAGCAACCACACCATTTCTCAGAAGTTCACAAAGTTCAGGTGACAATGCAGCTCCAAAGTGATCTGTGTTAGCAGACCAAAGCAAGTCGATCACCATAGTTCCCAGAATTGACATCTACTGTTTTTATTACTGCCCTTTTTCCTTTCACGATGTAGTGCTTTGCTCTTCAGATACAGACCTTATTTCAGACACTGTGGTCATGCAAGGGCCAGAGGCTTTGAAAAGAAAGCATTAAAATGTGTTACTCACTCGAGACTTTTTATTAGGAGTGTAAGCTTTAGAGTTGCAGAATATTAAACGAATATCTTTGTAGAATTCCAAGGGACTGGTGTAGTTTCCTGCTTCCAAGGTTTCTTTCACAGTGCTGAAGTCCATAGGAGTGTCTACAATGTCTCTGTAATCCTGTAAGAATACCCAGGCAAACAAGGAAGGCTGTCAAATCCTACCGCAAGAAAAACACCAAAGTCTGCCTCCACAGCCTGCCTCGAGCTGGTTCTGTTCAGGGGTTGCACTTTCCAGCTCAGTCCTTTCTCAGTGCTGGCACTTTCTGGAGCTCCTGGCATGTTTTCACAGGCAGTGGCTGCTTCTAGCAGGGATGCTGCTGATAGTTAGATTTAGTACCAAGGGTTGGCAGACCAAGGTCACTGCTAAATCTTGTATCCCACATTGGGGTGCAGTAAGCAAAAGGTAGCACCTGCAGGGTAGAGCTGACAGTTCAGGTGACCCTAAAGTGACCAGCAAGGAATTCCATCCCCTGTGTGTCATAGTCAGTATAAAGCTGAGGGATCACCAGGGTCAAACCTCTCCTTCAGTGGCCAGTGTCTGAGGAAGACTCTGCCTGTTCTGCCATAGATTCTGATCCAGGAGGTTCTGAATGCAGTTCCAGAATCCAGTTCCTGAATTTGGTTCCCATCTGCTGCTGAATCCAGTCTAGGACTTCCCTGGTGCCTGGCACAGCATCAGTGGAGGCAGTGCCATCATTGCCATCAGAGGTTGGGTTTGATATTGGTTTGTGTCTGTTTCATGTTATTGTTATCACTGACATCAAAGCTGGGTTAGTTTCCCAACCCATCAGTCTCTCTCATTCCCTTTCTCTGCCCTTTGGGAAGGGAGAGGGGTTCACACAGATTGTCTGTCACTCATCTAGTGGCCAGCCCAGCCCTGACCCTTGACAATCCACAACTGTGGCCCTCAAGTGTTTATTTCTACTTGAGATAGGCAATGTCTGAGAACATCAGTGTCCAGAAGGTGGTGCTTTCCAGCTCACAAAGGGAGGCACACCAGGTGTGGATGTTTTGTCAATAGGTGAAAAATAGGCTTCTTAAACATTGACTCTGGAAGTTGTACTTACAGGATAGGAGAAGAGATCAACTGGCTGTCTAAAAGGCTCAGAGTCCTCTCTTTCATAAATCAGGTTTAACAGCTGCTTGCATTGCTCTTTCCAAGCATCAGAACTTGCTTTCAAGGGCTGCCTTTTTACTCGGCGTCTGACCTGCAGGCAAGCAGCAGCATTTCACAGTTTCACACAACAGTCACTTTTCCCTCTTCAAGTACCTCTAATTTCCCAGCCTTTGGATTTAAAGCAAATTTCTACAATCACAGTAAGGATAAAGTATAGCTGGTGGCATATCAAGATGGAAACTGAGGAACAGGCCATGAAAGGTGCGCAGTAGTTCAGACCCAGCTTTGCTATTTTTATCAGCTTTCATCCAAATTTGACTGAAAATTGACTCTGTTCCAGATCTCTTTCAAGTCAAATAAAGATTAGTTGGCAATTAATTTTTCCTGCACAATAACTTCATCAGTCTGCCACTTACACACAGTGGTAACTGAATTCAGAGAATCATAGAAACACAGAATGCTTTAGGTTGGAAGGGACCAAAAGCCCCCTGCAGTCAGCAGGGACATCTTCAACTGGAGCAGGCTCCCCAGAGCCCCAAACAACCTGACCTGGAATGGGTCACCCAGGAATGGGGCATCTACTACCTCTCTGGGCAACTTGGACCAGTGTCTCATCAGCCTCAGTGGAAAATACGTGTTCCTTCTATTGAGTTTGTACTTTCCTCTTTTAGTTCAAACCCATCACCCCTTGTCCTGTCACAACAGGACCTGTTAAAAGGTTTGTCCCCAGCTTTCTTACAGGTCCCTCTAAGTACTGACAAACCACAAGAAGGCATCCCTGGAGCCTTGTCCTCCCCAGGCTGAACCACCTCAGCCTGTCCTCAGAGCAGAAGGGTTCCAGCCTCTGGATCGTTTTTGTAGCCTCCTCTGGCCAACAGGTCCTTAAGCTAAAGACTCCAGAGCTGGACCCAGCACTGCAGGTGGGCTCTCAGCAGAGTGTAACAGAGGGGCAGAATCCTCTCCCTTGACCTGCTGCCCACACTGCTGGGGATGCAGAGCACAGGTTACCAGATTATATCTAGCTTCTCATCCATTCAGACTCTTAGTCCTACATGCTAGGAAAAAGTTTAACCATAGTATCCTAGAATGCTAGGGGTTGGAAGAGATCTCCAGGGATCATCAAGTCCAACTCCACTGCAGAGCAGGGCTACTTAGGGCAGGGTCACAGAGAAACACATCCAGGTGAGTTTTGAACATCTCTGGAGAAGGAAACTCCACAATCATCACAGACTTAAAGGAGTGTTTCAGCTCCTGATCTATGCCAGACCAAGCAGAAATGTTTCACTCACTCTTCTTTTGCCAGAGGAAGTTCCTGGAGCGTCCGAATCCACATCGACTTCTGCCACCTAAAGGCAAAGGGGATGGTTACACAGCATGCTCCCTGCACCCTCGGCAGTGTAAAAGGGATCAACACCAGCCACAGCAAGCACTTTGAAACTGCTGAAGGCAACAAGTGGCTCAAGAACAACAGAAATCAGCTTCAGACCCTTCCCTTTCATCCTGTCACTGCAAGCCCTTGTAGAAAGTCCCTTCCCAGCTTTACTGCCCCAGGTGAGCAACACAAATGGCCTAAACAGGCCCATTAAAAAACTCAAGTGTCCAGAAAACAAAAACTCAACCAACAATCTTTACCCCCAGATTTCTTCCAAGTGCTGAATTCAAGGTGAGAAGTTCTGACAGGCAGACTTGATGCTCTTACCTCCTCTTCTTCATCAGTACTGCTGAGATCTTCTGCTTTCACTTTGTTATAGATTTCTAATATATCAGTACAGCTCTGATCCCTGCAAGGGCCACAACAAAAACCAAAATCCATAATCCGAGATCTCAGAACCTGAAGTTGTGAGGTGTGTGAGGGAGCAGCGCGGGGCGCGAGGGAGCATTGTGCCTACCCGATGAAGCGCAGCAGGACATCTGTGACGATTTTGGCCGCTTTGACTATGGGGCTGTCAGGCTCATTGAAGGTCCTGGCATTATGCTCGATGTAGCGAACCTCCCACATCAGGGCAGAGATCCTCCTGAAAACAAAAAGGCAAGGAAGGGCTACATGAATTTCCTTCTGAGCTCAGTAGAAAACCAAAACCTAATTAGGCAATTCAGATTGAGAAGAGAGAGGTTGTTATAGACCACGGGAAGATGTTCCTGCTTATGTCCTGCTGACTGCCCCAACGTGCCAGGCTGCATCACTTTTGTGGAAAGACTATAGAAAGGTTTGGGTTGGAAGGGAACTCCAAAGCTCATCTATCCCAACCCTCCTGCAGTCAGCAGGGACACCTTCCACTGTTGCTCAGAGCCTTGTTGAGCCTGATCTTGAATATCTCCAGGGACAGGGCCTCAACTACCTCCCTGGGCAACCTGTTCCAGTGTTCCACCACTCTCCTGGTGCAGAACTTGTTCCTAACATCCAATCTAAATCTCTTCTTCTCTCATTTCAAACCATTGCCCTTCATCCTATCAGCGCAGTCCTTTGCAAACAGTCCCACTGCAGCCTTCTCATAGCTCCCTTGAGCTACTGGAAGGCTGCTATTGGGTCTCCCTGGAGCCTTTTCTTCTCCAGGCTAAACAATCCCAGCTCCCTCAGCCTGTCCTTGTAGCAGAGGTGCTTCAAATCAGCAATGACTGGAATGAAAAGAGGAAACAAACCAAGGAAAGAATCTGGTCCAAAGGCAGCAGAGGTACAGATGAAGCAAACGTGCTCTGCCTACAACACATCCAGAGGGTAAAGCTCTGCATGGTAAACAAAAAGGGCACTTCAGCTATATCAGCTTTTACCTAAACTATATGGCCAAAAGAGATTATTCTTCAGGGAAAGACTCATTTTGCCCAAGGCCAAACAGCATCTGACCTTCTGCTCTTGGCTCATGGAAGAAATAAAGTGGAATTACACAGTATTCAGCTGAACATACTGTCCTCAATGGAGCTACAGCAAATACAGATCACAACCAAATAAAAGTCTAACTGACCTATAAAACCTGTTTTCAAGTCTCCTCCTGATTGTGGTGAGGTCAGTTGGATAAGCAACAACAGTGCAATACATGGGATAGGCACTAAGGTCCACTGGAACAGCAAAGGGATTAGAAATATCTGAAAAACAAAAGATTAGATTAATTGAGGTATTTCAGAAGACACCAGAGGGGAAGTTAAAAGATAATCACATCCCTTAGAAAGGTTTCTGGGTTTTCTCTCTAGCAATTCAAGCAGCACCAACGCAGATCTACAGGTGGTGATGTCATTACCCAAAGGGAAGGATTCTTCTTCTT
The DNA here is from genome assembly GCF_027791375.1 of Indicator indicator. Classification (NCBI taxonomy): domain Eukaryota; kingdom Metazoa; phylum Chordata; class Aves; order Piciformes; family Indicatoridae; genus Indicator; species Indicator indicator. The sequence continues at coordinate 3,593,338 of NC_072026.1, read as the reverse complement.
CTTGTACCATTTGTTAACTACTCTTGAAGAAGCACTTTTTATTTAAGTATCACCTCTGAGGTTTGCACACCAACAGCCAGCTGTACTGCTAACAAGCAGCACGGCATCTGCACTTACAAGAGGAATAGTACAACAAGCAACATCCACTAAGAACACAGAGGTGTCCTGGATATGAACAGAGGATAGAATTTAAATCCCAGTGTGCTATTAAACAGAGACAAAGGAGTTCCAAGGTAGCTGTTGGTGAGGATGTTTGGTGAGGATTTGTGGGTTGGGTTTTTTGGAGGGGTTTCATTCACTGTTGTGCTTGCTCATATTAGGGTATGACCCACTGAGAATCACCATTAACTGGAAAGGAAGTAGGGCAAGCCCCAGAACAAAAGGGATTATAACTGAAAAAGAGACTGTGTGGAATTTAAAAGGCTCATCTCAGTGATTTAGTTGAGCCCATTTCAAACACTCCACATCAACTCCCACCACTCCATCCCATCTACTCTTCAGCCCTATGTGCCACCAGGCCCATGCTCCTCACCCTTCCACCTCTTCTCTGCAAACATACCAAGGGAAAGCAGCTGCTCGATGCCCCGGATGACTCGTTCACATTCTTCATCTCTGGAGTGGGCTCCCCACTCTCCTTCCTGGGGTTTGTAGAGCAGAGCTGTCAGCTCATCTGGAGTCACTGGAACTCCAGCACCAACCTCCTCCGGGTAAGCAGCTGAATATGAAGAATTCAAACCCAGTAAGTTTTAGCAAAAACTCCTTACTTTGCCTGTGGACACAGCTTCAACACACACTTACTTCCTTCTGGAATTGGTTCCATGTCCCACGGACTCATCCTCTCTCTTTCATTGTTGTCCCAGCTGTTAAAGAAAACACATTCAGATGTATTTTGAGCTGAATATAATGATACACCTTTGCTCTACCAGCCTTCAAACACAAAGGTCCTGCCTGTCAAAAACAAGACATGACACTTACATCCTAACTCCTCATTTTTCTCTTGTGTCTCCTATATACTCATTGCACTGCTCTTTACACCAAAAGTCTTGTTTTAGAGAATCACAGAATTGCTTTGGTTGGAAAAGACCTTTAAGATCACTGAGTCCAACCATTCTCTAACTCTACCAAGTCTGGGGGCTAATCCTTGCCCCTCAGCACCACATCTCTGTGCCTTTTAAACATCTCAAGGGATGGGGATTCAATCATTTCCCTGGGAAGCCTGTTCCAGTGTTTGAGAACCTTTTCAGGGAAGAAGTTTCTTCTAATATCCAACCTAACCTCCCTTGGTGCAACGTGAGGCTATTTCACCTCATCCCAGCAGTCATTACTAGTGAGAACAGACCAACACCCACCTGGCTCCAACCTCCTTTCAGAGAGTTGTAGAGAGCAAGAAGGTCTCCCCTCAGCTTCCTTTTCTCCAGGCTAAACAACCCCAGTTCCCTTAGCCACTCCTCACCAGACCTCTTTTCCAGACCCTTCACCAGTTTTGTTGTCCTTCTCTGGACCTGCTCCAGCACCTCCAGTTTTTCTTGTAGTGAGGGCCCCAAAACTGAACCCAGTGGCCTCACCAGTGCCAAGTACAGGGGCACCTGGCCACACTATTGCTGATCCAAGCCAGGATGCTGTTGGCCTTCTTGGCCACCTGGACACATACTGGCTGTTGACCAACACCATCCAGACCATTCTCTGCTGGGCAGCACTTGGCCTTGTTGAATCTCATCCCACTAGCCTTGGCCAATGGACCCAGCCTATGAAGATCCCTCTGTAGAGCCTACCTATCTTTAAGCAGATCAACACTTCCACCCAACCTCATGTCACCTGCAAACTTAGTGAGGGTGCCTTGATCCCCTCATTCAGATCACTGATAATATTTATAAGTTCACATTTTAATAAATAAAAACAAAATATCTGATTATGTATTCAAATGGAAAAAAGTTGTTGAGGTCCACATTTAAGTTGCATGTGACCATCTAGTAGACCCAGAGCATGTAAACACATGGGATACACTGCAGCCACATCAATACTTACTGAACACAGTAGCACTGGAAGGAACTATCAGGATATTCTGCCTGGAAAGGCTGCTGACTCTCCACAGTTCCAAACCACCAAGCATCATCTATTATACTGCGAAATCTATCCCCTATAAGGAAAAGAACAACAGAAATAATTGTGAAACACTTCTTTTTGGAGAACCAGCTTCACCTTTCAGAGGTAAAGCATTTCAGCTCTTGCATTTTGCACTGCAGGAATCAAGCCTTTCCCCTAAAGGGAAAGCTTGGACATCTCTAGTTAGTCACAGCTCCCTCCCATGCCTCAAATCACAACAGAACAGTAGATTCTGCTGCTGTCATAGGCCTCACATCAATTTCTCTCATTTTTGTTTTTTTCATTTGCAACAGGAATTGTAGCAAACATCAAACAGAACACCTACAATCACTATCAGATCATGTGTGATCCAATCCTTTACATCATGTAACAGAGAGGCTGTGTCCTATTAAACAGCTACAGAAATAGTGCAAAACATATGGAAGTGGAAAAAAAGTAATCACCTATTTGCCAGTTCCTTTCTTTGGCTTCATTATAAAACTGATGCAGCACAAGGAAGTCAATGACATCTGGCATATCATGGTACCTTCATGAAACAGACAAAGAACATTGCTTCTGTCACCTAGAAACATGGCTCCAAAGGTACAACACAGACAGTTTCATGCATTTTGTTTTCAAGGTCAGTAATAACTAATTATCAGGTCTTGCAAGAGAAAATAAGAGTGGGGGGAGCTTCTAAAGGGAAAGAAAAATCTCTTGAAGAATGACATCAGCATCCAGTTCTAGTGTCCCCAGCATAAGAAGAACATTGAAGAACATTGAACTATTGGAGAGGGTCCAGAGGAGGGACACAAAGGTGATACAAGGGCTGGAGCACATCTGTTATGAGGACAGGCTGAGGCAGCTGGGGTTGTTCAGCCTGGACAAGAGAAGACTCCACAGGGACCTTAGAGCTGCCTTCCAATACCTGAAGGGATCCTAGAGGAAGGCTGCAGAGGGACTTTTCATAAGGGTGTCTGGAGACAGGACAAAGGGGAATAGTCTGAAGCTGAGGCAGAGTAGGTTTAGAGTGGATCTTAGGAAGAAGTTCTTCAGTACAAGGGTGCTGAGACTCTGGAAGAGGTTGCCCAGGGAGGTTGTGGATGCCTCCCTCCCTGTAAGTGTTTAAGGCCAGGTTGGATGAGGCCTTGAGCACCCAGCTGTAGTTGAGAGAAATCTCTGCCCATGGCAGGAGGTTGGAATAGATGATCTCTGAGGTCTCTTCCAACCTGAGCCATTCCATGATTCTATGATTCAACTACTTACTTTATGGAAAATGATTCTCCAGTCATTTTGCCTGTGATTGGATCTAGGAATGCAAGCTTCAAGCAGCAGAGTGTAGGAGGCCCAACTTCATATTTAATTCCTACAGTCTTCACAAATTCTTGTTCCTATTTATCAATCAGCATGGAACAGTATTATTTTCTCTTGCTATCAACAAAATCATCCACTATCAAGTACCAAACATATTAACAATAATAATAAAAAAATTCCACTTCACTACCCACTCAATTTGAACCATGTTGTCTTTTCTAAATATTAAAAATCAGCCAATGTCACCTTAAAAAAAGAAAAAAAAAGTATACTATGCTCACTCTCTTGGAAGATTTATGAACAGGAAGGCCACAAACGATTTCATTTTTATAATAAGGTTCTAGGGACATATCCACTCTGGAGTGAACCCCACTGATGGCACCAAAGGTTCTATCTGTCCAAAGCCAGGGCCTCTCACCCTGTGTAGCAACACACAGCAGGAATGAAAGGAATTTCTGCCTCTTAAAGAGGAAATTCAACAATAAGCTTTATGTTCATGTCCTGGCAATCATCAGCTGGTGGTAAGATCTCTAACCTCAGTGAAATGCTATTTGCTTTTCCTCAAACTGATGAGTGGCAGAGTCCAAATGAAGTAGTGTTAAGAGAAATTGCAGTCATAAAACAGTTTGAGTTGAAAGTGATGCCTGAGGAGTCATCAGGTCCAAAGTCCTGCTTATGGCAGGGCTAACATCAAAGTTGAATCAAGTCAGAGCTTGGCTTATTGAGCTTTGAGAAGTCTTCAAGGCTGAGGAGTCCGTGGTCTCTCTGAGCAGCACTTCCAGTGCTTAACTGCTCTCACTTGACTTTTTTAATGGAATGTTCCCCACCTTTTTCCTAACCACCAGGCAATAATGCCTCACTAGATAACCTTTCACATTCTTTAGCATCCTTCTGCTTGAGGAGCTGAACAGTTGTGAAGATTGTGTTGATGGACACACTGATTTTAACGTTTACAATTTCAGTTTTCACACTGACATTTTCAAGTCCTGCTTTCTCCACATTTTTCAGCTTAGTTTTTAATCTCAATTTAACAACAGAGAGACGTTTCAGCCCTTTGAAGTGTCTGACTTACCCTGAGTTCCATTTTGTTCCATGGTTGTTTCTGCATGTTAATACTGTATATTTTTGCCTTCCTCACTGCCCGTACATAAGCTTCATGGCCTTGCCTGAAGTAGATGATCTTCAAAGCAAATGATAAACATGGGGGGGGGGGGGAAATATTTTACTGACAGCTCTTTTCCAGTTTGCTCCAAAATTTCCATGAACACTGAACACAGGCCTCATCCTTTTCAGAGCATACTGCTTTAGAGCATACTGCACACTGCTTTATTTCATCATAAAGCATTCTTCTGCTTAAAAATATTTATATCAGCTCCCAAAGTGACACCTGCTGCATGCTTTCAAACTCGGGATCATTGAGGAGCATGCAGGTTTGTCTGAAGATGCACAATTCAAGCCTTCCTGCTCCTCCTATGTACAAACAGAGACACAGGATGGCTACCTGCAAATAACTGATTGCCTGAAAATACAGAAAGGCATCAAAACTGAGCCTATCTTGAGCATGAGGCACATAAAATAATTGCTAGACACAAGAGCCCTGACCAAAATAAGTTCATCAGCCTAGGTGTGAATGTCAGGATTGCTGCACTCTTTACCTCATCCCCCATCTGTGGGACGAAAGGCGAGCGGCGAGGAATGGTATCCAAGATCCACTGTGGAGCAAGCCACTCTTCACTGGGCTCCCCTTCCATTGAAAGCAGCCCACTTGGCTTCTGAAAGAGATGACATCAAAGCTAGAATGCAGGCTGGAATTATCATGGCAGAACACATGAAAAACGCACATAGCACTTCCTAGCAAAAGGACAAGGGGGAATGGTTTGAAGCTGAGGGAGAGCAGGGTTAGACTGGAGCTTAGGAAGAAACTCTTCAGTATAAGAATGGTGAGACTCTGAAATAGGCTGCCCAGGGAGGCTGTGGATGCCTCCTCCCTGGGGGTATTCAAGGGCAGGTTGGAGGCCTTGAGCAGCTGAGTCTAGTTGAGAGGTGAGCTCACAAGAGAGACATGGAGCTGCTGGAGCAGGTCCAGAGGAGGGCCACAAAGATGATCAGGGGACTGGATAACCTCTCCTATGAAGACAGGCTGGAAGAATTGGGGTTGTTCAGCCTGGAGGAGAGAAGGATCTGAAGAGACCTAATAGCAGCTGCCCAGTATCTGAAGGGGACCTACAGAAAGGCTGGGGAGGGACTATTTAGAAGGACTTGTGGTGACAGGATGAAACTGGAGCAGGTTGGACATCAGGAGGAAGTTTTTTACAATGAGAGTGGTGAAATACTGGAACAGGCTGCCCAGGAAGGTGGTTGAGGCCCTGTCCCTAGATCTGACCCGATATGGCCTTGGGCAGCCTGATCTAGTTAGAGGTGTCCCTGCTGACTGCAGGGGGGTTGGACACATGACCTTTGGGGGTCCCTTCCAACCCAATGCAATCTGTGGCTCTGGAACCACAATTCCTGTGCTCTCCCTGGGTGCTTTTTCATGTATACTTGTTTGTGAAACATTTTGCTTTGAAAACAACTGCTCAGCAAAAAATATACATTCACAGAAATAAAAAGACAGTGAAGAAGTACAGTAAAAAAGGCACCACAAAAATGAAAGCTGCTGACCTTTTTTCTAGGTTGTTTAAGTTTCCTTCGTTTTGGCTCCAGTCCTTTGGTTCCCTTCATATTTTCATCTTCAGAACTACTACAGATTTTGCGAGCTGCCTGCCTGGTTTGTCTCTTTGGAGGCTGCAGATTGATTCCAGCATCTGCTGTCCAGTCTGAATATTCACTTGATGAATCACTGGAGATAATAAAAAGTTGTAAGAAAGAAGAGCACCTCAGTTTTCACACACTGGAGTAAAAGATCCAAATAATCAACCTGCTCTTTCTTCTGCTTATGTGGATCAGATGTCAGGATTAGCAGAAAATTCCATTGTCATATGAGGTTAAAATACCTTAATTTGTGTATTTGAGGAGATTGTTTTATCAGTTGCAAACTCATGGTGGAACTAGGCTGATACCTATTTTCATACTAATTACCTCACTGATCCATAGACTTTTTAAGAACTGACTGCACAAATGCACAAAATCCAGAGAAAATTGGAGCACTCTTCTAAAAATACAGCTCTGAGTTGTTTAATATGCAAATAACACACAGAAAAGTATTGGTATTGAGCTAATCTATTCATCAACAAACTGGCAGAGGGCACAGAGGGCACTGCCAGCAAGTTTGCTGATGACACCAAACTAGGAGGAGTGTCTGACACCCCTCAGGCTGTGCTGCCATTCAGCCAGGCTTGGACAGGCTGGAGAGCCAGACAAGAAGAAATTGAATAAAATACAGCAAGGACAAGAGCAGAGTCTTGCATCTGGGAAAAAACAATCCCATGGACCAGTATAGGTCTGTTGGGGACTGGCCCATTGGAGAACTGGGGAAAAGGACCTGGGAATCCTGGTGGACAACAGGATGACCATGAGCCAGCAATGTGCCCTTGTGGCCAAGAAGGCTAAGGGCATCCTGGTCTGTATTAGAAGGGGTGTGGTTAATAGGTCAAGAGAGGCTCTCCTCCCCCTCTACTCCACCCTGGGGAGGCTGCATCCAGAATATTGTGGCCAGTTCTGGGCCCATCAGTTCCAGAAAGACCTCAGGGAAGTGCTTGAAAGAGTCCAGCGCAGAGCCACAAAAATGATTAAGAGAGTGGAACATCTCCCTGCTGAGGGCAGGCTGAGGGAGCTCAGGCTCTCTAGCTCGGAGCAGAGGAGCCTGAGAGGTGACCTCATTCATGGTGATAAAGATGTGCAGGGTGGTGTTGGGAGGAAGGAACCAGGCTCTGCTCAGGGATGTCCAATGACAGGACAAGGGGCAGTAGGTACAAACTGGAGTAGAGGAGGTGCCCTGGGAACAGAAGGGAAAACTTTGTCACTGTGAGGGTGCTGGAGCCCTGGAGCAGGCTGCCCAGAGAGGTTGTGGAGTCTCTTTCTCTGGACATATTCCAAAGCTGTCTGGACATTGCAATCCTGGGCAACCTGCTGTGGGTGACCCTGCTTTAGCAGTGGGGTTGGACTAGATGATCTCTGGAGGTCCCTTCCAACCCCTACCATGCTGGGATTCTGTGATACCTGGAACTGCTTTCACTTTGCCATGCTGCCATGGGATCATCCAGAGATGCATCACTTGTGCCAACAGTCTCATCCTCCTGGATTAGGGGGGAAAAAACAGACAGGTTTCACTTTTGGGCCATGTTTTAAAAGTACCATTTTTGTTTGGAATCAAGTTGTATGACTTGTCACACCTGAGGAGAGCTTTGTATTTCAGGGCTGGGTTAGCTTTAAGTAAGTCTGTATCTTAATTAATATAGAAAGATAAGTGATTTTTAATGGTATTAGAACTATAAAGAAGTCTTATTTCTTTGATTAATAAACTTCAGTGTCAAGTGGGCAGCTTTTTAGCTATTCTGTACATTCAGTGCATTTACAAGTGGCAAGGTTCAGTGTCTTTTTACTCTACTTTAAAACACACCAGGTTCTGTTTAACCTGGTATATTTTAAGCTCTTCCCTTGCCAACATCAGTGATTAATACCAATACTCAATCTCCTCCAACGGCAGCCTACAGATCACAGATGAAATCAAAGTGCTGAGTATGACCTAGAATACACATGCAGGAGGAAATCCCAAAATAGCAAATGGTTCAACACAACCCAGCTAAATTTACTTCAGAATGTTTCACACTTCCAGAAATACCCAACCTGTTTTTAGCTACTTTTGAACACTGTACTGGCATTGAGGTACATGATCCTTCGCTCTCCAAGATCAACACACTACAGTAAACACCACGCATCCGAGACACTCAATCATCTGAGTGTTCCTACATGGACTACCTTGGAGCCTTAAGGGCAAACGGTGCTCTCAGCACTTCTGTTGTCACACCACACTGTCTGTGAACAGGCAAGCTATTGAAATGGTAGTTTGCTGTATCAGACCTCTGAGGAGCTGTCTGATTCCTCCCGTGCTCGTGTGGTTTGACTCGCTCCTTGCTGGCTGTGCTCGATGGTGGAGCGCGTCTGGTAGGCGTGCTGCCGTTTGCGCTGGTTCCTCCTCAATGACCTTCCACTCCCTGGCTGGTAGTCATTCTTTTAGCACAGGAGGGACAGAAAGGACAAGGTTAGAGATTTAATCATGAGCTACACAGTCACCAGTTGCCTCATTGAGTGTTGTATCCCAGGGAATCTGGAATTCCAAAGGAAAAGGTGTCTTCCACCCACTCATGGTTGGTTTCAGTGCACACAGGTGCACACAGGTTCACACCCCACAGGTGTGGGGGTTGGTTCTGCATCAATTCTACTTTTTCAAGTAACAGTCTGAGAAAGGAAGTTAGGGAGTTTCTGGATAAGACAAAAGCTAGTGTCACCTCTACTACTTCTAGTTTCCACAAGTCAAACTGAACACCCACTGTGGCTCCACTTTTCCTTTCCCAGCATCTTGGGATGCCTTGGGGAAAGGGATCTACCATTGCTATCTGCATATTAGACTACAAAGAGAGACAAATCAGTTACAGGAGAACAGAGAGACAGAGAAACAGAACTATTGATCTTTTCAATCATTTAATAAAATGGTGTTTGGGGGCTTTGCTTGTCTGTTTTTTCACCTCGTGCTCAGAACTGCTTCATAGGCAGGTTCTCTCTGTGAGTGACTTAACTCACCCGTTGCAAGGTGTGGGAGGGCTTCCTCTTCTTTTCGACAGTGTATAAACTGATTTCAATTTCACCTTTGGCAGCTCGACATTCTTCCTGCACCCTAATTATATACAGGAAATGTCCATTTTATTCAATAAATCATGAAAGAACTTGGCAGCCTCATTAGCAGACACATTCATCAAATGCTTTTGGTTCCCTTGTTATAAGAAAATGGTGCTCAAGTCCTCCTAGAAGCATCCACACAAACTTCACTCCTAGTCACAAGTTAAGGAAGTAAATTTGTTAGCTAGGCATGCATAATTATTTTTAAGTAAACTGAAAGGTATTAAAATTGGCTTTATGAGGTCTCTTTAATTAAGTTTCAGGAAAATGTGGTATTTGAACTACTGAGAAGAGGTTCAGTTGTGAAAAGAAGGAATTACTGTTCTCAGCTACCCAGCAAAGGCTGCCGCTCTAACCCCAGTAGGAACTGCAGACACACAAAAAATAGCTGAGCCATCTGTGAAAAAAAAAACACAGCCTTTTTAACAACTCAGCAGAGAGGCATGGAAGATCATTAGCTTAGCATCTTACTTGCTGATGCCTGGAGGAAGCTCGTTCACCACGACTCTCCTGCTCCATGCCATAAGATCTCTCTCGGTTGCCATCTGACTTCGGGGAGCGTTGTGGTGCATCTGCCGCACCCCTTCGATCTGGCCGCTTCTCCGGAGACCAACGTTTGGTGGGGATGAGACATCCAAACCTGGACTTCGAAGAGCTAAGGAACAAAAAGATTATTATTTTTTTTTTCTCTTCACTTCTATAAACCATCAATAAAATGCAGAATTTAAAGCTTAAGGAGTGCATGGAAATTCTTTTTTGGCAATAAACAAACGAATTCCGCGCTTGGCACCTTTAACATTTTTGGTCTGCGGGAGATGTATAAGCTACAGTAGCATCACTGAGCTTTAGTGCATCTTAGAAATACAAGGCAAGCAAAGAACATAACCTATGAGAAAAGTTTCAAAGGCACATCTGGAGTATTGTGACCAGTTCTGGGCTCCCCAGTACAAGAGAGACAAGGAATTACTGGAGAGATTCGAAACGGAGGCCATAAAGATGTTGAGGGGCCTGGAGATCTCTGTAAGGAGGAAAAGCTGAGAGTCCTGGGGCTGTTTAGCCTGGAGAAGAATAGCCTGAGAGGGGATTTGATCAATGCTTATCAATGTGTGGGACAAGGGATGTGGCCAGACTCTTTTAAATGGTGCCCAGTGTCAGGATGAGTGGCAACAGGCACAAACTGGAACCCAGGAGGTTGCGGAGTCTCCTTCTCTGAAGATATTCCAAAGCTGACTGAACATTGCAATCCTGGGCAGCCTGCTGTGGGTGACCCTGCCTTAGCAGGGGGGTTGGACTAGATGATCTCTGGAGGTCCCTTCCAACCCTCATCACACTGGGCTTCTGCAACTTTCAAATCAAAGTCTTGTCAACTGTTTAAAGGCTCTGAAATCATGAATCTTAAATTCTATGGTACAAAAAGAGATGAGGTCGACATCTAAAACAATAATCTGCTGCAAGGCTTAAGGTTTCTCTACCTCCATTTCCTCTGTGCTTTTAATACTTATCTATTGTGCCAATGGCACTGCTCCTGCTCTGGGTTTTCCATCATGTAGCACAACAACGTGGTGCCACATAGTCAGGAGAAAACACACTCTGGGACACAAAATGAGACAGAAAAGACTGACTTGGCACTTAATGGTTGGACTCAATGATCTTAGGAGGTCTTTTCAAACCTTAATGATTATATGACAGAATCAGAATCACTGCCAGCACTGCCTTTATTTATCTCATCCTTTGGGAATGCATCAACAGAGTTCCCACATGCTTAAATAAGGTTCACTGCATGAAGACTTTGCATTCACAGTTGTGTAAACCTACAGTTAAAAAAAATGGCTCTTTAAATATGAGGTATTTTCTACATCCTCTGATTAACCCACACAAATGGGCAGTTGATGCAGCCAAGTGCCAGTACCGTAAGGTAACTAACTTCTGTATCATTCATGTCTGGCAATTCCCTTGCACACAAAGACAAGGTTATGCAAATGAATGGACAACCAGGATTTCACCACACAAGAAGCAGAAAAGACTTCTTGTGAGCTGAAGCTGACTTCTAGGCCACCTTCTTGCCAATACCATTTTAGATCAAAGCAGAAATGTATTTTCAGCATTTTTCACTAATATTTTTCCTAATCCTTCTTGAATTCCAAGACAAGCAACTTCAAATCTAGCAATCCCAATGAGCTTTACCATTCTAATCTAATTCAAACACATGCAATCAGTCATTTAACCTAGAACTAATTGATTAGCAGATGTAAATCTTTCAGGAGCTGGGGATGACTTGCAGCACCAGTCAGCAGCATCTGCTCCCTTACATCAGCTGCCTCAGTCAGCTGGTTCACATCTGATTGAGTTGGTTTTCAACTTTTAATCACTTTGTGGATGAAAAATGAAATCACAGTAGCAGAACATTTACCAAGAAAATAATCTCAGGCTTTGTAAGGAAACACTAAGGCAGAGCAGACATTTATTTTCCAAACAACAATGCTCAGCCCTAGCATATTACATTGTGGCAGCCTAATGGCTTCCTGTTGCTGTCACAATGCTCTATTCCACTGACATTCTCCAAGTCTATTCTGCTGTCTTGACATGAGCACTTATAATGGATCACCTCTGCAGTGACTGCCATCAAGACAACACAGTGAACTTTGTTTCTTAGGAAAGGTTTATAAGAGCAATAATTACAGTCTAATGGTTGGATGTAATCAGATACAGCCCAGTTATTGTGAGCTCTCAGTTGCACCTTTAACTCTTTGATTCCTCTGCTAGCCTCTGATGAATGTCCAATTGCTCCACAGAGGTTAAAGTGCATAAGGACCAGAGAAAACATCCTCAGAACTTAGCTAACATTCTGATTAGTACCTCACTGTGCTTTAGGTAAACATTTTCACCTAAAGGGACACTTACCTCCATTAACAGAGTGGGATCTATTGAGAGGAGGGTTTGGAAGAGTTTCTCCCTCATTAATTAGTCTCAGATCTTGCTCCCTCTGTAGCTCTCGAATCATTCCATCAAGGATACTCTCATCCTGGTCATTAGTTTGCTGCCCGATGACTTGTTCGACTACTTCACCATCACCTTGACAAGAATAGAGGCACAACTGTTTACCAAAAGATTCTGGCTTACTAAATACTTCAAATTGTGCACAATTATTTGTCTGCTCTGGAAAACACCTGAACACTAATGAGCCTTCTGCTCCCGTGATAAATGGAAGCAAAGTTTAAAACAGAAATTAAAACAAAAGCCTAAAATTCTGCATCGCAAGCAGAATATAAATACAAACCCTTGAAAACAGCAGGAAAAAAGAGAATCATGCTTCTGTAGGTAATAATGGAAGACCTCTCCTTGAGATCAGCAGTTTGCAAAAGTTTGTGTCATAGAATCAGAATGCTTTATGTTGGAAGGACCTTGAAAGGTCCTGCAGTCAGCAGGGACATCTTCAACTAATCAGGTTGCTCAGAACCTCATCCAACCTTAAGCAGAATGTTGCCAGGGATGGAGCATCTACCACCTCTCGAGGCAACCTGGGCCTATTAGCACCCTCAGTGTAGTAACTTCTTCCTTGTATTTAGTCTAAATCTCCCTCTTCTAACTTCAAACCATCACCCTTTGTCCTGTCACAACAAGCCCTGCTAAAATCTGTCCCCATCTTTCTCACAGGCTCCCTTAAGTACTGAAAGGCCATAACAAGGTCTCCACAGAGCCTTTACTTCTCCAGGCTGAACAAGCCCCACAACAAAAAAAATTGCCCAAAAAAAAGCTAAAGCTATTTTTTGAAGTGTCTTTCTTACCTTCCTGCTTCCTTACTCACACACATAGCTACACTGAGGTTTAAGGGAAGTTCTTTAAGCATCTTATCACATCTTGCCATACACCAGGTGGAAGCCCAAAGACTTTACAACACTGCAGTCTCCTCGTCTTGCCCTCCAGTCACCTCCACTCCATACTCTTTCCTTTATGCCATACAGCCACCCCCTCTCCTCTTCTACCTCTGTACTGAATTTAAACCACCAAGTTTCAGAAGGTAACTGAAAGAAACAAATTCTTGTAGTACCATCCTACTGAGCTGGTGCAGGACACCTATTATGCATGAGTTTTAGCCAGCATACCATTAGCTACATATCCGAGCTGAGGAATAAGCTGTTCATCCTTGCAATTCTCCCTCCCTGGTACCAGCCGCTGGAATCTGGTGGGATGAGGATTTCCATCAACATCCACCAGGAATGGAGGAGGCATAAGGTGTGGAGCCTGTTGAGTCTGCTCATCCAGCACGTAGTTATTGGCATCGCGGATCAGCGGTCGGTAATCCGTGTGGAAGAACATCTGATCTGGAATCTGCAAGAGAAGCAATTTGGTGAGGAAAGCAATGGCCATCTGCAGTGGCTCCTGTCCCCATGAACCACGCCTCCCACACTTAGGATCACCAGAAGAGATGTTATGACAGAGAACAGATCCCTACCACAGATATGATGCAAACATTGAATGGTAAAAGATGCCAGCAGAGGTGAAGAGATAAAAGTTCATGGCTTTCTTCCTCTGTCTAGAGATTCTCTTGCCTAAATCTTCTTGATTCTTCCCCTTTGCTCTACTCTGCTGAGACCCCACCTCCAATACTGCATCTAGGTCTGCTGTCCCCATCATAAGGATGACACAGAGCTGTTGGAGTGAGTCCAGAGGGCCACAAATAAGATCCAAGGGCTGGAGCACGTGTGCTGTGAGGATAGGCTGAGGGAGCTGGGGTCATTCAGCTTGGAGAATACTGCAGGGGGACCTTAGAGCTGCCTTCCAACAGCTGAAGGAATCCTATAGGAAGGCTGCAGAGGGACTTTTCATCAGGCTGTGTGGCAACAGGACAAGGGGGAATGGTTTGAAGCTGAGGGAGAGCAGGGTTAGACTGGAGCTTAGGAAAAAATTCTTCAGTACAAGGGTGGTGAGACTCTGGAATAGGCTGCCCAGGGAGGTTGTGGATGGCTCCTCCTGGGTGTGTTTAAGGCCAGGCTGGATAAGGTCTTAGGCAGCTGAGTCTAGTTGAGAGGTGTCCCGGCCCATGGTAGGGAGGTTGGACCAGATGATCTCTAGGGTATCTTCCAACCTGAGCCATTCTATGACTCTATGAAACAGCAACTGGTGTTTAGTCTGAGGCAGGCTGAGGGAATGACCTGTAACACAAATACTTCTGGACTTCAGGACAAGACACAGAAGAGTTTAAAATTCATTCAACTCACTTTTTCATAATATTTATTGCATCCAAAGCCAAACAGCAGCAGATGTCCATGGGAGTCTGTGCAGGCAAAGTGCTGTCCATCTGGTGAGAACTTGCAGTCAAAAACAGCTCCATGGCCTTGGCCCTCGATCTATGTACAAGCACAGAGTACTCCTTTCACTGTAAGGGTTTTATACAACAGTTTCACCTGTGCTGAAACAAGGTTTTCACCCTATTTCTGTGTGATTTCTCCTCTTGTTCCAGACTGATTTACATGTACAATTTTTACCACTTAATTATTAAAGCTTCACTGAACAATGAAATAAAACCTGGCAGTTTTTTCTTTGTCCTGAAACAACTCCATAGAAGTCTACATTTTATGTTAATGGCAGACAGGGTGAGCTTGCACCAAAGATCTCAGACATCTTGGCTCTCTATGAGCAGGTTTCCCAGCCCCATGTGCCAGAAGGCCAGCTCAGGTCCTGCAGCAGCACAGCTGCCTTCTCTCAGCACTGGAGCCAAACCAACAAACCTGGCACTGGGCACCTTAACATAAATGTGGCAATTAACATGGCACAAAGGCAACCTTGCCATTGCCCAGCCCACAGCACTCTGCTACAGCACACAGGCGAACTGCTTTTCACTGCTCCACCCTGGGAGTCACTACAATCTTTTTGGCAAAGGTGAACTTCATGAAGTTCAGCAAGGGCAACAGCAGGATCCTGCACCTAGGGAGGAATAGCCCCCTGCACCAGTACAGGTTAGGGACTGACTTGCTGGAAAACAGCTCCACAGAGAAGGAGCTGGGAGTGCTGATGGATGAGTTCACCATGAGCAAGCGATGTATACTCATGGCCAAGAAGGCAAATGGTCTCCTGGTGTACATTGAGAAGAGTGTGACCAGCAGGTCAAGGGAGGTTCTCCTCCCTCTCTACTCTGACCTAGTGATGCCACATCTGGAGTACTTGGTCCAGTTCTGGGCTCTCCACTTTAGGAAAGATAAGGAACTACTGGAGAGAGTCCATCAGTGGCTACAAAAGTGCTGAGGGGACTGGAGCATCTCTCTTGACAAGGAGAGGCTGAACTCAGAGGGGATCTGCTCAATGCTTAACAACATCTGAAGAGCGAAGGGCAAAAGGATGGGATCAGACTCTTCTTTGCGGTGTCCAGTGACAGGATCGGGGCAATGAGCACAAACTGGAGAACAGGAGGTTCCAGTTAAACATGAAGAAAAACTCCTTTCCTGTGGTGGACCGGGCTGCCCAGAAATTCCAAACCTGCCTGGACATTGCAATCCTGAGCAACCTGCTGTGGGTGACCCTGTTCTAGCAGGAGGGTTGGACTGGTTGATCTCCAGAGGTCCTTCCCAATCCCCACCATGCTGAGATTCTGGGATTCTATGGTATAACCATGCCCACACACATGAATAATATTCAGAGGTAACAGACCCCAGGACAGACTTGCTGCTGCACTTGGGATGTGCAGACCCAGACTTGGGCACCGCTTACTGAGGAGCGTGGAGTTTTCTTTTTGATATGTAGAGGTTTTCCCCTAATCTTGTTGCAACACTGGCCACAGTAGATATATAATGAAATCTGTTTTGGCCTCACAATCAAGCCCTCAAATTCTTCCCTGGTCATCCTTACCATGTTGAAGTAGTTGCGGATTTTTGTTCCTTTATCTATGTCCCAAACAAAAATGTTGCCATCGTGACCCGCCGAGAGCACAATCCTCTGGTCGAATGGATGCGCCTCTAGGACAAAAACTTCATCATCGTGGCCCTGCAATGACAGCAGGGTGAAAAACAAAGTAGTATTTCTCCATGGAGTACCTCCAAACGCGCTAGGATTTAGTGTGAGGACATCTCAGTTCCGGCAGTCAGCCACCACAGGGTGGTGGAACACCGGAACAGGTTGCCCAAGGAGGTAGTTGGGGCCCCATCCCTGGAGATATTCAAGGTAAAGTTTGACAGGGCTCTGGGCAACCTGATCTAGCTGAGGATGTCCCTGCTGCCTGCAGGGGCATTGGACTAGATGACCTTTGGAGATGCCTTCCAACCCAGACCATTCTATGATTCTATGAACTTCCTGGATCTTAGGCTAGAACTGCACTTCAGCAAGTTTTCTGTCAGAGGCTTGGCATTATCACTGCCCACTTCATGTGTGCCTTGGACTGCAGTTCAGCCCAGGTGGGATGGAGACTTATAGGGAAGAAATAAGAATCAGCAACAAGGACAGCTGCAACCCTCTAATCTGGTGGCCTTTCAAAGGGCTCCTCAGCCAGCACACCAGCGTTTAGGTCCTCAGCTCCTTTCCTTTCCACCATGCACAAGCCAGGTGGCACATTTCAGGACCAAACACTCCTCCTCACGGGGGAGGATGATGCAGATTAGCCTCAGATCAACTTCAGAACTGAACTATAAGCATTTGGGATGAATTTACTCACAGATAAGCTATGCAGAAGCTGCCCTGTGGATGAGTTCCACACTTTGAGAAGGAAATTGTTGACTGCAGTGATGACAGTGGCATCATATCTATCCCAAGCCACCATAGTAACCTTCAGTTTAGTCACCTTGTCCTCCCCAGATGCTATGTTGTTTCTAAAGAAATTGATAATTTAAAGAAGAAATAGTTCAGTAACTGCACATGGAAACATTTAGCAGTGCTAATTCAGTATGAAATTAGGGAGAGCATGGCTGCCACCACTGTGGCTTTTGGCTAAGGCAGGAGAAAGAAGGATGGTGAAGTCAGACACAGGAAATACTTAGTGCCACTAAGATTTATAGAGTTTTATTTCCTTAAAGAAAACAAGTTTCTCTTCTGTTCTTGAGTGATCATCCTGATCTACCCCAATCATTTCTATTAATTTCTTTTCCTACAAGTAATTTTTCACCATGAGTAAACTCTAGAATAAGCAATAACCTGCTAAACAAACCCAAATCTTTGTCAGCTAACATTAAATATGGAACCATGGACCTGCTGGAGCAGGTCCAGAGGAGGGCCATGAATTTGATCAGGGGGCTGGAGCAGCTTTGCTACAAGGACAGGCTGGGGAAGCTGGGAGTGTTCAGCCTGGAGAAGAGATGACTCTGGGGAGACCTAATAGCAGCCTGGCAGTACCTGAAGGGGGCTACAAGAAGGCTGCAGAGGGACTGTTTGCAAAGACCTGCTGGGACAGGACAAGGGGCAATGCTTTGAAATCAGAAGAGATTTAGATTGGATGTTAGGAACAAGTTCTGCACCGTGAGTGTGGCGCAACACTGGACTAGATGATCCCCAGAAGTCCCTTCCAACCCCCACCATCCTGGAATTCAGTGTGTGATTGTGAGATCTGTTTATTTTTATTTTACCCTGTCATTTTAGTAGCCATATCCAGGACCACACTCTTCCAGTCTTGCTGATGATAGTGCCATATTCTTGCTGTTCCATCTCTGCTTCCGCTGACAAATCTTAAGCTAAAATGTAAAAAAAGAACAAACAAACAAGCATGAGATTCCAAACAAGCATAAGGCACCACTGCTTTTGGTTTAATACCCACATGCCCATCTCAGGATCTTACTTTATAGCTATTCAGTAGTTTTGCTTGTCTTTTTTTTTGGAGGGGGGGGGGGGTGTGGGGAAAGGACCTCAGAGATCATCTGCTCCAACCTCCCCCACACAGGACTCAGCTGCTCAAGGCCTCATCCAGCCTGGCCTTGAACACTCGCAGGGAGGAGGCATCCTCCCTGTGCAGCCTACTCTCACCACCCTTGTACTGAAGAACTCCTTCCTAAGCTCCAGTCTAACCCTGCTCTCCCTCAGCTTCAAACCATTCCCCCTTGTTCTGCCTCCAGACACCCTCAATGTGGTGGTTTGAGGTTCAGGTACCTTTCAGAGTAGCTTGTGGCTCTAAACCAGGACACTCACAAAAAGTCCCTCTGCAGCCTTCCCGTAGGAGCTTTTCAGACATTGGCAGCTCTAAGGTCCCCCCAGAGTCTTCTCTTCTCCATGCTGAACACCCCCAGCTCCCTCAGCCTATCCTCACAGCAGAGGTGCTGCAGGCCTTGGATCATCTTTGTGACCCTCCCCTGTACTCTCTCCAACAGCTCTGTGTCCTTCTTATGCTGGGGAGAGCAGACTTGGATGCAGTATTGGAGGTGTGGTGTCACCAGAGCAGAGCAGGAGAATCAGCTCCCTTATCCTACAGCTACGCAATATGATAATTGTGTCTGGGACTAAACATCCTCCCAGCAGTGTGGGCCTGCTAATTCCTGCGGCATGAGGATTTAGGAACTTGGCAGTGGATTGTTATTCACCTTAGGAAAGGTCACAACGAGCACACACTTGAAGGTTACTCTGCACCAACCAAGCAGATGTACACAAGCATCCACAGAGCTGGAAACACAGACTTGAGTCTAAATCCTTGTCTCCCTCTGTGTATGCCCACTCATGGGTGTGTTTAACAACTCATAAAATAGCCACAAAACCACTTGCACAGGAAGCAGGCAGCTCCAAACTGCTGGTGAGCCAGAAGCACACCCAGCACAGAAGCTAGAATGTATTTCATTTTTTTTTTCTTTCAGCACTTATTCTTTATATTGTTTGTGTGTCTCTGATCTGGAGAATGTAATTAAAAGACAGTGAGGTTACAATTTTCCTATCAGATATTGCAGGGGACAAAAGAGTTTCTACCCCACCACATTAATTACATTTGGCTACAGCTAGCAGATGGCCTTGGCCTGACTTCAATGTCGTAATTCATCCAAGCTGCACATTCCCTTTTTAATGACATCAGCAAACCTCTTGAGCAGTCTGTGGTGGCAGCAAAGCCGCATGCCAGGAGTCTAGCATAAATTATAATACATTAGCTCAGGGTGAGGGTGCAGACAGAGAAGGGAAACACCCAAGTTGAACACAAGTAGGTAGCCCTGGCTGGGAAGTTGAACACGAGTCTCTTCGTTATTAAATTCCTCCTTGTTTAAAAAATGCAAGCGTCCAGCAAATGCACTGAAGCACAGCATCAGGCTTTGGCTGTCACTGAAACCATCTCTGATGAGAAGTTTTGAAGAAGCTCCCCTCAAGTGATTAATTTGCCCAGGCCAGCCAACATCTTTAAAAGTAGATTCCATTTATACCCTGACCTGCTGTAAAAAGGCCATTTGATTTTAATAAGTGATTCTTCCACCTTTTCAGCTTCTCTGATCTGAATGTTTTCACCATGATGCTTGTGACATTTATTTCCTTTTTTCTTCTTTATATTACAATGATAAGGCATCATTAAAGTCAGTGAAAATTACATGCTACCTGACCTAATACCCACAGGGAGAAACTGTTCTCCCACACCCTGTTAGGACAATGTTAGTACCAGATGATCCAAAGAGCACCTCTGCTGTGAGGATAGGCTGAAGGAGCTGAAGTTGCTTAGCCTGGAGAAGAGAAGACTCCAGCGGGACCTCAGAGCTGCCTTACAATAGCTAAAGGGATCCTCCAGGAAAGCTGCAGAGGGACTTTTCATCAGGGTGTTTAGAGACAGGACAAGGGGGAATGGTTAGAAGCTGAGGGAGAGCAGGGTTAGACTGGAGCTTACGAAGAAGTTCTTCAGTAGGAGGGTAGTGAGACTCTGGAATAGGCTGCCCAGGGAGGTTGTGGATGGCTCCTCCCTGGGGACATTCAAAGCCAGGTTGGATGAGGCCTTGAACAGCTGAGTCTAGTTGAGAGGCATCCCTGCCCATGGTGGGAGGGTTGGACTAGATGATCTCTGAGGTCCCTTCCAATGTGAGCCATTCTGTGATTCCATGATACAATGAGACCAGTACCTTCCCCCATCACTTCACACAAGTATCTCTGAGTACAGGTGCAGTTCTACCAGCAAAGCTAGTTTTGCTGGAAGGCTCCTGCTTCCCCACATCCCTTAAACCTCCTGCCAAGCACAACAAGGAATATGAGCAAAAGCTGCCAAACCCCCAGTCAGATCCTGATGTTGATCACTCATCAAAGCCTGTTACATCACCTTCCCGCACAGCCAGGCTGCAGCAGCTGGACACACAGGCACCTTTATACATTCCATCATGAGCACCCTGACTTTAATTGCTATATAAGCAGAAGCACCCCGACTTAGCACATCTCTTAAAACTGACAGCTCTGTAATGGTTCACTTCATAAATCTTAAAGGCACAGGATGACTGTTATCATCTAAACTAATTAACTGGAAATCATGCATTGGCCTAGAAATGCACAGATTTGCCAGCTATGTTGTCAGAGAGAAGTACAGCACTACACTTAATAAAAGCAGACCAATGAAGTGATCATCAAGACCCAAAGGTCTTACAACTGGGCCTATATAACTGTTTCTAAACAGGTGGCAGCAACCATGGACTGCAAGGTCAAGAGTATCATGAAACGGTTTGGGTTGGAAGGGAACTTTAAATGTCATCTAATTCAAGCCCTCTGCAGTCAGCAGGGACATCTGCAATTAAATCAGGTTGTTCAGAGCCTCATCCAACCTCACCTGGAGTACAACCAGGATGGGGCTTCTACCTCTCTGGGTAACGAGGGCCAGTGTCTCAACCACCCTCAGCACAAAAAATTCCTCCTCTTTTAGTTTAAAACCATCATCCCTTCTCCTATCACAGCAGGCCCTGCTAAAAAGTTTGTCCTCATCTTTCTTACAGATCCTTTTCAAGTACTGAAAAGCCACTATGAAGTCTCCCACCATGAGATGTGTGTGTATAGAGTAACTGTCCCATATATCCAGGTCCAGCAGCTGGTGGAAGTAAACCCTGTGGTTCATCATTAGTCACATAAAGCAACACAAAGTCCCACAGCCTTTGCTCCAGGAAATACTGAGATTAGCCCATTTAATATCAGCCTTGGTGATGTTAAGCTGCCCCCATGTCCTGGTGACTCAGTAAAGACTAAAGATAGTGGGTTGCAAGGAGACACCACAAAGCCATTACATAAAACATCCAACTCCTTGTGAAAAGCTTCAAGTGAGGGCCCCAAAACTGAACCTAATACTTAACCTGTGGCCTCACCATTGCTGAGTACAGGGGGACAATTAGCTCAAAGCCCAAGAAAACGAAACACCCCCAAACCAAATCATGCCCCCACCCCCCCAACAAAGCAAAAGCAGTTACAGAATGTTTTTGTTGTTGCAGCAGAGCACAGCAAGTCCAAGTTCAAGGATATGACACACATCTTGCAATGTACTTTAAAAAATTTGTCTGAGATTAATCAGAGCCCATTTGGGTCCTGTTGCACCAGATTTGCTCTGAGAAGTTCTTTGGAAAATTAAATACCATACTTCTGATGTCAAAAGCCCAGGACAGCCACTCACCTGTCACCATTGTTACAGAACTGGACTGCAACCACTTTGTCCTAAACAGGAAGGAGGAAGAGGAAAAAAATAGTAGTAAATGCTTTATCAGCTGAAACAATCATCCAAAAAGATCTTAATGGTGAGCTTCTGTTTAGCAATTTGCATCTTCCCAACACCTCCTACAACATACTATCATACAAATCCAAGAACAGAAAAGTCACATTTGAAGTGAAAAGTTCTCCAGACATATTGTATTAAAAACAGAACTAGAAAAGTACAGAGAGGCTCAGACACTGAACGACTTCTGACTCAGTTGCTCTAGCATTTTGACACTCAGGAAGAAGAAGCTGCAATAGCTCTGGTTCTTGCCTGAGCACAACAGTGTCATGCACACCCCAGGCTAAGCTCTACCTGGGAAAACCTGCACCTTTCAGACTCCACAGAGTTAGGAGTAAAAGAACCCCAGGAGCCCCCAAAGCCTGGTAGTGCAGCACTCCACAAGATGGAGAAAGAAGAACTTAACCAAGTATTAGATCTAACCATTAAAGCACACAAAAATATTTCATCCCCAAAAAATGCAGGCCTTGGCTTTATTTCCACTATGAAATCGTTGAGAAGCAAATGCTATGGTTTAGAGGTGGTTCTGTCTTCCTTTATTTTGCTAAATACTTCTGTTGGCTGCATGCATTTGCAGTCAACTCCCACTGATGTCTCCAGCTCCTGATAACCAGGAGACCAACTGGGGATGGTTCTCAGGGGCAGGCTGACAGCAGTCTGTGGGATTAAGAGCAGCAGACTTTCAAAAATTAAAGGAATTAGAGTTTCTTCCAAACCTCAACTGCTAGGAGCAGGATACTTGTTACATTTGTTGGCTTGGAGCTCTGAGACTAGAATGTGAGAGCCATGACTCCCACTGAAGTTCAGTGAATCAATTTAGACCTCCACTTGAATCCATAAAACCTTGTTAAGGTGGGCAGCCAGGCTATTAAGGTTCAGAGATAAATGCTCCAAGCTCCACACAAGTGACAGCCCTGCCAGGGTTGCTACAAGCTTGCTTGTCTGATGGATTGCTTGCCATGCACGTAATAAACAATGCAATCATCACCTGCTCTCAGGAACAACTAAGAGATGAAGAAAGATTTGATACTGGTTTACTTTATATGGGGTTGCATTAAAACTGAGAGATTTAATGGTTTTAATAAAAGCTCTGAAGACTCAAACTGCAAAACTGACATTGAAAGCCATCATGTATGTAGTTAAAATGGTTTTAGTGTTTGTGAGAACACTTCTGCATTACCTGAGCAAAGAAGCTTTTAAGCATCCTTTATGTTCTAAATGAAATCAGCATGGTGAGCCAAAGTTTGACTGCACACTCCAAACCCAGAATTAGTTTGGTTTTTCTTCTTAGGGGGGATTTGTAGCCATAGCTGAAGTTAAACACTCAACACTAAATTTCAGAGGAAAAATTACATTGTGCATGGAAAGTCTTTTAATCCCTCATTCCAACACAGACTGCCTTCAAGAATATGAGAAAATCACCAAGTCCCTCAGTTTCCTTAGGGGATAAAATACATAAAACATATTTTGCACACATCTCTTGCCACTGAGGAGTATAAAAATAAACATACCACAAATTTTCAGGCATTTAAATACCACAGGGCTGAGAGTCAGCTCAACTCCAAATACAGAAAATAAGTCAAACAGGATGTACAAAAGCCAAGCTGTTGAAATAAGGTAGAGCAGGGAAGGAAAAAAAAAAGCCAAAACCCCAAGAGATTTGCTTACTGTTTGTCTCTTACCGTATGAGATTCTAACTCAGCCATTTTCTCTGGAGATTCTGAGCCCAAATAATAAATTCTTATCACATGGTCAGTGCTACCTGTTGCAATGAACATGCCACCTAAGAGAGAGAGTGTTTTCTGTGAGAAGCAAGGCCAGGCAAAGAACTTCATTTAATTACTGCTTTTTGGTCAGAGCAGCAGAGGAGAGTTTTAAACAAAACATTTCAATGTAGATAAAACACACATCCTGAACAAAGCACTTAACTCTGCCAGCTCCTGCTCTGAGCTGTATTTTCTCAGGCTTTATCAGCATAACTATGAGTTCTACAATGTATTCCAGCTGCAAACCTTTCTGACCAAAGGGATATTGCAAGTTCCAACATTCATCCAACAGACTGTTCAGCTTTCCCTCAGAAATTACCACAGTGCCATCAGCCTATCTGGGAAAGCAGATGGGGAACAGTTTCATATTCTCACTGTACCTATCAAAAAAAAAGTATTTCAGTATATCTGAAATACACAAAAAGGGCACGAAACTAGTGGAGCAGGAGGGCCACCAAGATGATCAGAGGGCTGGAACAACTCTCCCATAAAAACAGGCTGAGAGAGTTGAGAGTTGGGGTTGTTCAGCCTGGAGAAGAGAAAGCTCCAGTGAGACCTTAGAGCAGCCTTCCAGTGTTTGAAGGGAGCCTAGAGAAGAGCTGGAGAGGGACTTTTCACAAAGGCAGATAGTGACAGGATGAGGGGTAAGGGCTTCAAACTGGAAGAAGCTCCATTTAGAATGGACATGAGGAAGAAATTCTTTCTCCTGAGGGTGATGAGGCACTGGAACAGCTTTCCCAGAGAACTTGTGGAGGCTGCAAGGCTGGAAGTGTTCAAAGCCAGGCTGGACGGGGCCTTGAGCCACCTGGTCTAGCAAGAGTTATCCCTTCTCATGGCAGGGGAGTTGGAACCAGATAATCAATGCATACATACCAGAACTGAATGATGAACAGGATATCTGGACACCAGGCCTAGACCTCTCTGCAAACTTTACAGGGCGATCCCTATGTGGAAAAACACAACATTTTTACTTTCCATTACTTTATTCCAATGTTATTCAACAACAGTGCTCTGGAGCTCAGCAGGCTAATGTCAATGTGCCCACCCTAAATGTTGCTGTTTCAGAATCCTCACCTATGTTTGCTAGAACTTTTTTCATTTGAGCCATTTGCTTCCTTTCTTTAGTAAGAAAATCATCATTTTCTGAACTGAAAAGACTATTCAACTTATTTAGCATGATTCTTACCAATTAAAATCTATTAAGATAGCAAATCCTTAATAGCATTTATTCTCTATTAAGTATGAGTTTGATGCCATCTGTGTGTTCTGTTAAAAGCAAATAAAATTCTTCTGCCTGTAAATTTTGGGCAAAGATTTAGTCCTAAACATAAAAGTTCTCCCTCAACACTGGCCTTACAAAGCATGAAATCTAGGAAGAACAGCCCTGATCTCTGCCTCGCCTCTCGGCTGGAATTCCATGGGCTCCCCAACACAGCTGGGGAAGCGCTGCCTGCCTCACACACTGATGCATGGGAAAACACATCCCAAGAAACTTGTTCCCTGAAGAAAGGACAGGTCCTTATTTAATTATCTCAGTGTTCTTCTCCTCCACACTAAACTTCAAAATAAATTTGTCCTTTATTGCAGATAATTAGAATGATCCAAACAGGCTTACTTAAATTTCATGGTGTTCGCATGCCACTGCCAGAAACAGATTGTTCCATCAGCACCAGTAGAAGTGAGGTATCTCGTTGTTCCTTTCCTTGCTGGAGAGAACTAAAAATAAAGTTGTAAGTTAAACACAGTTAATTTCTTTCTGCCCTTATGTGATGCAAACCTGTAAATGGACAAGAACCTTTTTCACAAGCACAGTGGTTTTCTCCCTGGGAGGACAGAGAGCAGCGTCAGGGAGGAGCACAGAATTTGAACTGCCAGGAAAATAAAGCTGAGGGATGGAAAACAGTTTTTGGCTAGCAAGTCTTTTGTCTCTACTACACAAAATTAAGTAAATAGGAGAATGAAACAAGCTTAGACTATTTTAATGGGCAACAAGATGAGGAAATACCTCTTCCTAGGCTTGAACTGAATCAAACATGCTACCAGACAAAAATCATTCCTGCATCCAAGCGCAGTGAAGAATCACAACACAGCAGAAGCCTCACTGCCTCTTAGATGAGATTGGGTGTTAAGAACAAGTTCTTTACCATGAGGGTGGTAGAACACTGGAACAGGTTACCCAGGGAGGTAGTTGAGACCCCATCCCTGGAGATATCCAAGGTCAGGCTCCACAGTGCTCTTGAGCAACCTGATCTAGTTGAGGATGCCCCTGCTTACTGCAGAGGGAGCTGGACCGGATGACCTGTGGAGTTGCCTTTCAACCCAGACCACTCTATGACTCTATGATTCTTCTTGCACCTCTCCTCTGCCCCTCCAAGGAGCAGGAAATGTTTTCATTCTAAAATCTCTCATTTTAATTTCCTGGCTGCAGCAAGGCCTTTAATCCTCTGGTTACCTGGTATTTGATTAAGGGAACAAGTATTGTTCCCTCAAAAAGCCAAAAGTAATTATTTTCTGCATTACCAGAGTTTTACAAACACTCGTGAGTAATGTGTAAGTATGTAAACAAAGAGTATGCAAAACACACAACCAGGTTGTAAGATACACTGCCAAAATGGTCACCTGAAAGTAAGGAACTTGCAATGTAGCTGAAATCAGACAAAATTTGGCTAAAGGGGGAGAAATGGGACTCCCAGGGACTGCTGGCATATTGGAGATGAACCAAAGGCAGTAAACATCCAGAAGAGAGGGATTCTGAACCAAACATCCCCACTCACGCTCCCCTCTATGTCCACAACCTGCCAAACTGCAGAGATTGTCTTTTTTATCCTGGAATTTTGTTTTGCTAGAGGTTTCTGCCTGGCAATTGTGGGTTTTTTGAAAGCAAATAAGCTGCAAATCACTCCTCATTACTGATTGTGCCACCGCTAGAGAGCTGAGTGCTGGCAGTTTAGTCTTTTTTTTCTTTCCTGCTCCACTATTGTTCACTGGATTGCAACTGGAATTGCATGTGCACAAGCAGAGATGCTCTGCAAACACTATGCTCTGCTGTGGCAGCATCTACACAGGCTACAACATCCAGACCATAGAATCATAGGATGGTCTAGGTTGAAAGGGACCTCCAAAGGTCATCTAGTCCAAAACCCTCTGCAAACCAGAACAGCTCCTCCCCATAAGGCTAAGATAAGGAGGAAATGAGAAATACGGAGTAAGGAATTTTGACTGACAGCATTCTTCTGAAAAATAAATGTTACCTATGAACACAGGACTGTGCAATATCTACAACCAAAGGTGCCAGCCTTGTGCCCCGGCTCAGCTACTCAACCTGATAGTGTTGGTGACCACGCTAGATCTAACAGAGCAGCAATGGGACTACCTAGTCAAAGGTAGCTGAAAGAAGCAGGATCATCCCCTCAGGTAGCAGCAGGCCTCTGACAGGAGAGAATTGTCAGGAAACACCACCCTTCAGTCAGGGCAAATCCACACTGTCAGAGATCAAAAGACTTATCTCTGACTGCTAATCTGTATCTCTTATTACCATTTGAATTCAAGGGTTTAGGAAAAACAAACAAACAAACAAACAAACCAACCCAAAAAACCCAAACCAACCCAAAAAACCCAAACCAACCCAAAAAACCCAAACCAACCCCATGCTGTTTTTCACCTGTATGGAAGTAATGGAAGCTGAATGGCCCTGCAGCACCGCCACTGGGGCACAGGTTCGCAGGCACCACACTCGGACGACTTTGTCGCAGCTGCCCGCGGCGAGCAGAGTGTTCTCGTAGTTCACAGCCATGTCCGAGATCTCAGCCGAGTGCCCTCGCAGCGTCGACAGCAGCCGCCCGTCATCTGTAGCCCAGATTTTGACCAAACAATCATCTGACCCCTAATGCCACACAAAAAAATGTCCAAAGGGGACAGGGAATCAGTTTGCGCTGCAGACAAGCGGAGAAAGCATCGGCATGGCGGCGACTGGCCAGAAGAACAAACTGCAGTGGGATGCCACAAAGACTCAACCATTGGAGGCTGGGAAGCATCCTCTGAGGTCAGAACAGAAGCCACTGCCTTCTGTTTCATACTAAAATCTGGTTAGTGCTTCTCAAACAACTCCTTCTTGGCACAGTTTAGTAATAATTAAGGTAAATTTAAGCAGATAAAGCATTTCATTACCTACTAGCAAAAGACATTTATTTGCACAGGGCACGTCAAGGCAGTCAGAGAATCAGAGTAATCCCAAGACTTAAGCTCTAAGGAAAAAGAGCATTTAAGCATCTGAGGCATCTCAGAGCCTCCTGGAGCTGTGAGGCAGCTGCACAAGGAGGTTCAATTTCTGTTAAGAGAACATTGGACCGATCAAAGACAGAGACTGTGCTGCCAAAACGCTGTGTCAGTGAGATTTGAGTCCAGCACAGGACACAAATCATACCCAATTCATACCACTGTAAAATACTTTAACCTATAGTAGCAGCTACATCATTACATCCTCAATCCCAATACTGACAAAAATTTTTAGACCTTTTCACTGTTCAGATAGTACAAAGACCACTAGGCTCCTAGTAACTTAGGATTGCAACTCTGTATTCAGGAGCCTAAGACAATAAAACTAACTGCAATATCAACACCCTTTGACTTGAAATGACATTTTATTAACTGCAGCTACATTCAAACCCAAATCACTTTCAGTTCTTCATGCTAACTGCAGAGGAGAAAGATTTCTTTCTGGTGTAAACAGAAATAGAAAGGTCCTCACTATGACCCAGAACAATTAGCATTAATTACACTAGTAATTGCTATTTGACCAATTTATAATGAGGGGAAAAGCTATTAAGGATACAAAAAGACAACAATCAGCCTGCTAGATAACCTGTTTCTAAGCTTTTTAGTGACAAGAGAAAAAGGCAAAGATAAGACAATCCAGGGATTAACATTACCAGCTAGAAGGTGCATTCTTAGTCAGAAAGAATGTGTTCGGTTTTAAAGCTGCACAAGAAAAAGCATCACAGCAATGTATGGCAACACAGTCTGGAGAAAAAGTTCCACTAACATTCATATATTCACTCTTCTAGGAAGTAAATTTAGTAGGGAAGTAAATTGCAGATGAAGTAATGAGATTTTCTATTCATCATCGAGTTGCAAATGAAACGCAAGGCAAGGCTTGCCAGCATTTCCAAGGTTACCAAAGGTAAAATGTAGTTTGAAAGGAAGTGTTAAGATTTGCCCAGCAAGCAGCATCCAAATGAATTCCAAATCCCACAATACTGCAGGTGCCATTCAGGAAGAAAGATGATAAATAAAGAAAATCAAGCACATGTTTCAAGAGAGGTTTGCAAGCTCTGGACTGGAACAAGCCTGCTGTCAAAGGTGGGGAAGCAAAGAGCTGCTGAAGTTTCAGTCTGCTGGAGGTGTGAGCAATTTGTAAATACCATGTGCAAATTAGCAGAGAAAAGAGAGGAGTTTTCCATACATTTCCAGATTTTAACTCCCTTCTTTTTTGCTGGAAGCTGTGTCTGCTTCTCAAACAGTGACTAAGAGGCTGCTGCAGGCTCTCTTGAGAGAGAAAGAAATCAAAGCAAGCGAATCCATCTTCCAAGGAAAGTCCCATTTGGATTTAAACTTACTGTAAAAATCCTTCTCCCACTGCGATCGAAGGCTATACAATAAACAGATGAGAGATGGCCCAAAATCCTCTTATGCATCTTCATGTGTTGGTAGGTGGATGTTGGGAACAAGTGGCTGAAACGTCCACATCCAGTTAATTGTCTGGCAGAGATTATATTTACTGGGAGACACAAAAAAAAACCAAAGAACAAAACAAGAGGAAAATGAAGACAGGAGTTTTTTCCAGAACTCAAAATAAACAAATATTAAATCAAAGATTGTGCTTGGCAACAGCTTTGTTATCACAACCCATAAATTTGAGCCTCTTCCACCTTACCAAACCATTTTGCATAGTTTTGTAAAAGAGAAGGTTCACTCCTGATGATGCCTTTCAATACCTACCACATTACACCTGCCTGTTAGACAAAAACTGAAGTAAAATCCAGACTTCTCATCACAATGACAAGTTACTCCAAGTGTTGAGTGCATCAGCAGGCAACAGATATGTTTATTGGGATTCACTCATAGAATCTCACAGTATCACAGAATATGTATTTGGTTGGAAGAGACTTCGAGATCGTTCAGTCCAACCTTCGACCCAGCACTGAAGGGTCAACACTAAACCATGTCCCTAAGAGCCAGGTTCACATGCTGCTTGAACACCTCCAGGGATGGTGACTCCACCACTGCCCTGGGCAGACCATTACAGTGTTTGAGAATCCTCTCAGTGAAGAAATATTTCCTAACCTCCAGCCTGAACCTCCCCTGGTGCAGCTTACAACCATCGCCTCCCTGGGGAGTCTGTTCCAGTATCTGAGAATCCTTTCAGCAAAGAAGTTTCTTCTAACACCAAATCCAACCCCCCCCCAGTGCAACTTCAGGCCATTTCCTGGTCCTATCACTTGTTACTAGGGAAAGAGACCAACACCCCCCTTGCTACTGTCTCCTTTCAGGGAGAGGAAGGCTCCACAGAGAGATCTGGACAGGTTCAATCAATAGGCTGAGATCAAAGCAATGAGGTTTAACAAGGACAAGAGCTGGATCCTGCACTTTGATCACAACAACTCCAAGCAACGCTACAGGCTTGGGGCAGAGTGACGGGAAAGCTGCCTAGTGGAAAAGGATCCATGGCTGCTGGTGGACAACAAGATGACCAGGAGCCAGCAGCATGTCCAGGTGGGCAAGAAGGCCAATGGCATCCTGGCCTGGATCAGAACCAGTGTGTCCAGCAGGAGTAGGGAAGTGATTGTGCCCCTGTACTCGGCACTGGTGAGGCCATACTTGAGTCCTGGGTTCAGTTCTGGGCACCACAGAATAGGAAAGACATCAAGGTGTGGAGTGTATCCAGAGAAGGGCAGTGAGGCTGGGGAGGGCTTTGGAGGGCATCATACCAGGAGAGACTGAGGGAGCTGGGATTGTTCAGTCTGGAGAAGAGAAGGCTGAGGGGAGATCTTATTGCTCTCTACAGCTACCTGAAAGGAGGTTGGAGCGAGGCTGGTGTTGGTCTCTTCTCCCAAGTAACCAGTGACAGGATGAGAGGAAATGTGCCAGGGAAGGTTTAAATTGGACTGAGAGAATGGTGAGGCATTGGAACAGGCTGCCCACGGACGTGGTGGAGTTGCCATCCCTGAAGGTGTTCAAGAAGCTGTAGATGTGGTGCTTCATGATATGATTTAGTGGTCATGGTAGTTGAGTTAGGGTTGGACTCGGTCTTAAAAGTCTTTCCCCACCTTAATTCCATGATTCTAAAGGGTTGCAATCCCATAACACACTTGGGTAAATTTAGGAGATTGAAGTATTTATATGCAGCAAGAAAATAAATGGGCAAGGAAAATAAACTGTTTCCAGCTTTCCATAAAGGTGCTTTGTTTGATGCTCTGAGATTGGGACTGGTTTTAATCACTCAATGCAACTGAAACATTATGTACTAGGGGGAAAAAAATGTTGCAGAGGTGTAGATGCTTGCAGAAGTCATCAGGCTCCCAGCGCGACCTCTTCAGTCACTATTCATTTTTCATGTAAAAAGCACACACTCAGCAGCCCGAAGAAAAAGCAAAACAAATGAATTTTCTATCTCTCTACTGTTCAGTTGATACCTGATACTATACAGAAGCTCCTAAATGAAACTGTCTCCTCTAGCAAAGGAAAAATTTCATCTGTAACCCCTTTTCCCCACTTCTTACAGAAGGGCACAAGAAACCCACAGTAAGAAATGCTGCACTAGGGCAGTATCAGGTTTACCTCCAAATGATTTTATTTACTATTTAAGTATGTCAGCTTTACACATGATTTTATTTAATATTTAAGTATGTCAGCATAAAAGCCAACTTCTTAAAAATACCACAGACCCCTTTCTCCCACACTGTGACCACTGCTATGCCAACACAGAGCTGTACTCACTGGGCAATATGTTAATTATAGAACTCCAGGCTGGTAAGGATGGAAGGGACTTCTGGGGAATGTTTAGTCCAAGCCCCCCTGCTTAAAGCAGGGTCACCCACAGCAGAGTGCCCAGGATCACAATGTCCAGGCAGATTTGGAATCTCTCCAGAGAAGCAGACTCCACAACCTCTCTGGGCACCCTCGACCAGGGCTCTGGCACCCTCATAGCAAAGAATTTTCTGCTTATGTTTAGACAGAAGCTCCTGGGTTCCAGTTTGTGCCTGTTGTCTCTTCTGTTGCTGGGCACCACTGAAAAGAGTCCATCCCCATCTTCTCACCCCCCACCCCACCCAGATCAGCATTGATAGATCCCCTCTCAGGCTGCTTTTCTCTAGGCTAAACAGCCCCATGGGTCTCAGCCTTTCCTTGTCAGAGAGATGCTCCTGTCCCTTCAGCATCTTTTTAACCTCCACTGGACTCTGCTGTAATTCTGCTGTGCCTTTCAATGATTCAATCATTTAAACACACACAGACACTGTATCTGCCTTTAAACACTTCCAAATGGCTTATGAACATACTAAATTATTTTTTTTTAACATACAAAGAACCATACACGTGAATCTGAAAGTTCTGCTTGCATTTCACAAGCACAGAAGGGCAGGGGTTGGAAGGACCTCTGGAGATCACCTAGTCGAACCCCCCCAAATATTCCCAGTAATCCCAACACCTTCTCTGTACTACAGTGCTCCCACATAATCCTTCTGAAGGTTTGCCACTGCTCTTTGTTGTAAATCCAGGAATAAAGTATTAAAAGGTGTAACAAACAGTCAGGCACCTAACTCACACCACCTTGCATTTGGTAGCTAACTTTAACAGTCGAGTCCCAGACTCACACTCAGTTCAGCATCAGAGGATGTGAAAATCACTTCCCTTTTTCTGTCGATTTCCCTGTTTGCACAATGGGGACAAGACCCCTCCATCTCCCATGGTGAATTCAAAGATAAAAAGCACAGATTATGAAATTGTTCTGCCTTGAGTTAGAGTAGAACAGGTTCTGTTCAAGGATTTCACTTTTCAGCTCAGTCTCTTCTCAGTGCTGGCACTTCCTGGAGTTCCTGGCATGTTTTCACAGACTGCTTCTAGCAGTGATGATGCTGATGGTTAGAGTCAGTAACCAAGGACTGGGGTGCAGACCAAGGTCACTCCTAAATCTTGGGTACTGTGCTGGAGGTGCAGAGTAAAAGGTTGCAGCTACAGTGAGGAGCAGACAGTTCAGGTGACCCTGGAGTGACCAACAAAGGATTCTATTATGTCATATTCAGTATAAAGCTGAGGGATTACCAGAGTCAAGCCTCTTCTCTTCAGTGCCCAGGGAGAACTCTGTTTGTTTTGCCTTTGATCCTGCAGCATGAGGTCCTGAATCCAGTTCCAGAATCCTGCTCCTGAGTCTGGTTCCCATCTGCTGCTGAGTCCAGCCTGGGACTCCTGCAGCAGCATCAGTAGTGACAGCGATGTAACTGCCATCAGGGGTATTGTATCTATTTGTATGTAGTTTATTGTTATTAGTTTCATTAAAATAGTTTCAGTTTTCTTTTCCAATTCATAAGCTTCTGTCCATTATTCTCTTTCTTTCCCCTTTGGGAAGGGAGAGAGGTTAATAGAGAGCATCTGTCAGTTGTTCAGCATCCAGCCCAGCTATAACCCTTGAGAGAATCAATCCCAAATTCCAGAGAAAGACAGAATCATTGTTCTGCCATAACAAGTATCACCTTTAGCAAACCAACAGCATCTTGCAACCAAAAATAGCAAGTATTCAACTTATCTGATCCTCACTCCAAAACATTTAGGGTATAGCAAAATAAAAAAAATAAAACCTATACACAAAGCTGTGCTGGAGAATTTTGTCTTCCCACATTTTATAAACTGTCTTTGCTTTCAAAGGAATTTGCAAAGTAAAACCATCCACCTAACAAAAACATCCCCAACTCCACTTCTCCAGGTTAGAAGATTAATACAGAGTATCTAACTAAGGAATTACCCACACATGACAAAAAAAATCCCCGTGAAGTTTGCTTTCTTCAGTACAGTGAAGCTTTTGTACTCCTAAGGCCTAAATGCATTAAAAATAAACAACTCCTAAAGAGACAATTAGCAACATAGTAGCCCTGAAAAAAAGTTCTAGGAACCTATCTCATAGCTGCTGTGCTTCATGCCACAGTGGGGCCAACAGCAGCCAAGTCTGCCCCCCCAGTCTGCCTTGCCAGGAAAAACTTACACAGCTGCACTGCTCCTATTTCACATTAAAAGGGAGCACCCCCGGCCTGCCCGGCAAGGACAGTTTTGTGCACACACGGACAGGACACCTCCTCAGATGAAGTTCCTCACTTCCAGCTGCTGAGCTGGCTGCACCTTGGGTGCCATCCGTGCTGCCACAAGGAGAGAGGGGATTGCTCTCCTTCAGCCTGTGGCAGGAGCATCCTGCTCACACCTCAGCACCAGCACAGGCATGCTGGAGAAGCCCTGGCTGCCACAGGCACATGAGTGCCTCCTCAAAGCATCATCTTCTGGTACCAACTGAGAGTAACCTGTGGCAATATCCATGCCACAGCCCTTGGTCTTTGAAGTATTTTACCACTCTCATTATGAAGAGCTTCCTCCTGATGGCCAATGTAAATCTCCTCTGCTCCAGTTTCAAACCATTGCCCCTCATCCTACTGCTACAAGCCCTTCTAAACAGTCCCTCCCCAGCCTTCCTGTAGGTCCCCTTCAGATACTGAAATGTAGCTCTAAGGTCTCCCTGAAGCCTTCTCTTTCCCAGGCTGAACAGCCTCAATTCTCTCAGCCTGTCTTCATAGGAGAGGCTGATCATCTTTGTGGTGCTCCTGTTGTTCTGGGAGTCCCAACACAAGAGAGACCACTCAGAGGAGGTATCACTCACAGTGTGCATAAGAAACACAAGTCTGGATTTCGTAAGAACGCTAGAAAATAAACACTTGGCTCACACATGCAAAATACCTTATCAGAGAATGGCTGTGTGGTCACAAAGCCAGTTAGGACCAGTAAAAGCACCAAAAGAACAAAATGTTCCAAATTTCCTATCTGCTGACCGCATGGAACTCATTTACAGCAGAGAAACACCATCGATCTCTAAGCTCATCAGAGCCCTGCCATTTGGCAGGCCTAAGGTAGCTGGATCACCTTGACTGTGAATTTCCATCCAGCTCAATTGGTTCCCCGAAATCATGCCATGAACCTTCTGGGTCCAAATTTTCACTAACAACATTCACCAACATAAAAGATTTTCATACTCAGGTTTGAACAGCTCTAGCCATCAGCTACAGAAGGCAAAGCACCTTCTTCCTGATCTGCTTTGTGTTGCCTGCACAAAAACAAGAAGTTCAGGCAAAATGGAAGTAGTATTTCAAAGTGGGTTTGTTGTGAGTAACTCCCACTGCTGAGGTAGGCACCAATCCTTCAGCCTTCTAACTGGAAAAGCACCAAGAGTCCTAAACATACCACTGCTGTAAAACATCCAAAGAAATGGTCTAAAACCACAGAATGGCTCAGGTTGGAAGAAACCTCAGAGATCATCTACTCCAACCTCCCCTGTCATAGCAGGCACCTCTCAACTAAACTTGGCTGCTCAAGGCCTCATCCAACCTGGCCCTCAACATCCCCAGGAAGGAGGCATTTACAACCTCCCTGGGCAGCCTTTTCCAGACTCTCACCACCCTCATACTGAAGAACTTCTTCCTAAGATCCAGTCTAACCCTGCTCTCCCTCAGCTTCAAACCATTCCCCCTTGTCCTGTCTCCAGACACCCTTATGAAAAGTCCCTCTGCAGCCTTCCCATAGGATTTCCCCCTTCAGGTATCGGAAGGCAGCTCTAAGGCCCCCCTGGAGTCTTCTCCAGGCTGAAGAACCCCAGCTGCCTCAGCCTGTCCTCATAGCAGAGGTGCTCTCAGACCATTCTCACTGTATTTGCCATGGCATCCTGTCAGCAGCAGAAAGTCAGGCAGCATTTTCCCTTCCTCTCCTCCCCCAGCAGATCACCACACATGTCCAGCACTGAACAGCCAAGCAACACATTCCTGAGCACAACTTCCACAGGTCAGCACTTTCTTGGAGACTCTCCCAACCAGAAGATTCCCAGCTCTGCAAAAACTGGCTGGGAAAAGGCAGCACTGATTTCTTGCTCCAGTTTGGCTGTGCACGACCTTTTATTTTGGAGTACGGATCACAAGGTCCCATCCCAAGCAGCTGGAAAGGCAAAACAGTGCAGCTTAGTGACTCCTCCAGCTGGGAGGGCAATCCCATTCTCATTGCAGAACAACACTCTGACAGTGGTAGCTCAAATCCTTATCAGTGGAAGGGAAGTGATCTAAGAACACTTCTGGCTGCTAGTTCTAAGCAGAACCAGTCTACCCAGTCAATAACACAAGCATTTCATCTCATGAACACACTGTTATGGGTGTCTCTTACTTCAGCCCAACTCCCTCAGCATGCAATTCCAAAAAACTCTAAATCTAAGCCAGCAGAGCACAGGAAGTCACAATTAAACCAAAATATTAACAAGGTTGGGCATACTTCATCACCTTGTACTCTGAAGCAAGCCACAGACACACCGCAGCACCTGTGGCTGTCACTGCTCACCTGGTAAAAAGCATCCAGGTTGCAAATTCAGAGTTTTGTGACTTCCACCTCAGAAATCAGAACAGGGAATCCCAACCCCAAACTTCTGCTTCCTGCACAGCTTCAGTATAGTCAACTTCTTATTTTAATCTTTATACACACTAAGTTGCAAGGAGGGCTGAATTGCTTCAGGAAGTAATACTTGTCAGAAACTCCTTTCTGGCTCTAAAAGACCTATTTCCATTATCACACCTTTACATTCCTTCAAAAAACAATTCTTAAGAGAACACCATAGCCAAATTATTCTGCTGTCTGTGTCACTAAATAGTCACCAAGCTAGCAGCACAGACATTTGTCATAATGGAATGACAAATTCTCTCAGCCTGTCCTCACAGCAGAGGGCTTCCAGCCTTTGTATCATTTCTGAGGCCTTCTCTGGCCCTGATCCAACAGGTCCATGTCTCTGCTGAGGACTCCAGAGCTGGCCCCAGCACTGCAGGTGGGTTCTCAGCAGAGTGCTGCAGAGGGGCAGCAGCATCTGCCTCCACCTGCTGCCCACGCTGTTGAAGATGCTACCCAGGACACAAACAGCCTTCTGGGCTATGAGAGAACTTGTGTCCTGCTTTTTGTCCACCAGCACCTCCAAGCCCTTCTCTGCAGTACTAATTCAACTGTTCCCCACCACTACTTGCAGGCAAACAGCCACTCCTCTTACATACAGAAGATCCATATTTAACTTGGTTATTCCATCACACTGCTATCAGCACACCTCAGGGCTTATGCACAGCACCCTATCAATTTCAACCACAAACAGCCCAGGCTTTGTCACTTGGTGTCTGACAAAGATTTATTTTTCATTAATGAGAAAGCACAGAAGCATATGGTGGAAAAGAGAAGAGTACCATCATCATCCTCATGTGATGCATTCCTTAACCAACCAGGAAGGTCTCTACAACTGCACAAACACATGGTAAATTCAGGTAAAATACCCTAATGAAAACCAAACCAGGGCCCAACAGGACTTACATTTATGCCTGCAAGAACCGAATTTGTTTGCTATCAAAGTAGTTAATGAAAGTTCAGGCCATACAAGGGAAATGCTTTCCAACTTAAGCAAAACAAGCTTAAGCTCTTTGATGATCTGTAAGCTGAATGCCTCCATAGATCCGAGTTTTATTTGAGTTTTTTATCTGTGTGGACAACTGAAACCGAAGCTACACAAATGCTGGTCTGCTGATTATTTCCTTTTTGGAGAAGGATGTTGCAAGCAGTCTGGTTTCTGTCATAACCGAACTCAAATGAATTCTTGAGGCAAAAAAAAAAAAAACAAAACAGTTCCCTGGGAGCCAGGCGCTTTGTTCTGGTCAGATTCCTGAAGGAAAAGATTATCTCCATGCCCATTCCATCTTATAAGCATCTTTTGGGGCCCTCACAACAAGAAATACATTGAGGTGCTGAAGAGGGTCTCGAGAAGGGCAATGAGTATGGTGAAGGGTCTGGTGAAGAGCAGCTGAGGGAACTGGGGTTGTCTAGCCTGGAAAAAAGGAGCCTGAGGGGAGACCTTCTTACTTTCTACAACTCATTGAAAGGGGGTTGTAATGAGGTGGGTGTTGGCTCTTCTCCTTAGCAAGTCATAGGATGAGAGAAAATGGCCTCAGGTTGCACCAGGGGAGCTTTAAGTTGGATTATTAGAAGAAAATTCTTCGCTGAAAGGGTTCTCAAAGACTGGAACAGGATCCCCAGAGGTGCTGAATCCTCATTCCTGGGGGTGTTTAAAAGATGCAGAGATGTGGTGCCAAGGGACATGGTTTAGCCACAGACTTGGTAGTGTTAGAGAATGGTCAGACTCCACGATTTTGAAGGCCTTTACCAACCAAAATGATTCTATAATTTTACATAGAAGCGTATCACAAAAAAAGTACTCCAGCAAGTTGCCCTCCAGACAGGAAAGCTTTTCCACGTGGCCACAATGCTTTAAGGTGTGTACACATGGCCTGGAAGATGCAAGCCTGAATAATACAAAAAGGGTTGTTCTGTTGCCAGTGAGAAACCTTTTTTTTTTTTCAGCCTGATACATGCTGAAACGTCCAAAAAGCCATCAACACAACTCCACAGCAGTGTTTCAAATCAGTAAATTTCAGCTGGAACAGTAATAAAAACACAAAAGGAACACAAACCACCTCAGGTCTGTGTCAAAACTCACCCACATTTGGTGGCTTCCCATAGTTCACAGGTAGTTCTGGAGGTCGGCCTCTGTGCAGGGCTGCAAACGCAGATCCTTTCCATAGTGTATGTCTGAAGTCTGCACCAGTAATATTAACAGCAGGTTACTGAAACAATCAGCCAAACCAGGTCCAAATCATCTATTCTTAAAAATCAAGAGCACCAAGCACCCACTCCCAGCATCCCAAAGTAAGATCTGTCTTTTTAAATAGTTTGTCAGAGTTTTAAGACTTCAAAGAGTTGCTACTCTGATTTCTAGCTCCTAAGCAGTATGGCTGTAAATGGGTTCATCTTAAGTTTTTGCTTTACTTTGCTGAGTGAGGAGTCAAAACTGATGGAAAGAAAAAGAATAATTATAACAGGGGGTGCACTTTGAATGGAAGCAAGACCAAACTTGGGTAATTTGTTGAGTCCCAATAGATAGAAGCCCTCTTCTTATGAGCTGTACTGCTGAGAACAGACATACAGGCACACATTTGCTCCCTCAAAGTGAGAGAAGTGAGATGATTTTTTTTTTGCCTCAATAAAATCTGTTTTCCTGCAATTGGTGGCAAAATGCCCTCCTTTCAGATTCTCCTCTGCACCCCACCCCCCCCAAAAAAATTGTGGTTTTTTTTTTTTTTTTAATGCAGACTATTCTCTTTAAAGACTCTCCAGCTATCTGCTGCCAACTGGCTTCAGAGAGCCTTCTCTCCAGAACAATAGTGATTTTTCTGAGACTGTTCAGAGTGCCTCAGAAATTAGACCTGGATTTCTTCCATTTCTGGCCATCTGGAAAGGAGAGAAATGAGCTTCCACAATGAGTAAGGGCTGAAACAGAAGGATAGTGCCACAGATTGGTGGGTCTCTGTATCACCCTCTAGGTCTCTCAATATGTAAGTGCATAAGCTTATGTGACTCAAAGACTCCTGAAAGCACCCTCTGCTTGAAACCCAAAGTGTACCACAGAATATTACAATGATACACATTAAAAATAGCACTCAGACTTCCTAAAGGAGATGAAAATAGCTTTAAATACTAATGGTAAAAGGAAACTTCATCCTGATGCACATCTAGAAGGAACAAAAATCCACAGCTGTCAACTTTGAAGAAGGCTTGATGGTATTACTGAGTGTTATTTACACACCAAGTTAGCACAATGTCATAGCACCTTCCTCTGAAGGTGAAGAAACTCTACCAGAAATCTAGCAGAAATTTCTTTGCAGTAAATTTATCACATGGTTTAGGAAACACTATATCTTTCAGTGATTAATCTAGCCTCTGTTCCCTAATTCACCCAAGAAACTTCTGGTTCCCTGCACAAAAATTGTTCACCTTCTTTATATTTTGTTGCTGTTTTCTTCTCAGATGGATCTTGAATGTGAAGGACTGCTTCTCTGCAGACTTCCTTGAAAACCTGAAATTCTCCACCCAATTACAGGCAAAACAAGACTCAGTCCCAAAACTCTGCGTAAGGAGCAGTGGTTGCCAGTGGCACATCCCTCCAGGTGATGCCCAGTGCATCAGCAGAATGCTACAAGCCCAATTAGCATCAGAGAGTGACTTCACAGGATGTGGCAAATTAAATGCTCAGCTGCCACAGAAACAGGAAGGTCCTGCTCTCCCATCCCTGCTCCTCTCCCCTGTCACCTCCAGCACTCCCATCCTTCCATGAGCTAATTTCATTCCCTACAACGGCAATAACAAATTTTGCAACATATTAGCTCTCTGAATCAGCACATCACAGGATCAAACAAATTCTGGCTCTGACAGGGAAGAAGTGGCAGGGACATGGAGTGAGGAGGGAAGGGAGGAACCATTCTCTTCAATAGCAGATGGCTCTCAGATCTAGTTAGTTGTAACACAAACCTGTGCTCTCAGGATCATTATCTCAAGCAGAGCAGGTTTTCAAAACGAACAGAACTGGTGCTTTTCTCATGAAAGGCACAGGAGCTTGTGTTTAAACTAACTTTCAAGCAAGGATAAGCAGGAGAATCACAGAATAATCAGTCTCACCTCCTCTCTTCCTCTAAATGCTGCCCCAAATCCCAGCCTGCCCTTCAAGCTGCTTGCACGGCCAGGGAATCAAATAATGCAACAAATGGAATGAATTAGCCTGAAAGAGCCCAGCAAAATATATAAACTGCTGGGTTATTCCAGAGGCAGGCAGGTGTAAATGAAAGAATGGCTGCATTTTAGATGGATCAAATCTCTAATGCAACTCATCACATCATTTACACAAACACCAGAGTGCTGGGGAGGGAAGGCAGAGGAAGCAAGTAACACATCCAGGCAACTATAGACAAGAACTGCTTAAAATGCTATTTCCAACCAAAGAAAGGTGTGCACCAGAGCCAGTGCATGCAGAGCCAGCAAGTGCATGCTAGCAAGGCTGCAACAAGAGCCACAAAATGATGAAGGGAGTGGAACATCTCCCTTATGAGGAGAGACTGAGGGAACTGGGGCTCTTTAGCTTGGAGAGGAGGAGTCTAAGGGGTGACCTCATTAATGCTTATAAAGATGTAAAGGGATGCCAAGAGTTTGGAGTCAGGCTCTGCTGGGTGATGCCCAATGACAGCACAAGGGGCAATGGTGGAAGCTGAGGCATAGGAAGTTCCATGGAAAGATGAGGAAACATTTTTTCACTGTGAGGGTGACAGAAGACTGGAACAGGCTGCCCAGGGGGTTGGGTAGTCTCCCTCTCAAGATATTCAAAACCTGCCTGGATGCATTCCTGTATGACCTGGTATAGGTGATCCTGCTCTGGCAGGAGGGTTGGACTGGATGAGCTTATGAGGTCCCTTCCAGCCCCTAACATTCTGTGAAGAATGCTGATAAGCCCAGGAGATGACCCAGGGTTCATGCAAACACACACAGATAGCACAATATTGAAACAAAAAAGGGTTTGGATCGTCAAAACAAAATTCAATGGCAGATGAATCGAGAATCTTACCTTTTGCTGCCCTCAGGAGAGACTGGCGGCCAACACCTAGCAAAGTCTGAACACCGAGGACACTCTGGGGGATCTCCTTGTCTAAAAGGGGTCCAAGTCTCTCACAGATCCTAAGAAGATAATCTGGAGGGATGTGTGCATTGACAGCCACCTAAACACAGATAAATAACACAGATGTTTGAACGTGGTTTTAGCCTTGCTTTAACTGGTATTTCTTTCTTTGGTTCATATGCAAGTGTTAAAGTTACTGAAATCAAGCCTAAGACCCCTGAAACCTCCCTCAGAAGACAGTTTGGGTACAATTAAAGTGACATGGAGTGTTGAAAAAGTCAGACCAGAAATTCTAAGTGGTCATAGGTTTTGTTGTACTTTGAGATATCCCTTACCAACAAACATGAATCCCTGAAATTCAAAGCTCCCACTGCAGTACTCTGATCCAAAAAGTATTGCCTGGAGACTTTTTAAAGTTTTTTTTTTTTTACCCCTCAGTTCACTCTTTTCACATACAGCATTTCTTGCTTAGCTGAAAAACCCTTGCCAGACACTCCTGTTACTGTAAGAAGCATATGAGCTAAAGCCTAAAAACCTTAAATTCATCCTAAAAGCAACATTTAGCCTACTGTTCTTAGCTCCTGGGAACAAGGATCTTTAAAACCCACGTGTGTAGACTCTGCTTCTGTTTTTTCATCTCTGGAAAACCTTCTTTTTCCCCCTTTACACAGAGGCTGTTTTCCATGGAGAGACAAGAGCTTTTTTAACAGTCTGTTCAAACAGCAAGTAACTTCTGTCTCATTATCCACAGTGTCCTGTACTTGCCTGACTTCTACTACATCTACTGAGGGAACTAAATAAGCTCTGATGTGGAGTTTGTGACACTCCACACCAGAGTTTGCTTAGCTCCTTCACTACAGGACATGCAACTCCATCCATCTCCTTTTTGAAGATCAACAGTAGCAGGTCACTCAGCTCTTACATACCTGTGATTGATGAGGAGAAAAAACCCAAACAACTCCAGTTTATTAGAATTATTTACACCTCTTGTTTCTGTTGCAATATTATGAAGTAATAGGTAGTCACAAACCAGGGTGTTTTTTTTTTTGGTTTTTTTTCATCAAACCATAAACTAATGCCAAATAATACTAAAGCTGACCTGAAAGGGCCAGAGCAGTGCTCACTGTAAAGGAATAACAGCAGGCACACTGCCTGCACACACCCCTCTCTCCTACATGACCACTTCAGATGTGCTCAGCACAGGTCAACATTGGTGACAGTGACAGGGCAGCTCCCTCCTGGGAGCTAGAATGATTCCCCATCTTGGCTAAAGCCATGACCAAGCTTCCCCCTGCACCAGCAGAGGGAAGAAACTACTTCAGCTCCCCGGCTAGGAACACTGACAGAAGAAGGAAAAGGTCTTCTGCCAAGGAGAGCAAAGCTGTGATTCAGAGAAGCATCAGAGCTGGTGGAAAGCAAGATACAGAACCACTTCATCATCATCATCATCCCACCTCCCCAAACCCCAGGGATATGGCCAGATCCAGCACACACATCAGGCGGGAGGAGAAGGTAAATCCTTGACTCAGACCTGCTGCCAAAATGGTGTTGACAGAACTATGTCATCAAACAGATGATGACTACATGTCATTAGGAAAGCATCCACCCTAATTGGGCAACTGCAGTGGTGCTGTGGGGCCCTCCACACTGACTCATGCATTGTATAATCCAGTCACCTGCACTACCAACAGGAGCAGCACCAGCCCACAGACAAGATTTTAACCAAAAACAACCAGGAAAGGCTTTTCTAACGGTGTGTACGAATCAGCTAACTAAACCCAACCAAGGACTCCTCCAGTCTGACTGGAATCCTCACAGAAGGGATACAGGCTTCTGCACACAGCCCTTCAATCACTGCATGTTACAGGTGTAGCTCTGGCATTTGATGCAAGCAGAAGAATCTGCTCTCTGGTGGAAAGGTAAACCTGCTGATTGCATTAACATGGTCCCAGCCCATGATTTTTCACACTGTGAGCATCAGGGGATGACTCCATGAATGCTCTCTTGCACCAAAACTGTATTCTCCAGCCACTCTTTTTTCCTCCCAGATCATAGAATGCCAATGTTGGTACCTTCCCAACTGTGCAGCCAGTGAAGTACCCAAGCACAAACTGTCTTTCATTGTAAATTATATGATACAACAAAAGTCAAAATGAGATCAAAGGATTATCTAAACTTTTGTATTTGCCTATTGTTCTTAACTCATTCCTGAAACAGAACCATACTTGAGTTTTTTTGTTGTCAGAAAAGATCTTTTTAAGATCAGCTCCAATCATTATCTAACTCCACCAAGCCTGGTGCTACTAATATAAAAGTCTTACTGCTACCAAGTATTTCATGATCCCGTACTATCCTCCCATGTATGGGAAGTGCCTGAAAGGATCTACAACAAAGGCAATTCTAAAGGAAGAAGCTGCAATTTAGTAAAATCTGAGTATTAATCTTTTTTTTCCCCCCACATATCTGATAATTAGTAACATGTTCCTCAGTCAACAACTGCCAATTCTAGCAATTTATTAATCCCAGGATTAAAAGATTAAGAAGAGTAACCAAGCTAGAAGCTCTGGAATTTTACTTCTAGGGTAGGGAAAAAGCCCAAACCATAGCATTGTCTCTGGAAACAGAACATTTCACAAGAAGTCCAAGCCATTCTCCTAGTGCAATGCAGCAAAATGCTCCCTTTTCACTCAGGAGCACAGTGTTTTGGAAGCATTGCTGTTATCCCGCGTTTAGAGAGAGGTGCTGAATTAAGCCTGGCAGCAAACATCCTACTGTGGAGACACAGCTCAAGTTACTGGGCAGGCAATGCAGATTAACTCTCCTCAGACACAGAAAGGGACTTGATGGCTTAAAGGTCTGCAGATTAAGTCACAGTTTTGTAAATAGCAAGGAAAGCAAACAGCAGCACACACACAAAGAGGAAGGACAGGTATGCTTGGCTCCTGGAGCACAGGGCAGTTATCTGCACATGCCTGGTGGTCATCTGCCCAGGACACCCAGCTAAGCAGCTCAGGGTAGCAGGCAGCTGCTTGATCAGTGCCCA
This sequence comes from Indicator indicator, assembly GCF_027791375.1. Lineage (NCBI taxonomy): Eukaryota > Metazoa > Chordata > Aves > Piciformes > Indicatoridae > Indicator > Indicator indicator. The sequence goes on along the minus strand of NC_072026.1, from coordinate 3,548,873 downwards.
GACCAGAAAAGTTAATCCAGAGTGAAATCAGCAAGCTGCTGAAGCATCCAGATTTTAGTGCAGACTTTTATCAGGCTGTAAACTTCTCTAAGTGCCATTTAACATGGAGCAAAGTGACCATTTGCTTTATTAACACACCCTCCTCACCAGATGTGCCACCTGCAATCAGAACAGGCCACACCACAGAAGAAAGGCTCTGCCACACTTCTTTCCCTGTATATTTTCATCTTTCAACAAGCCAGAACAGCCCAAATTAAGTGGCCCTTACTCTCAACATTATCACTGTTGTTATTACCAAACAGTTCCATAGGCAGGCACCACCAGCAGCAAATTCTCCTGAAGATTTTGTTCCATAATAAATTCCAGATAAAATGCTCCAACCACAGCCCAGAGCAAACCAAGCAGTTCTATTTTCAGGTTCCCTAAAGAACTTGAAACAAAAATCCTTCCTTTCACCTTTGTCTGAGATAGTTAAGAACGGATTTCAAGCCTATGTCCAAAATGTGAAGCTGCAAGCATACAGGTGAGAAAAACAGTATCCCAACTCAGATTTTCATTAAAGAAAGGATGGAAAGAGGCAATACTTAGCATCAGTTAGAGCCACATCTCTTAATATATGCTAGTCCAAGCCCCACACAGCCAAATTAAACACAGGTAAGGATATTATCACCTCCTCAAATGCATTAGAAAGTATTTTAGAAAATTATTAGAACATTAGAAACATTATTGACAAATAATAGAGGCCCAAAACATGCTTAACAAGAGCTTTTAAAAGAACATGTTGAAATAATGCAGAAGAGCTAAAAATGTGCTGAGAGCAAGTTCTGCACCCTGGGATAAAGTTTTGTTGCCTTAAGATGTGAAATACTCTCTAAAGGTTAAAATGTGAGAGCACAAGAATGCCACAGTACTACAGAAGAGTTCTGACACAGTAACCACACAGGTCTTATAGGTCTGAAAACCTCCAAATATTGGTAAAGTGAATTCCCTCTGTTTAAAAATCCCTCTGCAAAAACAGCCAGGAGTGAATGTCCCCACAGTCAGGATTGTTTTAATCAGTATGCAATTAAGTTGCTACTGTGACAAGCAGCTGCAAGTAAAGAACTATTAGTGAAGTCACATCAGGGCTAGGAGAAACTTCTACCCCCCGAAAGTTATGCTTCTGATGCTGTATTACCAGGTAATCTCAAAGGCTGCCAAGCAAAAGGTCTTCTCTGGCCAGCTAAGACCACAAGCAAGAAGCTTGTTGATCCCTCAAACAAACTCACTCCCATGGCAGGACTGCTGACAATTCCTCCTCCAAGGAAGGTTTCAATAAACAGGAAACAAACAAAGGGAGAAAGCCTTTTTGTGATTACTACTCTTAAGATGCCTGTCTTCTCAGGGATGGGAACCAGATAGCTCTGGACATGTCTCTTTTGGGTGGAAAGACCAGCAAGACATTGTTTTGAAGCATAGACTACATTTGACACAAGAGCTGCATGACAGAAGCAACGCAGGCAGCCAGGCAGACCTCTGAAGGCTCCTTCTTGCCCAGTCCCCTGTGGTAGGCTGGCAGCTGTGCAGCAGCAGCAGATTTCTAGCCTCTAAGCAGTCGTACAACACCTCTCTCATTTGCCAAAACAACAATCAATTACCAATCAATTGACAACTACATCGAAAAGCAGCAGAGGAGACCAAGAGGACCAAGGCAGCTGAGCAAGCAGGAAATTACTCAAGACCTCAAATATGGAATCTCAGCAAAAGGAAGCTCAGATACTGGACTTGCACAAGATGTCAACAGTATGCAAATGCACATGGATGTAAAAGCCATTATCCACTGCACTGCCCTAGAGAGAAGGGGCTGGAACTAACCATGCTACCAGATGACATTTTCCTGAGGTGACAAAACTGTGACACCTCTCCACTGCTAATGCTGGGATTGGCAATAGCTATAAATAACAGCACCTCAGACTCCAGCGAGTTTTAAATCAATGCAGATGGGCAAGGCAGAAACTCCAAGCCAAATCCACTAAGCTGTTCCATACCAGCACAGCCGTTCACAGATGCAGATTCTCCACTGCCCAACAATAGCTGATTTTTCTCTTCTGCCTGAAATGAAGACATATCTTCAGCACAGAACAGGCTGAGCCAGGAGAGACAGCCCATCAAAAAGTTCCTGAAAAATCAGACCCAGAGCCAGTCACCTTTACCAGGAATAAACAAAGATAATTTCAAACAGCAGTCCAAGGGAGGCTGCTCTGATAATGTGAGTTGGTTCAGCTTGACTCGCCTGTGCAACAGCTGCCTCCATGCTGAACTGCTGTGGTTAATTTAAAATAGGAACACTAATTGTGTGCAAGTTGGATGTGCTTCAGGTTCAGCCTGCAGAAGGCTGTGAGGGAGCCTTATTGTGGCCTTTTGGTACCTAAAGGGGCCTGTAAGAAAGACAGGGACAGACTTTTAGCAGGGCCTGTTGTGACAGGACAAGAGGTGATGGTTTTAAATTAAGAAAGAGATTTAGACTAGATAGAAGGAAGAAATTTTTAATGCTGAGGATGCTGAGACACTGTCTTAGGTTGCCCAGAGAGGTTGGTAGATGCCCTGTCCCTGGAACCATTCCAGGTCAGCTTGGACAGGGCTCTGAGCAACCAGATATAGTTGAAGATGTCCCTGCTCGCTGCTAGGAAGCTTCAAAGGTCCCTTCCAAACTAAGCATTCCGTGATTCTATGTCTCACAGGGAACACAAGGACCCTTTCCTTTACAACTACATGTTGTGTCTCAAGCCCACCAGCAGTCAATAACAAAGTAAAAACTTCTCTGGAGTACACCTGGAAGATTACCTCCAGGCAGTCACATGTTGCACATAACAAGTACTCTGAAGTGGAAATCAGCAGAAAAGACAAAGGAAACACAAATGCACCTAAGTTAGTGTCTATCCTCTGGATGGTTTTGCTTGCTGAGTATGATTCTTATTAGTGTGTCTACAGTTACTCTTCTACTGTGCATGAGAGGCATTTGAAGTAAAATATTAAATTAAAAAGAAATCTCAACAGTTTTCAGATCTCGAGTAACAATTTGAGTGAAGTAAACATTCCCTACATAAAGTCACTTTTGTAGGTGATTATTTCCATTACCATTTCCAAAGGTACCTACTCAATGGCAAGACTCTTGGTGTATCTTCTGAAAACACCAATACTAACCTCAACAGCCAAAAAGAATGGAAAACAAAGCTGAAACCTTAGTAATGAGAGCAAGAAATACTGCGTCAGATTTGCCAAAAGAAGAATATCAAGCAAACAAAGACAAATAAATAAATGAACCCAGCCTTCTCTGGGCTTGCAGCCTCTCCTCTCAGACCTGCCTGGCCAGTGTAGTTGCAGCACTAAGCAGGGATAGGAACTGGATTTGGGGTTCTGTCTGGGAAGTGTTCACAAAGGAGAAAGGGCTAGAAAAAAAACCAACACAAAACAACAACTGTATCTCCAATTGCTAGTTTCTATCATTTGGTTTGGGTTCATTATGTGACTGAGATAATTAAAATGAAGGCCAGAGTTACTTGTGTTTGTCACAACCCTGGCTTTGTTCTAAACAAGGCATTCAGGCATCCAGCCGGCCCTGAAGTCGAGTGGTTGAAGTTAATCTACAATCATATGCAACCAAAGGTCCAAATTCCAAATACTTCAGACCCGAGGCAATGAGAGGAAAAAAGGCCTTTCTTCAACATCCTCAGCAGTGAAAGCTTCAGTCTGAGGATTAACAGAGAGAAAAACTCAGTTCATCTTACCCAGCATCAACTTGCCTCGCTGCAGAGATTTATAGTCTTGTTCCTCATTGTAAATCATGATAAACAGTTAAATAATGCTAGATAAAGAAGCAATCTCGAAGGATTGATTAGTGTTGATTAGTTTAAGACAGAAAAAGAAAGCCTACACTTAATTTTGGTAATTTTATACAAGTAGCAATGTCCCATTAATTCCAAGCCTCACTTTACAACAGTTTGTATTCAGTTTCTGAAGTTGTAAAGAAAAGGACAATGCCATCTAATACACAAAAAAGGCTATGAGGCTTTGCTATTCATGCCCCATTGAATGAAAGGGGGTGAGGGGAAAGGTATATTTTACTGGGGTTTTTGGGTTATTTTAATCAGTTACACCATGTCTGAAACCAGATTTCATACTGCCACTGTTAACATTCCTCTTGGGTACTGGGTGTAGTCACAAGCTAAACTTGAAACAGGCTATTGTTAGATTTCAGGTTCTATGAAAGACTGTACAACATTAATATTTATTGAGTGCAGTACTTACTCTGTCTGTTCACTCAACAAACAGTCCCAGAATTATCCACAAAAGATATAAGGAAGCACAACATTCATCTTAAATTCTTAATACATGTTGGAAAGGGAAAGCCAGCAAGTACAAACATCTCATCTCACTGTTACAGAGCTCTCCCCTCTGCATCTGAGCTGCTAAAATACTGCTGAAGTGGAAAACTAACTCTTGAGCAACCAACAAAACGGTTTGAGCAATGCTCACATCAAGATTCCCTCTCACCATTGCACTGGGCTAACTGGGAAAGGCAAGGACATACTTTCGACTCCTTCCAGGTGAGGAGACAGCGATGGTCACATGTATGCAGTGTATCAAGATTCTAAAAAGCTGAGTGAATTTACAGCATTCCAACTGCAAAGTACTACATCAGCACCATACATTACTACCCAGGAAGGAAAACGAGGCCATCTGCACCCTTGGGAAACAAACCCAAATGACTTTTCAGTTCGGATGCTTTCACCGAGAGGCCAGGATGAACACACACATCCCACGGCTGCGAAGGGAGAAGAACCTCCATCCCCGTGCAGCAGGCCCTTCTCGGCAGCACAGAGGGAAGCTGACCTTCCTCAATGACAGATATTCGTACGCTTTATAGCTAGCAAAAAGTAGCTGCTCCATATATTTCACAGTGTTTAATAGTTTCACTGCTACATTTTCTAAAAACAAAACAAAAAAACCCGAAACAAAACAAACCCAAACCTTTCTGACATTAAAGCAGGCCCGGCTTTTCAGCACAGGCTGCAGCCGCAGGCCAGGAATCCCTGAACCAGCCCAGCCGCTCTGCCCGGCGACGGGCCCGGCGGCACGTCGACATGTAATCCCCCACCTTCAAAGCCGCCCGCCCAGCCCCGGCCGCCCCCCGCCGCCGGCCAAAGGCAGGAACCCGCTCCCGACGGCCTCTCCTCCAGCCCACGGCGGCCGGCAGACAGCTGGGGCTTAGCCACGCTGCCACTTCCCCGCGGCGGGGCGGGGGGGGAGCCGAGGCCCTGTCACCCCCACTCGCCGGCAGCCCCAGTAGGGGAGTGTCCGTCAGTCCGCCGCCCCGTCAGGGGGCACAGTAGGAGCTGCCGCCCGGTTGCCAGAAACCGACCAAAGCGCCCCACCGTCCCCGGGCGGGGGAGGCCCAGCAGGCCGCGGGGAAACCGCCTTGGCTCCGGCGGCGAAGCGGCGGCCGGTGAAAAGCTCGCAGAGCGACGGGGGGCAGTAAGGGGGAGACCGGCGCCCCCCGCCCAGACTGCCCTCCCTGCCAGTTCCTCCGCGGCGCCGCAGCCAATCAACTGCAACCTTTCATCGCCTCCCGCCGCTCTACAGCTTGCAAGACGCGACGCCATTCGCCGGGCCGGGCCCCAGTACGTGCCCTCAGATAACCCTCCCGGCCCCACAATAGCACGTCGCAGTCAGTCAGCACCAAGCAGCCCCCGCCACCACCCCGGTGTGTGTGTGTCCCTATCCCGAGCCCGGCCGCGCCGCCCCTTCCCTTCTCTTCCGCACTCTTTGCGGCCCGGCGGCAGCCGCGGCCTCGGCGGGGCGCAGCCCGCAGCCCCGTGAAGGAGGACGAGGCGGGGGTGGGAAGGGAGCGGCGGCCGGGGCGGCGGGGGGGAACTTGTCGGGGAAGTCGGGGAGTGAAACTTGGCTCACCAGGTCCTCGAAGCTGCGGCGGTGCTCCTTGCCCTGCCAGTCCAAGCGCCGGGGGATCAGCTGCGGGAGGGAGACGGGGAGAGGAAAGGAGGGACGAGGACTACCGTCAGACCTCGGCCGGCCCCGCGCGGAGCGACCTCTCCCCGGTCGAGCGAGGGGAGCCCCCGCCGGTGCCAGCCCGCCCCGGGGAGGAGCCCCTCCGCCGCTAACCCCCGGACCCGCCACCCGCAGCGAGGGGCACCCGCGCCTCCCGCGGGGTCTCCCGGAGCCCCGGGAGGAGATGGGCTGGGTTAGACCGGGCAGGGCAATCCCCGACACCCCCCTCCCCGTCTCGAGGGCTTCCCTCGTCCTGCCGGGACAGGCGCTTTACCTGGTGCTCCTCCAGCTCCTCCACCAGCACCTGGGGACAGACGGACACACAGACAAACACACAAAGGACGTGAGTCCGGCGCCCGCAGCGCAGCGGCTCCCCCACCCGCCGTCCTCCTGTCCCGTCCCGTCCCCGCCCGCCTTGGCCCGGCCGGAGCCCCCGGCTCCCTGCTCACCTGGGCGGATTTCTTGCAGGGTCCGGACTGAAGGAACCGGGCGATCAGGTAGTAGAGCTCTGCGGAAGAGCAGGGAGAGAAGGAGAAGGGGACGTGGTTACAACGGAGCGGAGGGGAGAGGGCGGGGGTGGCCGGCGGGGCGGAGGGCAGCCCCCGCCGCCAGCGATACCCACCGGCTTCGAGCTGGGTCGGGGCGGCCGCCGTCGCCATCCTCCTCAGGAGGCCCGAGGGGGAGGGGAGGTGGCGGATCGTGCCCCGGGGAGACGCCGCTCCTACTGCGGTCGAGCCCCCATGGGGAAGCCCAGCTGGCCGTGCGCGGCGCTGGCCCCGGTCCGGCTCTCGCCCGGGCTCATTGCATCGCCGTTCGCCCCATAGATATTCCGGCCCGAGAGGCAGCAGCGGAGCGAGGTGCAGGACGCGCCGCCCGCCGCACGGGGGCGGTGCGCCGCTTCACGAGAGGGGGAAGCGGCGGCGGGAGCCGCGGGGAGGGGACAAGGCGGAAGTAGTGGGCCGGAAGGGAGAGGCGGTGATGCAACAGGGGCGGGTCGCAGTAGGCGGCACTTCCGGGCGGAGTGGCGCAGGTGGTGCCTGGGCCCTCCCTGGGCCTTACGCCAGCCTCGGCGGGCACGCTGCCACCGTGACAGGAGAAGGAGAGCCTAGCTGCCCTGCAGTCCTGTCGATCCGCCCCGCCTCTCCGCATCTACGTCGGAGCTGCAGGGCCTGAAGACGGCCTCTTGCCCTGCTGGGAGACAGAGACCCACAGAGGCCCGGAAAATATTTATTTAAAACAAAGCGCAGGGATTAGGAATCTTTAGTTTCTTGTCAGGCAGGTGGAGGCACGGAGCCTAAGTGGGTTTCATGGAGGGGGACACACAGGAGAGGGCTGCGTGGGTAGAAGGGAGAAGGCAGAGAGCTACACAGCCCTCACTGGCGCCTGTTAAGAAGGGCCTAGTTACAGGAAAAGGCCTGAGGAGGTATATTTGAGTGTGAAACACTTGTATGGAGTACTGCTGGATGTACTGATTAGTAAATTTGAATTTTGGAATTGTTTAATGCAACATAAAACGTAGACAAAGGTACTGAAGATAAAAGTGTGGAGAGATCAATACTTGATGTTGGGGAGCTGGAGAAGTGTCTGCATATTTTAGAAGAGCCATTGTGCATCTCACATGAAGTGTTTGCAGTGGTGGCAAAACATTCTTACACAAAAGAATGCTGTTAATTAACTTAGTATATATTAGCAACTTACTGCTAAAGTGACAAATTTCTGGAGCTTTCACAAGATGCTTCCCATGGGAAAAGCATTTCCCTTCAGAGCTGCTAATGAGAGTTTTAAGAAACCGCTCGCCATGGTAGCTCTGGGAATCTTTTGAAGGCAGGTTCATCTATCAGCTCATCACTAGCAGACAAACAGTGCCACCTCACCACCTGCCAGTCTAGTGGCTTTGTGATAGTAACACCTCTCCCACCTTTCCAGCAGTGCAGTGGAGCCTTCGAGGTTACAGCAGGGCTGCTTCCCGTGAGAGAGGCAGTGTAAAGCTGCAGTTCTCAGAACAAACTGCCGGCTAGGGAAAGAGCCTGCCGGTATTCCCTGTCCTTTGAGGTAGTGTTTCTCCCACCTGTCTTCCAAACTGAGAATTGCAAGCTCATCTCTTCATACGTGATGGGAAAGCAAAGGAGAAACCACAGATGATGTTTTGTAACGTGCCCTGAAAGTCCCCATCAGCTGTTCTGTGCTAGAGAGAATTCTATGCCAGGAGGAAACATAGCACCGTAACTACCCACCCTACTGTATCCCAGGGCCAACAGTTACCCAATGAATTTCTTCATCAGTAGGACTGGTTTCCTCAGCACCTTTTGGGCAGTGAATCACTGAAGCTCTCATGATTTGATTTATTTGATCTTGAGGGTGGCAGCACCCTCGTTTCTTTGCCACAAGGGCAGCGGAACACTGGAACAGGTTGTTCAGGGAGGTGGTTGGGGCCCCATCCCTGGAGATGTTCAAGGTGAGGTTCAACATGTCTCTGGGCAATCTGATCTAGTTGAGGATGCCCCTGCTGACTGCAGAGGGAATTGGACTAGATGACCTTCAGAGGCCCCTTCCAACCCAGACCATTCTGTGATTCTGTGAAGACGTGAAACTGCAGCAACCATCATAGGCAGGACTGTTCTTTTAGGGCCTCTGGAGCTGATGGGAATTTCTACAGGAACTAAACTGAGGTTGAAAATGCTCCCAAAACAAACTCATCTGTCCCTTGCCATGTTCTTCCCACAGTGTCCCTACTGGAAGATTCACCACATGCTCTTTGCCTCATAAATAAAGGACCTTGTAGCTCTATGCTCAGAAGTGCTCCGGGAGGCCAAGAAGGCCAACAGTACTCTGGCCTCTGTCAGGAATACTGTGCCCAGTGGGACCAGAAAAGTGATTATCCTGGGCTCTGGTGATGCTGCACCTTTAGTACTGTGTTCAGTTTTGGGGCCCTCACTTCAAGAAAGACACTGAGGTGCTGACGTGTGTCCAGGTGAAGGGTGTAGAGCACAAGACTTCTAAGGAGCAGCTGAGGAAACTGAGCGTCTTCAGCCTGGAGAAAAGGAGGTTGAGGGGAGACCCTCTCACTCCCTACAGCTACCTGAAAGGTTTGAGCAAGGTGGGTGTTGGTCTCTTCTCCCTAGTACCAAGTGATTAGACAAGAGTTGCACCAGAAGTTTCGATTGGGTGTTAGAAGAAACTCCTTTACTGAAAGGATTCTCAAGCGCTGGAACAGGCTCCCCAGGGAGGTGGTTGAATCCCCACACCTGGAGGTGGTTAAAATGTACAGAGATGTGCTTCTCAGGGACAAGGATTTGCTCCAGACTTAGTAGAGCTGAGAGAATGGTTGGACTCAGTGATCTTAAAAGATCTTTTCCAACCAAAATGATTCTGTTGCACCTTCCTCACAGCTGAGCTGGATTCACACAGCAACAAGAGAGAAGCAGGTTAGTAACCATCCAACTATTTGTTGTGTGTGCAGCAGGGCACAGGTACACAGCCCTGGCACCCTGCCCTCGGGTCAAGTACAAGCAGAGCCTTAGTCATACCCGAAGCAGCTGTTGTGTAACTCTTCCCTTGGCCAGGCTCCACCAGCGCCATCCTGGCTGTGGTTTGCTGCCCTGCAGTGACTCCCAAGCCTCTTCCCGAGTTGCTGGTCTCCTGGCACCTCAGCTTCCTACCGTGTTCTCAGTTGCTTCATTGTCCCCTAATGCTGCTGTAAGCACCGTGCTGCATACCTGTTCCCACTTCTCCCAGTTTTTCCCCTTAGGGACTCCTCTGCCTGTGAGTAATGCCCATCCTCAGGCATAGCTCGCATTCCTCCAGAGCTGGCCTCCACAGCATGCTGCAGCTCCATGACTCATCTCTTTCTGGATCCTTTGCATCCAAGAGGCAGCACTCTGGGGGTTGATAGTAAATCTCCAAGGGAAAGCAAGACTTTGTGGCTGTGCTTATTCATCTTGCTCCAAAGCAGAGCTCTGGTATTTAAATGCCAACAGAAGCAGTGGCAGCAAGGAGCGAAGAACATACTGGCATGGTGATCTCCACTGCTGAACAGCAGAGGTGTAGAGAAGCAGAGATACTTTTTGGAAGCTGGATTCTGATGGCTTCTATCCATACTGCTCTTTAAAAAAATAAATTGAAAGCTCTTAAATTATTTTGGCATTAGAAATGGTAATATTCAAAACCCCATTGCTTCCACTGGATTGGTATGGTAGAGTGTCTCCAGGGACAGGGCATCAACTACATCCGTGGGCAATCTGTTCCATTATTTCACCACTCTCACTGTGCAGAACTTTCTCCTGATGCCCTTCTGACATCTCCCCTGCTCCAGTTTCAAACCATTGCTCCTCACCCTATCACCACAGGTCCTTCTGAACAGTCCCTCCCCAGCCTTTCTGTAGGTCCCTTTCAGATACTGAAATATAGTTCTAAGGTCTCCCCGTAGCCTTCTCTTCTCCAGGCTGAACATCCCAAATTCTTTCAACCTGTCTTCACAGGAGAGGTTCTCCAGCCCTCTGACCATCTTTGTGGCCTCCTCTGGACTCCCTGCAGCAGGTCAGGTTGCTCAAAGTCCCATCCAATCTGACCTGGACAGGGCATCTACCACCTCTCTGAACAACCTGAAACAGCTGCCGGATATTCTACAAGATCTGCTCCAGGTTCTCTTCTGGTTTAAGGAGTGAATGTTGAATTTCCCTGCTGCATCGTGCTCCTCTTTCCTCTAGATGGTGCCCGGTGCCCAGGAGCTGGCTGGAACACTATCCCATAGGAAAGGCTCCTGAGGAACAGTCAGGACGCCGCTCTCCTTTGTTTCTAAATCCTATTGTGTAATAGTTATCTAAGTTAATCAATTCTTTCTTCCACGTGATGTAAATAGGATGCCTCTTCATCTTGAGAGCGTTCAGATCCCTTCATTGGTGCCTAAAATGCCAGCTGCCTGGACTGTTATCATCTGTAACTCCCTGGACTGATCCATATCTCATATTCCTTATGGCAGCCATTAACTGGCGTTAGCTGATGATGGGCTCTGTACAGCACTGCTGCAGCTGGGGGAGCTTCCTCTTTGCCTAGGTTTCAAAGACCTTCTTTTTCTCTGATTGTCATCCAAACCTTTACCTGTGTCTCTGTTTTACCTCGAAATGCAGAGTTTCAGATGTGGATGGAATGCAGATGGGAATAGACGGCAGCGATCTGTGGCGCCCAGAGCTGCGTTAAGCAGAAGGAGCAGGTAAATGGTGGCAGCATTCCAGGGTGGATTCAGCATCACTGAATTCCAGCATCACACCTGGCAGTGCTTGTAACCCACAGGTTTGATAAGCAGAGAAATTACAGTGAGTTGTAAGTGGCCAGGTAATGTTTGTTATTGTTGGGGTCACAGCTGCAGACAGCTGCACCCCTCTCTAAGGGCCTGATTCTGACTCTCTGTCCCCAGTAACCCCCTGGTTGGGATTGAGGCTCCATCCCCAACCTTTTCCAGCCACCTGGCTTAGCCCTTTTCATGGGATAGCCACAGCAGCTGCCCAGCTGGGGGTTACCCTGTGCACCAAGGGGCTCTCACCCCAGAAATTCCACCCAGTATTTCACAAAAGGGCTAAGTCAACAACTTCAAATCTTGCTCATTTTTTTTAATAACCTTTTGATGGTTGTGATTTGGGACTTTTTTTTTAAGGGCCCAATCTTGCATTTTTGGCTTCCTAAAGTGCCCTGGAAATTGACGCAGTGGCACAATGTCCAACTGCAACTGGGAATTTACCTCCTCTCTCCCTGCGGAGCTGGCCATGCAGTTTTTAGTGGAGCTCCTTCAGCTAGGTGTGTCATTTAAGCAGGATTTTGTTCCTCTGTATCCCATACCCTTTCTCTGTCCAGTGGTGAGGATTTGTGTGTTTTAATTCTTTGTCAGCATTACAAAAACATGAACTACATTAGTGAAGGAGCATGAAGGGTTTGCAAGAGGTTTGAAAGTGCTGCTTTTATTCAAACAAAAAGTTTCAAACCAGTTTGAGGTGGGTTTTGTGTTTGTCAGTATCCACAACACGTCAGCGTGAAGCTCATTAATACTTTTTTTTTTGATGGTCTTATAAAAATAGAAATTAAATATGAACTTATGAGGTAATGGATTAGGAAAGTGCCTTGTGTAAGTTTGCCCACAGGAGTGTGAGTTTATGATGAAGGCAAATCACACCCTGGGCTGCATCAAAAGCAGCGTGGCCAGCAGTTTGAGAGAGGTGCTTCTGCCGTTCTGCTCTGGTGTAACCTCACCTGGAGTTCTGTGTCCAGCTCTGGTACCCCCAGCACAAGAATGACATGGAGCTGCTGGAGCAGGTCCAGAGGAGGTCACAAAGATGATTACAGGGCTGGAGCACATCTCCTATGAAGACATAGGAGGATGGAAGGAGGCTAAAAGAATTTGGGCTGTCCAGCCTGGAGAACAGAAGACTCTGGGGAGACTTTAGAGTAGCTCCATGTCCCTCTTATGCTGAGGGCTCCAAAACTGGACACAGTACTCCAGGTGGAGCCTCCTGAGACCCATCACTATCATGAGCCATTCCTTCATCCTGCTTTTTATGTACCTCCACCATATTCTCTTCCAGACATCTCTTCCAATTAAGAAAGCCCTACTCTATTTAACCCCACAATGTGCTTTTTGCAGACCATTACTCCCTTGCCAGGTATTTTTCCAGCTTTTTCTGGGTACTCATCCTGCAAAGAGAGGGCTGAAACACGTGGGCAGTGCCACAACAACCCTTGTTTGTCTTTGCTCTCTGGGTCCTCCCTAAGAATTCCTCATGGTCTGTTTGCCTTCCCACTGCCTCTGAGTGCTGTGTGCAGCTCTCTGAAAATGCCAGTGCAGCCATGCCAAGATGTTCTCAGCGAGCAGGAGCAGGTCAGAGCCCCTCCTTGTGTGTCTGGAGTCATGTGCATGGTTTTGCATCCATCCAGGTTGAGTTTTGTTTGGCGGTTTTGGCCATGGATCCCAGGCAAGGGGATTGGAAGCAGGATTAATGAGTGTGACAGCTTCGTATCTCAGCACTTCCTTTGCAGCTCTCAAAATGCTGTCCCACACAGGAATTTTGTTCCTCCTGTTTCTGTTTATTCAGTTTAAAGCCTCTTGTAGTGATTTTCAGTACAGGATGACTTCTCCATCTTATCCCTCATAAAGAAAGGCTTTCACAGAATCCTCAGATGGTTTAGGTTGGAAGGGACCTCGAAAGGTCATCGAGTTCAAACCTTCTGTGGTCAGCAGGGACATCTTCTACTACAGCAGGATGCTCAGAGCCCCAAACAGCCTGACCTGGAATAGTTCCAGGGATGGGGCATCTACCACCTCTCTGGGCAGCCAGGGCCAGTGTCTCACTGCATTCAGCACAAAAAATGTCTCCCTTCTATCTAGTCTCAATCTCCCTCTTTTAGTTTGAAGCCATCACCCCCTGTCCTGTCACAACAGGCCCTGCTCAAAAGTCTGTCCCCATCTTTCTTACAGGTCCTTTGAATTACTGAAAGGCCACAAGAAAGTCTTGGAGCCTTCTCTTCTCCAGGCTGAACAACCCCAACTCTCAGCCTGTCCTCACAGCAGAGGAGTTCCAGTGCTTGGATCATTTATGTGGCCTCCACTGGACTTCTTCCAACAGGTCCCTGTCTTTTCTGTCCTGAGGACTCCAGAGCTCGACCCAGCACTGCAGGTGGACTCTCAGCAGAGCAGAACAGAGGGGCAGAATCCTCTCCCTCAACCTGCTGCCCACACTGCTGGGGATGCAGCCCAGGAGACAGTTGGCTTCTGGGCTGTGAGTCCACATTGCCAGCTCATTACTCCAGCCTTTCACTCACTCAAGACTTTCTCCACAGGGCTGCTCTCCATCCCTTCATACCCCAACAAGGAAACTCCCATAAATTCTTCTGTGGTAAACAGTGACCCACATATTTCATGTGGTTCTCATACTTCCATCATTTATTGGACATCCACATTCTCCTGTAGCCTTCCAGCTTCTTATCTTTCGTTAAGGTCTTTCCTCTGATATCCTCAGAAGTTCAGTTCTCAGATTCTCCCCTTTTTTATTTTTTGTGGGGAGCATTGGAACATGTTTTCTCTGTCATCTCCTTTTGGAGATGACTCACATTCCTGGAAGGTCTCTTAAAGCTTTTCTTGATAGAAGGGATAATTTAATTTAATCTCTGTGTTTCTCAACACCTGCAAGCACTTGGCCTTTTGGCTCTTTCATTTCTTTTACACCTATAAGTTGCTGAAGTCTCCAGGTTCAGTGTGGCTGAGTGCTGGGCTGGTGTCTGATGGAAAACAACATTCAAGGCAGTAGGTCTGAGGTGAAGCTGTGAAGGCAAACGGTGGCCATGAAGACAGAACTCTGTCGTCAGTCTTTAAAAAGTCCTGGGGTGTTTCATTCTTCTTGCTGGATTATGAGATAAAGGTGGAAGGCAATTGCACAGAGTGCAGAGGTGAAAAAAAAAAACATAGCCTGATTATTCTTCATGTTCTCCATGAAGTCTAAAGGCCAATTTCCTGTTGAGGATCCTCTTCTCTCCTTGTGTGTTCTGATGTCTTTCTGGACACCTTCCTGTCTTCCATGTCTGTGGCAGAAACAGAAATCTCAATCTCTTGCTTTATTTTTCCTTTATTTATCCCTTTCTCCTGTTTCCATAACTTAGTTTGCTTCAAGTAGCATTGAACCATGGAACTGTTCAGGTTGCAAAAGACCTTTACCATGCTTCAGACCTTGCCCTTTCTTCCAAACCCTTCTTCCCAGCTTGACTTTGTTGCTGTTGCTTATTGACCATACCAGCCCTGTGTGCTCTTGGTTTTGTGCTTTTTGTCTTTGTTATGACTCTTCCTGAGATGCTTCTAGAACAGCAGAGGAGCATTTCCTTGGGAAACACAATGCACCCTAAACCAGAGTGTTGACTAATCCCAGTGAGAGTGATGCTGATCTCCTGGCATGGGTTTTTGTTCACTGCTGACTGACTGCATCAGGTTTGAGCAAACATCAGAGAAATGCTGGGAGCTGAGCATCAGCAGAGGAATTTAAGGAGAACAGAGGCTCTTGAGATGCTTCAATAGAAACACAGAATCATAGAACTGATTTGGTTGGAAGACAGTTTTAAGATCATTGAGTTCAACTGTTAACCGAGCACTGCCAGGTCACCACTAAACCATGGCCCTCAGCACCACATCTACACAGCTTTTAGACTCCTTCAGGGATAGAGACTCCACTGCTTCTCTGCACAGCCTGTTCCAGGGCTTGACAACACTTTTAGGGCAGAAATTTTCCTTACTCTCCAGCCTAGACCTCTCCTGGTACATCTTGTCCTGTCACTTGTTACCTGGTCGAAGAGAGTGACCCTCAGCTGGCTCCAGCCTCCTCTCAGGGGAACAGTAGATTGCAAGTAGGTCTCCCCTTAGCCTTTTCTCCAGGCTAAACAACCTCAGTTCCTTCAGCCATTTCTCACAAGACTTCTGCTTTGGACCCTTCACCAGCTTCATTAACTGTCTTTGGACATGCTCCAGCATCTCATTCTCCTTCTTGAAGCAAGGGGATGCTCTTTCTGAGTCTTGTCCTTCTTGTGACCATGAGACAACTGCTGCACTCCCTTCTTGTCAGGAGAAGAAATCAACAAGACAAAAAAAAATCTCTTGGAACTATCCTCCTGCAGCACTTCCATCTCATCCACCCTGAGGGAAAATGGTGTGAGCCGTGTTTAGGGTTTGGGAAGCGAGGAGGTCCTGTCCTGCTGCCTCAGCACCACCCCGGGGGAACTCAGGCATCCCTGAGCTGGGGACTTGGCTTTGTTCTCTGCAGCCCCACCCACCTCCTCAGCCAGCACCGAGGTTTTTCACCAACTGCGAAATTCTCCTCATGGTTTAACACTAATTTTTGTCAATTTGCACCCAGCCTTTGAACTACCTCACCCAGGAGTCGGTATGGCAGCCCTGAGGGCCGGCCCCATCTGGGCTGCGAGTTTGTTTCCTTTGACGAAGTGGATTTAATGGACAAGGCTGCCCAACTCTGGGAGCCGCTGCCCTCGCATGGCTGCGAAGTAAATGATGGGACCTTGTCCAGTGCCATGCTGCAGCCACCCAAAATACCGCTCTGAAATTCACACACACAAACCGGAGTGACTGCGTTAAACCAGGCTTAGAGGGATTATCGAATTAAATTGGGTGCCCCTTCCACCCTTCCCCCAGCCAAAGACGTTCGACATCTAAATAAAAAAAAAAAAAAAAAAAAAAAAAAAAAGAGGGGGGTATTAGAAAAACACAATGGGCTTTGCTAAA
Organism: Indicator indicator; assembly: GCF_027791375.1. NCBI lineage: Eukaryota > Metazoa > Chordata > Aves > Piciformes > Indicatoridae > Indicator > Indicator indicator. The sequence continues at coordinate 3,532,564 of NC_072026.1, read as the reverse complement.
ACCTATCAAAGCAAAGAAACTCCTTGGTCAAGCTGCTGCTTTCTTCTGGGCTGCTATTGTGTTTCTGTAGAGCGCTGTGTTCCAGAGGGTTTGCTGTCGGGGAGCGGCAGAGCCGGGGGTGAGCTCCTTCCCCGCAGGAGCTGCCGCGGCTGGAAGGCTCCCGCAATGGCTCTGCCTTGCTGAGTTCCCCCGGCGAGAGGAACGCAGCCGCGTTCCGCACCGGACCGGCATCCCCACACCTCCGCCACCCAAGCGCTCTGCAGACGCTGGCACTCGTTGTTTCCTGCCCCCTCTCCTTGGCTCCATCCTTCTCCCAGGGACAGGAGCATCCTGCTCCTTTCGGGGAGAGTTTGTGCCGTGAAAGCTTTGCTTTAATCTGCTCTGGATTTATCCAGATGCATCAATCTCGGCAAGGGAGGGGGAGGGGGGCTGCGGAGGAGGAGGTGTCTCAGGTCCTCTGCGTGTGCATAGCTTTGATTTGTTCATCTGGAAATGAGGTGGGTTTTTTTTCTTTAAAAAATACAATCAAAAAGAAAAGAAAGAAAAAAAAAAAACAACCAACAAACAAAAAAACCCCGAACAAACAAACAAAAAAAACCCAGACAAACAAAAACCAAACCCACACCTTTACAACTGCTGTGCTTGAGCTGCTGTGACTGTGGCAGGCAGCAGGCACCCAGGCTCTCAGCTGTACCTGTGACCCAGCAGCCATGTAACAGAGTATTTTGGGCTAATATGTGGCATCCCATGCCTCCTTTAATTAAACTAATCATAGCCAAAAAGAAAAATTTCCACTTGAAACAGAGGCATTTTATTATCTTAATGCTACAGTTTGATTAAACATTTAATATATGGCTGGATCCCATTAAATATTCATTTCCAACACATTCCCAGAACCTGTTTCACCCAGATGACCCCCCCAGGAACAGCCCCTCACCAGGGAATCCCTCTGCTTTGCACCTTCCTTAATGTCATTACAGACCCTTGGATTTAAAGTCTTTATTTTAGTACAGTTCTCTCAGTGATGAATTAAATCCATTAGGCTTGGGGTAAAGATGTGAGACACCTGGGTAGCAACAACAAATAGGATTTACAGAGATTCTAAGCTCTTTGGGGCAAACAAGGGTTTGTTCTTGCCCACGTCAGTGCTGAGGGAGCACCATGGCACCACAGCCAGATGAGTGGTGCTAATAAGTGCTGATTAATAAAGTCACTGGGTTATCTTTAACCTTCTCTAAGTCTTATTGCAGGAGTTGGGGAGAAAGAATAAGAAATGAGCAGAGGAGTCATTTTCTGGGGCCAAGTTTTGCCCTTGTCCAAGATACCTAGGGATGCCACACAGTGACAGGATAAGAGGAAACAGCCTCAGGTGCACCAGGGGAGGTTTAGGTTGGACAGTAAGGAAAATTTCTTCCCTAAAAGGATTGTTAAGCCCTGGAACAAGCTGCCCAGGGCATTGGTGACTGAAGGAACTGAGGTTGTTTAGCCTGGAGGAAAGGAGGCTAAGGGGAGACCTTCTAGCACTCTACTGTTCCCTGAGAGGGGGCTGGAGCCAGGTGGGGGCCCCTCTCTTCAACCAGGTAAAAAGTGATAGGACAAGAGGAAACAGCCTCCAGGTGGAGGTTGGAGAGTAAGGCTGCACTTGCTGGAGAGGTTTAGGCTGAAGAGTAAGGAAAATTTCTGCCCTAAAAGTGTTGTCAAGCCCTGGAACAGGCTGCCCAGGGCAGTGATGGAGCCTCCATCTCTGGAGTGGTTAATAGCTGTGTAGATGTGATGCTGCTGGACATGGTTTAGTGGTGACCTGGCAGGGCTGGCTTAATAGTTGGATGTGATGACGTTGGAAATCTTTTGCAAGCTACCCAATTCTGTGATTCTATCCTGGCTTCATGCAGCTCTTCCCTCTGACTGTCTGGGGTCCCCTGTTCCCCCCGTGCTGTAGCAGAGAGCAGTGCTGCTCCATCATGCAGATTGGAGCTGAAGTTTCAAGGTATTTTGCACTGCAGTGGGAAGCTGCTGTCCAGGAAGGGGCTTGGGATGGTGACTGTTTGTGACAAGCTTAGCCTGAAAGAAAACCAAAGCAGGAGTGGTTCAAAACCTGAATGATATTACTATGGCAACAAAATAACTTACCTTAGAATAAAATGTGCACTGGAAAGGAACTTTGCATGCTCAGGGAGCACAAAAAGAAAGATCCTGTGTTTCTTAATTTTTTTTTGACCTTCCTAAACTCTTGACCTGTTACCAGATGCTGATGTACATATTAAAAAAGAAAAAAAATCAATTTCATAGACTCATGGAACTGTTTGAGTGGGAAGGGACCTTTAAAGGTCATCTAGTCCAACTCTGCTGCAGTCAGCAGGGACATCTTCAACTACAGCAGGCTGCTCAGAGGCCCAGACAACCTGACCTGGAATGTTACCAAGGATGAGGCATCTACCACCTCTCTGGGCAACCTGGGCCAGTGTCTCACCACACTCAGCATAAAAAATGTCTTCCTTCTATCTAGTCTAAATCTCCACTCATTTAATTTAAAACCACCACTCCTTGTCCTGTCACAACAGGCCCTGCTAAAACATCTGTCCCCATCTTTCTCACAGGCTCCTTTGAGTACTGAAAGGCCACAAGAAGGTCTCCTTGGAGCCTTCTCTTCTCCAGGCTGAACAAGCCCAACTCTCTCAGCCTGTCCTCACAGCAGAGGGATTCCAGCCCTCCAGTTTCTGTCAGCAGTGAAATGAAACTGAACACCCCCAGATTTCCAGCGCTACAAGAAGCTCCCCAAGGGATGGCAGCAGTGTTATGAACTGGGTTAGTTCGGAAGCCCTGGTGCCTGAGCTGCCCTTCAGCTTTGTGTGCCATGGTGAGCGTGGCCCACCTTGGCTCAGCTCCATCGCAGAGCCAGGCAGCCCTGAAGAAGCACGGTGTGAGGTCTTCTAATAAAGCACATCTGAGCACCTTTCTGGAGGAGATGGTTAATGGCCTGAGGTCACTGCTGTATTGGTTAACAGCAATATTGGATTTTAAAAAAAAATCACAGAATCACAGAACTGTCAGGGTTGGAAGAGACCTCAAAGCTCATCCAGTCCCAACCCCTCTGCCATGGGCAGGGACACCTCACACTAGATCAGGTTGCCCAGAGCCACATCCAGCCTGGCCTTAAAAACCTCCAGGGATGAGGCTTCCACCACTTCTTTGGGCAACCTCATGCACAGTACAATCCCAGGGCAGTTTTGTCCCTCCCAAAGGAAGGAAAAGACAGCAGCAACTTGGCTTTTCAGTGCACTTTATACCCAATTCTTATCAGTGTGAAGCTCCCACCACTCTCATGTGTAGCATGAACCTTAAATGGTGCTTGAAATCTGGACTTAAATGCCCTTTGTTCCCTAGATTGGTGCAGCAGTGCCCCTCAGCCTGCCCGCCCCCTGCGTTTTTTGATTGGAGAGGGGGTTCTGTTTTCAGGCAGAGAAAGTGCCCACTCATCTGACATAATTTGTTGAGACTCCCCACTCCAGTAACTGAAACAAATTGGCCTATTAAAAGCATCATTAGGAGCAGATGTTAGCTGCTTTGGGGACAGCAAGGAGCTGCTGCTGGCTCCCCCCTCTCACACCACATTGCTGTCCATCAGCTCTGCCTTTACTCTCTTGTATTAAAACAAAAATCACAAACACCATGAGAGGCAGAAGTTAAATTGCACTTGCAGGAAAACCTGATAGCTGCTGATAAGTAGAAGTTACCCTGCTTGATGTGGGGTGCAGAGTATTGATATCTGAAGCTCAAGACAATGAGCAAGGACTAATTATTGCTAAATATTTTTCATGGATGTAGTGTTAAGCTCTTGTAACCAGTCCCAAATGCCATTTCCAAGCTTGTACCCTCCAGCCAGGTTTGGTTTGCCATCATTTCCACATGAAACAGGAGTGATGGGTGGAAATTCAGTGGTTTGTCTGGGAATGCCAAACTCTCCCAGGCTCTTCTCATCCCATGAGCATCCCAGCTGGGTTGGGACCGTGGTGGTTTAGCCACAGTGCTGCTGGTGAAAGGTTCCCAGGGTGTCTCATAATCCTGGCTGCTTTTTAAACTGCAGCTAATAACTTTCACAGAATCAAGAGGGCTGGAAAATACCTCTAAGATCATCAAGTCCAACCTTCCAGCTTTGACCATCTCCATGTCAGGGAAACCTTGATGGGAAATGTGCTGTTGGGCAAGGCTGCAGGTTATGCCAAGCTAGAGCCACACCAGCACCTCGTTAGTGGACCAAACCCTGGCAGCAGACAAGAGTTAGCCTGCTGAGCTCCTCTCCTGATTGTCAAAGTTCCAGAGCATTTCTGAGGTAAAACGTAAGGCCACAGGAAAGCACAGCACCCCTGGTTGTGCCTTGCAGTGAGCCTTGGCTAATCCAGTGCAGAACAGACATCAAACATGTCCAGCATTTCAGCTAGGAAGCAGAGACCTGGTGCCTTTTGATTCTGAGATCTTCCAGCTCACAGGCTCCCAGGATGTTAAGAGTTGGAAGGGACCTCTGGAGATCTTCCACTCCAACGCCCTGCCAGAGCAGGACCACAGAATCTAGGGCAGGTTGCACAGGATCACATCCAGACAGGGTTTGAAAGTCTCCAGAGAAGGAGACTCCACAACCTCTCTGGGCAGTCTGTTCCAGTGCTCTGGGACCCTTACAGTAAAGAAGTTCCTCCTCATGTTGAGGTGGAACTTACTCTGCTGTGGTTTCCATCCATTGCCCATATCACAGGGTGCAAGTGGGCAGAGGCTGCCCCTGTCCCTTCCTTCTTGACCCCCAGCCCTCAGGTATTTCTATACATTTTAGATTCTCCCTCAGTCTTCTCCTCTCCAGCCTCACCAGCCCCAGGACTCTCAGCCTTTCCTCACCAGGCAGTGCTCCAGTCCCTTCAGCCTCCTTGTAGCCCTCCCTTGGACTCTCTCCAGCAGATGATTCTCTGTAAAGGGCAGGTATTATTCTGTAATTCACACTCATCTCCAGGGACTCTGGTAATACTTTAGATGGAGAGCTGGGCCTGGTGCTCCTGCTCCAGAGCTGGAGCTATTTTAAGCCAAGCAAAAAGGCAGCTGGTGTTATGAAACCCCAACCTTCCTGTGTGTGCTGGCGGCAGAGCATCTGACTGTAAATGCATAAAGAAGTGCTGGAGGCTCCTCAGAACCACAGCTTTCCCCACTTGTTCAGCCTGTGCAGGAAATCCAGAGAAGCCCCAGCACAGCCCAGCAGGAATTGCCAGCAGATATGGTTGGGTAAGCTTGGACTGGGAGGTTTTGCAGTGATGAGCTCCTGTGAAAACACACACAGTTAAAACAGGAACTATTTATTGATGCTCAACTGCTTCATTCAGCTCGTCCCACAGGTGAGTAAGGAGACTCTCTCATCTCTTGCTCCCCCAAAAGCCATCACTCTTCCCTGCTTTCTTATGCCCCTCCCAAGATAAATCCAGCTGCTTCTGCAAACCTCCTCCTTCATCACAACCTTTCCATCATCTTCCCCACCCCTTACCTGAAGTTAGGGCTCAGAGCACCAGGGCTGCAGAAAAACATTTCTCCTTAGGTTGGAAAGGACCTCAGAGATATCTGCTCCAACCCTCCTGCCATGGGCAGAGACACCTCTCAGCTAGACTCAGCTGCTCAAAGCCTCATCCAACCTTGCTTTGAATGCCCCCAGGGAGGAGCCATCCACAACCTCCCTGGGCAGCCTATTCCAGAGTCTCAGCACCCTCATACTGAAGAACTTCTTCCTAAGCTCCAGTCTTCCTAAGATTCAGCCTAACCCTGCTCTGCCTCAGCTTCAAACCATTCCCCCTTGTCCTGTCTGTAGACACCCTGATGAAAAGTTCCTCTGCAGCCTTCCTGGAGGATCCCTTCAGCTATTGGAAGGCAGCTCTAAGGTCCCCCTGGAGTCTTCTCCAGGCTGAACACCCCCAGCTCCCTCAGCCTATCCTCACAGCAGAGGTGCTCCAGCCCTTGGATCCTCTTTGCAGCCCTCCCCTGGACTCCCTCCAACAGCTCTGTGTCCTTCTTGTGCCGGGGACCCCAGGACTGGCTGCAGTGTCGGAGGTGTGGTCTCTACAGGTAACGCAGGAGCTCAGGTCTGTGTCTTCGCACAGAGTCCAGACGCTGCCTCTCTCGTTTCCAGCTCTGCTTCCTTGCAGTGCCACATTTTATGTCACTTTATGCAGCCTGTGGTCATCTGGGGACACGGAGGGGCAGGTGGCTTCCCTGCTCCCTGGCAGCATGGGAGGCTTGAGCTGAGGCTGAAGTGATTTCCCAGCGTTAATATGATGGATCCATCCCTGCCTCCGTCGGGCACCTGGAGCAGCCCCGCTCACACGCTCCACCCCTGCTCATCCCTGCAGCACTCAGCAAGGAAAAGTAATGACCTGCCTTACCACCAGGTTTAATTAGTCTCTGCTCCAGGGCTAATTAGGAGCGTGGTCCATCCGCGGGTCGGGGCTGGAGCCCTCCCTCCCACTTAGTGCCATCTGCCATTGCCATGACACTGGCTTTGCTTTTCACGCCTGGCTGGCTGGGCTGGGTGTGTGGGGGGTAATGGGGCTGCTTTTCCCCCTTTTATGTCTTTGGAAAAGAAGTAATAAAGGAAAAAAAAAAGGCAACAACCCCCCACAAAACAACCAAGCCTGAATGGTTCGAACTGCCGCGCGCTGCCCTTTTCCTTCCCACTTTTGAAGCCTCTCTGCGTCTGGGTTTCCAGCAATTGGGAGGAAAATTGCCCTGAAAGAAAGGAACACAAATCTGTCTGATTTTTGAAATAACCACCCACACCCCCCCCCCCCCTTCCCCAACACCACAGAAGCAGCTGCAGAGAATTTCTCTTCCAAACAGATGATGTAATGAGCTCTGTCAGCCAGTGCTGCCATGAATCAAACCCTGGACCCTAAAATCACCCCAGCCTTGGGTGAAACTCTGAAGGTCTGGTGGTGCAAGTGGCTGTCAAAAGGAGCTGGAGCCGATGCTTTTCTCATGCAGATCTTGACTGCAGCGAGCCCCAGAGCTGAGGGCTGGAACCAGGCAGTAACCGAACCTGCTGGGTTTGCACAGACTGAGAGAGAGAGGAGAACCGGGCTGGGGGAAATGCTGGTGGAGCAGCCTGGTGCAGGGAGGATGTGCTGGGTGCTGGGACATCAAACAGGACTTTCAGCATCCACCATGTGACCTGCAAACACATTATATTGTTTTAAAAGAGATGGATTATAGATATTAGCCAAGAAGACAAATACATCTCCTGAGGTGCATCAGAAAGAGTGTGCCTGGCAGGTCGAGGGTGGTTCTCCTCCCCCTCTGCTCTGCCCTGCCCTGCTGAGGCCACATCTGGAGTATTGGGTCCACTTATAGGCTCCCCAGTTCAAGAGAGACAGGCAGCTACTGGAGAGAGTCCAACAGAAGCTACAAAGATGCTGAGGAGATTGGAGGATCTCTCTGCTGAGGAAAGGCTGAGAGCCCTGGGGCTGTTTAGCCTGGAGAGGAGCAGCCTGAGAGGGGATCTGATCAATGCTGATCAATAGCTAAAGAGTGGAGGTCAAGAGGATGGGGCCAGACTTTTCTCAGTGCTGCCCTGAGTTATGAATGGAGCTTTCTATGGATAAAAGACCAATCCTGTAACACTGAGGGGGTTGTGGCTTAGCATCATGCTCTCCAGGCTGAAGGCACAGCTCCATCCCTAGCATAAGCCCTGTTGCTATGTCAGAGCTGCTGGGAACAAGGTGTATTGGCCCCAGAGATTAAAACCACTCACTCTACCCAACACAGGCACGAACTAGGGAGCTTCTACAGCACACATTCCTCATCTGATGTCCTGCCATATCTTGCAGAGGTGCTGGAGCAAGTCCAAATAAAGGCATCAAAAGCTGGTGGAGGGTCCAGAGCACAAGACTTGTGAGGAGTGGCTGAGGAAGCTGGGGTTGTTCAGCCTGGAGAAAAGGAGGCTGAGTGAAGACCTTCTGGCTCTCTACAACCCATTGAAAGGAGCTTGGAGCCAGTCTCCTCTATGCCTAATAACAAGTGATAGTACAAGACAAAATGGCCTCAAGTTGCACCAGGAGGGGTTTAGGTTGGACATTAGGAACAATTTCTTCCCTGAAAGGGTCACCAAGCCCTGTAACAGATTGTCCTGAGCAGTGCTGGAGTCACCAACCCTGGAGGGGTTGTGCAGATGTAGTGCTGAGGGAGATGGCTTAGTGGTGGGCTTGGCAGTGCTGGGTTAGTGGTGGGACTTGATCTTAAAGATCTCTGTCTATGTGTCTGTGATTCTGTGAAGGCAGTTTGTGCTCCTCTCTGTCCAGATGTGTTTGTGTCATTCCTAAAACACACATTACCTACCCCATGGCTTTTACAGGTTCATGGGGCAGTTACTAGCAGCTTTAGAAAATGTCCTGGTGGGATGCCTTCACAGACACAATTGATTGATTGGCACCATGGCAGTCATTGATGTCCCTAGCAGCTGTACATGGCACACAGGTAACCACCACTGACCTCTGCAAGACATCTTCCAGTCATCAGCATGTGCCTTCCAGCACTGTTAAACCAGTTGTTTGTGCCTAATGCTTGTACCCCAGGCTGGTACTGACCACAGCAGCAGGTCAGGCTGGCCCTAGTGCTGGCATCAGTCCTCTGCCCCGAGTTCAGCAGCAGGCTCCCAGCTCACAGCCAGGGGAGGGTTGTGAAAGCAAGCTGGTGGTTTTCTCTTGGCTCCTGGTAGCTGCCAGCACCAGGACTCCCAGTGCTCGCTGCTCTGGGTTTCATTAGGCTGTTCTTGCAGGCCCCTGCTCTTGTGGTGTTTCAGCACAGATCATTTCCAGCCTGGTTTATGTAACATCAGGCTCTTGGTGGTGCAAGGAAAGTCATTAATTACAGCTTTGAGTTCCCCACTGCCAGGCTCTGCAGTTCCAGTTACAGAGCTGAGTTCCCACATTCACTGTGTCCTGCATACTCACTGGGACATGGGCACAGGGGCTCCTTCCCTGGAAAGTGGGACAAGGTTGACTCCCAAGGTTCAAGGACAGCTTGACAAGTTGGAGCATGTCAGACAACCAAACTTCCCATGGCACATGAGGCAGCAGGGCTGGATGTGCAGAAGACCTTTCTACAAGAGCCTTTTTGTGTAAGTTCTTCTCTGTCAGCTCCTGGATGGTCTCTCTGCTTTGTTCAAGAAGTATATTTGGTGTAAATGCTGGCAGATAAATGTTAGCTGTATGGAATAAACCTAAATCTGTGCTGCAATGGCTGTGTTACAACAAATGGCTCCACGGTGCTGCAGGCAGAGCCCTGGGGATGGTCCTGTCTGATGAAGGAACTTCTGCTAACTGCACCAGAGTGATCACCTCCTCTCCATGTCCACCTGGATTTCTGCAGACTGCTGTTTCTTCTCCTCCAAGCTCCCATACTTCTGTAAGCAGGACGTGCATCATGAAACAAGAGCCCTTGCTTGCTTCTTACCTACCACAGGACTGGCACAAGCCACTGTCCCCCGGGGCAGCAGGAAAGCGTGGGCATGCCACCAGGTAGCCACAGGTTCTATTGCATCCTGTGGGAAAGCAGGACTGCCTGTCCAGACCTCGGCCCCTGGTCCCTGCCCCTGGGGACCAGAGGATGGGGACATGCTCACCCCAAGTTTTGGCACCAAAGAGGCTGCAGGGCAGGCAGGCAGGCAGGAGCATCCCAGCACCCCAGAGGAGCTGTGGGACCTGCTCCTGCTCACCCTCACCCCCTGCAACCAGCTGATGAACCTCAAAGTCTCAGGGTCCTCCCTGCTGCTCACGTTGTGTTCGCAGTGCAGTCACACAACAATACTCAGACATGACCACCACCTAGAGGCAAGAGCACTAAATGAAGCTGGAAAGGTTTGTAGCCAAAATGGGCCAAACCCAGGGCTTGGAAAGACTTCAGGAGCCCAAAGCCAGCCACAAGGAGACTTGGGGATCTGCATCCACCTTCCTCCAAGCCAGTGGTGGTGCTCACCTTAACTTCAGCCTATGCAAGAGCAGCCAGTGGCAGCACCAAGCAAAGCTGTCACCTGGGGAATGCCTCTAGGGAAGGAGTTCTGCAAAGAGCAGAAGAGCACAGAGCTCTCTTCCTCCTGTGCATCCTCCCCTGTGTGAGGGAGGTGAGGAGCAGCCATAAGTCAGCTCTGGTGGAGAAGGATTCCTGGGCACAGGCCTGAAGAGGGCATGGACACAGCTTCCTTGGCTCCAGCTGCTGAGAGGCCAAGGCACAGCAGCACAGTGCTGGGCAGGACACCCATGGCAGCTCACCAGCCTGCAGCACCTTGGTTAGGTGCACACCAGGGCAGCTGCTGTGTGTCTGTTCCCACCAACAGCCACAGCTCTGTGCAGGGGGACAGTGGGCAAAGTTTTTCTCCTTTTGAGGTGCCAGGGGTGTGGCCAGAGGGGCTCAGACCAAAGGTGTGTCTGAGCCTCTATCCCCTTGCTTCCAGCTCCAGCCAGAGCTGACAGGGAAGGGCAGTGCCAGGGGATGGCTCCAGGTCCTCTCTCACCCTCCCATGGTTTGTGGTGTTGGCTTGTCCTGCACTGGGGACACATCTTTGTGTTCAATGAACCCACTGGGCCATCTTCCATGACTTTGCCTAATCACCTACTAAACCACTGATACTTTGAGAGCTCATCTGGAGAGAAGCTGAAGGGCAGAAGAACACAGCTTTTGTTGCCAGAGGGAAAGCCCGGAAGACAAAAGTGGGGTTGGAATAGGTCTGTGAAAGGAAGGGAAAGGAAGGGTAGGGAAAATATTTAGGCAGGAAGGGGCTTTTAAGATCATGAAGTCCAACTGTTAGCCCAGCACTGCCAGGTCACCACTAAACCATGTCACTAAGCATGATGTCTATGCATCTCTTAAATAGAGTAGAGTAGAGTAGAAGAGAAAAGAGAAGAGAAGAGAAGAGAAGAGAAGAGAAGAGAAGAGAAGAGAAGAGAAGAGAAGAGAAGAGAAGAGAAGAGAAGAGAAGAGAAGAGAAGAGAGAAGAGAAGAGAAGAGAAGAGAAGAGAAGAGAAGAGGAAGAGAGAGAAGAGAAGAGAGGAGAGGAGAGGAGAGGAGAGGAGAGGAGAGGAGAGGAGAGGAGAGGAGAGGAGAGGAGAGGAGAGGAGAGGGGAGAGGAGAGGAGAGGAGAGGAGAGGAGAGGAGAGGAGAGGAGAGGAAGGGGAGAGGAGGGAGGGGAGGGAGAGGAGGGGAGGGGAGGGGAGAGGAGAGAGAGGAGAGGAGAGGAGAGGAGAGGAGAGGAGAAGAGAAGAGAAGAGAAGAGAAGAGAAGAGAAGAGAAGAGAAGAGAAGAGAAGAGAAGAGAAGAGAAGAGAAGAGAAGAGAAGAGAAGAGAAGAGAAGAGAAGAGAAGAGAAGAGAAGAGAAGAGAAGAGAAGAGGAGAAGAGAAGAGGAGAAGAGAAGAGAAGAAATGTTTAGGTGAAATCTGTTTGGTTTTCATCTGCCTCTTGGTAATTTCACTTGGTGGCTCTTTGCTTTGTCTTCCAACACAAGAGCCATCAACCTCTGCTCACTTTGTCAGTGCCAGGGCTCTCTGCATCTCCCTCCTGTTTTCCCCTGTGTCAGTTCTTGGCAAGACAGAAAGGGTAATTGATTTAATTGTTGCGCATATAATAGGCTAAAACTCTGCCCTCCAACAGGTATTGACACTTGTTAATTATTTTAATTACTCTGAGGGCAATTCTCCAGGTATAGAGGAGGACCCCACCGGCCCACACAGGCATAAACATAGGGCAGAGGAGTCATTGTTTACTCCAAGGAGCAGCGTTGGTGCAGCTGCTGTGTAACAGCCCCGGCAGTCAAAGGGGAGCAGGCAAAGCTCAGCCTAGATTTGCAGTTTGCTGTTTGCAGCATGGGAAGATTTATAGGAGGTGGCCTTAGGGGAAGCAAATCCTGCAGGATTTCCCTTGTCAAGGCTTGGGGAGGTGATTCCAGGATTTCCTTCCTGAGCTGAGATGATGCTTTCTGTGCAAAATGGAGCAGTGACTTGGTGATGGTATGGCCAGCCCCTCTGAGGGGAGAAATCAAAGCAAGTCAAATTTCAGCCCACAGAGAAACCCGAGGCTCAGTCCCAGGCTTAGTGACAGCCTCCCTCTAGCTACAGGTCTTGAGCCTCAGGGAATGGTGGCTCTGTATGAGTAAACCAAAAAAAGCTCATTTGTGGTCTTGCTGAGCAGCATCTGCCAGCACCCTCCTGGCCAGGAAGAAATTTGAGAGTGGCCACAACCTAAACCTTCTCTGCAAGATTCTTTTGTCTTACTGGGGGGGGGGGGGGGGGGGGAGAACAAACAGAAGAGAAGCAGAAAGCTTCATGTCTAAGATGCCTCACATCTGGTTTCAGCTCCAATAAATGTACTTCCACCTCTCCCCCCATCCCCCCCCAACCTGTTAATGTTAAACAAACAAACCCCCTGGTGATGTTTCTGGGTCTGGGCTCTCAGATAATTTTCAAGCAGCTGTGACTGAATTCCAGCCTCATGCTACCCTTCATCCCCAACACACCTCACTTGACCAGGAGTGGGGCAGTGCCTTTGGACTGCACGTGGGTACCAGCCCCACTGGCTCTGTGCTGGGGATGATGACATGGGGTGGGAGAGGCAGTCTGGACCACTCTGTTTTTAGGTTTCAGTGCAGCATTTTTACCTGTGTTATATTTCTGCTTCCCTCCCCCTTTTTGTTTTTGTCAGAAGGTCTGGAGATGCTTAAGATGTGTCCAAGTGTATTAGTGTACCTTTGAGAGCTTCCTGGTGTCAGCTTGGTTTCCACTCCTTCAGAAACAGAACTTTCTGACCTGTGATTCTACTCCTTTTCTATCACCTCAGCACTGCCCAGCTGTGACATCAGTCTGAACTTCACACTGATGCATTTAGACATCACTTAGCTTCTTCCCTTTGACATGTTTTGAGCAGTTTCTTTGCTGGTGTCATGGGAAGGCAGCATTCCATCCCTCCCAGATCCTCTCCTAACAGCCCACTGGCAGAGGTGGCTAAACTGAGGCAGAGGAAGGGTGTGGAAGCAGCACACTGGTCCTCTCACCATCCCCTCCTTGAGTCACCCCAGGGCCAATACTCATCATGCTCCTCCAGCTGGGGATGGAGGTCAAAGAGACCTCCATGGCTTCTGTCACGTCTACCGCCACTCGTGCCCCGCTCCCCTCTCCTTGGGGCCCTGGGCTGCTCTCTGGCCAGCAGCCACACTGACATTGTTCTCTCAAAATGAGAGAGCCTCCTCGAAAGCCACGCAGCAGCAGGGCCTGGGGGGTGTTCTCTGCTCTCTGGAGCCTGGCCAGGGCATCAGGTTTCAGAGAAGGGGCTCCAAGAGTAGCTGCCCAGGGAAGGAACATCACCACTGGGACAATCGGAAAGAAGAGCCACCCGTCTCTGGTCAGGGCATTCAGTTCTCCTTCTGCTTCACCAGACTTACACCAGTCTAACTCCAGGGAAGTTGCTCTTGGTCTGCAAGTCAGACCCACCAGATTCTTGACACTTCAGTCAAGGGAGCAAAGGTGGATGTGGGATGGATCTACAAATGCCTTTCTTGTATGTGGGCTGGGGGGGAGGACAGGGGAGGATCTGTTTTTCTTCCCCCCCATTTGAACATTCACTTTTCCCTTTTGTGTTTAAACCCCAAGGACCTCACTGTCATTTTCATCACAGTGCTGAGGGCAGCCTTGTATTTTATCTACTTGTCCTCCTCTCCAGCACATTGCTAATGATGAACACCAGGAAGAAGTCTAGAGGTCTACTTCAAACTTCCCATTCCCAGACAGTGAGCAGTGCTCTTCCCAGCCTTCTGTTGTTCTGACAAAGCAGTAAGCAAATTCTTGCCCAAGTTCTGTTGGAGATCTTGTTAGAACAGGAGTCATGAGCAGACTTGGTAGTGATAGGTTAATGCTTGGACTCAATGGTCTTAAAGGTCACGATTCTGTGATTCTGATTCTCTGCAGAACTGAAGGATTCCCAGGGTTCCTGCTCAGCAGTTAACAGCATTGGTTGGGATAACTTTCTGCTAGTGAAATGACAGTGACTGGCTAAGCCACTATGCCCAGCAGTGTTGCCTCCTTCCACCAAGCCCACAGCTGTGTCTGTATCTCGTTCAGGAGCTGTACAGGCACCAGTGCAAGTTGTTGCCAACCTCACTTTAAAGCTCTCCCCCCAGCTAAAAATGTCCTTGTGCCACTTCAGAACTATCACTGTCTTTAGACTTGTGAATCTTTTTGCCACCTTGCATCTTCTAAGGTCTGTAACCCTGGGAGGTCACCCCTGGAGTGCTGGGACTACTTCTGGGCTCCCCAGTTCGAGACAGGGAGCTACTGGACAGTTCAGGGGAGGCTACAGAGATGCTGAGGGGCCTGGAGCATCTCTGTGAGGAGCAAAGGCTGAGACACCTGGGGCTGTTTAGCCTGGAGAAGAGAGCCTGAGAGGGGATCTGATCAATGCTGATCAATATCTAAAGGGCAGGGGGCAGGAGGATGGGGCCAGCGTCTTGTCAGTGTCCAGCACGCTGAGATCCTGTTATGATGGATATTGATAATCAAACTCCGTCAGCCAATTTTGCCTGTCTAGGAACCCCAGTAATGGGAGTGCACTGCCTGCACTCAGGCCAGCCAGCCAAGGACCTTCTCCAGCCCAATCTGAAAGCAGCTTTAGACCAACTGACCTGTCAGGGAAGATGTTTTCTGCCTTCAAAGTCTTTCCATAAGCTAAGTGTGTGAGCTGCTGTGGAGCTAGCCTTTGATTTTGTGTCCAGCCATCAGGAGCAGCAGATGAGGAGGATTTGGCAGGAGGCAGGGCAAGCTGTTTGGTTGTGCAACTGGCTCAATAGCCCATTGCTCAGAGAAGTTATGAGTTTGGGCAAGGAGGTTTTGCCTGAAAAATTCTTAAGCATTTTTCTGTACTTATTGGAAACAGGAATCTGATTCTAACAATAGTTATAGAATTAAGAACAACTCTCACCCTGGCACTAGAAGAAGAAGAAATAAACAAAACCAAACACTCAATTGTATGTTTCTGTAGAACAACCTCTCTATTAAAATGGAGAAACATGACCTGACATAGAGAATGACTTCAATTAGTGTAGGATGGGCTGATTATACCTTGGCATGTGGATGAGCCCTTTGCTGAGAAGAAAACATCAACCACATTCACAGTGTCTGCTGTTAGTTAAAGAACAGCTCTTGAAATGCTGTTCTGGAGGAGTGACTGGAGGATAAAGCCACAGAGGAATGGCTCAATGGTACCAGCACTTGCAGAAGGAGCTCACTGGCCTTGCACAACTGAATTTGCTGCCTTAAGCCCTTGCAGAGGAACTGCTGGGGGTGGGGGAATGTGTAGGTATAAAAGTAGTACCAGTGCTTAGCAGTATCTAAAGGGCGGGGGTCAAGAGGATGAGGCTGGACTCTTCTCAGTGGTGCCAAACAACAGGACAAGGGACAATGGGCACAAACTGGAACCCAGGAGGTTCCACCTGGACATGATGGAAAACTTTCCTGTGGTGCTGGAGCCCCATAGCAGGCTGCCCAGAGAGGTTGTGGAGTCTTCTTCTCTGGGAAGATTCCAAACCTGCCTGGACGCTGCAATCCTGCTGTGAGTGACCCTGCTTTAGCAGGGAGGTTGGACTGGATGATCTCCAGAGGTCCCCTCCAACTCCCATCATGCTGGGATTCTGTGAAAACATTTCATTCCAATCTGCATTTTCAGCCCTGCTGATATTTCTCTTTGACTGACTAAATTATCAAGTCCTTTAAGCAGCCTTCAGCCAGCCCCTAAAAATGATTATACCAGGGGTCCAAAGCACCCTGGTGTGCACATTGGTGATTTTTTACCCTCAAAAGCAGGCTAAGTCCAGTAAATAACTTCTAAGTGTAAAGAGCCATGATGATATCTGAACTATTGGAACCATATCCAACTGGGACATTCAGAACCTTCCTGGTTTTGGTAAGTCGCTGTAATTTCCTCAGCAGGCAGATGTTCCACTCCCTTCAGCATCTTCGTGCTGGACTCTCTCAAGCAGTTCTCTGAGGTCCTTCTTGAACTGAGGGGCCCAGAACTGGCCACAATATTCCAGATGCAGCCTCTCTTTTCACTGCTGAGGAGGATCTAGCTCAGTTAACCCCAATGCTTTTAAAGAGCAGCTCTACAGAGGGAAAAGTGGTGCAGCAGGAATAAAAATTCCCCCTGCTTTAGGCCCTGAAATGAAATTCACTTAAACATCATCTAGTAGCCAGTGCCCTGGGGTACTGATCCTGGCACAGATGTTTAATACAAGATGCTGTGCACCAAGATGCCGAGTTAGGGTTTGGACAGGAGATAAAATATGCAAGCTCTTGGAGCTGCACATTTCTGGGCTGCAAAACAATTTAATGCAAAAAGATAAGGTTTCTGCATTGCAGACATTTTTCTTCTTATTAAACCTATCATGCATTTGGTCATCAGTATGAAGACACTCTATATAAAAAGCTTTAAGAAAAAAAATGGGAAGTGTCCTTGAAAAAGTCACAGAGAATAGCTGCAGCAACAAAAAAATGAGGCTGGGAGAAACCACTGCTAACCCCTCACTTAAATGCTGCCTGCTCTAGCTCATCCCTTCCCAGAACAGTGAGGCTTACAGTGATGGAGAACACTTCTGCACACACATGTTGTCATGCTAGGAGAAGCTGAGCCAGCACAAGAAAATATTCTGGGAGTCAGACCTGCTTAAAGAAGTAAACTATAAACAAGTTCTGGAAGTTGTGTGCTTTAACCAGGGCTACAAACATCCTTACAGCTCAACTGGTTTATACTGGTAAGGTTTGAGGCAAATGTGGTGGTCTCTGAGCTTCTGCAGTACTGCTAAGGTAGAAGAACCCTCCTCTGAATCATCATCCATTAATAGGCACATTAAACCCCCCTAGAATTTATAACATCTCCAGTGCTTAAAGACACCATTGAGTCTCTCAGCTTTACTTCAGTTTACAAAGTCTGCTTCCCCTGGCTGCTGCTGAAGCTCCCAGCTCCTGTCTTCTGCAATCACCTATCCCCATTTCAGCTGCTGAGGGGCTGGCCTGCAAAGTCCTTCCTCAGGAACAGTGTAACCAGCTGGACTAGGAACCTGATTATCTCCCTGTACTGGACATTGGGGAGGCTGCACCTTGAGTACTGTTTGGTTTTGGGGCCCTCACTATAAGGACATTGAAGTGCTGGAGAGGGTCCAGAGAAGGGCAACAAAGCTGATGAAGGGTCTGGAGAACAGTCTGGTGAAGAGCAGCTGAGAGAACTGGGGTTGTTTGGTCTGGAGGAAATCAGGCTACAACTCCCTGAAAGGTTGGAGCCAGGTGGGCACCTTGGTCTCTTCTCCCAGGTAACGAGAGGAAATGGCCTCAAGTTGCACCAGGGGAGGTTTGGGTTAAATATTAGAAGCCCAAAGGGTTCTCAAACCTTGAACAGGCTCCCCAGGTGGTGGTCAATTCCCCATCCCTGTAGGTGTCCAAAATTTAAGAGGCAGAGATGTGGTGCTGAGGGCCATGGTTTAGCCCCAGACCTGGTAGAGTTAGATAATGGCTGGACTCAATGATCTTGAAGGTCTCTTCCAACCAAACCAAGGCTGTAAGTCTGTGATTCCAGAGTCATTTTTGTGCACACAAGTGAAGAAGGCAGGGGCTCAAGCCCTGGTCATGCTACAGCCCAAAGCTTGCCAGCTATACAGGTTCTCTCAGCCTGAAGCCACTGCTTCTCTCCTGGAATCTGGTGGCTTTCCAGCAGCTCGTTTGCAGCACAAGCAACAAACCAACAATCAGCTTTTGAGGAGTCTTTTTTATTAAGATAAATCCAGCAAAATTCCTAACAGTGGGTACATACAACCGACCTGCCCTCTTAAAAGAACCTTTTTTTGCTTTTTGTATTTCATTTAAAAACATGGTTAACACTTTTTTATTTCTTTTTTTTTTCCTTTTCTTTTTTTTTTTTTTTATCTCTCAAAACTGACAAAATAAAATTACATTTGGGAAACGACAGATTTCCAGCTCTTTTTTTTTTTCCTCCTTTTTTTTTTCATGAAAATAGCTTCACCTCCTTTATAAAAGCAACCCACAGAACCACTGGAATGTTGAACATGGTTATTTTGTTTTTGAGACCTCCCCACTTTAAGAAACCATACAACACATAGAAGGGAAGAAAAAGAAAATAAAACAAAAACAACAACCAAAAAAAAATCCAAAACAAACCCCAAAAAATTATAATCTGAAGTCTTGTAAAGCATTGACTTACACAAAAAGGGACACACTGACAGAAGTCAAAAGCTACCACCACTTATTCTTTCCATGTACCATACAAACTATTACAATCACAAAATTTAAAAACAAAGATCTTCTTTTGTTGGTTTGTTTTTCTTTTCTTTTTTTTTTTTCTTTTTTTTTTTTTGTTAAGGGATTGAATTTCCCCCAAGTAACCGAGATGAAGATGTTCCATAATTAAATTCATGCTAAAAAAACCTGCATTTATAAAATAGTTGATAAAAATATTCCTCTCTGTTAACAATACAGCATGGAGGTACGGATACCAAATGATGGAGATATAGGGCAGGGTTAACATTACTCGGACTTGGCTTCCTTATCATCAGATGCTTCAGCAGCTGGTGCCTATAAAAATGGTTGGGAAATAAAAGTGTTAGTTGGAATGCTCCTTGGATTGCATTCTAACAAGCAGCAAAGAGAAATGAGTTTGTTAGAACAACGTAGATGAAAAGGCAGAGCTAGTACAGGAAAGAGCGACACCACGACATGGCAGCTGGCAGTACTAAAAATTAAATCACAGAGTAAGTATTGATTGATGATTGAGTTGATTTTGGAATGTTTAAAATGTGGTTTAGGTTAGGATTAATGCTACACTAAAGGAAGTTCAGGTCCTCATCTCCACAAGTCACAGGGAAGTGTAACAATCACACACAAACCCACGATGCTTGTCTGCTGTCCAAACTCGGGGGTAATTGGTTCTCACCTGTTCTCTATGGAAACATCTGGTTTTAAGTAAACACATCAAAATGGCAAAGCTCCTCTCAAAGAGCCTTTGAAGTACATTAGCCCTGTATTAATTTTTAGCAAAGCTCCAGAACTGGCTTTTAAAATGAAAGAATAAACGACTCATTAAGTGGATAATGATACTCAGAGCATGAGGAAATCAAAAGCAAGAGAACACAACAGGCTAGTCTGTGTCTCCAGGGGCAAAGGCAGCCTGTAGCAAACCTTGTGCTTCTACTATCAGCAAGAAATCTGCCAGCAAAAGGCCATCAGGAGGTGACCAGAGCTTGGAGCTAGTCCTAGCAAATGGCAGCTCTCAAGTGAGGAGCTGACACAGTGAGAACCTGTAAGGAAGAGGTTTGCAGATCAAGAGAGCAGACCAAGCAGAACTCGCAGACCTCGCTGCATTGTTCTGAGGAGAATTGTTTTAGAGAATTGTGTAAAACTTCAAACCAGATTTCTGGCACGGTACCAGCCCGTGCTGAGCAGAAGAGGCAATCCAGAAGGCCAGAGAGGATATGCAAAGTCAGCTCAGGGCTGGACAGCCATCTCACTGAGCTCTATTGTTCCTCAGACATTCTGCAGTACTCTTGTGCCAGCCCCAAGAGGGACTGTACAGACCACCTGTGGAAGGGCTCTCTCTCATAGCAGGAGGAGCCTGAAGGAGAACACTATTCATTCAGGCTCTCCCTGGGAGCTGCCCTGGGCGGACACTGCCCCTGGTTTGTCTGCACAGGATGGCAGTGAAACTCACCATCTTCCAACCAGGAGGATGGATCACTCCCTCCTGCAGAGTCCTCCCAATACCTCTGTTTTTATTCCCATGTTTACTGTAGCTCAAGTACCTCGTTAGTTTTGGTATCTCCATTTTCAGAGTGGTTTTCTTCTTTAGCATCCTCTTGTTTAGTTTCATCTTTGCCTTTGGCTCCCTTCTTCCCTTTTGTTGCTGCCTTTTTGTCCTCCTTTTTATCATTTGCTGCCTTTTCTTTCTGTTAAGAAAGCAGTGATATGGTAAATGTTAATTTCCACCTCATACATCGGCATTTGCAGCTTCTCAGCTGTAAAGCATCCACACAACCTGCTTCTGCACCCTACACTTCCTAGTGACACAGAGGAAAACCTTCCAAGGAGAAGTGCTTTCCTTCTCTTCCATCCTCAGTGTGCTGCTGGGAAGTGGATAATATAAAAGCAGCCATGCCTGGGGTTAAAAGAATTCCTATTTTAAATAGGCATTCAATTAAATTAGCTAAAAAATGTTGAACTGGCCTGTATTTGTGCTGTGCTGCTGAAAGGCATGCCACAGAACAAAAAGAACATGTACGACTAGGGGACATACCAGAATACTTCAGATGTGCTCTTAATGCCTATTCAGAAGTGTAACAAAGCTGTAGGCAAAGGGACCTTCCCCCTTCCCCACCAGAAATATTCCTCACTGTAGCAAACCACTTGTGTGGGAAGAGCCAAGTTGGGGGGCTCAGCAGCATCACTTCAAGACCAGCCAGAACTCTGCATTTATTGTTGAAGCGTGGCTTCTTCCATGTGGATCTGGCCAAATCCAAACAAAATTTGATGCTCCAACTTCTGCAGCGATACTTTCCCACATGGCAAGGTCAGATCTCCACCCCAATACAGTATGAGTTTTCACATCTGAGGATCTGCCTAGTGCTGCCAAGGAGTAACTGCACCAAGCAAACTGGTATAGTTCCTCGCTTGATCAACCCAGCTCCAACAAAAGGACCATAAATTACTCCTCACAGGTAAGAGAACAAAACAGGTAATTACTGTGTATTATACAGCCAGAAGATGGAGTTGTCCAGTGACTAGAAGTTACCAAAAAAAATACAATTTTTTATCTCAGCACCTCACTCCTTTGTGTTTAAAATTAAGTCACGTTAGAAACGAGCTGCTTGCTAAGGGTGAACTCTAAGGGGCAAAGCCACACAGTGACAGTGATGATTAAAAGCTCAACAAAATTACTATCAACTCCTATCACAATGGAAAGAATTTGAGACAGGGACTTGGTAGCTCTCAAATGAGTGAGGGTCTCTTTCTAACCTCCCACTCTCCAGTCTGACCTCACGGAGAGATTTCAGCCTGTCTGGGAAACTCAACAACATGGTGTCAGGATCTCCCTCCTCCTGGGTTCTTTTGGCCCTCAGCAGGCCTCTCCTCCTCTCTGGGGACTGATTTATCAGTAGGATGGAAGAGAGTCACCAGAGAAAGACAGAGAAGAGCATGCCTCCACTCACTCTTTTCCTCCTCTGTTAGCTGAGCAGTCCACCTTCAACTTTCAAGAGGCAAAAAAGATGAATAGCACAGTAAGATCAGCACCCAAGTATTGCAGTGCTGTTTGACAGCAGATTTTCAACTGCAGAACCACCACAGCACTGGTTTGCTCTGTGCCCCAACAACAGACCTCAGCAGACCTTTGAAGAGCACATAACCAGTGTAGGACTCCTCCAGCAGCACCAGAATGCTCCAAGCTCACCAGCACTAGCATGTTAGTCACTTGTTCTCTCAATTCCAGCCATGAAAGACTTTTAAAGGCTCAGGTTGTTTGAAGAAGGCTCTCTCTTTCCTTACCCCATTCAAAAAAGACAACAAAGCACCAGCAGAGCTCAAAGTATAGCTCTCTGCAGCCTGCTCTTTGCTGGTAAAGTTCCTCTCAAGAAAGTATTTGAGGGGAGTCCACAGGAACTAACTTCTACATGGCTGGATTGATCAGAGAGAAAGTGTCTGACAGCACACAGGTGAGTGTGTCTGGGACTCTCTGCTCTGAGATCCTGGGATGTCTGCTCTTTTCTCCATGGCTTCTGGGATCAACCTAACAGCTCTTCTGTAAGGGATCGGGCTCCCTTCCACAACTGAGTGAGTCCAGGAAGAAAAACATTCACAAGGACAATGTTGTTTTTCCATTTCCAGGCTTCTTCCATCCTCCCAGCTAGTTCTGAGCTAACACCACTGTATGCACCTCCCTGACTATTTTTCTATACAGATGGTAACATCATTCAGTGGTTTACCAAGTGATGAAACTTTCCTCCCAGCTCTATGCTTTTCAAAGTTTGAAAGGTGAAATCTGTTCTGACACACATACAAAAAAAAAAAAAAACCCAAAACATTTGAAGAACCTGAGGGATGTAAAGTTAAGCATTTGGAGGAAAAAAGCATTATAGATGGCTGCACAATTCTTACTACATTCCCCTTTGCATAGATATTGATCCAGTGTTAGGAACTCTGGAGAGCCAAAAATGCAGCTCAGGTCTCCTGGCTTCCAACCAGCATCTTAGAGGCAAGAGGATCAACCCTTTCCAAGTCCAACTTGGAACTGAGCAGCAGAACTGAGCCATGGATGATTCCAAAGGGAGACTGGACCATAGAGCTTGTGCAGGAAGGGACCAAACTAGGTTATGACAGTCACTTACAGTCCTTAACTTCTGAATGCTTATTGTCACAGCTTTGAAGATTTGGTTAATGCAGGTTTTGTGTATAAACCCTGAGATGTTTCCATAAAAATAAGAAGCAAGCTTGAAAAGAAGGAAACACCAACACCATGCATCACAGGTGGCTGCACTGACTTCTGCAAGGGTCACTGTGGCAGAGGGTGAACACAGGTCTTTTTAGATCCCTCAGCCAGCTGCCACTTGGGCTGGTGGAGCAACCACTTGTGGCAGGCCCTCCTCTTCCCAGGGGACCAGCCACCAGATGGAGGTGCCAACCACAGTGTGCACAGGAATGGGGAGCAGCCAAGTTCTTGGGGGCTGCTCTGTAATCTAGAAATCCAGCTGCACAACCCAAAAGCAGTGTGAAAAATTTGCTCTGATTACAGAACTGAGATGTGAGGTGCCCAAAATAACAAGAGGGGCTCTCCTTGTCCATTTCTCATGGCATCTCTGCTGCCCCATACAGGAAGCTTAAGAGGTAAGATAGTTTCAACCACCTTGAAGTCTGCTGTGCCATTTCCAGGCCTTTAATGTATAGAAAACACCTCCTGGTTCCCAGCCCATCACCCCCTCCAAAGCATCTCTTGCTCCTGCACTTTGCTCACATGACCATCCAATGGCCATCCAAAACCACCAGGTATTGGGTTTGGGAATAGGTGGTTAAAATGAACAAGTTAAAATGAACACTAAGGTTTAATCCTAAAACACTCTGAATATTTACAGATACTTCTAAAAAAAGAGCACTGCAAGAATGACTCCTGGAGTGCTTTGTGCCAGGAAAGGGAGACACAGAAATACTTCAGGGATGGCAGAACTGTCCCTTCTGAAATGGCAAACTGTTGCTCCAAAGCAAAGAGGAGTTTGAAATAGTTACTTTTTTAGCTAGGTCAGGTATGCCAATATTTTTGACATTTCCAAAAATACCCAGCTTAAGGAAACCAGTCTGTAGAAATTTATCTGTGACGATTACAATTTGATCAACTGATAACTGACTGAAAAGAGTGCCTCTGAATGGGAACAGTGTGAGAAGCTGTTAATTAAAAGCATGATTTTCAATGCCTGCTCTAATTGAATCTCTGATCTCTAGTCCAAGCATCGTTTTCCTAACAATGCATTATATGAAATTTTGGGATGGCCTTGTAAGGCAAGGAGCAAAGCCTCACCACAAGTGATTTAAGATCTGCTCAGTTTACCGCATTCCTTCACTAGGAAGCAGATACAATTCTCTTTACATCTTTCAAGTTCTTTTAACTCACATAATTCAACTTTAAATCTTAAAAGAAAATAATGAAA
Source organism: Indicator indicator (assembly GCF_027791375.1). Lineage (NCBI taxonomy): Eukaryota > Metazoa > Chordata > Aves > Piciformes > Indicatoridae > Indicator > Indicator indicator. Next base: position 3,508,817 of record NC_072026.1, on the reverse strand, counting down.
ACCCAAAAGAGTTACTTGTGGATGGTTCTTCCCCTCAGTTATAGAATTGTTTTGGTTGGCAAAGCCCTTCAAGATCATCGAGTCCAACCATTCTCTGACTTTACCATCTGGGGCTACCCCATGTCCCTCAGCACCACATCTCTGTGTTTTTTAAACACCTCCAGGGATGGGGATTCAATCACTTCCCTGGGGAGCCCGTTAGAGTGATTTAGAACCCTTCCAGTGAAGAATTTTCTTCTAATATCCAATCTAAATCTTCCCCCACAGACATTGAGGCTGTTTCCTCTAGTCCTGTCACTTCCTGCCTGGTAGAAGAGACTGATCCCCACCTGGCTCCAACCTACTTTCAGGGAGTTGTAGAGAGCATATGAGGTCTTCCCTCAGCCTCCTTTTCTCCAGGCTAAACAATCCCAGTTTTCTCAACTGCTCCTCACAAGACTTGTGCTCTGGACCCTTCAGCAGCTTTGTTGCCCTTCTCTGGAAACACTCCTGCACCTTGATGTCCTTCCTGTAGTGAGGTGCCTAAAACTGAAGCCAATACTCAAGGTGTTGCCTCCCCAGTGCCCAGTGTAGGAGGGTAATCACTGCTCTAGTCCTGCTGCTATAGATGTTTGGTGGTTGTTTTTTTTTGTTCCTGGTTAGTTGTGGATGTTTCTGTCCTCCCTATAAACATCTTGAGAAAGTGAAGTACAACTTCAGTTCAGCAGATGTTAAACAACTTACCTTAGGTGCTGCCTTTTTGGGCTTTGGCTCCGGTTTTGGTGGAGCAGGTTTCTGGACAGAACACACAGAAGACACAGAGTCAGGGGAATGCTGTAAATCTTTCTGCTAAGTGTTGGTTAACTTCTACAGACTAGTCAGATACAAAATGGTTCTGCCTGCTTCACTCTGCAGCATAAAGGAGGAAATGTCAGGCAGGTCAGTACGTTTGTTATCCAAACCCTCTTTTCCTCATGTGTGTCATGGTAGTTATGGTACAGGTGCTGATAGTAGCAGTAAGTGGGTCATTACTGTGTCTGGGTGTTACTGAAGGCAGGGGAATGTCAAAAATGGAAGATTAACATCTGAACATAACTCTATCAAATAAACAGCTTAACTTTCCCTAAAATTAAATATTTTCTTCTTTAAATAGCAACTTGGCTGTTACAACATGGCTTAAAATGGTGCTGGGTGCACTACACCATAGAAAAGGATCCCAAGAGCCTGTTTCAGGCTGTGGCTTTGGGCTGAACCGTACCCCATGACACAGATTTATACCCTCTAGGTCTCAGTTTACCCAGGATCAATGGGCAAATAACAGGCCTGAGGAGAGAGCAGGTAATTCACACAGAGCTATGGAGAAGACCAACAGACAACAAATGAATCTTGAGATCTCAAGTATTCCTTGACTCTTGAGACTCGTGTGGTCAGTCTGAAAGCTAATTCACACAGATGTTTCTCTCCAACTGTCACCTACAACGTGGCATCCCATGTGTTGCAGTACTAAAAGCATAAAGATACTTACAGCAGATAGCCTAGCTGACCTTCTCTTTGGCTGCATAAAGAAAGAGGTGTCACTACAATTCACAACATATAAAGCAGTGTTTACTCAGAACTCCAACCCAGAACACGTCATGGAGCCCCATGCACATTCTAGCATTTATGAAATCCAGGGTGGTGGACTTGATGATTCCTAAAAGTCCCTTCCAACTTGAGATATTCTATGGAACTACAGGCAGTATGGAGATGAATTCCCTAAAGTGCAGTTTTGTTCAAGAGTTCTCACTCTCTGCAATGGCCCTTTTACCCCACTGAGAGGATAAGTGATAAAGTTCCTCTGCTTCCAGGAGTTGTGCCATTAGGCTCTGCTATGTGTAAGGCTGAACAGGGACATATTCCCACTGGAAATGACAGAACTTGGCTCTCAGAATCCCAGCATGGTGGGCTCTGGAAGGGACCTCTGGGGATCATCTAGTTCATCTTCCCTGCTAAAGTCAGGTTACCCACAGCAGGTTGCCCAGGACTGCAAAGTCCAGGCAGGAGACTCCACAACATCTCTGCACAGCCTTGTCCAGGGCTCTGTCACCCTCACAGGAAAGAATCTTGTCTTCAGATGGAACCTCCTGGGTTCCAGTTTGTGCCCACTGTTCCTTGTGCTGTCTCTGGGCACCATTGAGAAGAGCCTGGTCCCATCCTCCTGACCCCCACCCTTTACCATTGGTAAGCACGATAAGACTCCCTTTCAGTCTCCTTCTGTCCAGGCCAAACAGCGCCAGGTTTCTTTCCTTGTCAGAGAGATGCACCAGTGTCCTCTGCTGGACTCTCTCTCAGCCTATCATGGCACTCAGCACCCACCTAGGCCTAAGGAATGGAGCTGGGTCCTCCAAAACCATGCACAGGCCCTCAGCCTGCACCCACCCCCAGGAACTGGAGGCCTCATAATTTATGTGAAGCACCAAATTCTTGGAGCAGAAGCAGCTCCTACCTCCTCCTTTGCCTCGCCTTCAGCTGGAGCCTGCAAAGAAAGCAAGAAAGCGAGAAACCAAGGTGAGAAGGCGCCATCAGCACCCTTCCCCCCACCCCGACCACCAGCTCGATGGCGGCCTGGCGAACTACAACTCCCACAATGCTCCGGGGCCCGCGGAGGCAACGTCACCACGTCGAGGCGTCGCCTCGTTTAAAAAATTCCCGCCAAATTACCTGCCACAACAAGGTCGTCCTCAACCCCGCGCAAGGACAATGTCGGCGACATGCTTCGTGTCGCAGACGCCCGCGGGGCTTCGGCCTCGCCCCCGCCGCTCCACAATGTCCGCGGGTCCGGGGGGCGGCGGGGGCGAGGCCGAAGCCCCGCGGGCGACTGACGAGCGGCCTCAGAGCCCTGGGGCGCCGGGTTCGAGGCTGGCGGACGCGGGAGGGGAAGGGGGGGGGGGGGTCCGGTGGGGCCCCGCTGAGGTAAAGTTACTAATTATGGTGGTGAAATTCCCTTCCCCGCTTTCCTTCAAGGCCAGTTTCAAATTCTGCGCCGCCTAATGGCACCAAATTACCATTGCACAACCATCTGGTATGACAAGAAGTGGGAGAGGAGGAGAAAAAAAAAAAAAAAAAAAAGAAAGGAGAACAAAGGCAAACGCAGGAGAAAAGAGCCACCGTTTAAACCCAAATCCTCCCAAGGAATAGCCCGATCCGCCTTAAAATGTTGCCGGAGGTGATTGGGAAGGTTGAGGCCGTTCGGCGGCGGGGTTTTGGGCGCTGAGCGAGCGGCAGAGCCTTCGGTGCCTAGCGCTGCCTGGCTGTGTTCTCCATAGGGGCAGCAGCAGCACTATGGCTGTTTGTAATCCAGCATGGAGAATACACTGCTCAGCCCTTCTCCTTGCAAACAAAACAGCCCGAAGTGAACTCACAGCTTTTTTTCCCCCCCACACGACTCTTTTAGCCCGCGCCGAGCAGCCCCAACACGCCCCAGCCCCTCTCCCTCCGGTCCCAGCTCCGCTTTTAGGACATACACAAAAAATTAAAAATGCAGAAAAAACTCCACATAACACACGCGCGCGCAAAAAAAATTTTCCACAGCTCCTTCCGCAAATGCTGCCTTCATCTCTCCCCTTCGTTCCCCGTCTGTCTCCCCTCTTATTTTTTTTTTTTGTACTTACCTTTCTTTTGGGCATAGTTGCACCTTAATAGTTGATTGCAAAATAGATAGAGAGATAGGTATAAAAAATAAATGGAACCACCAAAAAAACTGTTTCAACCGTTCTGCAAAATTGCAATTTCAAAAAAAAAGGGAAAAAAAAAAGAAAATATGTTTAAGGGACCAAGAGTTAATTGCAGCAGAAACTGAACAAAAAAAAATCCCCCCCTCTTTATTGCAAACAGTCAAATACACCAACACGCAACCAAACTGCATGAATGGGGAGCGCCAGATGGGCCCAGCCGCCGAGTGACGGCCGCCGCGCCCAATGGCAGCGCGGGCAGCGGCCCGGGAGGCGGGGAGCGGGGCAGAGGGGGGCGGGGCGCGGCCGTAGAGCCGGAGACGCTCGCAGGCGGAGGGACGGCGGCTTTACGCTGTCTGCGCAGCCCCGGCAGCCTAAAGTGCGCGGTGAATACGGCGCCGCCGCGGCCCCAGTGCGGCCCCGCGACGGGCGGGCAGGCAGGGCGCGCAAGCGAGGCGGAACAGCGGTGGCGGCAGCAGCAGCATCACCACCCCACCACCACCAGCTTTCGGCCCTCCGCTTCTGTCCTCCGCTTCTGCCAGCGTCTCTGCGCACGTCTGCGGCTGTAGATCCCCCGCTCCTCTCCCGCCTCTTTCCCCGCGTTCCCCCCAGAGGCCGGGAAATAAACTTCCCCGAAAGTTACCACAGGCCGAAGGACGACAACATGGCCGCCTTGGCGGCTTTGGGCCTCCCGCCGCGCAGGGCGGCGGGGGACCGCGGCCTGGCAGCCGAGGGCGGTCGGCGGTAGAGGCCGTGGGCCGGGGAGGAGGGGCCGGGCCGGCCAGCGGCCGCTGTCGCGTCTCGCCATTGGGGTACCTGTTGGAAAGGGCCATCAGACCCCCACGGTATCTGAGCCCGCGGAAGGGCGTGCGGCCTTTGTCCGCCCCGGCCCCACGGGGTGAAAGCGGGGTGACCGTGGGATATAATGGCTTCTGGGGCTGGGAAACAGCCAGGCAGGGATTTTCACAACCATTTTTAGCTCGTAAGTTGCCTTTTGGTCTGTCACAGCTCAGCTGGGCTGTGTGAGATGTTTCCTGGAGTGGGGCCTATGATACTAGGTAGTCTGTGAGGTGAAGTCTCAGACCTCTGCATGGATGAAGGAAGATTTTTCAATGTTTCCATCTTAACCACAAAATCTGGCAGTGTTTTTCACACTTTTTGTATTTCTTTGGGGAAAGCACAAGGCTGTGTTAATACCAACTTCAGGACCCAAGCACTTTGCAAATGAGACTTAAAACAGGAGCTGCCACTCTTAAGTGTGACTGTTGCTGCCAAAAGCCAGACAAATTTCTCAAAAAAAGCTACAATAAAGGAGATTTCTGCAATCTTCATAGACCGCTTGTTTCATTAGTACTTAAACCCACAAAGTTTTACACATCATCTAAATTGGCTGTGAGTTTCTTTGCTCAGAATAAGCATCAATATTTTCAACACTATCATTTCACATAATACTATAATATTCACCATTAAACTTTGGGTTTTTTTTTTCTAGACTAAAATCCTCATCAATCCCATGATGTCCCAGGCCTTACATTCTAAACCTTTTATCGTTCTTAGGCTGCTCCAGACTCTCCTCAGCGTTCCATTCTTAGGTCTATATCCAATAATCAGGCTAATTAGGTAACTTATCCCAGCACTGCATTTGCTGACTCTGCAATAGCATCACCACATTGGTTCAGATCTGTTTTATGATCCTCTGTAATCCCTGGATCTCTTTCAGTGCTGCTCTTGGAGCAGCTGTTTCTCCTCTTGACAAATCCATGGTGACTTTGATTTCTCACTTTTTATGCCACTTCAACCATGTGGGGTTTTTTTTGTTGTTGAGACACACTTATCATTCAAAACCATACATGACTAGCCTCCTAAATACCATGGAGTGCATTTTCCAACATGTGTAAATAGAATGTGTTCCTGTGTAGAACCACTAAGGTTGGAAAAGACCTCCAAGATCATCGAGTCCAACTGTTAGCCTAACTCTGCCAAGTCCATCACTTCACCACATCCCTGAGCACCACATCTACATGTTTTCTGGACACTTCCAGGGATGGTGACTCCACCACTTTGCTGAGCAGCCTGTTTCAGGCTTAGCCATTCTTTCAATGAAGAAATTGTTCCTCATATTTGATCTAAACATCCTCTGGTACAGCTTGAGGCCATTTCCTCTCACCCTGCTGCTTATTACCTGGGAGAAGAGACCAACCCCCACCTCACTATAGCCTCCTCTCAGGGAGTTTAGAGAGCAAGAAGGTCTCCCCTGAACCTTCTTTATTTCCAGGCTAAACAACCCCAGTTCCCTCAGCCACTCCTCACAAGAAGTGCTCTAGACCCTTCACTAACTTTGTTCCTCTTCTCTGGATGTGCTCCAGCACCTGAATGTCCTTCTTGTAGTGATATGCCAGTATTTGAGGTGCAGCCTCAGTAGTGGGGCTATTGACAGAATCACAGAATGGCTTGAACTGCAAGGCATACACATCACCCAGCCTGGATTTGTGCTTGGGATTGCCCCTACCCAGGTGCAGGACCTTGCACTATTCCTTGCTGAACTTTGTGAGGTTGGCATGGGCCTACCTCTGCATCCCTTCTGCCAGTGGGTCAGCTGCACTGGGCAGCTTGGCATCAGCAGCAAACTTTCTGAGAGTGCCTCAATCCCACTGTCCATGTGCTGACCAAGAGGTTAAACAGCACTGGTCCAAGCACTGACCCAAGGGACTGCACTCATCACAGGTCTCCATTTAGACACTGAGCCATTGATTGCAATGCTTTGAGGGCAGCCATCCAGCCAATTCCTTATCCACCAGTAGTCCATCCATGAAATCCATATTCTTCCAATTTAGAGACCAGGATGGCATGTGGGACAGCGTTGAATGCTTTGCACAAGTCCAGGAAGATGACATCAGTCGCTCTTCCCTTATCCACCATTTCCTACCCTAGTCCTGCTGGCTATGCTACTGCTGATGTAAGCCAGGATGCTGCTGGCCTTCTTGGCCACCTGGGCACACACTGGCTCATATTCAGCTGCTGTCAAGCAACACTCCCAGGCCCTTTTCTGCTGGCCAGCTTTCCAGCCACTCTTCTTTTCATGGGGTTGTTGTGATGCAACTGCAGGATGTGGCACTTGGCCTTGTTTAACCTCATCCCCTTGGCTTCAGCCCATCAATCCAGCCTGTCCAGATCCCTCTGTAGAGCCTCCTTACCTTAGACCATATAAATGGGTTTCTTCCTCATTCCCTGTTAATCATGCCACCTTCAAGCTCCTTTATTAATCAAGATTTTTAATAATGTTTCCAAAAGTTTTCTCCATCTGCTGAACTAAAAATAATCTGAAACACAATTCAAGAGGTCTTCATCTTATTTCAGGAGCCCATGTCTGATAGCAAAAGTTCTTCTTTACCAGCAATGTCCATGCTTCAGTTGCTTTTGTCAGTTGCCTTGAAAGGTTTCACCTCTCTCCCTGCAGTTATTGTTTTGTTCTGTATTTATTCTGTAAGAAGTATTTGTATGTTGGTGGAAGAGGAATTTGATGAAGTCTGTCAACATCTTCTCCTGAAAAACTTGGAGGACAAGGAATGTGGGTCAAAGCTTGGATCAAAATATCCACTGCAGGACAAACTGCTGTGAGATACTGTTAAGCTGAAAGTAGAAATGGCTGCTACTCTGCAGTCCTGTAGAAAATCACAGACCTGGTTGTAGCCCAGGTATCAGCACAGGCTGGGGGGTGCAGGGATGGAGAGCAGCCCTGTGGAGAAGGACTTGGGCATGCTGGTAGGTGAAAAGCTGATCATTCCCTGGCCAGTGTGTGCTCACAGCCCAGAGAGCAACTGTGTCTGGGCTTCCAAAAGGAGATAGATCAGGAGCTGAAATACTCATTTAAGTTCGGGGTGGTTACGTTTTTTCCCTAGTGTGTAGGACTAAGAGTAGGAATGGATGAAAAGCTAGACACTGTCTGGTAACCTGTGCTCTGCAGGGGGGGACTGTGCCCCTCTGCTCTGCTCGGATGAGACCCACCCTGCAGTGCTGAGTCCAGCTCTGGAGTCCTCAGCACAGCAGAGTCTGCTGGAGTGGGGCCAGCGAAGGCCACAGAAATAATCCAAGGGCTGGAGCCCTCTGCTGTTAGGACAGGCTGAGAGAGTTGGGGTTGTTCAGTCTGCAGAAGAGAAGACTCCAAGGAGACCATATGGCCTTACAGTTCTTAAAACGGCCTGTAAGAAAGATGGGGAAAAGACTTGTGAGCAGGGCCTGTTGTGACAGGACAAGGGGTCCCTTCCAACCTGAGCCATTCTGGGATTCTATGAAGTGAAATGTAAAAATGGTGCAGACCCCAGAGTCTGACACACAAAAACAGTGTAAACCCCAGAGTCTGACACAAGAAAACAGTGTAACCCCAGAGTCTGACACACAAAAACAGTGTAAACCCCAGAGTCTGACAGACAAAACCAGTGAAAACCCCAGAGTCTGACACACAAAAACAGTGTAAACCCCAGAGTCTAACACACAAAAACGGTGTAACTCCCACAGTCTGACACACAAACACGGTGTAAACCCAGAGTCTGTCACACAAAAACGGTGTAAACCCCAGAGTCTGACACACAAAACCAGTGTAAACCCAGAGTCTGACACACAAAAACAGTGTAAACCCCAGAGTCTGACACACAAAAACAGGGTAACCCCCAGAGTCTGACACACAAAAACAGTGTAACCCCAGAGTCTGACACACAAAACCAGAGTAAACCCCGAGTCTGACACACAAAAACAGTGTAAACCCCAGAGTCTGACACACAAAAACGGTGTAACTCCCACAGTCTGACACACAAACACGGTGTAAACCCAGAGTCTGTCACACAAAAACGGTGTAAACCCCAGAGTCTGACACACAAAACCAGTGTAAACCCAGAGTCTGACACACAAAAACAGTGTAAACCCCAGAGTCTGACACACAAAACCAGTGTAAACCCAGAGTCTGACACACAAAACCAGTGTAAACCCCAGAGTCTGACACACAAAACCAGTGTAAACCCAGAGTCTGACACACAAAAAGAGTGTAAACCCCAGAGTCTGACACACAAAACCAGTGTAAACCCAGAGTCTGACACACAAAAACAGTGTAAACCCCAGAGTCAAACACACAAAAACAGTGTAACCCTAGAGTCTGACACACAAAAACGGTGTAAACCCAGACTCTGACACACAAAAATGGTGTAAATCCCAGAGTCTGACACACAAAAAAAGTGTAACCCCCAGAGTCTGACACACAAAACCAGTGCAAACCCCAGAGTCTGACACACAAAAACGGTGTAAACCCAGAGACTGACACACAAAAACAGTGTAAACCCAGAGTCTGTCACACAAAAACGGTGTAACCATCAAAGTCTGACACACAAAAACGGTGTAAATCCCAGAGTCTGACACACAAAAACAGTGCAAACCCCAGAGTCTGACACACAAAACCAGTGTAAACCCAGAGTCTGACACACAAAAGCAGTGTAAACCCCAGAGTCTGACACACAAAACCAGTGTAAACCCAGACTCTGACACACAAAAAACGGTGTAAATCCCAGAGTCTGACACACAAAAACGGTGTAAACCCCAGAGTCTGACACACAAAAACGGTGTAATCCCAGAGTCTGACACCCAAAAACAGTGTAACCCCAGAGTCTGACACACAACAACGGTGTAATCCCAGAGTCTGACACACAAAAACAGTGTAACCCCCAGAGTCTGACACACAAAAACGGTGTAAAGCCTAGAGTCTGACACGCAAAAACGGTGTAACGCCCAGAGTCTGACACACAAAAACGGTGTAAACCCCAGAGTCTGTCACACAAAAACAGTGTAACCCCCACAGTCTGACACACAAAAACGGTGTAACCCCCAGACTCTGACATGCAAAAACAGTGTAAACCCAGAGTCTGACACACAAAAACGGTGTAAACCCCAGAGTCTGACACACAAAAACGGTGTAAACCCAGAGTCTGACACACAAAACGGTGTAAACCCCAGAGTCTGACACATAAAAACAGTGTGAAACCCTGAGCCTGACACACAAAAACGGTGTAAACCCCAGAGTCTGACACACAAAACCAGTGTAACCCCAGAGTCTGACACACAAAAACGGTGTGAACCCCAGAGTCTGACACACAAAAACGGTGTAATCCCCAGAGTCTGACACACAAAAACGGTGTAAACCCCAGAGTCTGACACACTAAGACGGTGTAAGATTGAGAGTCTGACACAGAAAAACAGTGTAAACCCCAGAGTCTGACACACAAAAACGTTGTAAACCCCAGAGTCTGACACACAAAAACGGTGTGAACCCCAGAGTCTGACACACAAAAACAGTGTGAACCCCAGAGTCTGACACAGAAAACCGGTGTAACCCCCAGAATCTGACACACAAAAACGGTGTAAACCCAGAGTCTGACACAGAAAAATTGTGTAAACCACAGAGTCTGACACACTAAAACGGTGTAAACCCAGAGTCTGACACACAAAAACGGTGTAAACCCCAGAGTCTAAAACACAAAAACGGTGTAAACCCAGAGTCTGACACACAAAAACAGTGTAAACCCTGAGTCTGACACTCAAAAACGGTGTAACCCCAGAGTCTGACACACAAAAACGGTGTAAACCCAGAGTCTGACAAACAAAAACAGTGTAAACCCCAGAGTCTGACACACAAAAACAGTGTAAACCGCAGTCTGACACACAAAAACAGTGTAAACCCCAGAGTCTGACACACAAAACAGTGTAAACCCAGAGTCTGACACACAAAAACGGTGTAAACCCCAGAGTCTGACACACAAAAACGGTGTAAACCCCAGAGTCTGACACACAAAAACAGTGTAACCCCAGAGTCTGACACACAAAAACGGTGTAACCCCAGAGTCTGACACACAAAAACAGTGTAAACCCCAGAGTCTGACACACAAAAACGGTGTAAAGCCCAGAGTCTGACACACAAAACGTGTAACCCCAGAGTCTGACACACAAAAACGGTGTAAACCCCAGAGTCTGTCACACAAAAACAGTGTAACCCCCACAGTCTGACACACAAAAACGGTGTAACCCCCAGACTCTGACACACAAACACAGTGTAAACCCAGAGTCTGACACACAAAAACGGTGTAAACCCCAGAGTGTGACACACAAAAACGGTGTAAACCAAGAGTCTGACACACAAAGACGGTGTAAACCCCAGAGTCTGACACCCAAAAACGGTGTAACCACCAGAGTCTGACACACAAAACCAGTGTGAACCCCAGAGTCTGACACACAAAAACGGTGTAACCCCCAGAGTCTGACACACAAAAACGGTGTAAACCCCAGAGTCTGACACACAAAAACGGTGTGAACCCCAGAGTCTGACACACAAAAACGGTGTAAACCCCAGAGTCTGACACACAAAAACGGTGTGAACCCCAGAGTCTGACACACAAAAACAGTGTAAACCCCAGAGTCTGACACACAAAAACGGTGTGAACCCCAGAGTCTGACACACAAAAACAGTGTAACCCCAGAGTCTGACACACAAAAACGTGTAAACCCCAGAGTCTGACACACAAAACGGTGTAAACCCCAGAGTCTGACACACAAAACTGTGTAACCCAGAGTCTGACACACAAAAACAGTGTAAACCCCGAGTCTAACACACAAAAACTGTGTAACCCCAGAGTCTGACACACAAAAACAGTGTAAACCCAGAGTCTGACACATAAAAACGTGTGAAACCCTGAGCCTGACACACAAAAACGGTGTAAACCCCAGAGTCTGACACACAAAACCAGTGTAACCCCAGAGTCTGACACACAAAAACGGTGTGAACCCCAGAGTCTGACACACAAAAACGGTGTAACCCCAGAGTCTGACACACAAAAACGGTGTAAACCCCAGAGTCTGACACACAAAACGGTGTAAGATCCAGAGTCTGACACACAAAAACAGTGTAAACCCCAGAGTCTGACACACAAAAACGGTGTAAACCCCAGAGTCTGACACACAAAAACGGTGTGAACCCCAGAGTCTGACACACAAAAACAGTGTGAACCCCAGAGTCTGACACACAAAAACGGTGTAAACCCAGAGTCTGACACACAAAAACGGTGTGAACCCCTGAGTCTGACACACAAAAACGGTGTAAACCCCAGAATCTGACACACAAAAAGAGTGTAACCCCCAGAGTCTGACACACAAAAACAGTGTAACCCCCAGAGTCTGACACAAAAACGTGGTGTAAACCCCAGAGTCTGACACACAAAACCAGTGTAACCCCAGAGTCTGACACACAAAAACGGTGTGAACCCCAGAGTCTGACACACAAAAACGGTGTAACCCCAGAGTCTGACACACAAAAACGGTGTAAACCCCAGAGTCTGACACAGAAACACGGTGTAAACCCCAGAGTCTGACACACAAAAACAGTGTAAACCCTAGAGTCTGACACACAAAAACGGTGTAAACCCCAGAGTCTGACACACAAAAACGGTAACAACCCCAGAATCTGACACACAAAAACAGTGATAACCGCAGAGTCTGACACACAAAAACAGTGTAAACCCCAGAGTCTTACACACAAAACCTGTAAACCCAGAGTCTGACACACAAAAACGGTGTGAACCCCTGAGTCTGACACAGAAAAACGGTGTAAACCCCAGAGTCTGACACACAAAAACGGTGTGAACCCCAGAGTCTGACACACAAAAACAATGTAACCCCCAGAGTCTGACACACAGAAACTGTGTAACCCCAGAGTCTGACACACAAACACGGTGTAAACCCGAGTCTGACACACAAAAACGGCGTGAACCCCTGAGTCTGACACACAGAAAGAGTGTGAACCCCAGAGTCTGACACACAAAAACGGTGTGAACCCCTGAGTCTGACACACAAAAACGGTGTGAACCCCAGAGTTTGACACACAAAAACGGTGTAAGCCCCAGAGTCTGACAAACAAAAACAGTGTGATCCCCTGAGTCTGACACACAAACACGGTGTAAACCCCAGAGTCTGATAAACAAAAACGGTGTAATCCCCAGAGTCTGACACACAAAAACGGTGTGAACCCCAGAGTCTGACACACAAAAACAGTGTAACCCCCAGAGTCTGACACACAAAAACAGTGTAACCCCAGAGTCTGACACAGAAACACGGTGTAAACCCCAGAGTCTGACACACAAAAACAGTGTAACCCCAGAGTCTGACACACAAAAACGGAGTGAACCCCAGAGTCTGACACACAAAAACGGTGTAACCCCCAGAGTCTGACACACAAAAACGGTGTAAACCCCAGAGTCTGACACACTAAGACGGTGTAAGATCGAGAGTCTGACACACAAAAACAGTGTAAACCCCAGAGTCTGACACACAAAAACGGTGTAAACCCCAGAGTCTGACACACAAAAACGGTGTAAACCCCAGAGTCTGAAACACAAAAACAGTGTAACCCCAGAGTCTGACACACAAAACCGTGTAAACCCAGAGTCTGACACACAAAAACGTGTAACCCCAGAGTCTGACACACAAAAACAGTGTAACCCCAGAGTCTGACACACAAACACGGTGTAAACCCAGAGTCTGACACACAAAAACGGTGTAACCCCAGAGTCTGACACACAAAAACAGTGTAACCCCAGAGTCTGACACACAAAAACGTGTAACCCCAGAGTCTGACACACAAAAACGTGTAACCCCAGAGTCTGACACACAAAACGTGTAACCCCAGAGTCTGACACACAAAAACGGTGTGAACCCCAGAATCTGACACACAAAAACAGTGTGAACCCCAGAGTCTGACACACAAAAACGGTGTAAACCCCAGAGTCTTACACACAAAACCTGTAAACCCAGAGTCTGACACACAAAAACGGTGTGAACCCCTCAGTCTGACACTCCAAAACGGTGTAAACCCCAGAGTCTGACACACAAAAACGGTGTAAACCCCAGAGTCTGACACACAAAAACGGTGTAAACTCCAGAGTGTGACACACAAAAACAGTGTAAACCCCTGAGTGTGACACACAAACACGGTGTAACCCCCAGAGTCTGACACACAAACACGGTGTAACCCCCAGAGTCTGACACACAAAAACGGTGTGAACCCCAGAGTCTAACACACAAAACCGGTGTAACCCCAGAGTCTTACACACAAAACCGTGTAAACCCAGAGTCTGACACACAAAAACGGTGTGAACCCCTCAGTCTGACACTCCAAAACGGTGTAAACCCCGAGTCTCACACACAAAAACGGTGTGAACCCCAGAGTCTGACACACAAAAATGGTGTGAACCCCAGAGTCTGACACACAAAAACGCTGTGAACCCCAGAGACTGACAAACAAAAACGGTGTAAACCCCAGAGTCTGTCACACAAAAACGGTGTAAACCCCAGAGTCTGACACACAAAAACAGTGCAAACCCCAGAGTCTGACACACAAAAACGGTGTGAACCCCAGAGTCTGACACACAAAAACAGTGTAACCCCAGAGTCTGACACACAAAAACGGTGTAACCCCAGAGTCTGACACACAAAACAGTGTAAACCCCAGAGTCTGACACACAAAAACGTGTAACCCCAGAGTCTGACACACAAAAACGGTGTAAACCCCAGAGTCTGACACACAAAAACGTGTGAACCCAGTCTGACACAAAAACGTGTAACCCAGAGTCTGACACACAAAACGAGTGTAATCCCCAGAGTCTGACACACAAAAACGGTGTGAACTCCAGAGTGTGACAAACAAAAAGAGTGTAACCCCTAGAGTCCGACAAAAAAACGCGGTGTAAACCCCAGAGTCTGACACACAAAACGGTGTAACCCCAGAGTCTGACACACAAAAACAGTGTAAACCCCAGAGTCTGACACACAAAAACGGTGTAAACCCCAGAGTCTGACACACAAAAACGGTGTGAACTCCAGAGTCTGACAAACAAAAACAGTGTAACCCCAGAGTCTGACACACAAAAACGGTGTAACCCCAGAGTCTGACACACAAAAACAGTGTAACCCCAGAGTCTGACACACAAAAACGGTGTAAACCCCAGAGTCTGACACACAAAAACGGTGTAACCCCAGAGTCTGACACACAAAAACGGTGTAAACCCCAGAGTCTGACACACAAAAACGGTGTAACCCCAGAGTCTGACACACAAAAACGGTGTAAACCCCAGAGTCTGAAACACAAAAACGGTGTAAACCCCAGAGTCTGACACACAAAAACGGTGTAAACCCCAGAGTCTGACACACAAAAACGGTGTAAACCCCAGAGTCTGACACACAAAAACGGTGTAAACCCCAGAGTCTGACACACAAAAACGGTGTAACCCCAGAGTCTGACACACAAAACAGGTGTAACCCCAGAGTCTGACACACAAAAACGGTGTAACCCCAGAGTCTGACACACAAAAACGGTGTAAACCCCAGAGTCTGACACACAAAAACGGTGTAACCCCAGAGTCTGACACACAAAAACGGTGTAAACCCCAGAGTCTGACACACAAAAACGGTGTAACCCCAGAGTCTGACACACAAAAACGGTGTAACCCCAGAGTCTGACACACAAAAACGGTGTGAACCCCAGAGTCTGACACACAAAAACGGTGTGAACCCCAGAGTCTGACACACAATAACGGTGTAACCCCAGAGTGTGACAAACAAAAAGAGTGTAACCCCTAGAGTCCGACACAAAAACGCGGTGTAACCCCAGAGTCTGACACACAAAAATAGTGTAAACCCCAGAGTCTGACACAGAAAAACAGTGTAACCCCCAGAGTCTGACACACAAAAACGGTGTAACCCCAGAGTCTGACACACAAAAACAGTGCAAACCCCAGAGTCTGACACAGAAAAACGGTGTAAACCCCAGAGTCTGACACACAAAAACAGTGTGAATCCCAGAGTCTGACACACAAAAACGGTGTGAACCCCAGAGTCTGACACACAAAAACGGTGTAACCCCAGAGTCTGACACACAAAAACGGTGTAACCCCAGAGTCTGACACACAAAAACGTGTAACCCCAGAGTCTGACACACAAAAACAGTGTAACCCCAGAGTCTGACACACAAAAACGGTGTAACCCCAGAGTCTGACACACAAAAACGGTGTAAACCCCAGAGTCTGACACACAAAAACGGTGTAACCCCAGAGTCTGACACACAAAAACGGTGTAAACCCCAGAGTCTGACACACAAAAACGGTGTAACCCCAGAGTCTGACACACAAAAACGGTGTAAACCCCAGAGTCTGACACACAAAAACGGTGTAACCCCAGAGTCTGACACACAAAAACAGTGTAACCCCAGAGTCTGACACACAAAAACAGTGTAAACCCCAGAGTCTGACATACAAAAACGGTGTAACCCCAGAGTCTGACACACAAAAACGGTGTAAACCCCAGAGTCTGACACAGAAAAACGGTGTAAACCCCAGAGTCTGAAACACAAAATCGGTGTAACCCCCAGAGTCTGACACACAAAAACGGTGTAAACCCCAGAGTCTGACACACAAAAACGGTTGAAACCCAAGAGTCAGACTCACAAAAACGGTGTAAACCCCAGAGTGTGACAAACAAAAACGGTTTAATCCCCAGAGTCTGACACACAAAAACGGTGTAACCCCCAGAGTCTGACACACAAAAACGGTAACCCAGTGACACAACGTAACCCAGAGTCTGACACACAAAAACGGTGTAACCCCAGAGTCTGACACACAAAAACGGTGTAACCCCAGAGTCTGACACACAAAAACGGTGTAACCCCAGAGTCTGACACACAAAACGTGTAACCCCAGAGTCTGAAACACAAAAACGGTGTAAACCCCAGAGTGTGACACACAAAAACAGTGTAAACCCCAGAGTCTGACACACAAACTCGGTGTAACCCCCAGAGTCTGACACACAAAAACAGTGTGAACCCCAGAGTCTGACACACAAAAACGGTGTAAACCCAGAATCTAACACACAAACACGGTGTAAACCCCAGAGTCTGACACACAAAAACGGTGTAAACCCCAGAGTCTGACACACAAAAACGGTGTGAACCCCAGAATCTGACACACAAAAACAGTGTTAACCCCAGAGTCTGACACACAAAAACGGTGTAAACCCCAGAGTCTGACACACAAAAACGGTGTGAACCCCAGAGTCTGACACACAAAAACGGTGTAACCCCAGAGTCTGACACACAAAAACGGTGTAACCCCAGAGTCTGACACACAAAAACAGTGTAACCCCAGAGTCTGACACACAAAAACGAGTGTAACCCCAGAGTCTGACACACAAAAACGGTGTAACCCCAGAGTCTGACACACAAACACGGTGTAACCCCAGAGTCTGACACACAAAAACGGTGTAAACCCCAGAGTCTGACACACAAAAACGGTGTGAACCCCAGAGTCTGACACACAAAAACGGTGTAAACCCCAGAGTCTGACACACAAAAACAGTGTAACCCCAGAGTCTGACACACAAATACAGTCTGAACCCCAGAGCCTGACACACAAAAACGGTGTAACCGCCAGAGTCTGACACACTAAGACAGTGTAGGATCCAGAGTCTGACACACAAAAACGGTGGAAAGGCCAGAGTCTGACACACAAAAACAGTGTAACCCCAGAGTCTGACACACAAAAACGGTGTAAACCCCAGAGTCTGACACACAAAAACGGTGTAACCCCCAGAGTCTGACACACAAAAACGGTGTGAACCCCAGAGTCTGACACACAAAAACGGTGTAACCCCCAGACTCTGACACACAAAAACAGTGTAACCCCAGAGTCTGACACACAAAAACAGTGTAAACCCCAGAGTCTGACACACAAAAACAGTGTAAACCCCAGAGTCTGACACACAAAAACGGTGTAAACCCCAGAGTCTGACACACAAAAACGGTGTAAACCCCAGAGTCTGACACACAAAAACGGTGTAAACCCCAGAGTCTGACACACAAAAACGGTGTAAACCCCAGAGTCTGACACACTAAGACGGTGTAAGATCGAGAGTCTGACACACAAAAACAGTGTAAACCCCAGAGTCTGACATACAAAAACGGTGTAACCCCAGAGTCTGACACACAAAAACGGTGTAAACCCCAGAGTCTGACACACAAAAACGGTGTAACCCCAGAGTCTGACACACAAAAACGTGTAACCCCAGAGTCTGACACACAAAAACGGTGTAACCCAGAGTCTGACACACAAAAACGTGTAACCCCAGAGTCTGACACACAAAAACGGTGTAAACCCCAGAGTCTGACACACAAAAACGGTGTGAACCCCAGAGTCTGACACACAAAAACGGTGTAAACCCAGAATCTAACACACAAACACGGTGTAAACCCCAGAGTCTGACACACAAAAACGGTGTAAACCCCAGAGTCTAACACACAAAAACGGTGTGAACCCCAGAGTCTGACACACAAAAACGGTGTAAACCCCCAGAGTCTGACACACAAAAACGGTGTGAACCCCAGAGTCTGACACACAAAAACGGTGTGAACCCCAGAGTTTGACACACAAAAACGGTGTAAGCCCCAGAGTCTGACACACAAAAACAGTGTAACCCCCAGAGTCTGACACACAAAACCAGCGTAAAACCCAGAGTCTGATAAACAAAAACGGTGTAACACCCAGAGTCTGACACACAGAAACTGTGTAACCCCAGAGTCTGACACACAAAGACGGTGTAAGATCCAGAGTCTGACACATAAAAACAGTGTGAAACCCTGAGCCTGACACACAAAAACGGTGTAAACCCCAGAGTCTGACACATAAAAAGAGTGTAACCCCCAGAGTCTGACACACAAAAACAGTTTAACCCCAGAGTCTGACACAGAAACACGGTGTAAACCCCAGAGTCTGACACACAAAAACGGTGTAAACCCCAGAGTCTGACACACAAAAACGGTGTAACCCCAGAGTGTGACACACAAAAACGGTGTAAACCCCAGAGTCTGACACACAAAAACGGTGTAACCCCAGAGTCTGACACACAAAAACGGTGTGAACCCCAGAGTCTGACACACAAACACGGTGTAACCCCAGAGTCTGACACACAAAAACGGTGAAAGTCCCGAGTCTAACACACAAACACAGTGTAAAACCCAGAGTTGGACACACAAAAACAGTGTAAACCCCAGAGTCTGACACACAAAAACGGTGTAAACTCCAGAGTGTGACACACAAAAACAGTGTAAACCCCAGAGTCTGACACACAAAAACAGTGTAACCCCCAGAGTCTGATAAACAAAAACGGCCTGAATCCCAGAGTGTGACAAAGAAAAACAGTGTAAACCCCAGAGTCTGACACACTAAGACAGTGTGAACCCCAGAGTCTGACACACAAAAACGGTGTAACCCCAGAGTCTGACACACAAAAACAGTGCAAACCCCAGAGTGTGACACAGAAAAACGGTGTAACCCCCAGAGTCTGACACACAAAAACGGTGTAAACCCCAGAGTCTGACACACAAAAACAGTGTAAACCCCGAGTCTGACACACAAAAACGGTGTAACCCCAGAGTCTGACACACAAAAACAGTGCAAACCCCAGAGTGTGACACACAAAAACGGTGTAACCCCAGAGTCTGACACACAAAAACGGTGTAACCCCAGAGTCTGACACACAAAACGTGTAACCCCAGAGTCTGACACACAAAACGGTGTAACCCCAGAGTCTGACACACAAAAACGGTGTAAACCCCAGAGTCTGACACACAAAAACGGTGTAACCCCAGAGTCTGACACACAAAAACAGTGTGAACCCCAGAGTCTGACACACAAAAACAGTGTAAACCCCGAGTCTAACACACAAACACGGTGTAAACCCCAGAGTCTGACACACAAAAACAGTGTAAACCCCAGAGTCTGACACACAAAACCAGTGTAATCCCCAGAGTCTGACACAGAAAAACGGTGTGAACCCCAGAGTCTGACACACAAAACCAGTGTAAACCCCAGAGTCTGACACACAAAAACGGTGTGAACCCCAGAGTCTGACACACAAAAGCGGTGTAAACCCCAGAGTCTGACACACAAAAACGGTGTGAACCCCAGAGTCTGACACACAAACACGGTGTGAACCCCAGAGTCTGACACACAAAAACGGTGAAAGTCCTGAGTCTAACACACAAACACGGTGTAAACCCCAGAGTCTGACACACAAAACCGGTGTAAACCCCAGAGTCTGACACACAAAAACGGTGTAAACCCCAGAGTCTGACACACAAAAACAGTGTAACCCCAGAGTCTGACACACAAAAACGGTGTAAACCCCAGAGTCTGACACACAAAAACAGTGTAAACCCCAGAGTCTGACACACAAAACGGTGAAACCCCAGAGTCTAACACACAAAAACGGTGTAAACCCCAGAGTCTGAAACACAAAACCGGTGTAACCCCCAGAGTCTGACACACAAAAACGGTGTAACCCCCAGAGTCTGACACACAAAAACGGTGTGAACCCCAGAGTCTGACACACAAAAACGGTGTAAACCCCAGAGTCTTACACACAAAAACTGTAAACCCAGAGTCTGACACACAAAAACGGTGTAAACCCCTTAGTCTGACACACAAAAACGGTGTAAACCCCAGAGTCTGCCACACAAAACCAGTGTAAACCCCAGAGTCTGACACACAAAAACGGTGTAATCCCCAGAGTCTCACACACAAAACGTGTAACCCCAGAGTCTGACACACAAAACGTGTAACCCCAGAGTCTGACACACAAAAACGTGTGAACCCCAGAGTCTGACACACAAAAACGAGTGTAACCCCAGAGTCTGACACACAAAAACGGTGTAAACCCCAGAGTCTGACACACAAAAACGTGTAACCCCAGAGTCTGACACACAAAACAGTGTAAACCCCAGAGTCTGACACACAAAAACAGTGTAAACCCCAGAGTCTGACACAGAAAAACGGTGTAACCCCAGAGTCTGACACACAAAAACGGTGTAACCCCAGAGTCTGACACACAAAAACAGTGCAAACCCCAGAGTCTGACACAGAAAAACGGTGTAACCCCCAGAGTCTGACACACAAAAACGGTGTGAACCCCAGAGTCTGACACACAAAAACGGTGTAAACCCCAGAGTCTGACACACAAAAACAGTGTAACCCCCAGAGTCTGACACACAAAAACGGTGTAACCCCAGAGTCGGACACACAAACACGGTGTAAACCCCAGAGTCTGACACACAAAAACGGTGTAAACTCCAGAGTGTGACACACAAAAACAGTGTAAACCCCAGAGTCTGACACACAAACTCGGTGTAACACCCAGAGTCTGACACACAAAAACGGTGTAAACCCCAGAGTCTGACACACAAAAACGGTGTAACACCCAGAGTCTAACACACAAACACGGTGTAAAACCCAGAGTCGGACACACAAATACGGTGTGAACCCCTGAGTCTGACATGCAAAAACAGTGTAAACCCAGAGTCTGACACACAAAAATAGTGCAAACCCAGATTCTGACACACAAAAATGGTGTGAACCCCAGAGTCTGACACACAAAAACGGTGTAACCCCCAGAGTCTAACACACAAAAACGGTGTGAACCCCAGACTGTGACACACAAAAACGGTGTAAGCCCCAGAGTCTGACACACAAAAATGGTGTGAATCCCAGAGTGTGACAAAGAAAAACGGTGTAAATCCCAGAGTCTGACACAGAAACACGGTGTAAACCCCAGAGTCTGACACACAAAAACAGTGTAACCCCCAGAGTCTGACACACAAAACAGTGTAACCCCAGAGTCTGACACACAAAAACGGTGTAAACCCAGAGTCTGACACACAAAAACGGTGTAACCCCAGAGTCTGACACACAAAACGTGTGAACCCCAGAGTCTGACACACAAAAACGGTGTAAACCCCAGAGTCTGACACACAAAAACGGTGTAACCCCAGAGTCTGACACACAAAAACGGTGTAAACCCCAGAGTCTGACACACAAAAACAGTGTAACCCCCAGAGTCTGACACACAAAAACGGTGTGAACCCCAGAGTCTGACACACAAAAACGGTGTAAACCCCAGAGTCTGACACACAAAAACGGTGTGAACCCCAGAGTCTGACACACAAAAACGGTGTAAACCCCAGAGTCTGACACACAAAACCTGTAAACCCCAGAGTCTGACACACAAAAACAGTGTAACCCCAGAGTCTGACACACAAAAACAGTGTAACCCCAGAGTCTGACACACAAAAACGGTGTAAACCCCAGAGTCTGACACACAAAAACAGTGTAAACCCCAGAGTCTGACACACAAAAACGGTGTAAACCCCAGAGTCTGACACACAAAAACAGTGTAACCCCTGAGTCTGACACACAAAAACGGTGTAAACCCCCGAGTCTGACACACAAAAACGGTGTGAACCCCAGAGTCTGACACACAAAAACGCAGTGTAACCCCAGAGTCTGACACATAAAAACAGTGTAACCCCAGAGTCTTACACACAAACACGGTGTAAACCCCAGAGTCTGACACACAAAAAGAGTGTGAACCCCAGAGTCTGACACACAAAAACGGTGTGAACCCCAGAGTCTGACACATAAAAACAGTGTAAACCCCAGAGTCTGACACACAAAAAGAGTGTGAACCCCAGAGTCTGACACACAAAAACGGTGTGAACCCCTGAGTCTGACACATAAAAACGGTGTAACCCCAGAGTCTGACACACAAAAACGGTGTGAACCCCATAGTCTGAGAGACAAAAACGGTGTGAACCCCAGAGTCTGACACACAAAAACGGTGTAAACCCCAGAGTCTGAGAGACAAAAACGGTGTAAACCCCAGAGTCTCAAAAACAAAACAATGGTGTAAACCCCAGAGTCTGACACACAAAAAGAGTGTAACCCCCAGAGTCTGACACACAAAAATGGTGTGAACCCAGAGTCTGACACACAAAAACGGTGTAAACCCTGAGTCTGACACAGAAAAACGGTGTAACCCCAGAGTCTGACACACAAAAACGGTGTAAACCCCAGAGTCTGACACACAAAAAGAGTGTAACCCCCAGAGTCTGACACAAAAACGCGGTGTAAACCCCAGAGTCTGACACACAAAAACAGTGTAAACCCCAGAGTCTGACATACAAAAACAGTGTAACCCCAGAGTCTGACACACAAAAACGGTGTAAACCCCAGAGTCTGACACACAGAAACTGTGTAACCCCAGAGTCTGACACACAAAGACGGTGTAAGATCCAGAGTCTGACACACAAAAACAGTGTAAACCCTGAGTCTGACACTCAAAAACGGTGTAACCCCAGAGTCTGACACACAAAAACGGTGTAAACCCAGAGTCTGACAAACAAAATTAGTGTGAACCCCAGAGTCTGACACACAAAAACGGTGTAATCCCAGAGTCTAAAACACAAAAACGGTGTAACCCCAGAGTCTGACACACAAAAACAGTGTAAACCCTGAGTCTGACACTCAAAAACGGTGTAACCCCAGAGTCTGACACACAAAAACGGTGTAAATCCCAGAGTCTGACACAGAAAAACGGTGGAAACCCGAGAGTCAGACACACAAAAACAGTGTAATCCCCAGAGTCTGACACACAAAAATGGTGTGAACCCCAGAGTCTGACACACAAAACCAGTGTGAACCCCAGAGTGTGACACACAAAAACGGTGTGAACCCCAGAGTGTGACAAACAAAAACAGTTTAATCCCCAGAGTCTGACACACAAAAACCGTGTAACCCCCAGAGTCTGACACACAAAAACGGTGTGAATCCCACAGTGTGACAAGGAAAAACAGTGTAAACCCAAGAGTTTGACACAGAAAAACGGTGTGAACCCCAGAGTCTCACACACAAAAACAGTGTAAATCCCAGCGTCTGACACCCCAAAACGGTGTAATCCCCGAGTCTGACACACAAAACAGTGTAACCCCCAGAGTCTGACACACAAAACCAGTGTAACCCCCAGAGTCTGACACACAAAAACGGTGTAAACCCCAGAGTCTGACACACAAAACCAGTGTAACCCCCAGATTCTGACACACAAAACGAGTGTAATCCCCAGAGTCTGACACACAAAAACAGTGTGAACCCCAGAGTCTGACACACAAAAACAGTGTAACCCCAGAGTCTGACACACAAAAACAGTGCAAACCCCAGAGTCTGACACACAAAAACGGTGTAACCCCCAGAGTCTGACACACAAAAACGGTGTAACCCCCAGAGTCTGACACAGAAAAACGGTGTAAACCCCGAGTTTGACACACAAAAACAGTGTAAACACTATAGTGTGACACACAAAAACGGTGTCAACCCCAGAGTGTGACACACAAAAAACGGTGTAAACCCCGAGTCTAACACACAAACACGGTGTAAACCCCAGAGTCTGACACACAAAAACAGTGTGAATCCCAGAGTCTGACACACAAAAAACGGTGTAAACCCCGAGTCTGACACACAAAAACGGTTTAATCCCCAGAGTCTGACACACAAAAACGGTGTAACCCCCAGAGTCTGACACACAAAAACGGTGTGAACCCCAGAGTGTGACAAAGAAAAACAGTGTAAACCCCAGAGTCTGACACACAAAAACAGTGTGAACCCCAGAGTCCGACACACAAAAACGATGTAAACCCCGGAGTCTGACACACAAAAACGGTATAAACCCCAGAGTCTAACACACAACCAGCAAAGAGACTTTTTTCAGCCTTGTCAGGAGGAGGCCTTAAAAAGATTCTCTAGAACATATTGGCTACTTAGATATAAAAGGAATACATAGAAAAGACAATATTGGAGCAGGAAACCCAAAGGAGTTTTTTGCATCTGTGTTTATTGTGGAGGAGGCTGGGGAAGTTCCCAGGCAGGAACTTAACAAGCTCGCCTGAGGATCTGTCTCACGCAGAAGCATTGGTAAGGGTTAGAATAAATTGACAAAGTGACTAATAACAAACTAACCCCTGCCAGATGGTCCTTAGCCTGTCTGCCCAAGGGTGTAAACCTTCCTAAAAACTGCCTCCACACACACAGCTTTAGGAGATGGCTGGTGCCACCAAGGATTAAAACCCATCCCCAGAAGGCTCAGCATCTGAGGGGGCTCAGGGAAGTTTCATGAAGTCACGCTACCTTTAGCATTTGTTTTATTTAACAACCATTTCCAACAGCCATTTGCAGATGTCCAGAACACAAAGAGAGGGAAGAGGCAGAGCAAACCTGTGAGCAGACCCCTTGACTAAAACTGGCTTGGTCCTAGGAAACCCCAAGCCCTGTTCAACTGTGAATGTACTGCTTATCTTCAAGTATGTAAAACTCTTCAAACAATGGCATGGCAGGCATCTTATACTGATTTGCAGCTCCACTTCTTTTAGCTTGCTCTTTGCTCACAGCTAGCAGGAACCACAGGTTTATTTCTGGAGAGACTCAAGGAAGGGAAGATTTTGTGTGCAGAGCAATAAAAGTGTTCTATCCAGCTTGGGCCCTGAGTCACCAGCAGCCAGGGACGTGGCAAGAGTGTTGGCAGACCTCTGCCTTTCAGGGCAGTAACCCTCTGTGAATGCCCAGCTGAACAAACTGGCCTGAAATGGCATCAAAAGAGCCAGTGGCAGAGGCAGGACACATCTCCAAGGTCCTTCAACACCACCCCACCGATGGCTCCTGCACCCAGCACTGTGCAGGAGGCAGCCACGGCGAGCACAGAGGAGGGCCTGGCGGGACCTGCTGCCACCCTGGACCCACAGCATAGCATGGTGCTGCTGTGGTAACACAGTGCCCACCTGTATTGGATACAACAAATGTGTTGAACTTATGCAGAGCCTCTTTGTCATGGCCAAAGAGCTTAGGGCTTTCCCTCTGGCAACAAAAGCTGTGTTCTTCTGCCCTTCAGCTTCTCTCCAGATGAGCTCTCAAAGTATCAGTGGTTTAGTAGGTGATTAGGCAAAGTCATGGAAGATGGCCCAGTGGGTTCATTGAACACAAAGATGTGTCCCCAGTGCAGGACAAGCCAACACCACAAACCATGGGAGGGTGAGAGAGGACCTGGAGCCATCCCCTGGCACTGCCCTTCCCTGTCAGCTCTGGCTGGAGCTGGAAGCAAGGGGATAGAGGCTCGGACACACCTTTGGTCTGAGCCCCTCTGGCCACACCCCTGGCACCTCAAAAGGAGAAAAACTTTGCCCACTGTCCCCCTGCACAGAGCTGTGGCTGTTGGTGGGAACAGACACACAGCAGCTGCCCTGGTGTGCACCTAACCAAGGTGCTGCAGGCTGGTGAGCTGCCATGGGTGTCCTGCCCAGCACTGTGCTGCTGTGCCTTGGCCTCTCAGCAGCTGGAGCCAAGGAAGCTGTGTCCATGCCCTCTTCAGGCCTGTGCCCAGGAATCCTTCTCCACCAGAGCTGACTTATGGCTGCTCCTCACCTCCCTCACACAGGGGAGGATGCACAGGAGGAAGAGAGCTCTGTGCTCTTCTGCTCTTTGCAGAACTCCTTCCCTAGAGGCATTCCCCAGGTGACAGCTTTGCTTGGTGCTGCCACTGGCTGCTCTTGCATAGGCTGAAGTTAAGGTGAGCACCACCACTGGCTTGGAGGAAGGTGGATGCAGATCCCCAAGTCTCCCTGTGGCTGGCTTTGGGCTCCTGAAGTCTTTCCAAGCCCTGGGTTTGGCCCATTTTGGCTACAAACCTTTCCAGCTTCATTTAGTGCTCTTGCCTCTAGGTGGTGGTCATGTCTGAGTATTGTTGTGTGACTGCACTGCGAACACAACGTGAGCAGCAGGGAGGACCCTGAGACTTTGAGGTTCATCAGCTGGTTGCAGGGGGTGAGGGTGAGCAGGAGCAGGTCCCACAGCTCCTCTGGGGTGCTGGGATGCTCCTGCCTGCCTGCCCTGCAGCCTCTTTGGTGCCAAAACTTGGGGTGAGCATGTCCCCATCCTCTGGTCCCCAGGGGCAGGGACCAGGGGCCGAGGTCTGGACAGGCAGTCCTGCTTTCCCACAGGATGCAATAGAACCTGTGGCTACCTGGTGGCATGCCCACGCTTTCCTGCTGCCCCGGGGGACAGTGGCTTGTGCCAGTCCTGTGGTAGGTAAGAAGCAAGCAAGGGCTCTTGTTTCATGATGCACGTCCTGCTTACGTCTGCACGTCTTCATGATGCACGTCTGCAGAAATCCAGGTGGACATGGAGAGGAGGTGATCACTCTGGTGCAGTTAGCAGAAGTTCCTTCATCAGGTTTAATCAGGTGAGAATTTCATTCTCTACATCTCTGTAGAAATTTAATGTGCTGGATAATTTTTGACAGTTGTTTTTCATAATGAGAACTATGGAAACCAAGGCCAGCTTACCAGTCAGAGTCCACATCTCAGAATTGTATTTGTTTTCTTTTAATCTCTTCATTGCCCAGTCAATGGACAGCTGGACATGACAGAAGAAACTCAGTCCTTCCCCACAGACTTTCACCTGGCTGGTTGACCAAGTAGCATGAGTGCAAGTGGCAATCCTGGAGTAGGTATTAGTTTACGTTGTGTATTTTATCTCATACTCAGCTCTGTGTTATGAGGACTTCTGCATAACTCCATTAGCTCCATCATAGAGGTAATCAACAGGCACAAAGCAGTGAAAGTGCCATGTTCTATATGGTGTGGTTTACTTCCTCAGGCAGCAAACTGCCATGTGTCTTAGAATCATACAATCACAGAATTGTTTTAGTTGGAAGTGATGTTTAAGATCCTCAAGTCCAATCATTCTCTAACTCTACCAAGTCTGAAGCTAGACTATATCCTTTAGCATCACATCTCTGCCTCTTTTAAACACCTCCAGGGATGGGGATGCTAGGGCCTCCCTTAGGAGCCTGTTCCAGTGTTTGTGAACCCTTTCAGTGAAGACTTTTTTTCTAATAACCAATCTAAACTTCCCCTGGTGCAACTTGAGGACATTTCCTCTCATCCTGTCATTTGCGACCTGGGAGAAGAGGCCAGCTCCCATCTCACTATAACCAATTTTCAGAGTGTTGTAGAGAGTAAGCTCTCCCCTCAGCCTCCTTTTTTCCAGGCTAAACACCCCCAGTTCTCTGAGCCACTCCTCAGAAGACCTGTTCTCCAGACCTTTCATCATCTTTGGATGTGTTCTAGCACTTCAATGTCTTCCTTGGAGTGAGGGTCTCAAAACTGAGCACAGTACTCAAGGTGTGGCCTCACCAGTGCTCAGTACAAGGGATCAATCACTTCCCTGGTCCTGCCGGTCCAAGTTACTACTGTGTCTTGCACAGTTGTCTGTGAAACCCAGGAAACCTGGCCTTGCACTTTTTCAGAATGAGAGGAGGAGGAAAAGCTGAGCTCCCTGACTTCCCCACCCCCTGCACAAACATGTTAGAGCAGAGAAATGGAGTTTCCACCCACCATCAATCAGTAGATTGCTGCCATAGGCTGTAGCCAGCCCTGGCTCTGGCAGAGCATGGATAAAGTCAAAAGACATGCTTTGAGTCATGGCTTGCCTTCTGGCTCTAATTATTGGCAAGCTGGATAGGCTGGGACTGGAAATGAAGGACAGATTTCTTCGTTCCTAGTGCAAGCACTGAGCTGACATCTACTGATCACACGTTCCTCCATTTTGGGTGTTCAGGCAGATCCAGATCATCCTCTCTAGCAACAGCAGAAACACTCAAGAGAATAAAACCTGGCACAGTCTCACATTACTAGCCAAATATTTGCTGTTGAATTTTGGATGTATTTCTCTCCATGGTTACAAAGAAGCCATGGAGCATTTGGAGCATGTGTGCTGCCTGACCTTTGGTAGAAGAGGGACTTTGCAGTTGATGACTGTAATTTCTTTCATTGTGAGATTCTACTATGTTTCCTTTTTTTAAAATATAGCTTCATTTGGCAGCACTTTCCTTACCTGTGGTTTAAGAAAAAGGGAGCAGATCTTTGCCATCACTGGCAATGTTTTAATCTGAAATCCCTGGCTGGCTCCAGGGTAGCCACTCCACTGGGCTCCCCAGCAGGGAACACTGAACTCCTCCTGCCTCTGAGGTCAGTGCCAGTGCTGCCACTTACTCAACGCTGCTACTTCACAATATATCAAATAATATAAAACAAAATCCAACTGTTTAGTTTTCCTTTTAGCAATAGTCATCTGAAAGTGCAGCCTGAGAAGATGGCCTTGCTCAAACACATGCTGCAGCAAGTGCACAAAGGAACTGGAATACTGTGTCCAGTTTTGGGCTCCTCAATTCAAGAAGCAGGGATCTGCTGGAGAGAGTCCAATGGAGAACCATGAGGATGATTGCAAGACTCGGAAAGGATGAGAGACCTGGGGCTGTTTGTCTGGAGAAGAGAAGGCTGAGAGGGGATCTATAAATATTTGAGGGGTAGGTGTCAAGAGGAAGGTGCCAGGCTCTTTTCTGTGGTGCCCAGTGATAGGACAAGGAACAACAGGTACAAGCTGGAACACAGGAGGTTCCACCTCAGCATGAGGAGGCTTCTTTATGGTGAGGGTGATGGAGCACTGGAACAGGCTGCCCAGAGAGGCTGTGGAGTCTTCTCTGGAGACTTTCAAAACCTGCCTGGATGCATTCCCGTGTGACTGGGTGAAGCTGCTTTGGCAGGAGGGTTGGGCTTGATGATCTCTGGAGGACCCTCCCAGCCCCTAACATTCTGTGTGATTCTGTAACTGAGGAGACAGCAATCTTTGCCAAATATTATACATCTACTGTTGGCTGTACTAGGACAAGAGATTTCCCTCTTAGAGGCATAATAAGAGTTTGTTCATTTAATTTAAGGTTTTGGCCTACCTTGAAAAGGCTAATTAAATCTAGCACAACTGTTTAATAGTGAAAACAAAAATAATACCACAGGTTTTACAGGAGTAGCCTGGGAATAGAAAACATTGTGCTCTTCTGCCAGTGGAGTAGAAAATTTACTATTATGAGTAATGAAAACCTAGTAGTTTCAATAATACCCATGTCATGTATTGCTCTTAATAAATCTTCTTTCATGAAGATAAAATGCCTCCTAAAGTGCACTTCTGAGAGTAATGATTATACACGGGTTTTTCAGTAGGCAGGAAGACAAGGAAGGTGCAGCTCGCTACAGCAGAATTTCACCTCTGAGGAGAGGAATTGCATTAGGAGGAGGAGAAGAGCTGGCCAGAGAGCCAGGAGGCAGCCAGCACAATGATGAGTAAGCCCAAAGTTCAAGTGAACCCATCTATCCCGTTCTGCACCTGCATTTTGTTCATCCTTTCTGATAAGCTGCAGTTCATACCTCTGGTGTTCCATGCCATGAATCAGATCACAGCCTGGCACATCATGTGGGGCTCTGGGAGAAATGGGAATGCATTTCTCAGGCAGCTGGGAAGGGGCTGTACAAAGACATCTGAGGAAACATTCCCTGAAGAATTTTAATCTCCCGGATTTAATGTGGTTTGTTTTAAAGAGATTAAAAAGCACTCCATTCATTGCTATTAATTTTTTTTTAATTCCCTGAACCAGGGAAATTTATTGTGCCCCATCATCCTAAGTAAATTCTGGGCTATTGCTTTTTCAAGACACACATAAATCTCATGACATTCTGAAAGAGTCAGATAAATATCCTAAGTAATATCCAAGTAAGGCATGTCATTCTCAAAATAGTTCTCTGCTGGCAAATTAATGAAACAAATATGGGTGACTTAATTTTACAGACTTTTTAATTCAAAAGGATTTAAAAATAACACCTGCCTATGGTTAGAAAAAAAAAACAAACCCACCTGATAATTTGAAACAGGAAGGCTTATTGTGTTTGGAAAAAATCACATCAGAAATACTTCCCCCAATTTTGCCATGAGTAAAATAAACATCTTTCTTTACTCAGCTGGTAGGTGTTAAAATTTCAGCTTGCCATGTTTATCACCACAATTATCTTCCTTTTTCTGCGAAGCTGCTATCAGAATGTACAATGAAATATATTTAAGGTAACATTTGGAGTACCAGAGGCCAAGTGGAAGGCAGGTGCTGAATATAAATTTCCCTAAATAACGTGTCACCATGACTGGAACAATTAAGAACTCTTCGGTGTCTCATTTGGTGGTCCTAATTAATACAAACGATGAAGCAGCGTGCTGTGGAATTGCAGTGCATGATGGCTGGCAGGGGCCTTTTGCAGAACCCCGACTTAACCAAGCAGAACAAGAACTCCCCTGCCATGGCACAGACCAGAGCAGGCGAGAGAAGGAAAGCAGCGGGGCCAGCTCAGGAGCTGGCAGAGCCATGGCGCCTGTTTCTTTGATGCTTTATTCGCGTGGAAGACAGTTCACAGTAATTACAGGAAGGTAAAGAATTCAACTGGTTGCCCAGTCCGTCCGTCTGTTAGGACGGGCCGACACGTCACTTCAGCAGCGAGGCTTATGCTGGAATGATTTTTAAAAATAAATTCTGAACTCCGAATATCATTGCCCGTTGACATCTACCAAATCCGAACTTCGGTCACCCCTCCAAGTGACGGGCCAAAGGAATGAGAACACAGGGGTACGCAGGCTGGCCCCAGCCTTCCTGGGGTAGTGGAGCTGCTGCCCGGTGCTCTCACCCCGCGGGCAAAGCAAGGCTCGGGGCAGCCCCTGTTCCAGTGAAGGAGATGGCGTTCCCAGGGACTAGGGGACGCTGCTGAAAGGCGGGGAGCCAGAACGGCGGAGCCGGGCACAAGTCAGTCTTTCCCGACTCGGTGGCGGCCGTGAAGGAAGGCAGCTGCTGCCATGGCGGTCCCGCTGGCTCCAGCCGTACGCCTCCCCGCCGAGATAAAGAGGCAGCCCAGCCGCTCTTCACCCCCTTCCCCGAGGCAGCGGCAGCCCCGCCCGCGCCCCCTCTGCACGTCTCGCGTGGTTCGTCGAGAATTCGCCTCACCCCTTTCTTTCTTCCTTTTTTTTTTTTTTTTTTTTTTTTTTTTTTTTTTTTTTTTTTTTTTTTTTTTTAACCGTTTTTCCCTCTTCCGGGCTGGGCGGCGGTGACTGCTGAGCCGGCAGCCCAGTGAGCGCGGCGAGGCGGGGCGAGGCCTCCCGCCGCCTCCCTCCCGCCCTCCCGCCGCTGGCGCCTCGGCCGCCTCAGCTCCCGCCCGCTCCTCGCCGTGCTTCCCGCACATACACACCTACCTACCCACCCACCCACCCGCCCGGCTCCGCATCCCGCCGCCGCTGCCTCGGCTCCCAGCATGGTCATCAAGGTCTACATCGCCTCCTCCTCCGGCTCCACAGCGGTAAGGGGAGCCGCGGGAAAGTTATACGGGGCGGGAGGGCGGCGGCGGCGGACCGGACTCGGTGCGGGGTCCCTTCGGATCCCCTCGCCCGCAGGCTGCGAGCTGCGGCCGGGCGGCGTTAGGAGAAGCAGGGGCAACCGGGCTTCGTAGACCTAGAGAGACATCCAACGCTTGTGAGGAGATGTGTGTGCTGCAGCTGGCCGTCGAGAATAAAGTGTCATTTCCTTGGCGATTTCTCATCTTGTTCTGAGTTCTATGTGCTGTTCCCACACCCGCGGCCGGGCTGGCTGCAGCAGGTCCGAGGGGGGAATACGCTTTTGCCCCTCATCCTGCCCAGGAAAGGCGAAGCCAAAGATGTTTGGGATTTTGTTGTTGTTCGGAAGTTTATTTCCAAGTGGTGTCACTCATCACGTTAGTATTGGGCTTTGATGAGTTTATTCGTCATGCATTGAATGATTAATGGTGTCAAGCATGTGTGGCTACTGTCTGAGTAAGTTTCTTGCCTCATGGGAGGATACTGGGCTTTGCTTCTTACAGCCCCAGTGAGTTGTAGGCAGAGCTCGGTCTGAAGACTGTATTTTTCAAAAGGAAATTAACCAAACAAAAGTATCAGGGATTTGTGCCTAGGTTCAGAGGTAGCTCAGAGTGGTAATGTCCTGATCTCTGATCTGTGTGAAAGATGCTTTGAGGTCCAGGGGATTTTGTTGTGCTCACTATGACTGCGGGACAGCTGCAAATGCCAGACTTAGAAAATGCCAGTTAATGATCAGTGACTTTTACTGCAAGTAGATAAAGAGACTGGGCTGTGGCTTTGTGATGAGCTTTCATGTCACTGTTAGATTGTGCACTTTAGGTGCAGGTTCTCAAACTTTCAGAGGACAGTGATATGTGGAAGACAAAAAAACCCCTCACTGTGTTCTCCATCTCCGGTTGAGTGCAGTCACTGATCTGGGATCTTCAGCAAACAAAGTACCTTGTTGGTAAGCTTTGCAGTTGATGGCTGTGATGCTTTAACATCTCATTTAGCTCTGAAAGAGGCTAAGCCCAGCAGCAATGGAGTGCAGATGGCACGGGATTGTAGACCTTGGGTGTTTCTGGCTTTGCTCTATTCTTGTGTCATTTTTGTTAATCTTGATATCGATACTGACATCAACGTGCTGGTGCTGATTATGAAAAGCAGGTGGTTATCTGATGCTGATCTGGAGAGTCTTGCTATCCTGAGTAGTTCATTCATAAGGGGGGTCCAAAGGGATTTCTGCTGGGTTGTTACAAAAGGATCATCTGGAAGGAAAGAAGCAGTCATTAGCAAATTGAGAAAGGAATTCTTTCTAATACAGCTGTTAATAGGTTTCAGATTGACTGCTTCAGCTGCTAGAGATTCCTATCACTGACCTCTTAATGGCAATTATTGATTTATCTGTGTGTGGTGATACTAAGCTTCAGGGGTGCAACTGCTGATCTCAATCCTGACTGTGTTTTCCTGGTTTTAAAGTTAAGGTTTTAATTATTAGCTTAGTGGCTTCTATGCTGCTGCATGGATTTTACACACCACAAGGCTCGATTCTGGTCTTGCTGCTGCCTTTTAGGCTCCTTTGTGGACCCTTGACTATGGAATTTGAATGTAGCATTGGCACAGTCTGTTTTTGTAGAATTCGAGTGTATTGTGCTCATAATTGCTAGGTTTGTGACGTGTGTGTATATATATCCATCTATCTATATATATATGTACACTCATGCCTGTGTCTAAAGCTAGTGCAGCTCAAGTAAGCTTGTGGTAATGAGCAGGACTCCCATGTTCCCGGTTTGCTGAGTACACTGAGGGTGTTTCTGTTGGCAGCCATCAGCCGAGTACCTCACTGAGTGGCTGTTTTCTTTCTAGTACAAGAACTCTAATCTGTATTTCAACTTAAAGTAAGACAGAGAGGCACATATCCACGGGGAGGGGTGCTAGAATGAGTCGTTTTCGTGGGTCTTAAGCTGTTAGTGAGACAGGCTTTGCTTGGAGGACCAGAGGTTCTGAATTTGAAATAACCCACTCCAGGAGTGGAAAATCCACATCGGAGGAGGCTGCAACAGAAAGAGATGGAACAGAGTCAGAGCTGTTTCCAGCAAAGTAACTGAACGGGCTAACATCAGCCCTGTGAGGGCTTTCATTCCTTTCTAAGTCAGCTTTGTAGTGTCGGTGACACCCAGTACTGTGTTATTTTGATTTTTAAAAGGCTCATTTGATTGAATAGAAAATAAAAATAAAATCTTCTTCCTAGAAAAAACACTGCCCTATTTCTGAAAGCTGGTGAAAGCTTTGGAAAGCATTGTCTCCTGCTGAAGGGAAAAGGGGTTGGGATTGCTTCACACCTCACAGCCTGAGGCTGCAAGTCTTGGAGGGTGCCCAAATTTTGTGGTGTTTTATTGGCAAAGCCATACTTTGGTTTTGAGGGTAATTTGCCACATCATAGTATATAAAATGTTTCCCCAGGGCACTGTTCTCCATAAAGTTTATATTCAGTAGTAGGCATCTGTAAGGAAAAAAGTATCACATGAAGGTCCTGTCTAAGCAGAGGCATTTTCCAAGTGTGTTTCAAAGGATTCCTGGTAAAATTCACTTCAGTCCTTCAGAGTCAGAGCATGGCTGTCACATCAGAAAGTGATCTTAGCAGTATCTAAAGAGCAGGTACTGAGAGGATGGGGCCAGGCTCTCTTGAGTGGTGCCCAGTGACAGGACAAGGGGCACCAGGCACAAACTGGAGCACAGGAAGTTCCACCTAAGCATAAGGCAGCTGTGGCTGCCAGGCTGCTCATTGACTAGTTTTGCAGCACAAAATGCTGGTGTTCAGTGTTATCTTTGGTATGTCTCACTGGCTGCCTGTGTTTGTCATGGCATTGGCTTTATGCTTTGTATAGTAAAGGTGACTTTGGTTTGGGATGGTTCGTTGCTATGGCTCTTGTAAGCAGAGAGAACTGAATATACTGGAAGTCTGTAATTAAGGACTCAGCCAAAATGTGATGGTTGCAGTCTTGGTCTGCCTCCTCTTTGAATTTCAGCCCAGAAATCATAATGAAACAGTTACACTAGGAGTTTCCTGCTGCATTTGGAAGTCTTGTATGGAAAGTTGCTCTTTCTCTTTAATCGTTCCCAGTGTGAATGCTGTGCTGATGAGTCGTGGGCTGGGACAAGGATTCATGGGGGATTATAATTATGCAGATGAGCTGTAGATACCAAACATGGGGTTGTGCCTGTGCAGCATCAGTTCAGGAGCCCTTCTGCGTGACATGCAGCTGAAGTGAACAGCATTACTGAGACCGTGTTGGGGGCTAGGAACATAACATGACAGGTGCAAATGGAGCACCCAAGCGTTGACTCAGTCAGGGACTCTCCAGGCTGGGGGAGTGATTTGACTGTAAGTTTCTCTTCAAATCCTTCAAGAGATGAAAGAAGGAGAGGCCAAAGAGTAATTAGTCTCTTGCTCCTGGAAGAAAAATGATACAAGGAGGGAAGGGGCATTACACAAGTCCAGTCTGTGATTTTCTGTTTTAGGCTTTAGGTATTTAGTTGGTTTTTGGGTAAGAGATTTCCTGCAGCACCAGAAGCACATGTGTGCATCACCCTGAAGGCAGTTGAATTACCAGTTGTATTGATCTTGTGTGGAAAGGAGCCAGCTGTTTAAATTCTTCTCAATTTTATGAGTGTGCAGTTAGCAACAACTGCCCTGGTCTTGACAATGGACTTTATCTGAGGGAATTGTCTTCATTCATCTGTTGTCCTCCTGCAAGCTTTGAGAGTGTGAGTGAAACCCAGAGGCTGTGGCTATGGAAGTACCAGCTCTGGAGATGGTGGGACCGACCTCTCCTGTGTGCCACTGCCAGTGCTGTGAGCCATAGAAACCACTGCATTGAACTGCTGGTGTCCAGACTGCTCCTCAGAACCTGGCACTTTGTGTTTGTGGTCTACAGTCCATGCTTCCATCTCCAGGCTCTCCCCACTCTCTTGTTTTGGTGGCTGCAGGGGTGGCTTTTCTTCCTTGCCTCCTACTGTGACTGCAGACAGGGCAAAACCAGATGATCTGCAGAATCTGTGCCAGACTCCCATATTACACATCAGACTTGCTGCTGTTTAGGGTTAGTTTGAGAGAGGAAAGGAAATTTGAGTTTATTTTTGTGTTCACAAAGTTAGGGATGTGGTAGGTTTCATGCTTTTCTTGTATTGTTTTTTTGCTTGTGAAAGGATCTAGGTCTTCTCCCCACCCACCAGGAAACGAGGAGGAAAGTGGCCTGTGGTCTGGAAAGCAAACATTTGCTTGCAGTTACACTTTTTATTTTCCCTCACATAACCCAGTAAGGCACTAGGTTTTTGTCTCTGTTCAAGTACTCACAGCTTTGAGAGGGCTGATGGAGACGCTTTCTCCTGAAGCAACCCTATGGAGAGATGCAGATTATATTTTGCATTTAAATTCCTCTGGGACTTTTTTCCTCAGCGTATCACAATAACTGCAAATATTGCTGTCCTCAGATGGAATGACCAAAGGCTGTGTGCTTTCTTTTTCTGTGGTTTTTGGCCACTTTTGGGTTCTGAGCGGCCGTGCTTGTGCTTTGCTGTGTGACCACTGCAGCTGTCCAGGAGCTGTCTTTGTGCTCAGCCTTGTTGCAGGCAACTGTGGCTACAGCTGGGTGGTTCCCTGCATCCAGGGTTTTTATCAGTGTGTGTGATAAGTATGCCTTGTTCTGCAGGCCCCTTCAAGAGTGCAGACAGGCTGTCAAAGCCCGGGTGTGTGCGGTCACACTTGCCATTCCGGAAGCCCTGAGCAAGGGCAGCAGATGGTGTAGAGCTGCTGCTGAACTTCCTTTGGTCTGATCGCTGCAGTGAATGTGAGAAGAAAATCCTGAGAGGAACCTTTAATAAATACATAGTATTGTGGTATGATGCAGGTTGTGTCCAGCAGGACTAGGGCAGTGAGTGCCCCCCCTGTACTTGCACTGGTGAGGACACACTTCGAATACTGGAGTTGGGTTTGGACCTCTCACTCCAGGAAGGACATCGATGTACTGGAGCATGTCCAGAGAAGGACCACAAAGCTGGTGAAGGTTCCAGAGCACAAGTCTTGTGAGGAGTAGCTGAGAGAACTGGGGTTGCTTAGTCTGGAGAAATGGAGGCTGAGAGGAGACCACCTTGCTCTCTACAATCTCCTGACAGGAGGTTGGAGCCAGGTGGGGGTCATTCCCTTCTCCCAGGTAACAAGCCATAGTATGAGAAGAAACAGCCTCAAGGTGCACCCAGGGAGGTTTTGATTATTGTTAAGAACAATTTCTTCACTGAAAGAGTGGTTAGGCCCTGGAACAGGCTGCCCAGAGAAGTGGTGGAGGCATTGGAAAGCCATGTAGAGGCTTTTGAGGCACATGGTCAGTGGTAGACTTGGCAGTGCTGGGTCAATGGTTGGACTCAAAGATCTTGGAGGTCTTTTCCAACCTTAATGCTTCTATGTGTTTAGTTAAACCCACATATTCTAGGGAAAATGAGCTGACAGGTAGCTTTAAACCCAATCTCACAATGTTCATATATTTTTTTTGTGCTACTTAACCTCATGCACTTTAATATGCTGTGAGTGGAAACTGACTTGTTACGCTGGCTATCAATTTTTTTTCACCCCTCTCTTTTGTAAATATGATGTGCATGCAGCAGGGTTTTGGACATCCAGTGTCAAACAAACTTAATTTCTCTCTATAAACCATATGAACTGTCTTGCATTAGAGCTGTCAGGGCAGAAGACAAAACACGTATCACAGATCTAGAGAGGAAGTTAGCAAGGATGTGTTCCATCTGTCTCATGGGGTGTTTTCTTAAAATCATTGTTCCAAACTCCAGATAAGTAAAATATTTTTCTTAAAACATTAGACTGTCATTTTTAATGGAGCCAGAGATTACATTGTCTGCAGTTGTTGCAATGGTTTCAATATTTCAACATAAAAAGCATTCTACTGTGCTTAAACAAAACCAGTTTTTGGACAGTATGAGGAAGATAGGAAGTTGTGCTCCCCCAGTTCAGGCTGGGAAAGGCTTTTTGCTGGGAACATCTGCAGATTGTACATGCAGGTTTGACAGTGTTTATTTTGCAGTGGTGCATCAGGATTGTGTCTTCCTCATGCACTGCTTGGGGAGAAAAGGCTGACCTTGGGTAGAAACAGAGTGCTGTGAGCTTGAACCCCAAACTACAGCACTTCCTAATCACAGAATCAGAATCACACAAATGTTCAGATTGGAAAAGCCCCTCAAGATCACCAAGTCTAACTGAGAACCCTACTCTGCAAGGTTCACCCCTAAACCATATCCCCAAGCACCACATCCAAACCACCTTTAAACATATCCAGGGTTGGTGACTCCACCACCTCCCTGGGCAGCACATTCCAATCCCTGACCACTCTTGCCATGAAAAAAATCTTCCTAATGTCCAGTCTAAACCTACCCTGTTGAGGCCTTGCCCTCTTGTTCTATGACTAATTACCTGGGAGAAGAGACCAGCACCAACCTCTCCACAATGTCCTTTCAGATAGTTGTAGAGAGCGATGAGGTCTTCCTCAGCTTCCTCTTCAGACTAAACAGCCCCAGATCCTTCAGTCACTCTTCATAAGATTTATTCTCCATGTATGATATTCTCCATAATAAATGATCCATCCAGTGTCAGGTCAGTGCTCTGCATTTGTGCTTCTTTGATAACCATTTCTAAGATTGAGCAAGGAACCTTTCTTGTCCCAAGGCATTGAAGTTGCACTCAGACAATTCCTATAGAAGTCTGTGAATTGGCATGCATGTAACGAGCAGAGGATGCCAAAACCAAGAGCCTCTGCGAGGTTAATCTTACTCCTCCCAGAGGAAGAGAAGTAAGGGAGAGAGGAAACATGGAATTAAACAAACCTTGATAGATTTCAGCTGTTTAAGTTCAAAATAGAACTAAAATATTCCCCCATATGATAAAAAGAAGAGCTAAGGATGCATCATTATCACGGCCAGAGGTAGATGAGTTCTTGTGCATCTGTTCTTCATGCTCTCCAGCCTTTAAGTTGCTGCCCTGGATTTGCTGATCTTAGTTTCTGGCACTAATCAGTGATCTGGAAACCCAAACCAAACCCACAACTTATCCATATGATGCTATTCAAGAATGTTTTTGCTCAAACATGAAAACACTATGTTAAACCTGTTTGTTTGACCCCAGCTGTGCTCAGGGGAGACCTTGGCATCATGATTCCATTTAAAGTACTTTTGTTGGTCAGATGTTTAATCAGGCCTGAAAGAGTTTTAAGTGTAATGCCTCTCTAGGATAATTTGTCCCAGAACAAAGGCTCTATCCAGGAGCATGTCCTTTCCAGGCCAGCAACTCCAGCTGCCTGTTCAGACTCCTGTTGTGAAATTCAGGTGGTGTAAAGTGAGGCTGAGTTTTCAGCCACCAGAAGGAAGGTGAAGGGTTAACATCAAGCTGTGTGGATGGGCTGAAGTTAATGCTGCCTGAGTACAGCTGAAGGAGTCTTCACATCCTGAACATACAACTTCTTGCTGTTTGGCTTAGTTTCCCTGTGTGAAGTGGAGGTGCTGATTTGTGTTCTTCAACGTGTTCTCTGAAGTTTAGTTTTACTGAGGCTCTTCAGCCATGCATGAACACTGCCTTGCTTTAAATCCTACAGGTGCCGGAGCGTTAAATTGTAACTATTACCTGTGGAGAGCCACCTTGTTGGAGTTGCTGCCATTGTCAGGGAACCAAAGGCAGCAGTGGTTTAAAACAGGATCTCAGGGAAGTCTAGAAGCTACAAACTGTCTTCCTGTGCTGGACAAGTTGATGTTACTTGTTAGACTCTTTCCCAGCAGATGTGTGGACAGAGGCAGAGCAGAGAAAGCATCAATACACTGGAAGACAAAAGCCATGCTTCACAGCTTGAGTGAGGACCTGGACCAGTCTTAACCAGCATATGAATAAGGGTGATCCCTTCACATTGAATCCCTAGACTATGATAAAGTTTTGGGCAAGCTTTGGCCAGGTTAAAAATATTTTTTTTTCACCAAGAAACTAAGCTAATGTGGGCTAAGAGGAGAGGATTTGTTGGTGGGGTTGTTTTGTTTGTTTATTTTTCATTTTTGGCTTATGTAATTGATTACTTGCCAGTTATATAAACCAAATAACAATCAAGACTTTGCAATCTCTAAGCAGCTTTTACAATATGCAGAAGACACAAGGAAGTTCCTCCAGAGATCTGTGCTGCTGGATGAAAAGCTGCACATAATCCAGTAATGTGCATTCACAGCCTGGAACCAACCATCTTCTGGGCTGCATCCCCAGCAGTGTGGGTAGCAGGTCAAAGGAGGGGATTCTGCCCCTCTGCTCTGCTCTGCTGAGACCTCACCTGAAGTGCTGGGTCCAGCTCTGGAGTCCTCAGCTTGGGAGAGATGTGGACGTGCTGGAGCGGGTCCAGAAGAGGGCACAGAAATGATCTGAGGGCTGGAAGCCCTCTGCTGTGAGAGAGCTGGGGTTGTTCAGCATGGAGAAGAGAAGACTCCAGGGAGACCTTGTTGTGGAAAGGAGAAAAAGTCAGAAATTTTTAGGATGGGAGATGACAAAGGAGAGAAGCTGGACACTATAAATCTATGGTGAATCTGTGTCTTTAGTAGATTGGAATTGCTGTCTTTAAACAATGTAAGTGAGAAATGCTATTAAGTAGGATGAGATGGTCACTGTAGGATAAACAACCAAATAAGGTAGGATTCTGCAGCTGAGAAAGAACTGAAGAAGCATGAGAAGTGAATAAGATCATGTCAGGCATGGGAGAGCAAATAGGAAGTGATTATTTATAACTTCTAATGCAACAGCTCTGGGGGAGCAAATGAGACAAGCAGGCTGCAGGTTCAGTGTCAGTGAAGTACTTTGGCAACACGTAGTGTGATGGAGAAACTCCCTGCCCTCTAGAGAGCATGGTGCATGGCAGAATATGCATGGGCTTGGGAAGCAGTGAGGCAAATTAAGAGGGAAGGTCTATTAAGGATTATTATACGTAATTACTGCACCTCTGACTCAAAACTGTGGATTGTTGGAGTCTGGGAAAGGAAAACGTGGTGTAACCTTCTGCGCTCAATCTGTTGGTGTGCCCCTCCCAGGGATCTGTGCTCGGTGGAGACAGGATGCTGGGGCAGACAAGTGTTGGACCTAACCCAACAAAGCTGTTCATTCTGTTCTTGGATGAAATTGGCTCTGGTCCCAAAATTAACCAGTTTGCATTTAAAAATTGAAGAACATGTTGGAGAAGAACGGGGCTTTGAAGCAACCTGGCTGAAAGAGTTGGGGCTGTTCAGTCTGGAGAGGAGAAGGCTCCAGGGAGACCTTACTGTGGCCTTCTAGTATCTTAAGGGAGCCTACAAGAAAGCTGGGGAGGGACTTTTTAGGGTGTCAGGGAGTGATAGGACTGGTAGGAATGGAGCAAAACTAGAAGTGGGTAGATTCAGATTGGATATTAGGAAGAAGTTCTTCACCGTGAAGGTGGTGAGACACTAGAACAGGTTGCCCAGGGAGATGTTGGAGGCTCCATCCCTGGAGATTTTTAGGCCAGGCTGGATGGGGCTCTGAGCAACTTGATCTAGTGTAAGGTGTGCCCATGGCAGGGGGGTTGGAACTGGATGATCCTTGAGGTCCCTTCCAACCCTGACAATTGTGTGATTCTATCATCCAGTTGAAGGTGGCCCTGCTTGCTGCAGGAGGAATTAGCTAGGTGACCTTTAAAGGTCCCTTCCAACGCAAACCAGTCTGTAATTTTGTGATTCTATGTTGTGCAGGAAAAATGTTTGATGGAAAAGGATGTGTGTGTGAGAGGTGTGCTGGTTTGGTTTTAATTTGGTGGTTATTACAACCACTTGCAGTTGTAGAGGTATTAGAAGGCTCTGGACATTGAGGTGTAACTAGAAATTTCCTCTGATATCGAAGCAGCTTCAGGATCTGGTTTATATTCAGACATACGAATGCTACCAAAATCCTACCTCTCTCTGCTCTGCAGACTCAGAGATCCTGTGAGAGACTGGAGGTGTGAAAGGAACTTTTAACTATATTCATCCCCTGTGTCTTAGAAACCTGAGGTGAGGGGAGGGGCAAAGCAGAAGTTAATAATTCTGCTCTCTGTTTCTGTCTGAACAACTGCAGTTCTGTTCAGGAGCTGAGGAGAAGGCTGTAAGAAATCCTGTATGAAGCTGTTTGTTCTGCAGTGCCTGCTAGCAGGCTCAAGATACACACTGCATCCAGTTTGGGTGTCCCCAGCAGAAGAAGGTTACAGAGCTGTTGGAGGAGGGCCACAAAGATGATCCAAGGGCTGGAGCACCTCTGCTGTGAGATTAGGCTGAGGGAGCTGGGGTTGTTCAGCCTAAAGAAGAAAAGATTCCAGGGTTACCTTAGAGCTGCCTTCTAATAGCTGAAGGGATCCTACAGCAAGGCTGCAGAGAAGTTTTCATCAGGGTGTCTAGAGACAGGACAAGGGGGAATGGTTTGAAGCTGAGGGAGAGCAAGGTTAGACTGGAGCTTAGGAAGCTGGCATAGGTTGCCCAAGGATGTTTTGGGTGCTGCCTCCTTGAGGCCATTCAAGGCCAGGTTGGATGAGGCCTTGAGCAGCTGAGTCTAGCTGAGAGGTGTCCCTGCCCATGGCAGGGAGGTTGGAGGAGATGGTCTCTTAAGGTTGCTTCCAACCTAAGCCATTCTATGGCTTGGACTGGACATTCAGGTTTTGCATAAGAAATAGTTGCCGTCTTATCTTCTGTTTTACATATGATGAAATGCACTGTGGGATCCAGATTGGGACTGGGGTGTTTGTAGCTGGGAGAGTCAGCAATGAAGCAAGCCCTACTGGGTGATGCACAGCCTCTTTGCCTGAGGTCTGAGCTGTAAGTGTGACTGGTGAAAGGTTTCCATTAAGCAAAGCTGAAATGTCACCCAGTTTTCCTGGGCTCTTGGGCAGACAGGGAGCTGTGAAGCTTGCAGGAGTGAACATTTCTTACCTATAAAACATCAGCACTGCAGGTGATTCCCAAACCAACTCAGTCTGCAGCAAGAACAGCACATGCTGGCATACATCACATTTAGACCTAGGTGATTAAGGAGATGGAGCAGAAACCCCTCTTGCCTTAGGCAGAGGTCAAGCTAAATTGGCAAAGCCCACTGTAAACAAAAAACAGGCAGCCTCTGGGGAAAATAGTGACAGTTTTCACATAAAAGCACAATTTTATGAGGGTAGTGGTTTTCAGGAAGGTTTAAGCAGCACATCTGTATTCACCTTGTGGGTTCAGCCTTTAGCTGGGCTCATGTCACTGGGAGTTTTGCCATGGACTGCAGCAGGACAAGAATTTACCCCTTGGGAAATGCTTAATGCTGCTTGTCCAAGATCATTCCTGTGCACATGTTGGAAACATGTTTGGCCAGAGCAGCAGCTGCAGAGCAACTGGCAGAACAAGAGAGGAGCAGAATAATTCTGTGAAGGAATTAAGAATACATCCCCAAATGTTCTCACTGAACAGGGTTAGAAATGAAGTTCAAGTGAAGCTGATTTGTGGATAATGGATGTAGGATTTTTCCCCTAGGCAGGAAATGCAATGTGTGAGTAGAAGTAAGAAGAAAATAAGGGGCAGGTTTGCACACTTAGTTATTAGTGACCTGATAATCCTGATTAAGAACTGGAAATTCCTTTCCACCCTGTAATGCAGATAAGCAAATCTCATGGTTCTGGTGGCTGAGTCTCTGAAACCTTTGTACCTGAGCAATCTTTCCCTAAATTTCTGTTTCCTTTCATCACAGGAGGTAGCTGTGAGAGCCACCGCTTCACATGCTTAGGACTGAGGTTTTAAGTTGCGAAAAGATCATAAAGCCATCCCAGGGGAATGTTCCTTCCAGGAATTTACACCTGTATAAACTGAGGAGCAGCTGGACAGCCAGCCCTGTCTTCAACATAATGATTTGGGATCAAATTTAGCAGCTTGGAAGGCGTTAGGATACCCTTTGCCTCACACTGCCAGCCGCTGAGCATTCGGCTGAGACTGAGGTGTGAGGCTGAGACATCAGGGAAATTAAGCTATTTTGGCTGCTTGCCCAGGCCTGGAGAACTCCATCCTGCAGCAAACAAACAGCTGGGGGACTTAATCTTTTAAAAAATAAAATGCAGTGTGTATTTGTCTTAGTTTCTGATTGTGGCATGCAGATGCTGGCTTGTACAGGGGAAGAAGGAAGTTTGTGAATTAGAAAAAGCAGACCCAATGGTGACCAGAGTCCTTCAAGACAGAGGGTAATACAGCTCAGGGACATAAGGTCCCTGAGGCCATACTATAGTTCTTCTTAAGGTGTTTTTTTTATTTAAAGATAATAAACACCTAGCAGCATAAAAGGCAGTGATACAACAATTAATGCTGTAAACTTTTAGTCTTTCTGTGTGTTAAACCATGCAGGAAATAACCCACCTTCTTCTTGCAAACCACAGGAGCCTTGTGCAGTACTTGTCTGTGTGTTTAACTCCTTTCCTAGCCAGAGTTTGGCTCTCATCAAGCAAACACGACACAACACGACACAACACAACACATGGGTTTCCTCTCTATACTCTGTGCCGTGCAGGGCTCCTCACTGTCAGCAGAAATCTACCAGGTTGGAAAGTAACTTCACTGGCAGCTGGTTCAATTAGCACCCAAATCTGCAGCCCTGTGCTGTCTGTGGTGTGTGCTGCTCTCAGGCTATCTCCTCAGGCTGCTTCCCCAGTGAAGATTGATGAGCCAAGCCTGTGGATATTGGAGTTTCAGGGTGGAAGGAGGTGGGATATGTGCTTTTCACAGGGT
The DNA here is from genome assembly GCF_027791375.1 of Indicator indicator. Lineage (NCBI taxonomy): Eukaryota > Metazoa > Chordata > Aves > Piciformes > Indicatoridae > Indicator > Indicator indicator. The sequence goes on along the minus strand of NC_072026.1, from coordinate 3,464,131 downwards.
GTAGTTGCCAGCACTACATGGACTGCTAAGACCTGTTTTGGACAGCCCTCAATGAAAGTGAAGACAAAGAAGGAATAATTCTTCTGGCTTTCAGAAAGAGGTTGGCTGAAAAATCCAGACTCAGAACCTGACAACTGGGGTGACTTCCAGACTTTAAGCACTGAAGCTCTTTTTAAAGCTTCTTTTAGAGCTCAGGTTTTCAGTGGCAACCTCAGTGCTTTTTGCCTGTTTTTTTCTCAGCTATATTGAGAACTTTTGAATCTCTGGAATATGATATATTCCTAGATAGTTTTCTGTGTCTCCCAATAGTAAGACTGATGACCTGGGTGGAGATTAGTCTTCTGTGTGTTAAATTGTGTTACAGCCTGTCGTAAAAATTCTCTGTGAGGCTAGGCTGTGATGTATTTGATAGGGTTTGTGAAACAGCCAGAAATGATCCCTAACCCCAATAACAGAGTAAATAAGCATTGATTTGAAAACCCAATTATTCCTGCTCACTTGCAGCTTAGGGGAGGAAGCTCTGAGAGGCAGAGGGTGCATCCAGATTTGTTTAAGGAGTCTCTGACTTAAGAACTTCTTCCACACAGCAAAGGCTCCTGTTTGCTGAGACTCTTTTGTGCCTCACATGAGAGAGGCTGTAGAGACATTGGCAATACTCTGAATAGTCTTGCCAGGAGAAGAGGCTGTTGCCCTCTGCTCAGGTCCTCCCTGGGTTGCCTTTTGAGCATCCCAAGGCTGAAGAAGTGTGGGTGAGCTTCACCTTCTGTCATGGCTAACCTGGCAGGCACTGTGTCAAAGAGGAGACACAATGGGGTGAAGGAGAGCCCATGTGCTGGCTGGTGGGTGGGGAGAGGCTGGCTGTGGGGCTGCTCCTAGGTCTGGCAGTGGTGGGACATCTCCTCTCTGTGGGGATGAACCTGGTACAGGACGTAGCACTGAACAGTTGACTTGGCTGTGCTGAAGAGCTTAGGAGCATTACAGGTCTCTGAAAGCCTGCAGTTCTCTGCTGTTCTGCCTGACTTGTGCCACACAACTAACTCTGTGAACATCAGTGATGGCTGATGAGGGAAAGAAAAGTCGGAAGCTGTGGTTGCAGGTTTGTTGTCAGATTTCCACTTTTCTGCTAACCTTAAATGTTGCTCAGATAAGTGGAGTTGCAGGAGATGTTGTGGCTGACACCTCAGAGTTCATTCCAGACCCTGGGGCAGATTTTGTTAAGCAGGGTGCTGGGGTTTGCACTTCCTGGGTAGTCTCAGAAGCCTGATGTGTGCTGCAGGATAATGCACTGTGTGTAGGTTGGTTTTTTTGTCTGCTTTTCCTGCAGCTCTCACACGTTTGTGATGCTCAGGAGTTATGTTAGTTTTTTACTGTTTTTTGGGGGGAGGAAAGGGCCTATTTGTTCTTATTTAACCCTGCACAGAGTTTGGATGCTGTGGCTAGGCACACATCAGACATCCATGGAAATACAGCCTGCCAAGCTCCAACTCTGCTTCAGGAAACAACTATGTGTAATAAATGAGGAGTTCATGTTCTGCTGCTGCTGCTTGTGCTTTGTTAGTGGCTAACCGAGATAATGGAGCCTCTATTCCCACAGTAGGAAGCTGTCTCTCTGTTGGTTTTGGACCAGAAGAGCAGTTTTCAGGCTTAGGAAAGTCAAAATGCCACAAAATTGACTTAGAAAATCGCCAAGGGTCAATTTATTTTGTATTGTAATGGTGATGTTTTCCTTTTGAATAGGACAGTTCTGGGTGCTGAGATGGTTCGTGGATGGTGTCAGTGCCTATGGTCAAAGCTTTGGGCTTTGCAACACTTCAGTGTTTCTTTGCATTCTCCTCTGTACATCCCATCATCTTGCTTTAGGTCTGGAAGCTTGATTTTTGAAAGATGCATTTATTTTGGCTAAATGCAGCAGTCTAGTCACAAAAGAAACTAGAAATAGTCAGCTGAATGAGGTTCAACAAGGCCAAGTGTCAGGTCGTGCACTTGAGTCACAGCAACCCCATGCAATGCTCCAGACTTGGGGAAGAGTGGCTGGAAAGTTGCCTGCTGGAAAAGGACCTGGGGATGTTGGTCAACAGCTGGTTGAATATGAGTCATCCTGTGCCCAAGTGGACAAGAAGGCCAGCAGCATCCTGGCTGGGATCAGCAGCAGTGTGACCTGCAGGACTAAAGAGGTGCTTGTCTCCCTGTACTCGGCACTGGTGAGAGTGCATCTCAAATACTAGGCTCAGTTTTGGACTCCTCATTCCAAGGACACTGAGGTGCTGGAGCATGTCCAGAGAAGGGCAGTGAAGCTGGTGAAGGGTCCAGAGCACAAATCTTCTGAAGAGTGACTGAGGGAACTGGAGTTGTTTAGCCTGGAGAAAAGGAGGCTGAGGGGAGACCTTCTTGCTCTGTGATTTCCTGAGAGGATGTTGGAGCCAGGTGGAGGTCAGCAGGCTTACCTGAGTTGAAGCCCCCCAAAGCAATGCTGCTGTGTAGCTGGAAGAGTTTCTCTGGCTCAGACCCCCATGGAACTGTGTCAAGGCACATGCTGGTGCAAGAAGGAGCAAATACATGCTCAGAAACAAACCTTTGAAGTTCTAGGAGAAGGTGTTTCTCCCTAACCCTGATTTACAGGGATTGCATGTATAAGGTCCCAGCAAGAACCTGTGTTTCCCAGTGGTCCCTCCTGGATAACTATCCCCTGACCAGGAGGAGGTGAGGGCTAGGAGCAGCCTGGGCAGAGCCCATGGATCAGGAGGGGCAGGATTTTGATGCTTAACGGTTTGGATATTTGAGTTTCAGGCTGCTGCCAGGTGGTACCCAGTGACATGAGGCTGCTTCAAGTGCAAAGTTCGTCCTTAATCAAACAGGACTCCTGGTGGGGCTGTTTGCAGAGATCAGATGAAGAGAGGGGACAACTGTGCTGCTCTCACTCCTCCTGGGGCTGCAGGGGCCTGAAGCCCAGCGAGAGCAGAGAGTTAAGCAGCAGTCAGGCATCCCCCTGTTCTAAATCAAGCACAGATCCTTCCTTTTGAGGGAGGCCAAGTCTGACACCTCTCTGAATCTTGAAACACCTCACCCAGTGCTCAGCAGTTGGAAGCTTTATTTGCATTCACTGTTTCTCTGTGTTCAGGCTCTCAGGCTGTCTACAAAAAGGGTGCACAGAACAAGGTTTGGTGCTTCTTCCAGTAACAGCTGTGGTGCTGCCAACCCCTTCTTGCTGGGTTTTACCTCCTGCCTTGCCCAGTTGCTGGGATCTTCTGTTTCATGTGGGTGTAAAGTCAGTGTGTAAAAGGCTCGCTGCCATCCTGGGGAGTCATAACCCCCTGCACCAGTACAGTTTAGGGGCTGACCTGCTGGAAAGCAGCTCTGTGGAGAAAGACCTGAGAGAGTCCTAGTAGGCAAAAAAGTTCACCCTGAGTCAGCAATGTGCTCTTGTGGCCAAAGCAGCCAGTGGTCTCCTGGGGAGCATTAAGAAGAGTGGCCAACAGGTTGAGGGAGGTTCTGCTTCCTTTCTACTCTGTCCTGGTGAGGCCACATCTGTAGTACTGTGGCAGTTTTGGGCTCCCTAGTTCAAGAGAGGCAGAGAAACACTGAAGAGTCCAGGGAGAAAGATGTAGTTCATTGAGTTGGTCCTTATTTGGGATAAAACGTTGAAATAATGCTCTGTATCGCTGCTTGGCTTCTAGACCTTTAACAGGCAGTGGCTGCTGTGAAGAGTGTTGGCATCCTGACTTCTGCAGAACTTGATTTGGCAGTGGTGACTCTCAGAATTATTGAAAACATCTAAAGCAGACAGTAGAGGAATGTTTAATTCCTTTTTTGTTTGGTGGTTTTTGGTTTTTTTTGGTTTGTTTATTTGTTTGTTTGTTTTGTTTATTTTTTTGGTGAGGACACAGATGTCCTGCCTAGAGGCCTGCTGAATCTTATCTCCACAGCCATCCAGAACACTCTTGTGAGTTGTGTGCATCTGGTTGGTGGGCTTGTGGCTGAGCTGGACTCAGAGAAAGATTTTCATGCACTGGAATAAAATCTGAAGTTCCTTAAATGATGCTTTCATACACTGTCTTCAGATGTTGCCTCTGATAAGCTGTTCTGTGTCAGAAACCCAGCAGCACCACAATAGTCCTTTGACAGGAGGGTGCAGCAGGATGAATGGCTTCACCCCCCCAGTCCCTTGGTGCTTGGATATTATTTATTAAGAGCGGAATTTGACTTAAGCTGTGGTAATAAGTTGATCCTTAAGGTGCCTTCACAGAAAGTAAACTTGAAACGCATTCAAAAGTAATCAAGGCTTCGTTAGGCACTGCTGCTGCTGTTTGCCAGATGCTGAGAAGATATGAATAAGGAAAGGTTGCTTGTCCTCCTACTTGGCTAATGGGTAAAGGAATCTGCTTTTGGCCACTGCTGGAGGAAAGTAGCTGAAGAGACATTGGATGTGCTGCAGCAAGTCAGTTCTGACCTATTTATGGCCTTTCAGTATCTTTCTTACTAGGATTTGGCTGCAACAGAGCTTCAGCAGAACCGGGTGTGTGGCAGTGCTGACACAGAGCAAGTGACACTCAGCAGTTCAGCTGCAGTGCTGAGCTGGATCCTGGTGCCTTTCCATGACGAGTCGATGCCATCTGACTCTCAGTATTCCTGAGGGTCGCATCGTGCAGCACTAACCAAGGTGAACTTACCAATGGCTGAAGGGTGGGTGCCCAGAGGAGGGGGCCAGACTCTTCTCAGTGGTGTCCAGTGACACCACAAGGCCACAAGAAGGTCTCTCCAGAGCCTTCTCTTCTCCAGGCTGAACCATCCCAGCTTTCTCATCCTGTCCTCACAGCAGGAGGTTCCAGTTGGACACAGGAAGATCTTCTGACCTGGGTTTTGTTCCTCTGGGATTTGACAAATTCTTAGGCCTTGGGCTGTTGCCTGAGTGCACTTGAAATGGCATTATAATCCATGAGAGAGGCTTTTCTTTTTATTCTCATGAATCAGCTTTTCCATTTATGTAACAGTCTACAGTTTCTGGAGCAAGTTGTGGTCCTGTTTTGGGAAGTGCAAACTTTGTCCTTTGTTCTAGCTCTGCTCTTGGCTGATGCTGCAATACCTGATCTGTGGTGTGGTACCTCATACCTCATGCCTGGATAATGCCCCATTGCAGGCATTCCAGACAAGATGCAGCCTCCAGCTTAGGTTGCAAAACTCTCAGCAGTCTGGATTTTCCCCCCAGCCTTGCTCTCAAGGGGTGATCCTCTTGCGTCCTTGAACTCCAGAACTTTTTCCTGCTTTTAAAAGGTGTCTTCCAGAACGAGACACTGAGAAAAGAAAATCTGGCTGCTGCTCTCACAGCAGTCCCTGTTCCCTCCTGCCCTGGGTCTCAGGCTGGCACATGGTGCTGATGCAGCCCGGGGTGGGTGGGTGCCCAGTGGTGAGAACCACATCCAGATGGAACACTTTCAAGTTGTTGAGAGCAAACCACATCAAGAGAGGACTTTGTAGCAGCCATGCAGGATGCATGTGGATGTGCCATAGACTTTCTCAAAGAACCCTGATGGGAGAGAGTAAAAGTACATGTGGAGCCCATCTGGACTCTGCCTAATTCTGACAAAAAAAAAGCCCCAAAGGAATACGAGTACAGCGTGAGCTGCTCCAGCCTCCTGTGTTTGATTTAGGTCACAGAAGTCCGTGGTGGTTTTGCTGTGTTTTTTCCTCAATCTCCTTCCTCACAGTCCAGAAACCAAGCATTGAGGGACAGGCTGATGACATTAGTGCATGTAGTGCTGGGCAGAACAAAGAAGTGGTTTGAGTTCTGTAATGATAATTGCTAAGACCTAAAAATAGGCAGAGAGAAATAAGAGTGAGAACTGAATCTCTGGGAGATACCTCAGAGACAGCCCACAGAGCTCAGCTCAAGCAGGTCATTGCTGTAGGTGCCTACAAGTTCCTTACCCTTTGACTGCAGTGGGTGATGGCCACCAGAAGCACCAGAACAGGCACCTCTGAATTTTAAGCTAATCTGGGTGAGGTGGGAAGATCTGGCTTGTTCATATGAACTAAAACAAAAACTACCTTCTGGAATTTTACTGCAAACCCAGAGAAAGGCCAAGACTGAGCCTGCTTGGAGATGTTTTGTCTCTGATGGGAGTCCTGGGGGTGGAGAACAGGCTTAAGAGGGCCATCAGGAATGCGTGACATTTAAACACATAGCTGAGCTGCCTTCTCTGGAACTCCTACAAATTATGGTGCACTGGCAGGCAGAATTAGAAGTGTTTTGCAGCTGATTTGCAAGTGTTAGCTTCTGCATTAGCAACTTGAATGAGGAAGGCATTGTCATTTGGGGAATTAGATGAGAAATGTAAAAACAACCAAAAAAACCCCACACCAAACAAAACCACCCCAAAAACCTCAATGATTTTTTAATTCCAAGAAGTGGCTGTGGGTTTATAGAGTCACAGAATGGTTTAGGTTGGAAGAGACCTGTAAAGACCGTATGGTCCAACCTCCCTGCAGTCAGCAGGGATGACTTCATAGATAAGGTTGCCCAGAGCCCTGTCCAACCTGATCTGTGATGTTTCCAGGGATGAAACATCTACCACCTCTCTGGGCAACCTGGGCCAGTGACTCACCACCCTCGATGTAAAAAATTCCGTCCTTCTGTCTTGTCTAAACCTCCCCTCTTTTAGTTTAAAACCATCACCCCTTGTCCTTTCACAGGCCCTGCCCAAAAATCTGTCCCCAGCTTTCTCACAGGCCCCTTCGAGTACTGAAAGGGCACAAGAAGGTCTCCTTAGAGCCTTCTCTTCTGCAGGCTGAACAACCCCAACTCTCCCAGCTTGTCCTCACAGCAGAGGCATTCCAGCCCTCCCACCACTGCTGTGGCCTCCTGCAGCCCCACTCCAACAGGTCCCTGTCTCTGCTGTGCTGAGGACAGTGCTGGAGCCAGCACTGCAGATGGGGTCTCAGCAGAGCAGAGGTGCAGCATCCCCTCCCTTGACCTGCTGCCCATGCTGCTGGGGATCAGCCCAGGACATGGTTGGCTTCTGGGCTGTGAGTGCACATTGCTGGCTCATGTCCAGCTTTTCACTCACCAGCAGTACCAAGTCCTTCTCCACAGGGCTGCTCTCCAGCCCTTCAAACCCCAGCCTGAGTTGATACCAGGGATTGCTCTGACCCAGGTGCAGGACCTTGCCCTTGGCTTTGTCAAACTTCTTGAGGTTCATGAATTCCTGCAGTGTTAGCCAGCCATAGCAGCAGAGGTGGTCAGGCCCTAAAGCCAGGGTGAGCAGCTCAGCCTGTGGGACACCCTGCAGCGAGTTAATTTGCTTTGGCAGCAGCCCAGCATTCCTTGTGCTGCCCCAGTGCCTCCCAAGAAAGCCACTTTCTGGGTGTTTCCACCTGGGCTGCAGGGAGCAAGGGCACAACAGGGCTGGCTGCCACCAGAGTTAGCTGCACATTCCTTACGCTGTGCTTTTCCTGTTTGCTGTTCAAATTTGGTTTTCTCAATCTTCAGAAGGTGCTGAACCGTTTGAAGATCTGATGGTTACAAGGCTGCCTACAAACAGCAGCAGCAGCAGCTGGGGATTTGAGCTTTTTTCACCTTTCTGCACAAAGCTGATATCCCCTGTGATTTACAGACTTGCTCCCCTAATGATGAAGCAGCTCGTTTAAAATCAGGACTGTCAGAGCACACAACCACTTGAAAGACAGAATCAGAGAATTGTTCAGGTTGGGAAAGACCCTTTAAGATTTTAGTTGTTTTGCTTTGTCTAGAACCCGGAGGGCTGGAATGGGAAGTGGTGAAAAACCCTTTTAAAGCTGGTTTTGTCCTTAAGCTAAACCGAGAAGCATGCAAGATCAATAGCTAAAGGGTGGGGGCAAGAGAATGGGGCCAGGCTCTTCTCAGTGGTGCCCAGTGATAGGACAAAGGGCAATGGGCACAAACTGGACATCTGAACATGGGGAGAAACTTCTTTCCTGTGAGGGTTCTGTAGGATTGGACCCGACTGCACTGCCCAGAGAGGTTGTGGAGTCTCCTCTAGAGAGATTCCAAATCTGCCTGGATATTGTGATCCTGGGCAACATGCTGTGGGTGACCCTGCTTTAGCAGGGACTTGGACTACATGACCTTCAGAGGTGCCTTCCAACCCAACCATGCTGGGCTTTTGTGATCTAGATGCACTGCAAGGTTGGCAGGGAGGTCGGGAGAGGCAGCTCAGGCATTCAGCAGGAGCCAGATGATGTAATCATGGCTGGGAACTTTGTAGGAAAGCTCTTTACAGTTCTTTTAAATTCTCACAGTAATGTGTGAGCCATTTAATTACATCTTAAGTGTTTGCACCGCATGGGGTCAGGACACAGGACCCTAAGGAATGGCAGAGGACACCCTGTGCCAGGCCCCAGGAGGACAGAGCTGCAGCTGCATCATCAGCACAGGGAAGTTTGCAGTGTGATCAAAACAGCAGCACTCAAACTGTAAACTTTACTTCAGGTTCCAGTGGTCCATAAATAGATTTCCAAAACATGTCTATTGTACAACAAGGAATTTATTTATAAACTGGAAAAATAACGAGCCTGCAACCCCCCCCCCCCCAAACTCCCTCTTTGCTAGCAGTACAAACTAGGCTGTTCTTTTGTGTGTGTCTCCCTGTGTATACCAAATAAGACAGAAACTCCTTTGAAGTTCATTTCAATAAGTGATTTAAAACAACTGTTTCCTTGCAGCAGAGTAGTGTTGATACAGTTTTACAGTTCAGGTCAGAGCTGGGGCTGGAGTAGTGCCTGCTTGCTGGACCAAGGTCCTGCAGCATCGCTCCTGTCTCCTGCCTGTTTATTGTCTTTTAGTTGAGCTCTTTATTTTTTTTCTCTTTCCAATGAGTAAAGATTTGGAGGAGGAAAAAAAAAAATACTGACTCTAAAATGTTGCAGCCTTTTCTGCCAAGTTTTCTGCCTGCTTTCTGGGTAAAGCTCCATTTATTGATGGACTGCAATTCATAGAATTATTAAGGCCAGAAAAGACCTCTGAGATCATTGAGTCCAACCATTAACCCAGAACTGCCACTACTAAACCATGTCCCTCAGCACCACATCTCCATGGCTTTTTAATCCCTCCAGGGATGGTGATTCCACCCCTTCACTCTTTCAGTGAAGATATTTTTCCTAATAGCCAACCTAAACCTCCCCTGCTGCAACTTCAGGCTGTTTCATCCTGTCACTTGTTCCACCTCTTTCAGGTTGTTGTAGAAGGCAAGAAGGTCTCCCTTAAGCCTCCTTTCACGAAGGCTGAGCAACCCCTGATTCCATTATCCATTCCTGCTCAGAAGACTTGGTCTCCATGACCCTTCACCAATGGTTACATGTTTCCTTTCAACATTTTCTTAGGAACATCAGCAGAAAGCATGTTTCCACTCAGCTGAGTAATTTTAGCTGGTTTCCCCCCAAGAATGTCCCAAGAAGCATGAGTTGGTATGTTCAGCCTGAGAAACCAGGTGTGTTTTTTGGGGGGTTGTGGGTCAAGGCACCTTTGGACTTTCACAAGGACATCATTTCCCCAAGCAGGGCAGTGGTGAGCTCCAGTAGCATGAAGCCCTTGCCCTCAGCAGCTGACTTCAGCTGCTCTCCACCCCAACCCTTCTCCTTCCTTCCCTCTCTCTAATCCCTGGGATTTCCTTGTCTCCATCCATCCATTTTGCTCATTCCCATCTGCTCATGCCTGCAGCCTCTTCCCTTCCTTGCAGTTACCTCCCCATCCCTGTCCTTGACTCCTCTGTTGTGCTTTCATGTCTGCCCACATGTCCTTGTGCCCCAGGACCTTGTGTCAGTGACATTGCTCTCAGCTCAGTGGTTCCTGAGCCCATTCCCAACTCTCTGCTGGTGCTCTCTGCCCTGGAAGATGTGTCAGGAGCACTCAGTATAAACAGGGCTTTCTGTATTTGCGAACTGCAGTTAGCTTCAGCTAACACGCCAAAATAGCTTGGGACATGACAGTTGTTTGCACAGGGTGAGGTGCAGTATCTGGAAAGGGGCTGGCTGGTGTCTGGGGCTGGTTAGGCAACTGGGAAAGTTTTTTTTGGGAAGTGAGTGCTGGGCGCTGACAGCTGCATCCCAGAGAAGAGCTCCTTGCTCCTTCCCAAACATGGGCAGCAGGAACCATCTCCAGCCTCTTGTCCTGAGGACAACAAATGCCAGTTGGAGTAAGACAAAATACCCTGAAGAAGCCGCAGACATCTCTGGTTCTATTTTAAGCACTTCCTGTGGTATTCCAGTGCCTGAGATGAAAAGTTTAGAAGTCTTCTGAATCAAATGCCATAAAATGAGGAGATCTGGCAGCTCAGAGCCTGCTCTGCTCTGCCCCGTGGCTGGTGCCATGGTTCTCTGGAGCATTTAATGCTCTTGTCTAAGTGCTTGTCACCATGGCCAGAGGAGTTTTCTGAGGAGCTGGGAGCAAGATGTCACCTCATAATCTTCCAACTTGTTTTTTTTTCCCTTAGGCCATAAACACAGGGTTTCAAACTAATATTCCTTGTGTGTCAGCACCGGCTCCTTGCCTTTCTTTGCAGTTCTCTAGAGAATTCCCTTCTCTGACCACAGACAGACTGAGCAGCACAGAGACCAAACTGCTGTGCTTGCCTTCCAGATGGTGCCTTTTCTAGCAGAATAAATTCACCTCCAGCTCTGCTGGCTCTTCACAAAGAGGCACAGGGGGTTATCTGTCTTTGGAGCTACAATCCTGGACTTGGGATTTGATTTTGTGCTACCTGTAGCTGAAAAAACAGCCCAGAGACTGTCCTTGCTCCATGAAACTGGGAGAATGAATGAGAACAGAGTAAAATGGGCAGTGTGGCAGGGTACAGAGAGATGTTTTGAATGCATCTAAGAGGGAAACTTTATTTCATTTCATCATAGGAAATAATGTCCAGATAAAGTAGTTGGGGCATGTTCTTCATGGTGAACAAGCTTCTTAATGGCTGAGACAGTCCAGCCCTGTCAGACTTTGAGCTCTTGTTTTTTTGTGGCAGTTTAATAGTAGATTGGAATAAACCCCTTAAAAATTCTGGGCCATCTCAAAGAGTATTCTCAGCAAGCAGCAGATTCTGGACAAGTTAAGGACCTGAGACTAGCAAAAACTAACTGGATCTGTAATTTACTGTTGGTGGGAAATGATTAATTGAAACAGAACTAGTTTGGAGGAAGAAAAATATCCATGTATTCCCATGTCTGTATGTTTCCTCAAGATGCTGACCAATGACAGAGGAGTCTACAAAGACCTTTCCCTTGTTTTAGCCCCACAGAAACAGTTCATGAAGGAAGTGCTTGCTTTTTTCTCCTCAGAGCTGTATGGCACGATGGAGGAAAACTTCCCTTGACTGCTCTCTCCTGCTGTGACCCCTGTTTATAAGGCAGGCAAAGAAATCTCTTAGCAGTGGATTCAAGTCTGCTAAGAAATGTTTTTCTATACAGCCTGAACCATGAATTGTTTCCTCGGAGTGGTATTAACTTGTCCATGTCTATTTATTTTTAGCCATGATGAAAATTAGCTAAAGCCCAGCAATATTCTTCTGTTTAAGGGTAGAAGGGTGGTCACTAATGGAGTTCAGCAGCTCCTCTGCAGACGTGTGAGGAGGATTTGCATTGGCTCCTGCAGCCCTGAGCCTGCAGCTACCCTGCTGAAGCTGGGAGCGTTTTTTTCCTCTGGTGGGAGAGCAGGGCTGGTTCCTCTGCACTACAGAGATTCAGAGGGACATCTATTTATCCAGGTTTATTAAAAACAAACCACCCCACCCAAGCTCTAGTTTAACCTGGACTGGTTCCCTATTATGGGTTGTCACACAGCCAGCAGCAATGGCTCCAAAAGAGCTGCTGAAGAGCAAGTCAGTGTATGCTTAAAGGCTTGCGAGGCATGGCTGTCTCTTCTTTGGAGACACTAGGCTCTGCCCTCCCAAACCGCACCCTCCCAGTGCAGCACTTCTCCCACATTAAAGCCTTGCAGCCTCCCTCAGCCCCTGGTGCAGCATTGTGCCCCGTGGCTGCAGGGCCAGGGGTGCAGGCTCCATATTTGGCTCTCGGCTTGGCTGTGCCCTGACCTCAGCGCTGCTCGCCGGGAGCTGCCTCTTTTCCCTTGGCCGTATATGGAGAGGCTGCTCGGGGGAGCTGCTGGCTGACCTGAATTAGAAGCAGAGCAACATCTGGATGAAGCACTGCTTTTGCTGCAACTCAGCTAATTAGGTTAAAGCCAGACTTTGGACTGGGTTTGGAGTGCAGGGAATAATTGGAACAGACCAAATTTCCCATTCAGTTCTATTTTTTATTGTTTGCCAGGATGCACATGGTTATAATTTCCTTGATTGTGATAAAGTCATGCCAAGGAAGAGCAGAGCATAAGCAGAACATCTCTTATCAGGAAGTCAATAATTCATATGTGACAGTCATAAAAAACACCCTGACTGTGAAAAGCCAGCACAGGCTTTGCCACACAGATTCTGCTTTTCACTTTGGTGATATGTGAGTTCACAGAGGATGGGCTGCATCAGGGGTGGGACCTCAAGCAGCAGCCCCTCAAGATGTCTCCTTGAGACAGCAAGGATGGGGATGCAGGGTTGCAGCTCTTCAGAGACTGTACCTGTTGCCACTGAAACATGGAGCAGAGCAGGAGATGGGGTTTTGTCCAATGAGATGTAGAATTATTTAGATTGGAAAAGACCTTTAAGATCATCGAGTCCAACCATTAACCCAGTGCTGCCAGGTCGCTGCTAAACCACATCCCTCAGCACCACATCTGCACAGCTTTTAAATCCCTCCAGGGGCTGGAATCCCAGTACTTCCCTGGGCAGTCTGTTCCACGCCTTGACTGCTATTTCAATGAAGCAATTGTTCCTAATATCGAAACTAAACCTCCTCTGGGCAACTTGAGGCCATAACATGAGCCAAAATGGCTTTGGGATCTTACTGTTAGTGAAGACTTAATGAGGTCTCCATCAGGAAGTCCCTGCAGTGAGGTGCATAGGACAAAAACCTGGACTTAGGGAAGGGTGGATTCAGCCTGTGCTCCCAGGGGCTTGAAGGAAGCTGGTTGTACCTCAAATGTCCCTCAAGCAAACTTCACTGCACCTGAAGAAACAACATTCCCCTGAGTTAGTTGTAAGGCCTGGCCAGCAGAGACGCTGCTCATACCTCTGGTTTTGGTTGGAGAATCTGAAAGTTCACAACTTAGATGTGTATAGGGAGAGTGTCTTTAGACTTCAGCCTTTTCAGTTATACAGGAGCCAATCAAGGCTAAGATACGAATCTTTAGAAGATATTTCTTTAGAATTTTCTTACCCCTTCCTTTCCAACCTGTTTTGCACCCCTGTTGCTGCACTGACCCCTGGAATTGCAACAGCAGCAGCAGCAGAAAAAAAGGTTTGACTGAATTTTTTTTTGTTTGCTTTCTCTCCTCCTCTCCCTCTTTTGTGACAGATTAAAAAGCAGCAACAAGATGTGTTAGGCTTCTTGGAAGCCAACAAGATTGAATTTGAGGAAAAGGATATCGCTGCCAACGAGGAGAATCGGAAATGGATGCGGGAGAACGTCCCTGAGGACAGCCGGCCAGCGAGCGGCAACCCCCTGCCGCCCCGGCTCTTCAACGACAGCCGCTACCTGGGGGTAAGGCACAGCTCCAGCGCTCCACTGCTCACCCCACTCCTCACCCTTCGCTGCTCTGATCAGCCAGGAAGGGCTTGGCCAGCTGAATGTTCAAGTGTGTGACCTGACAAGTGCCTGGAAAGTCTGAGAAGCTTACCCACCTACTGAGCTTTTCATAGTGATCGATTCTTGAACATTCCACTTCTGCTGGAGAGGAGAGGTTAAAATTCGGACCTCCTGTTTCTCAGATCAGTGTGCTGCTTACCCAGAATGAGCCTACCATGACCATGCAGTGTATATGCTTTTATTTATCCCCTCTGTTTGTTTCTCTGCTCTTATGGCTCTGAAAGTTTACAGAGTATTTTAATTCTCACATTCACCGTGATTGTGAACTCAAACTTCACAGAAACCTGGCACTGTGGCACCAACCTTATGTTACAGAAGGGAAAACTTTCTCACTGTGAGGGTGACAGAACACTGTGAGGCTGCCCAGAGAGGTTGTGGAGTCTCCTTCTCTGGGGACATTCAAAACCTGCCTGGATGTGTTCCTGTGTGACCTGCCCTAGGTGATTCTTCCCTGGCAGCGGGGGTGGACTGTGGGTGATCTGTGGAGATCCCTTCCAACCCGTAATGTTCTGTGATTCTCTACAAGTTGAGAGGGCTGCTCTCTAGATGAGGTATGCTTCTAGATGTGGATCCCAGGCCGCTCTGTAGCCTGCTCATCTTCCACAGTAAGTGCTTGTATGAAGTGGTGTCCTCCATAAAGCAGTTTTCTGATCCTTCTGGGGGCCAGGCTTTGTGTACTGCTTGCAAAGTGAAGGCTGTTGCGGTCCACTTGCCCCCGTGCCTTGAACAGATTAAAACTCCAGTTGCAAATACAATCCCTACTCATTATTATTTTAATGCTTGATCAAAAGTAAGTTGCCTTGGAGCATTTCTGCTCAGCAGGCCATGCTTGAGTGATTATTAGATTAACTGTTCATTTTATTTTTAAAACTGAATATCTTCTGTAGAGGGCTCACACTATGAATTCCTCTGGTGCTCTGTGTTGGTTTCTAAGTTGGTTTGCAGTTTGGCTCTCACCTGCAAAATCTAAAGCAGAACCTGCCAGTTCTGGACCTTGGGAGGGCCATCCTGTGGTTACTGAAAGAAATCACTCTTGATGTACCAGGAATTTTTCTTGCTTGAACATGGTAAGGTACCACTTGGCTCTCAGAATTTCAGTGACTGTGGTTGTGGCATGGAAAAAGGTTGACTTGGAACAGCAAATGTAATGATCAATAGTTGCAGCTGAAAGGTGAGAGGGGGTGGTCACAAAGTGTTGGTCAGTTGTCTCTCTTCAAAACCAACCAACCACACAAAAGGAGGCAAAAAGTTCTTCTGTACCAGTAGGAAATGCAGTTGCAGCTGTATCACCTTTCTCCCTTGGTGTATGGAGCTTTGGGGACAAGGAGGTTAGACGTGAACATGAGGAAAAACTTCTTTGCTATGAAGGTGCTGCAGCCCTGGAGCAGGCTGCCTGGAGAGGTTGTGGAGAAATTCCAAACACACCTAGACATTGCAGTCCTGGGCAAGCTGCTGTGGATGCCCCTGCTTTATCAGGGGGGTTGGACTGGATGATCTGCAGAGATCCCTTCCAATTCCTACTGTGCTGGCATTCTGTAGTTTTGAACTTTGGTCAATTTGTCTAGACGAGTTCAAGTTACTACAGTTCAGCTTTCAGGAAGGTGAAAGTTAACTCTGTGCCCACACTTGAACCTCTTTATGTCTTTATCTGATCTCTCTGAAGCATGTACTTCCCAGTTTGTTTCATTTGATGCAGCATAACTGCAGAGGAGTGAGCAAACTGACTTTTATTGGCCTGTGCACAGCAGGAAGGCTGTTAACTGTAGATGCTGGGCAAGCTGGCATGAACCCTGCTCCTTAGTCACAAGCATTCCTTTCCTGGTAGATGCTCCAAAGCAGGCTGCTGGACTATGCACCAGCAAGATAAACACCCCCTTTGTTATCAAGCAGCCCCAGCACTGTCAACAGAAGGGCTTCAGGGAGGATTTAACATAATCATACCCATTTTTATCTAACCAGCACCTTAATGCTGCATGGGCAGATTGAACAATAATTTGCCTGATCTCTCGGCATCTTGAATCCTCTGCTCCCTGTACTCTTTCTGGCTGCAGCAGCCTCTTCTGAGTGCTGCCCCCACTCTGAACATGCTGCTGTTTTCAAACAGCACTTGCTCTTTCTTCAGCTTTTGCCTACCAGGCAGCCAGACATGCAGAGCAGCCTGCCCTTAATGGCAGCTTTCTCCCTGCCTTCAGCCCCAGACTGAGCCTGCTCTCAGCTGCTGCCTTGCCTCGGGTTTCTCAGCCAGGGCTCCTGCATCAAAACATTCCCCAGAAAAGCTGGTCCTGTTGCTTCAGTTCAGCAAGGAGAGGAGGAATGTGGTAACACAGCTATGTGCTGAGTTTGGAAATGGGAGTTGGGGGAAGTGTGTGGTAACTCAAACAGCAGTAGGCTTGCACAATCCTTCAGGGTTTGGTTGGTGTTTGGCAGCTGCTGATGCTGAGCCACGCTCTGGGGTTTTGCTTGCTCTTTCTGAACTGAGCTGTGGTGTTTGTGCTCCAGCAACACTGCCTTCTGCCCCGAGTACAAAAAAAAGGGCAGAGAAGGAGGCGTTGGTGTTTTGTTTATTGTTTAATTGTCTTTACCTTGATTTTCCTGGGAGGTGGTTGTGTGCATATTTTGAGCAGCTTTAGTGGACTGTGAGTACAATGAACCTGATTTATTTCCTTTGCAGAGACAAATCATTAACAGGAAGCAGGATGGGAAGGGATGTATTTTGCAGGTGTAACCTGAACTTTCAACAGGTTTAAGAGTTAATGTCTGTAGTTGCACGGTTGCCATGCTGCTGAGCAATTAGCAGTGACATCTGGAGACATTGGTAGTGTTTCTGACAGCAAGGTGTGGGCTCAGCTTGCTCCTTTTAGCAGGGAAATCCCTGCCAGCCCAGTGCCAACACCTGCCTTGCTCTGAGGGCTGTCCCTCTGGGAAAGGTGGAAGCACCTCACAGCATCAGCACCTTGTGACAGTGAAATCCCCATCTTGTCACGTCTCAGGCAGTGTGATGTCAGTGCTGATATCTGAGGTGACACTTTGCATTTTGCTCTTGGCCAGGGGAAGCCATTTGCTGGCTGTGGGTGGGTGGGTGGCACACCAAAGTGAGCTGGGATGACTTCTGACTGGTCGTGCTTCTGTCTTTTGTTTGCCCCGGGCTGCGGCGCTGAAGGACTACGAAGCGTTCTTCGAAGCCCGAGAGAACAATGCAGTATATGCCTTTCTAGGCTTGACTGCTCCACCTGGTTCCAAGGTAGGTGTGCATGTTTCTCACCACAACCTCTGGTTTACACCTTGTTCTGCTCATAGCAGGATTGTAGACTCGTGGAATCAGTAAGGTTGGAAAAGATCTTCAAGATGATCAAGTCAAACAATTAACCCAGCAATGCCAGGTCCCCACTAAACCGTGGCCCTAAGCTCCATATATGCATCCCTAAGCTCCATATCTACATATGAGAACTTCTAGGGATGGTGATTCCACCACTTCCCTGGGCAGCCTGTTCCAGGGCTTGAACCTCTCTTTCAATGAAGAACTTTTTCCTGATAATCCAACCTAAACCTCCCATGGTGCAACTTGAGGCCATTTCCTCTCATCCTATCACTTGCTGTTTGAGGGAAGAGACCAACCACCAGCTGGTTCCAGACTCCTTTCAGGGAGTTGTACTGAGCAAGAAGGTCTCCCTTCAGCCTCCTTTTCTCCAGCCATTTCTCACAGGACTTGTGCTCTAGAGCCTTCACCAGCGTCATTCCCCTTCTCTGGACATGTTCCAGCACCTCAATGCACCTCTTGGGTAAGGCCCCAAAGCTGAAGCCAGTATTTGAGGCATAGCCTCACCAGTGCCGAGTACAGGGAGACAATCACTGCCCTGCTCCTGCTAGCCACACCATTGCTGATCCAATCCAGGATGCTGTTTGTCTTCTTCATGCCCTGGGCACGCTCTGGCTCATATTCAGCTACTGTCAGCCAGCACCCCCGGGTCCTTTTCTGGCAGGCAGTTTCCAGCCATTCATCTCCAAGCCTGGAGCATTGCAGGGGGTTGTTGTGACCCAGGTGCAGAACCTGGCACTTGGTCTTGTTGAACCTCATCCCATTGGCCTTGGCTTTTCAATCCAGCCTGTCCAGGTCCCTCTGTAGAACAAGATACAGAGGATATTTATGTGGTCTGTGGTTGCCTCAATCAATCCACCTGCTGGTCTGATACTCAGTCACCAGAGACTGACATTCAGGTGTCATCATCACAGCAATGCTGCTGTTATGTGCTGGTTTGTTGGGATGATGATGTGTTCGCTGGAGGCTCCTTCCTCCACCTTGTTCTACCAGGAAAACTCCATGTTTGCTGCAGATGCTCCTGTAGTATTCTCACTGCATAGTCACCCTGCTCTTTTGTTGCTTTGGAAAGAAGAGCTGGGTTAAGTTCTTCACTGGTAATCATGGTCTGTAACCATTATTAGATTGGATTTTTCTTATGATTGTACACTGGGACCAAGTGAAAGAGTAGTTAGTTAATATTTGCACTGAAGAATGCACAAGAAATTGTCACAAAACCAAAGAATTATTTCACTTCAGTGAAAAAAATTAATTTCTGTGACCTTTTGATGAGGTTTTTGCACTAGAAAATACCTCAAAACCAGAGCCACTGTGCTTGAAATGATGTGGCCTTGCTTCAGAGTTATTTTTTTCCTCCAGCTCATTATCTGAAGCTTTGTTTTCCTTTGCCAATTACAAACTGGGTTGCTGGGTTGCAGATGCAATGGACTGGAATTCTGCTTTTGACGTTGATGGGCTAGGACAAGCCTGCTTTGTACATTTCACTTGACAGCAGCAGGATCCTCCAGGTCACTTCCAGCTCCCTTGCTCCAGCAGATAACCACACTGGCTCCTTTCAGCTTGACTCACCTAAGAGCTGAAGGTCCTGCTGTGCACATCACTAAGAGACCTCATTTTAAGGGTGGATGGTGATCCACCAGGAGTGAGTGCTGCAAGTCATGGGTCAGGTTGAAGCAGTTTTGGGAGCCAAAGTCATTTCTGCACTCATGTGAATGGTGTAGTGAGGAAGAAGAGAGATGCAGAGAGCAAAAGCTGTGGTGTGTGCCCCGGTATCATACGTGGCCAGCATCAGGAGACCAGCTGCACACACAACAGAGATAGCCACAAACCTACTGAAGTATGCAGGATGGAGTCAAGGAGTGAGGAAGCAGCCCTGAGACCATGGGATGCAGGAAAACCCCTCTCCTGGCTGGGATCTGGGAAGCACAGTGGTGCAGGAGAGCAGTTGCTGCCATAATGAATCAGGTCATCTGCCTCTCTAGCTTTTATGAGCACTGTTGCTTACTTAACCTGCCAGGTTGCAGCAGCAGTCTGCAGGGCTTTGAGTTGCTCTGATTCTGTCCTCAACTAAGGAAAAGGTGTTTTACAAGGGGGGAATGTAGTGCAGTTGTGCTCTGCTGGATTTTCATGCTGCTGCAGCTTGGGGAGGTGCCTTTGAGCCCATGAAGATAACCTTTGTGTGAGTGACCTTGTACCCACTGCATCCTGCTCTTGGTCTGACTTCGGTATGCAGCCCACAACTATTTGATGTCAAATCAAGCTGATTGCTGCTGCTGCAGAGGAGGAGAAGCTGAGTTGCAGCTGCTGAACTTGGCATTTGCAGCATAGCTGCATCCAGCTTGGGTATAATGGTGTAGTTAATGACATTGCAACTGCCTGCATGGCTGCAGGAAGTGGAAGGAGTCTGGGATCACCCTGTGTGTGATTGCAAGAGAGGACCTTGACAGCAAACCTCCATTAAATGACATCATGAGAGACTTGGAAAGTTGTTTGAGTCTGAACACACAGGTCCAATACTTGAAGGAGAAGGGCTCAGAAGTGAGCATGGGGGATGCAAGCAACTCTTCACTGAGCCCTGGTGCTTTGGTTTCTGCTTTGGGCGCAGTTGGACCTCGAAACCTTGGGAAAGGTTGGCAGTCGTGAATTTCTCTACTTTGAGCCATATGGGTGGGTTTCAAAGGGGAAGGATTTAATGAGCTAAAGGCTGTGATTAATTATTTAAATGCTGAGAGATCATGGTTGGTGATTTATTAATAAGGAGAAGTGTGGAAGAGGGATAGCATCACATCTGACAAGCTGAGCCTTTCCCAGGTAACTTGCAGGCCCACACCAAGGAAATGGAGTTTGATCATCAAGATAAATAGGATAGAATGTTTTCTAAGTTACTTGTAGCCATTGTCTTGAGGATGAGGGAAATTCCAGGAGTCCTCTCCAGCTTGCCACTGCCTGTCTGGAAGAGAAGCACTTCATCTTGCATTTCCTGGGGGGAAAAAGAGTCAGATGTCACTTCTGTAGTGTCCATGGAACAGCTGGAAAGCTAAAAAAACCATCTTCTCTTTCTGCCACTCCAAGAACCACTTGTCTTTTAGAGAATATATCCATCAGCCTGCTGTTTTCCAGGCGGTGTAGTTCTTTTGACTTTCCTTCATTCTCCCCCTGCCTTCTGTGCCATGGCTGACCGGGATGCCCTGCCACGAGCAGCATGACCGGGCACAGACATCCCAGTGCCGTGTGGCCAGGGGAGCAGAGTGCAGCCTGGCAGCACTGCTGGCTCCAGCCAGAGATCCCAGCAAGGCTGTTCCCATGACCCCCACTCAAACGGCAGCACGATGTAAGGAGGTTGGGCAGAGAGCCAGGAAAACCAAAGTGGTCCACCAGAGCTCAGATAAGGGAGATCTGGCTGGTACTTCCTGCCCTGCAGCCTGGGGTCACCACCATTGGGTTCTTTCTCTTCCAAGGCTTACAGGCTTTTTGGAAATTCCCTTCTTAGCCCTTCCTCCTCTCCTTTTGTGTTTGTTTAGCATCCTGGCTCCTGTTAACAATGATTCTGTTGAGTCTGTTATCCTTAGTATTGCTGTGCAGACACAAAAGCAAACATCTCTGTTAGATAAAGTTGTGTTTAGCAGATGTCAAATCTTTTTCTTTAAAATAAATCCATGCAGCCCACCCTGAAGTGCTGCAAGGGTGACTCTGCTCAGCTTCTTGTGGGCCATGGTGCTTCTAACAGGCAATTAATCTTCAGCCAAGAGCATACTTGCAGAAACCTCCTTTTGCATTTCTCCTGTTGTCAATCTGTGGCCACCTTGCAGAGGCTGAAAGAAGAGTGAGAACTACAAGCTGTTGACTTTTTATGTTCCTTCTGAAACATGCTGAGAGTGTTTAGAGGTTAACTCATGTGGCTGCTAAACTGCTTTAACTGTTCCTTCATCGCAGCAGCTTCAAAGGAGTGTTTTCATGTAGAAGAAGGTCCCACAAAGAGGGAGTTGGGAACCTTGGGTGTGGAAGACAGGTGGCTGACAGGAGCAGGTCCCAAGGGAGCAGGTTCCCGCTGGCTGGCTTCTCTCAGCAGCACCATGGGGATCTGGGATTATTCAGCAGTGCCAATGCCAGGACAGACCTGCTGCCAGCCCCAGGACAGAGCTCACATAGGGCTTTTTTGCTGGAGTAGCTCCAGGCTGTGACAAAGGACTCACATGCTGCCCCAGTCACTCTTTTGAAAGGCAAAAGCTAAGTGCTGGCTTTTGGTCATTCAGTGGAGTTTAGTTCAGAAAGTAGATTGTGCTTCTGCTGAGACCTCTTCTGGTTTTTCCTTCTTTTTGGATTAAGAATTCAATTTCCATTTAACAATAGTTCTTCAAATAACCCTTCATCTCTGAATAGTTCTTGTCTCCTAAGATGCAGTGAGGAATAACTCATTGTATCTGATCTTTTGTTTTAAACATTACAGTCAAAACCAGCCATGGGCAGGGGTGGGAATATTCCTGCAGGTCCTATTTGAACTGGCTCAGGACTGGAGTTAAAGCCAGCACTGTATGGGGCTTGTTTTATAACATTCTAGGCAGTGGGGACTCTTCTCTTGAGTTGTGTCAAGGGTTAGGTCTGGGCTGGCCCAGACAGATGCTATGAGTTTCTCTCCCTTTCCAATGGGAAGAGAAAAAGAATGAGGGACAGAGACTTAGAGGTTGGAACAGTAAAACACCTTTAATGAAAGTAATAATTTAAAAATATATAGACATGCATATGAAACCTGAACAAACCCATCCCCTCTGATGGCAATTAGGCACTGTCACCACCGATGCTGTGGCAGAAGCTCCAGACTGAAAGGAGGTTGGAGCGAGGAGAGGGCAGCCTCTTCTTGATGACAAACAACAGAACCAGAAGAAGTGGTTCCAAGCTGCACCAGGGGAGGTTCAGGCTGAATATTAGGAAATATTCCTTCACTGAAGGGGTTCTCAAACATTGGAATGGTCTGCCCAGGGCACTGGTGGAGTCACCATCCCTAAAGGAGTTCAAGCAGTGTGTGAGCCTAGGGACATAGTTTAGTGACCACCCTTCAGTGCTGGGTTGAAGGTTGGGCTGGATGAGCTTGGAGGTCTCTTCCAACCAAATACATTCTGTGATTCCATGATACCACAGCAGTTGGGAACTGGATTCAGGACTCATTGCTGGGACTGAAGGCAGAACAGACAGAGTCCTTGGAAGCTGGCCAGTGAAGAAGAGGCTTGACCCTGGTGATCCCTCAAGCTTTATACTGACTATGACATACATGGGATGGAATCCCTTGCTGGGCACTTTAGGGTCACCTGAACTGTCTGCTCCTTCCCACAGCTGCCACTTTTTACTGCACTCCTGTGCAGCACAGAGGATTTAGCAGTGGTACTAACTCTAACCATCAGCAGAATCCCTGCTAGAAGCAGCCACTGCCTGTGAAAACATGCCAGGAGCTTCAGAAAGTGCCAGCACTGAGAGGAGACTGAGCTGGAAAAGTGAAATCCCTGAACAGAATCAGCTCTGCCTGCTCTAACTCAAGGCAGGATGAGTTGGTTCAGTGCTGCTCACCTCCTAGTCACCTACTGCTGCAGCTGTCATTTGCTAGCAGGGGCTTGTCACCTTCCATCAAGCACTAACTTGTCACTCTCTTCTCTTCCAGGAGGCTGAAGCGCTGGCGAAGCAACAAGCGTGAACCCCAACTGCCTTAACTGTTCTGTAAAGGGAATCTCCACAGCTTTTTATAAGATAGTACAATTGTCTCTGCTTCAAGAAATATAGATGTGATTTCTAACATTTGATTGGTGCTTGCAGCATTCACCCTGTCACACAAATTGGAACACGAGATGAAAATGTGACCGTACAGGTAGAGAGCACGGAGTGTAGCCTTACAAAGGTGGAAGCAATTAGACACAAAGGATTCCCAGGTAGTTGCAACTGTCTTGGCAATTTGTCCATTTCGGGTAAACTCCCAAGAAACTGGTTTAGTGCTAATAACACAGCTGGGCTTGTACCTTGAGATCCAGCTATTTCAGCTAGAGAAAACAAGCAACAGCATCTAAAGCCTAAAAACCTAGTGCCTGAGCTGCCTCAAAGCTGTTCCTGAATTCTACAGTAATCCGTGTCTTTCCTGGTTTCAGGTGAAAAGGTGGGTGGGGGGGTGTAGTGTAGCTGTTGTAGTCACTGCTGGAAGCTGTGTTTGTTCTTTTGTAGAATGGTTATTTAAGCTTTGTCTCGTACCAGGCTGTACAGATGACACAAAGCCAGTAATGCCCTGTATTTCTCACCCAAGTGATCCCTCCGGCTTCTTGTGACAAAGAACAAGGGATCTGGGCAGTGGAGAACCTTTCCTTTGGCAAAGTTCATCCCCCAGCTGCCTAGGCACCACTCCATTACAGCCTGTGTGCCAGATGCAGTGCACCCCTGTGGCGTAGGTGCTGCTTCCCAGGCGATGTTGCAAACGAGCCAAAAGGGGCAGCAGTGGCATTCCCTTGCCTGTGGAAGGGTGCAAGCCTTTCATGTATTCCTCTGCAAAAATCACTCTTCCCACTGCTTAGAGCATTAGGCATCTTCCTGCATGTTCACACAGCCCTTAGATTCATAGACTATTTTTTCAAGCAAAGAGAAAAATGTTGGGGTAGCAAGAGCTTATTGCCATTAAGCAAGACTTTTTGGGGTGGTTTTTTGTTTGTTTGTTTGTTTTTCTTTTTAAGGTTTAAAGACTTCTTTCCATTGTTCTTGCCAAACCATGAAGCTCTTATAGGAACTGCAAATCCTTTCAAGTGAATTGTGTTGGTGAACTTACCACGTGCAATATGAACCTGTCTGTTCTCCCAGTGCTCAGAGAACCACAGAATGCTTTAGGTTGGCAGGGAACCTTTAAAGGTCCCTGCAACCCCCATGCAGTCAGCAGGGACATCTTCAACTAGAGCAGGTTGCTCAGAGCCTTATCCAACCTCACCTGCAATGTTTCCAGGGATGGGGAACCTACCACCTGTCTGGGCAACCTGGGCCAGTGTCTCACTACCCTCAGTGTAAAAACATTCTTGTATCCAGTCCAAATCTCCCTCTTTTAGCTAAAATTGTCACTCTTTGTCCTGTCAGAACAGGGCCCACTAAAAAGTCTGTTCCTCATTTTTCTTACAGACCCCTTTAAGAAATAAAAGGCCCCAAGGTCTCCTTGGAACCTTCTCTTCTGCAGGCTGAACAACCCCAACTCTCCCAGCTTGTCCTCATAGCAGAGGGCTTCCAGCCCTCAGATCACTGCTGTGGCCTCCTCTGGCCCTACTCCAACAGGTCCCTGTCTCTGCTGTGCTGAGGACTCCAGAGCTGGACCCAGCACTGCAGATGGGGTCTCAGCAGAGCAGAACAGAGGTGCAGCATCCCCTCCCTTACCTGCTGGGGATGCAGCCCAGGACATGGTTGGCTTCTGGGCTGTGAGTGCACATTGCTGGCTCATGTCCAGCTTTTCACTCACCAGCACTCCCATGTCCTTCTCCACAGGGATGCTCTCCAGTCCTTTATTCCCTGCCTGCCCTGAGTTGATACCAGAGATTGCCCTCATCCAGGTACAGGACCTTGCACTTAGCCTTGTTGAACCTTACGAGGCTTACACAGACCATTTCTCAAGTTTGTCCAGGTCCTTTTGGATGGAATTCCATCCCTTGTGTGTGTCACCTGCACCACTCAGCTTAGTGTCACCTGCAAATTCACTGTGGGTGCACTCAGCATCAGGGATGAAGGTTGCATGTTCTTGAAGAAGAGGAGGTAGTCTCTATTTCTTGGCCATATTCTGCAAAAGCACAGATAATTCCAAGTGCCCTGAAGGATAAGAATTAGGTTTTTAAAGTGTAGGGGTAATTTACAGTCCATTTGGTACCACATAATGTACCTGTTCCCCAACAGCATCACAAGACAGAAAGCTCATCAGTCCTTGCTGGAGTTAGAGGATCCTTCTCATAGCTCTCCACACTCATTCTGATTCTTGTTGCTTTATGAAGACAGAAGCAGGTGGCACAGAGCAGTGAAGGGCTGCAGCATCTCGCCACCATAGCTCTGCTTCTGGACAGGTCAGGATGGAACCTCCACAGATGTCTGAGTGAGCAGGATCTCATGAGGAGCCAAGTTAGTTAAAGTTACATTTAATTCACATTTGATCTTTCCTGATTTGGGAGCCTGGGAGGCAGTTTGAAGCTGGTGCTTATAAAAGAAAGCCTAATATCAAAAGGCAGAGTGCTAGGTTAATGTTGCCTTACTTTCAGGATTGGTACTCACAATTGGGCTTTAACAGGCTTTATCAATAATTACTGAAAATCTGTGACATTTATTTTTAGCATCTTTTAGGGATGGAAGTTAGGTTATGTTTTGAATCTCCTTTTTGAGTTCTGTTGTTCACTATAGATTTCATCCTTCTGAACCGAGATGATTATTTTTCTTTCTTCACTTTGGCATCATCTTCCTCTGTGCCTAAACTAGTTTTGAGCAAGTCTGTAAGAATGCTGTGGGAAGCCTTGTGAAGGAAGTGGGGTTTGACACTCAGGTCACCATGCTTGTGCCAGTTTGCTGTGTTTCCTGTGTGAGGAAAGCACGGTGTCACTTTGGTGAGTTATGGTCATTAACTGGGAGAAGCTGTCATTGAAAGTCCTTGCCAAATTCTGGCACTTCAGCGACCCAAAGCATTCTGAATCAAGGTCAATCAGTGGCTGTTGAGAAAATTTCCAAGTTTAAGAAAGCAAAATCACTTCCCTCCTCTGGTCCCCCGCTCCCCACCCCTGCCATATGGCAGCGTTCAAACCGTATCAGCATTCCTCCGAAAGCTGTGTTGAGGCAGACTGAATCACTTCTTTGTCTGGGGAACAAGGCACCAACACAACCTGGAAAGTACCAAAACTCTGTCTGTGTTGTGGGACTGGTGTCAAACCTGCCTTCATTTCGATGCAGATATGGGCATGGATTTAGAGTGCTGGGAATCTGTTGCCTAGGTGCTGGTTTTCTGTTTCGATACCTGTGCCAGTTAGTGATGGGCACAAGAACTCAATTTGTTCTTTTTCTTTTATTTTTTTCCTCTGTAGAAGGCAGGCATTGAGGATTTAACCTGTATATTAACCATTCCTGTATCATTCCAATAAAATTGTTTTAGAATGCTTTCTCACACCATTGGTTGCATGTCTCATTGATGGGTTGTTGTAAGCTGTCCTGTAAGCTGAACTTGTCCTGGAAGTTGAAAGGAGTTTTCATATGAAAATGTTCCATCATAGAATAATTGGAATCATTTGTGCTTGAGAAGACCTTTAAGGCCATAGAGTCCACTGCCAGCACCACATCTACATATGACTTTGAAACCCCTCCTGGAGGGACTCTCATCACTGCCCTGGGCAGCCTGTTCCAGGGCTTAAGCACTCTTTCAGTGGAGAAAATGCTTGTGATGTCCAGCCTAAAGCTCCCCTGGCACAAGTTGAGGCCGTGTTGTCTCATCCTTTTATTTCCTACTAAAGAGACCAACTCCCACCTGGCTCCAGCCTCCTTTCAGGGAGTTGTAGAGGACCAAGGAGATCTCCCCTCACCCTCCTTTTCTCCAGGCTGAACCACCCCAGTTCTCTCACTCAGCTGCTCCTCACAAGACCTATTTCTGGACCATTCACCAGCTTTGTTGCCCTTCTCTGGACACCCTCCAGCACCTCAATGTCCTTCTTGGAGTGAGGGCCTCAAAACTGAACCCAGTATTTGAGGTGTGTCTGTTGTAATGATTTAGGGGTACACCTACCCAAAAGAAGGTTTGGAGATGTGGGAGTTTAGGAGAGCACTGATGCACTTCACAACTCAACTGCTTTCCCCTCCTCCCTAGGCAGTCACAGCTCAGAAGTGGATGGGGCAGAGCAGCTTCAGTCCCCATCTGCAGAGCTTGCTAGTCAGGGATTTTGTTGCACTGTGTAATCAATGAGCTTTGTGCTTCTGACAGCAGGGGACCGATGTTATTTAATGTTTGTGTGGACAGAGGGCAGTGCAGGATAAACTTTTGAACTAAAACTGGTCACTTCCACCTTCTCTGTTTGCCCAGTAGATCCATTGGGCACAGTCCTTTTAGCTTAATGTCCTGAAGTGTTGCACCACCCAGAAGATGCATTCTCAGCCCTGACACTGTACCAGGATTTGCCCATGTCCCAGACTTCAATTCAGATCCTCTGAAGGAAACCAATAACTCAATTATTTTAAAGCAGGGTTTGCAGCTTCTTTGTGATTTATAGGACCAACTTTTTCTGTCTGAACAACTAAAGGTCAACCATCAGTCATACTGAAGTCTCTTCATGGCGTTTTCTGCTTGTCCCACACTCAATTCCCTTCTTTAGTATCTTAAAACTTAAGGTAGTGCCCATAACATAAGATGTAGGGAAAAGGGTTTTTGAAGCCATTTCTAAATTACAGTGAATCCTGTTTATATTTCACTTGTATAACCCAGAAAAATCCTTGGGTTTGCTGTTTCTAAAAAGTCTTAAATTGTTCCTTATTAATGTAAACCTCAATGTAAATAGTTCTCAAAAAAAAAAAAAAAAAAAAAAAACCAAAAAAAAAAAAAAAAAAAAAAAACCACAAACCCCAAAAGCAGACAAACCCAAGCTGCAGGTATGCATTTGATGTTTACTCAACTTGCTTACAATGGTGTGCAGTGCAATAATAACCTCTTCTACCCCTTCAGGTGGGATTTGATTCATTTCTCAGTTAGTATTCTCAACCTGTACCTCATTAAAGCCTGACTGCATCATTCAGCTCATGTTGCATGCATTTCAAATACCACAGCTGTCTCACAGTCCCATTTGGATGTGGAGATAGGTGCCTGCTATTCCCTTACTGAAGGGTCTTCATTCGAGGTCAATTCAAGTTGACTTCACAAAGCCTATAAGGGGTTAACTTGAGGCACAGTGGTGGTCAGCAGAAGTAGGTAAAAGCTGTTTGAGGAGCTCAGTGACTGGTAAGAGGTTCTCTCTATATATACATCTATATATAGCATGTGTGTATAAACATCTATTCTGTATCTTGGGTGTTCTGTTTGGTTTGTGACAGGAGAAAAAGAGATTGGCTGATGCTGTGCACTCTGACCCACAAACTCAGAAATGCCAGAAATGAGACTTACCAACAGCAATGTCATTATGGTTGTTTCTTTTTTTCCCCTCAAAGAACTAATTTAAAGCCATTAATGTAATAGATTCAGACTGAGCAGTACCTGTGTTAAGAACTTCATCAGACTTCATCTCTCCTGGGTTTTCCTCATTATGGTATGAGAATTTTAGTGGCCAATTTAAAAAGGAACTAAGACAACTCATTACCTGGGAACAAGCCATTAAGCTACCCTGACTTGGTGCTTTCCTGCCTTAGTGTTTTCCTTTCATGCCTGTCTTGCTTTCTGAGGGTTTCTTGGGTGATGCAGACAGAGACATTCTGTGATCACCTTTCCCCACCTCATCCCCAGCCTCAAGTTGAGCAGATGCAAGATGTCAAGGGAAAATTAAGGCATTTGCTTTATTGCTCATTATTCATGTACCTAATTCCAGATCTGAATACTGGAACTGCATTGCCTCCACCTTCCTTTTTCCCACCCCCTTTCTTGCAGAGATCATGACAGCATCTGCAGTTCTGGAAATGGGACTACACTGGACATTGAAAAAAATGGTCCTCAAAGCCCATCTGAACAAATCAGGCAGCACTGCCTACAAAAATAATCCCACTCTAGAAATAAATGATTGCCAAGTAATCAGTGAGTTTCCCTTGGAAATTTTCTGTGTTTTTTCCACATTATGTGATCTTGTTAAAATGTTTTAGATTGAAAAGTTCATTGTTAACAATTTGGAACTGTATTGGTAAACTTTTGGGGATGCAAAAGGATTCTAAAAGTCAACTGGAGTGATGAAGCAGGAATTGCTATCTTACTCCAGGAGGTGAGCACTGTGTAAGTATTGAGTAGTGGGAGTGTGCTGGGTATGCACAATACATGCATTGAGTAGGCTGCAAGCATGAAAGATCAAAATTGGTCCCATATGCAGTAATTCCTTCTCTCATACGTTTGTCTATTGAAGCATCTTCAGGAACTTGGAAGCTTCTTCAGGAACTTGGAGACTTCTTTGTTTTCAGCTGCTCGGTGAAAGATTTCAAAATCCTTAAGAGGAAAAAGAAACCAGCAACATCATTAACACGCTGTCAAGTCTGCTACAGTTCCCATTTGGTTTCAATTCTTGTTTAAGACCTTTCCTAACACATTGGGCAAGGTACTTTTGCTTAGGCCATTAGAACTTGCTGAGATACACGGCTCATAACCACGGACATGCCATCAAAACGGAATCACCCGTGTGCGTTAAACACCAGCACCGACACGCACGGCGGCCCCGGGCAGGGCTGGGTCTCAGTTGACGCCCAGTGTAAGGCCGGGGCAGCGGGCTGGGCGAAGCAGGACTCGGGCATCGCGGCACAGACCCGTGGCTCCGCCATACCCACGGCCACCGAGCACCGGAGCGACAACGCGCGGGGCCCGCCCGCCTCCTCCGGGCCTCAGCACACCCTGTAGCCCGTGAACGACCGCCCCGATCCCCGCTTACCCACCGGGACCCGGCCCGGCTGGCGTAACACACCCTAATGCCTCCCTTCGCAACCTTGCTGCGGCAACCAACAGCCACTCAACGATCGAGGCGAGCCGGGCCCGCCTTTCTGATTGGGCATTTCTCTTGTCAGTCAGCTCCGAGGCCCGCCCTCTCCGGCGGCTGCTTGCCGCGGCTGATGGTGCGGGTTTCGGGAACCGTGGCCGGCGTGAGGCGAGTCGGTAGTCCGGAGCCGTGCTAATAGAGTCCACTGCACCAGCAAGCCGCCATGAACAGTAGCGCTCCGGTTCCTCTCCGCAGTCTTCTCCCGGGAACGGCTCGGCCGACCCCAGCCCACTTCTCCCCGCTCCCGAGGCTGCTGCGGCAGCGCTGGGCTCAGGGATTGCGCTGGGCGTCGGGCAGGGGCTGCAGGGCGAGTTCTGCCCTGCTCTAGCCTCACCGGCTGCCTTTCCTCCCCTGGGGCCTCCCTGAGTAGGGAAACGGCTTTCTTGCGCTTCGGAAGCGCTTTGGCATCCCTGATAGCGTCCTCCCGCTGCTGAGAGGTCCTCTGGCTGCTGTGGGTCGGCTTCTGGAGGCAGGGAGGGGTGGGGTTGAGGCAGATTTGATAAAATCCGTCAGAAGAGACATCAGCAAAGAGCTGGGACGTCAGGTAGGGGAGGAGTTGTTGTGCAAGAAGGTGTTGGAAAGCTCAGAGAAGCCGGGGGTGTTGAAGTACTGTGGATTTAAACGGTGAGCAAAAGACCTGCAGCAGCTTGAGGGAAAAGCAGGCAGTGTGATCAGTGTCAATTTCACCTCTAGATCATGCACGCGAAATCACAGTCTGGGCTCCAATAAAGGGCTTTGCCTGCTGCTGTGCATAGATTCACAGAATGGTTTATGCAGGAAGACACCTTAAAGATCAGCCAGTTCCAACCCTCTGCCATGGCCAGGGACACCTTCCACCAGCCCAGGTTGCTCAAGGCCTCATCCAGCTTGGCCTTGAGCACCTCCAGGGAGGGGACATCCACAAACCTCCTTGGGCAACCTGTTCCAGTGTCTCACTACCCTGATTGGAAAGAATTTCTTCCTGATCTCTGTCTAAATCTGCCCTCCTCAAGCTTCAATCCATTCTCTCTCATCCTATCACTACAAAGCCCTTCTCTTTAAAATCTTTATTGATCTGGACAAGTGGATCAAGGGTACCCTCAGTCACTTTGCATTCAACACCAAGCTGGGTGGAAGTGTTGATCCACTGGAGGGTAGGAAGGCTTTACAGAGGGACCAGGGTGCCAAGAAGGCCAACAGCACCCTGGATTGGATCAGCAATGCTGTGGCCAGCAGGACTAGGGCAGAGATCCTCCCCCTGTGTTTAGCACTGGTGAGGCCACACACAGTTTTGGACCCCTCGCTATAAGAAAGACATTGAGGTGCTGGAGTGGGTCCAGAGGAGGGCAGTGAAGGTTGGTGAAGGGTCTGGAGAACAAGTATTGTGAAGAGCAGCTGAGGGAACTGGGGCTGTTTATGCTGGAGAAAAGGAGGTTCAGGGAAGACCTTCTCAGTCCCTACAATTCCCTGAAAGGAGGTTGGAGCCAGGTGGTTGGTCTCATTTCTCGAGTGACAGGATGAGAAGAAAAGATTTCAAAGTGCACCAGGGTAGGTTTAGGTTGGACATGAGAAACAACTTCTTCCCTGAAAGCGTTGCCAATCCCTGGATCAGGTTTCCCTGCCCAGTGCTGTGGTGGAGTTAATGTCCCTGGGTGCATTTAGAAGCCATGTAGGCATAGTGCTGAGAGTCATGGTTTTGTGGTGGGCTTGGTAGTGTTGGTTTAGTGGTTGGACTTCATGATCTTAAAGGTCTCTTCCAGCCTACGTGATCCCATGACTCCCCATTGGATGAAGCTCACAAGACTGAGCATAGCTGTTTGTTTCAAAAGGGGAAATGCTGGAAATAGCATTGCCTCTGGAAGTCAGGTGGGTGGCAGAACAAACTGAACTTCTCTAAGCAGATGTCTGTAGTGGGATTCAGTTTCAGTTCTGAACAGCCTGGTGAGGTCCAGGCACTGTGATGCTTTAAAACCAGTCTTTGCTGATTTTGAATTGAGTATTAGAACAGGTAGCCATAGAATCATAGAATGGTCTGGGTTGGAAGAGACCTCCAAAGGTCATCCAGTCCAACCCCCTCTGCAGTCAGCAAGGACATCCTCAGCTAGATCAGGCTGCCCAGAGCCCTGTCAAGCCTCACCTTGAATATCTCCACTTGTCTGTATTACACCACAACCAGAAAAATCTCAATTCATGCTTTTTTTAACATCCTCTTTTAGTATTAGAGTGGCGAGCGAGCTAGTGAAATGTGAAACAATCACAAGTCCTCTAATATCCAGTGGTAGCTACTGAGGGGGGTGATGTGTGTTGGGTTTATCTCACTCTATCTCTCTCTCACACACACACACACACACACAAACAATACAGCGGCACCCCCCATAGTATTCTAGCAACAATAGTGCGCGCGCGAGCAGAGGAGAGCGTAGATAGTGGTCTATATCTATGGAGGGACACAAACACACACAAGGGGGGAGAGGATATAATTAATGATAGGACAGACACAATTTCAGAGACAATAAAAGTAATATAGTGGAGGGGTGTTAAAATGAAACAATAAAGAGATCACAAGATGTAATAGAATTGGGGTTGAGGTATGGGGGGGGGGGAAGTGGGGTTGGGGAAAGTAGGGGGGTGGTGGGGAATTAACACACACACACACAACACATAGTGTGTGTTTGTGCGTAGGGGAGTTGGATATATCTCTATTATTTTAAAAGCTTTCGCTAGGTATAATGAGATATCAACACTGTATCTATTTCTTGGAGTGATGGTGAGGTGGTTGGTGGATGAGTGAGAGTGAGGGGTTGGGGGGTAGCGTGTGGTGGGGGGGTGAGTGAAGAAGGAAGGGTGTGTATATATTGGAATGGTGGTGTGGGTGGGTGGATTATAGGTGAAGTGGGTGTGGAAAGGCGAGAGAGTGTGTGAGTGTGTAGTGTGAATGAAGAAAGTTAAAATAGCTGGGTGTATGTTAAAATAATTTAAAAAAATAGCTATAAAAGGGTATTTGTAAAGGAATTTACAAAGACACACACAGTATATAGACAATAAACTAATAAATTTAAGTTATATCTATGGATCTATATATATGGGGAAGGGTGGTGAGGTATGGGTGCTCTATCTAGGGTGAGAGAGAG
The DNA here is from genome assembly GCF_027791375.1 of Indicator indicator. NCBI lineage: Eukaryota > Metazoa > Chordata > Aves > Piciformes > Indicatoridae > Indicator > Indicator indicator. Next base: position 3,431,312 of record NC_072026.1, on the reverse strand, counting down.
AAGGATTAAAATTGAGTAGATATGTTGGATATATTGAAATATGGGTGTGGGGTTTAATAAAATAATTTAGAGATATGGTAAATGGGATTATTGTGATAGTATATTTAATATTATTGTAATATTATATATGGGTTAAGTATATGAGGTGAGGTATATAGTGAATATGGAATGTTGGTGTGTGGATAATGAATAGATGGGAATTAGATTAATGGGGATAATGAGCAAGGTGCCCTGGATAACTGCTGTAGCAACGAAGTTGGACTAGATGATCTCCTGAGGTCCCTTCCAGCCCCTACAACACTGGGATTCTGGGAAGGACTAACAGCACCTCTTGTAGCTCTGACACTTCACAGGACGGCTCAGGCTAATTCAGACTCAACCTCTAAGGAAGGAAATCAAGATCAAATTCAGACCATAGCACCTTTTTAGCTCTTAGAACTCGTTCTCTTGCAGTGGAAAATGTTGGTTCGCAACTGATGGTGGTGTTATAGACAAGTAAAACCATTTTGCTTGTTTTTTACAGATCTGGGGTCAGAAGTGAAGTTACAGATGAAGAGCTCATTTAATGCCCTTCAGAATGACTTTTTCGACATAATACAGAGATTACATCTGTAGCAAAGCATGCAGATTACCCAAAATAACTATTCCAGGGTAAAAAGAACAACCACAATCTTTACCAAAAGGTTTTTTATTGGCCAAATAGGTTGGAGGTTCTCTGCCTGCCTGCCTTTCACCCCCAGGATCCCATGGAAGTCTGCTGATCAGGGCATTACTCACACTTGTCATCATGTTAGCAGAAGGCATCTTAACGAGGCTCATATATAAAGAAAGCTGTCATCAAGACAAGCCTTGCAAATCTCCTGCATCCAGAAAGGATCAAGAGGGAATCTGGAGGCAGAAACTTGTAGACAATGTAAAAATTAAATGGATTGCTGCTGGACATGAGAAGCTGGATGAGATCTCTGCTGGAAGTGGCAAAGTGGAGCACAGGAGCGGTCCCGAGTGGAGAGTCATGAAAGAGGTACCTGCAAAAGATAACCAAATGCTTGTTAAAGGAACTGTGTCACCAGCTTTACACATCCCCAGAAGAGAGCAACCTGCTGAAGAGCTGCACTTGTATAGATCCTGGCCTTGCAACAGCATCTATCAAAACTATCCTGACCTACATATTGGGGGAGACCATGTGGGGGACCACACATGCGATTCGGGTTGTGTTTTGGACCATGTGTGTGAAGAGCTTCCCAGTGGCCCTCTTTTGCAGTCCATAGATATTCCTCTAGGCCAGTCCCCTCTGTGGAAGCATCCTGAAAAGCCAAGTACAAAGTTCCTCTCTGCAGATGAAGCTGAAGAAAGGAGCATGATGCTCTGTGAGGAGCCTCTTTCAAACTCCATGCTCAACAGGTACATGGAAGCAAAAGTGGCAGAGCTCTATAAACATTTATTTGAGGAGAGCTTGGCCAGGTGTGGTTCTGTTACAAACCTCCTCACTTGCAGTTGGATAAGGAATAACCTGAACCAGATAAGCCTTCAGATATCCCAGGAGCAGCACATAGAAGCCTCAAAAGCTAGAGAAGTCCTCTTGCACTCCTTAGCTTTGTTTAGCCTGCACAACACCGCCAGCAGAAACAGCTCCGAATTCAGCACTCCAAACCTGCAAATCTCAAACCCAGCAGGTGTGACAAAGAACTGCAGGATGCAGGTGATGCCCTGACTGAGCTCCTCAGCCAAAGAGCTAGGAATATTTCACTCAAAGGATTAGCTTGGGAAGTGAAAACATTGACACACTACAGGCTTCTTCAGATGAGTATTTTAAGGCTTAAACCATACTTTGTTAGCAGAGACAGTAAAGGTTGCTCTTTTCTGTGCTCTGATACAGGGTTTGAAGGGAATTTCTCTCTGCAATACCTGTTAGCTGGATTGTTATAACATGTATGTCCTCCTCCTAAGGCCCTGGCAGTATCAGTAACCATTCTCCTGTGCCATCAGATTTAGTCCTGCAACAAATGCCAGTCCAGATGTGTGCTGGTAAAACTCTGCTCTATGAGGCTGATCCCCCCCAGCCAGTGAGAAAAAAAGAGTCAAGATGTGTTTGCTAGACTTTGGATTGAGCCATATGGCTGAAGCCCAAATTTTAGATTCTCAAGTCAAATTTTGATGCAAAGATTGATTCCAATGGCTGAAAACTTGTCTTGATTTTGAAAATCTTGTCAGCAGGTGGAGATGTTTCAGGCTCTGGGTTATTTTGTGTGTATTCCCATGTAATAGCACCTGGACAGGCTGAGAGAGCTGGGGCTGCTCAGCCTGGAGAAGAGAAAGCTCCAGGAAGACCTTCTTGTGGCCTTTCAGTACTTCAGGGGAGTAGAAGAAAGATGGGGAGAATCTTTTTTAGCAGGGCCTGTTGTGACACAACAAGGGGTGATGGTTTGAAACTAAATGAGGCAGATTTACACTAGAGAGAAGGAAGAATTTTTTTGTGCTGAGGGTGATGAGAGCCTGACCCAGATTGCCCAGAGAGGTGGTAGATGCCCCATGCCTGGAACCATTCCAGGTCAGGTTGTTTGGGGCTCTGAGCAACCTGCTCTGGTTGCAGGTGTCCCTGTTCACTGCAGGGGGGTTGGATTAGATGACCTTCAAGAGTCCCTTCCAACCCAACCCATTCTCTGATTGTCTGATGATACATAGGGAAGGTGTTGGCAATGTTGCATGAATGAAGCTGTTGATCTTGTTGCATGTATCTGCTGTGTACGTAGAGTGTGTCAGGTTGAGAATCTGGGTGAAATAGTTGATCAAGCTTGCAAAAGTGTTTCATTTTCTGTAAAAAAGTTTGTCAATAAATCCCTACCTCTTGGAAATCCACTCAGCTTGCTCTCACTGTGTTATTATTTTATGTTCCATTTGTGTTTTCAGGAAATAGACTTTGCCTTATTTCCTTGGACACAAAGCAGCAGCAACCTTGGCAAGTTAAGACAGCTGCAGCACTCCTGGAAAAGTCATGGCAAGCTTCCTTCATCTGTGCTGGGAAATTTTAGTGGGGTTCTAGATACACAAATTTTCTTGCTTAGCTTTCAGACCCTTTTCCTTCCTTTTCTGTTACTACTTTGCAGCATGTGCCAAGGCTGGGCTGGCCACTGGATGAGTGCTGGATTGTCTGGATGAGTCTGCCTAAGCACTGAGACAAGGCAGCACCTGAGCAAACTGAATACTCCTGGCTTTGAGGGGGTTCCCAGCTTTTTATACGCTTTGCTCTTGGAGCTGTAGGAAGATAGAATCATAGAATAAATAAGGCTGGAAAAGATCTCTGAGATCAAGTCCAGCAATTAACCTCCTTCCACTGAGTCCACCACTAAGCCATTCCCTAAGTGCTACATCTACATGGTTTTCATCACTCCCAGGGATGGGAATTGGGGAGGGACTTTTTAGGCTAGCAGGTAGTGATAGGACTGGGGGGAATGGAATAAAGCTGGAAGTGGGGAGATTCAGACTGGACATGAGGAAGAAGTTCTTCCCCATGAGAGTGGTGAGAGCCTGGAATGGGTTGTCCAGGGAGGTGGTTGAGGCCCCATCCCTGGAGGTGTTTGCAGCCAGGCTGGATGAGGCTCTGGCCAGCCTGATCTAGGGTGAGGTGTCCCTGGCCATGGCAGGGGGGTTGGAACTGGATGATCCTTGTGGTCCCTTCCAACCCTGACTGATTCTAGGATTCTATGAATTTCACCAGTCCTATATCTACACATTTGTCATGACTCCCAGGGATGGGAATTTCACCACTGCCCTGGCCTGCCTGTTCCGGGGCTCAACCACTCCTTCAGTGAACAAGTCTTTCCTGATGTCCAACCTTAACCTCCCCTGCCACAACTTCAGGCCATTTCCTTTTGTCCTATCATTTGTTCCTTAGGAGAAGAGACCAACTCCCACCTAGCTCCAGCCTCCTTTCAGGTAATTGTAGAGAGCAAAAAGGTCTCCCCTGAATCTCCTTTTATGGTAGGACCTGAGCATTTGCAGAAAAGCATAAGATAAAAGCATGAGAGGTGAGTTACAGAATCCCAGAATCCCAGAATCAACAAGGTTGGAAAAGACCTCAAGGATCATCAAAGTCCAACCTGTCACCCAAGACCTCATGACTACTAACCCATGTCACCAAGTGCCACATCCAATCCCCTCTTGAACACCTCCAGGGATGGTGACTCCACCACCTCCCTGGGCAGCACATTCCCACGGCTAAATTAGATCCATACTGTGTCGCTTAATGTAAAGAACTTCAGCTTTGATGGGTACAACTCTGCAGCCTTCCTGTAGGATCCGTTCAGGAACTGGAAGGCAGCTCTAAGATCCCCCCCAGAGTCTTCTCTTCTCCAGGCTGAACACCCCCAGCTCCCTCAGCCTATCCTCACAGCAGAGGTGCTCCAGCCCTTGGATCATCTTTGTGGCCTCCTCTGGACTTGCTCCAACAGCTCTGTGTCCTTATGCTGGGGACACCAGAGAAGTTATTTACATTTTGGACTAAAGCAGGGTAACAAATACTGGGTGGACAAAGTCTGTAGATGAGGTTTTTCCATGGAGAAAACTGCAGAGCATCACTAACAGCATATACTCTGCTGCTTGGCACTGCATTTATCAGCATCTTCCTTCACACTGCTCAAGCATGCATTAGTGTGCTAAGGAGCCACATAAATCAGCTGAGAATTCGTTTTCCCTTTCCCTCCTCCAAACTGCTCATTTATTACAATGCTAAAAGTAAGTAATCTTTGGGTTGGGTAGAAAAAACACCCCCAAAGCTTTCCCCCAGCAAAGCCATGCATTATCCTCACAGATGTTCCATACCTGCTGCCTCCGGCTGCAGCCACAGGGTGGCTGGTTTCAGGGTGGCTGCTCTCATGAATTATACAGAATCTGGATCATTCTGGACAGCAGGTGGTGGGCAAAAGGTTCACCATGAACCAGCAGTCTGCATTCATGGCCAAAAAGGCCAGCAGGATCCTGGGGTGCCTTAAGAAGAGTGTGGCCAGCAGGCTGAGGGAAGCTCTCCTCCCCTTCTGCTCTGCCCTAGTGAGGCTGCAGCTGGTGTCCTGGGTCCAGTTCTGGGCTCCCTGCTTCAAGAGAGGCACAGGGAACTGCTAGAGATAGTCCAGGGAAGGCTGCAAATATGCTGAGGGCACTGGAGCAGCTGACAGGGAGAGGCTGAGAGACCTGGGGCTGTTTAACCTGCAGGAGAGCAGCCTGAGAGATCTTCTCAGTGCTCATCAATATTTAAAAGGAGGGGGAGAAGGGGATGGGGCCAGGCTCTTCTCAGCCCAGTGATAGGACTAGGGGCAATGAAAAAAATAGACGTGGGTAGATTCAGTTTGGATGCTAGGAAGAAGTTTTTGACCATGAGGGTGGTGAGACACTGGCACAGGTTGCCCAGGGAGGTTGTGGAAGCCTCATCCCTGGAGGTTTTTAAGGCCAGGCTGGATGTGGCTGTGAGCAACCTGATGTAGTGTGAGGTGTCCCTGCCCATGGGAACTAAATGATCCTTGAGGTCCCTCCCAACCCTGAAAATTCTCTGAGTCTAAAAAAGGGGCAACAGGCACAAACTGGAGGACAGGAAGATCCACCTGTGAGGGTGCTGGAGGACTGGACCAGGCTTCTCAGAGAGCCTTTGGAGTCTCCTTTTCTGAAGAGATTCCAAACCCACCTGGACATGTGGTCCTGGGCAGCCTGCTCTGAGTGCTCATGGTTGAGCAGAGAAAGCTGGCCTAGATGATGTCCAGAGGTGCCTTCCAACGACCCCCCTTCTGTGATCAGGTTGTAACACAGGCTAGAACTGTAACAAAGGCTACAGCTGATGAGCTTGTCTCCTAACAGTGCTTGCTGTGTTAGGCTTTCCTGTCATTCTAGCTAAAATTGGCCATGCATTTGATAAAACCTATTAAAAAAATGGGCTCAAAACTAGTCCTGGAAAGCTAAGGGATGGACACAGCTTGACAGTAACCCAGGCTCTGCCAGCCACAAAATAGGAATTTCCATATTCCCTTCTGCCCCTCTGTTTCTTTACTGGTGATGGCAGAAGCCAGTCCCTTAGGGCTGCTCACACTGTAGCAGGTGACAATGCTCAGCAGCTTCTGCTGCTTCTGCTGCTTCTGCCAACATCAATGCTGCAACTGCAGCTGTCTTTGAAACCTAGGGCTGAGGTTCTGAGGTTAGCAGGAGAGATCACTTCCCTTCCAATGCATTTCTCAGGGCTGAAAAGGACAGAGAAACGACCAGAGTCTGGGCCTCAGCTTTAAACTCTGACTTCCACCTTTCCTGAGGTAGAACCTTGCAGAATTAGCTTCTTGCAAGACCTTGGTTTGAACTATAAATACATCCCAGGGGAATTCAAAGGCTAAGGCAAGGCAGCACAAGTGTCACAGAGCACTTTTTCCCCCCTGCAGTTAATTGCAAACCCTTTGGCCACTGATGCCCTTCAGAGTATTTTTCCTCTCCCCCTCAGTTAACTTATTCTCTGCACCTCTGCTTAGGAAGACTTTAGAGCACTGCCTGCTCTGGACTCCTCTGGGATTTAATGAAGTCTTTTGGCCTCTTCCAGAGGACTCCTGACTCGATTTTGAAAGGCAAGAAGGGAATTTCTGAGAGAGAGATGGAATGAAGGCAACGCACAGCAGAAGTCATCCTCTTAGTAAACAGGGACAGTTTCCTGCACTGGTGCTCAGACTCCTGGCACCATTTTTGATCAGGCAAGGAAGGTTCACTTAGGTCTTGGACATGTATGAATCTGGGTTTATTTCATTGTTTGCTACACACTTGACAGGAAATGTCTTTGCCTGTCATTTGAACCAGGAGAGGAGAGAGAGGGTTCTTCCTTTGGACATCTCCATCTCCTGCCCCACAGGAGTGAATTCTTCTCAGCCCTGCCAGTCACCACAGCACAGCAATCTCTCTTTTCTTTTGGCCACCTGAAAATATTCATCCTGCCACAGTGCTGTGATGGCAGATTACACCTCAGCCTGAAGACAGCCTGCCAGAAAAACATCAACCAAAGGTCAGGCATTCAAAGAGCAGGAATAGGGTTTGCAAAGGCAGCTGAGGGAAAGGACTGCCCAGCTTTCAAGGCAGCTCCAGAGAAGCAGTGTCCCTGAGCCAGTGAGTTCTGTTTTGGGTCTCTCACTACAATAAGGACACTGAGATGCTGGAGCATGCTCAAAGGGGGACAATGAAGCTGGTGAAGGGCCTAGAGAACAATGAGAAATGACTGAGGGAACTGGGGTTGTTTAGCCTGCAGAAAAGGAGGCTGCAGAAAGCTCCATAGGAGTCTCCCAAGTTCTAAGGCATCTCTCTTCTGGAGGAGGCTCAGGGGAGACCTTACCTCTCTCTGCAACTCTCTGAGCAGAGTTTGGAGCTAGGTGGGGGATGTTTTCTTCTCCCAGGTAACAAGTGATAGGATGAGATTAAATGGCCTCATGTTGCACCAGAGGAAGTTGATGTTGGGCACTGCAAAACAAATGCTTCACTGAAGAGTGTTTAAGCCCTGGAACAGGCTGCCCAGGGAAGTGGTGGAGTCCCCATCCCTAGAAGTGTTCAAAAAAGATGTAGGTGTGGTGCTGAGGGACAAAGTTTAGCAGTGGAAGTGGCAGTGTTAGGTTGGTGGTTGGACTCAGGGACCTTGGAGGTCTTTTCCACGCTCAGTGATTTTATGATTCTGTGACATGCTTCAAGCTCTCTGTGCCAGAAGTGCACCCACAGGACGCTGTGGATGTGTCAGCTCTGACTTCAGCTGCTCCTCAAAAACTTTCTTCTTTTGTGCAATAATGCAATTTCTTGATATGCTGTGTTGCTAATTTTTGTTCTCATTCCCCACTTGCAGTAACTGCACACTTCTGCTTTCCAAGGTCAGATTTGTAACACACACACACTGATAACTTATTGCTCTCTCCATTACTCAACCATGGAGTGTGTCCAGAGAAGAGCAGTGAGGCTGGGGAGGGCTTTGGAGGGCATCATATGAGGAGAGACTGAGGGAGCTGGGGTTGTTCAGTCTGGAGAGGAGAAGGCTGAGAGGAGATCTTATTGCTCTCTACAGCTCCCTGAAAGGAGGCTGGAGTGAGGCTGGTGTTGGTCTCTCCTTCCAAGCAATCAGCAATAGGATGAGGGGGAATAGGTTTGAGTTGTGCCAGGAGAGGTTTAAGTTGGACATTAGGAAAAACTTCTTTTCTGAGAGAGTGGTGAGGGGTTGGAGCAGGCTGCTCAGGGAGGTGGTGAAGTCACCATCCCTGGAGGTGTTCAAGAATCTGTAAATGTGGTGCTTCAGGATATGGTTTAGTGCTTGTGGTAAGCTGTGTTACAGTTGGACTCAATGATCACAGGATCACAGGATGTCAGGGATTGGAAGGGACCCAAAGAGATCATCGAGTCCAACCCCCCTGCCAGAGCAGGACCACAGAGAAACAAAGGAACACATCCAGATGGGCCTTGAAAGTCTCCAGAGAAGGAGACTCCACAACTCTGGGCATCCTGCTCCAGTGCTCTGTGACCCTTACAGTAAAGGAGTTTCCCCTTGTGTTGAGGTGGAACCTCCTGTGGTTCAGCTGACATCCATTGCTCCTTGTCCTATCACAGGGAGCAAGTGAGCAGAGCCTGTCCCTTCCCTCCTGACCCCCAGCCCTCAGATATTGATAAACATTTATTAAATCCCTTCTAAGTCTTCTCTTTTCCATACTAAAAGATCTTAAAGCTCTTTTCCAGCCTTAGTGGTTCTGTGATTCTATTCTGTGATTCCATACAAAGCTGATGCTTCACTACTGAAGGACTAATCTGAAATGCAACAAAAATTGGAACCATAGAATGGTTTGGGTGGGAAGGGACCTGTCAAGGTTATCTAGTCCAACCCGGCTGCAGTCAGCAGGGACATCTCAGGTTGCTCAGAGCCCCATCCAACCTTACCTTCTTAACAAAGAAGAGTGAGGAAAAACCCAGTTTCATGTCCAGCCTCATGCCCAGCCTCATTCTTTTTCTGTACACAAATCATATTACTGTTTTGTTCTTGTTGTTGTGTTTTTTTCTTTTTTAATAAATAACCTCTGTGCACTTAAAAGGACAGGAAACCTAACTGCAAACTAAGTTCCAAAAGATCTTGCCTTGAGGTTCCAAATGAAGAAATTTTGTTCATTCTTCTTCTTCTTTCCTGTTAGCAGAACTGCAAAAAAAATCCCCCAACTTTCCAGGGAACATGAGTGCATCATGAGCAAAAGATGATGGAAGTTAGCTTGTCAAATTTCATGCTTGGGTATTGGTGCTGCTGGTGTTCATGTGCTCAGAGAGGAAGCCAGCACAACTCCATTGCCCTTTGCTAACCATGTACTGCATGAGCCCAGCCAGTGAACACCAAGTACAGGTCACTGATCACAGGCAAGGCCATCAGATGGAAATGGCTTTCAGACAGAGTTATTGAGTGTTTTTATGTAACAAATACTCCCCAGGATGTAGCCATCTGCTTATGTTCATTCCCTGACAGGAAATCAAAGGCTGCATTCAGCAGATAAAGGACTTCAGAGAAGGTAGACATCCCCTAAGAGTGCATCTCCAGCCTGCCTTGGAGTGTGTCAGGACATGGGACTGGTGTGAGGGTGTCCAGAAACAGCAGCGTGGTGCTCAGTGAGCTAAGAAATGGAGGCTGATCTCCATGCTGAGTTGAGTCTGTGGATCAAAATGTCCATGACAGCACCAGCAGGTGTCTCATCCTCAGGAGGCTTAATCTGCTCCCACCTCTGCCTGAGGGTAAGAATTGCTGTGCTGGTGCACAGTGGCTCTATTACAAGGCACGTGAGAAGTAAGGAGGGGACTGGTGACAGCCAACATGACCTCACTAGGAGTAAATGGTGCCTGACATTTGGTGGCCTTCAACAGGGCTGTGGCATAGGTGGATGAGGGAAGAGCAACTGCTGTCATCTACCTAGATGATCTTAAAGTTCTCTTCCTGCCCAAACCACTATTCTGTTTGCAGCCATAAGCTTAAAGCAGGTGGCACTGCAGTTCTCCTGCCAGAAGGACTTCTGCTGATTCCCAGGCTTCTTTTTCCTCCTTTGGCTCTTGCTTTATTTTGGGATTACAGAACTGCCATGACAACAGCAATGTTGAGTGTTTGGTTTGTTCAGGCTTGTGTGTTTTCCCTGTGGGTGGTTAGCAGCTTGGTCAGGGGACAGGAAGAGTTGAGTAAACTGTCAGAAAACAGTGAATGAGAAGAATTTGTTCCATCCTCCCCTGTCTGTGAATGGGAGGGAAAGTACCAAGAGGAAGTGGCTGATATCGCTTGGACTGCCCAGCAGCCAAACCACAGCTGAAGAAGGAATAGAGGTTCTCAAAAACATTAATGATGAGTGTGAGGCGCTCTCATCCTCCCAGGACATGATCCTGTAGGGGTTGGTTCCTCACACCATGAAATACCTTCTGGTCTTGTTACATGTAATGCTCGAGGCCAGTGCAGGAAAAAATCTTCAGCTGTACTCTTATGAGGAGGGCCTGAGGGATCCTTCAAAGTCCTATTGGTCTGGGCTCCCAATGGATGAGAAACAACTTCCATGTCATGGCTGTCTCCTCTGACTTGGCTCAACCTTAAGGTCTCCTAGCCCAATCCACTGTACAGCACCATGGCCTGGAGATTTCCTGCACAGGTTTAAGTTAAGTTTGGCTTTACCATGTCAAAAGTAGTGAGCATTCAAAGTAGGAATGGAAGAAATCTCATACCACCACTTGAATGGGAACCTGCTTTGCAGTTGTGGGAGTTCTGGATGTGTCTCTGTGAATTAAGGCTTTGGAGTTTAAATCAGAAAAGGAGTTTTTAGCTTACCAAGAAGGACAAGTGTTAGTTATTTGAGGCCACAGCTACAGGCTTCTCCAGGTGTAACCACGAAGAAAAATATTAAAAGGCCCTTTAACTTACAAGCAGTTTAAGCAATTGCTCAAAGTGCTGGAATTGTTCTTCGCACAAGGAGAATCCAAACAGAAGTCAGTGCCAAAATGATTGAGGTGATACTCGGCTGGGAAGTGCCCCGGAGGGATTCTTTCAGACCATGTTAATTAGGCACTTGTTAAATGAAAAGCTGCAGGGAGTCAGTTTGCAGCTCTGCCACCACAAGGCTGCTTGCAAGTGAGAGAGCTATGGGAACTGCAGGGAAGAGCGATGGAAAAGGAGCAGGCACAAGCCACGGGGGATGTAGATCTTCTGGATCTTCCTAATGTTGGTCTAGGAGGGATCTACTTGTCAAACTCTCTACATCTAGGCAAAGTAAAAGCATCAGAGAGGACTCTGTGGTTTTCAGGTTGGTGGAATGGTAAGCAATGAGCCACAAAATTTACATCTAGCCCTGGATACATCCTCTGCAGCTTCCTGATGATGAAAGGGAGGGTGCTTATTATTTGCTTATATTATTATAAGCTTCTTATTTGGCTTTATTCTTCATCACTCATTTCTTATTCATATTGAACTTCCTCACTTCAACGTGGTTCAAGTTAATGTTAAAGCCGGCTTTCTGGTGCTTAAATTAAATATACATTCTTGTCTGGGCTCTGGGGGATGCACTGGAGTTCAGAAGCATGGCAGTTCCTCCAGCTCACTGCAACACAAAGTTAGGTTCTGTATTCATAGCCTGTGATATACTGAGAGAAACCCATGCTATGGCTTTGAAGGGCTTTTCCATTCCTGTTGTCCAGGGTGGCTGTGAGTGTGATGCTTCATAGGATCACAGGATGTTAGGGGTTGGAAGGGACCCAAAGAGATCATCAAGCCCAACCTCCCCTGCCAGAGCAGGACCACAGAATCCAGCACAGGTCACACAGGAACACATCCAGATGGGTCTGGAAAGTCTCCAGAGAAGGAAACTCCACAACCTCTCTGGGCAGCCTGCTCCAGTGCTCTGTGACCCTCACAGCAAAGAAGTTCCTCTCATGTTGAGGTGGAACCTCCTGTGCTGGAGTTTCTATCCAGTGCCCCTTGTCCTATTCCAGGATGCAACTGAGCAGAGCCTGTCCCCTCTCTCTTGACCCCCAGCCCTCAGATATTTATAGAAATTTATTAAATTCCCTATCAGTCTTCTCTCTTAAATTCAGTTCCAATGAAATCTTCTTGCTGAGCTGCCTCTCTGCTGTCTGTGTCCTCTGTATTGGCTCACAGCCTTGTGCCTGGATGGAAGGAGGGTCTCTTCTGTCCCAGTTTCTTCAGGAAGATCAGAGTGTTCACTGTGCGTATTGCAAGATAACAGAGACTGCAGGCAATGAGGAGGAGAAGCTGAAAAAGAAGGTGGTTATATATGAAAATAGGCTTCTGATAAGGGAAGAAGAGATCTTGCACTTTCAGAAATGAGAACACCTTCCTCCTTCAAATCTTACACCATGCCTCTGAACAAATGGCAGTGGAAACCTCATATTTTCATGCCAGATGTAGGTATCATTCACATGCATGTTTTGTCTTCACACAAGCTGGTTAGATGTAGTGTGTGGGTGACTTTTAAGGTGCTTTTCTACGTGTGCCCCACACCTTTTATCAGAGAGCTGTATCTCTGATACAGTTGTGGCACAGAAGCAGCTCAGATGAGGATATATGTCTGAATCTTGGTTTGGGGTGGGTGGAGAGGGAACTGTCACATCATCTGAGTGATGTCTGAACCAGGTTCACACTTCTTCATCTTGAGGGAGGTGAATCATTGCAACAGGTTGCCCGGGTTACATGAGAGCCAAATGAAAGCATGTTGATGAACATATAATCAAATAGTGCTCACATTAAAAAGGGTTCAATACCATCAATACCCATTACAAGAGGAGCAACACTCTCTGCTATCATAGAACTATGGAAACAAACCCATTTGGCCTAGCCTTGTGGTTTATTTATAACTAATATATGAGCAGGGATACATGGGAGACTTGAGGGAAGGAGCAAACTTATTGCTATAGACTTTCAAGGTAAATCCATTCAAAACAGAAAAATTAGTTTCTAGTCCTAAAAGCAAACATGGAAGTGGTTACTATAATGAAACACAATGCTCCAAATATCTGCAAAGACCCTTTTGTTATTCTTGCAGAGTTAGGTATGGTGAGCTGGAAATCGATATAAGAAGGCAAAGGGAGTTTTAAGGAGATGCTCAAAGGTTTGCAGGATGGAAACCAGTTTGTAGAGAGGTTGTACTGATCTGTGTGCATGGAGCTTATTGTGGGGCTACAACCCTCTTCACTAAAAGGAGCAGAGAAGAAAACTAATGAATCAGGTTCATTATGAACTGTGCACAGGGTTCTGGCCCAGGCTCTTTCCCTTTTTCCTTCTTAAGAACCACAGTGTGTTCTACTCTGTTCTGACAGAGGGGTTTGGTCAGCAGTTAGGGTAAATGAGAACACAGAATCACAGAATGTTAGGGGCTGGAAGGGACCTCCAAAGCTCATCCAGTCCAATCCCCCTGCAGGATGACCTGTACCAGATCACACAGGAACACATCCAGACACGTGCCTGTCTTCACTGGTTAATTGTTGCTCAGTCTTTAAGGCCCAGATTTAGAAGCTAACTTCAGTAGAGAAAATGGAGCATATTTAAATGTTACCCTCTCTGCTGACCTTCCTCAGATACTGCCCCAACTCTGCTGTTTATGGCTGGTTCCATTATGAAATAGATATTGATTCTATGCACAAAACCATTTCCCAGGCAGTGCTATGGAGCTCCTCACTGCAGGTCTCTTTTCCCTCCAAGATGCAAGCATTTCATTTTTGGCTTAAGGGAAATGTATCAGTAACTTTCGTGCCTTTCCTTTTCCTTTTCTTTTCCCTGAGAATAGCAAAAATCAGAATGGATTGCTTGGGGCAGGGGGAAATGGAAGATTAACAAAACTCCTTTTTCATGACACCAAATTAAGTGAGTCTTCAAACTCCCAAATTCAGAGCCAAATATTTCAGCAGGAAGAGGGAATATGATGGCTTGGTGTGTGAGCCCAGGCTCAGAACTGCTCCTACTGCTCTTAGCTCTGGCTGAATAATTTCTTAATTACTTCTTAAGTGCTGTTAAAAGCGTGTATTCTCTCTCCTTCAGAGTAACAACAGATCCCATCCTCTTGCCTCTTCCTATCCTCCCCACCTCAGATCCTTTGGAACTGAACTATGGGAAATCCTTGTGGGATTTCCATCCTGCAAGTGTCTGTCCTGTGGTTTTGTTTATTTTTCCTTTTAAATATACAAAAGGAGAAATGGCAGCAAGTTTAAAAAGCTCAGTTTGGCAGGAGGCTGCTGTACTGAGTGTTGCTTTGCTTTCAAATCATCAAGGCTGGTAAAGGCACACTATAAACTCGGATTAACCGTGGGAAAGCAGAAAAGAGTCACTCCTGGAGTGTTGTCAGTGCATTTTCCCTGTCTCCCAAAGTTTATCCTCCTCCTGCTTTGCAAATTGGGTCAGAAACAGGGAGCTCAAAGTGGTTCTGAGAAACTCAGAGTCTGTTTCTGCATGAGGCTGGGTTCTGCCTTCCCAGCAGGAAAGTGGGGCAGGAGCTTGTTATTGGCAGCTTCATTTTGGTGTCATTTAGGCAGCTGAAGAGAAACAAATAGGCCATCGATCAGGCTGGCAGCAGCCTGGGGCCTCTGTATTTTAATTACATGTGTTCTTTGGACCAAATTCATCTCTGCTGAAACTTCATCCACTTCAATCAAACTCCAAAACAGAGGAATTTGCCCCAGTATGGTTTTTTCCCCCTCTTCTTTTATTAATACATCGACAGCTGTTGCAAATAAGTTTTTTTTTCCCCTGCCTCTCCAACTCTCCTAAGCAAGCTCACTCGGTTTTTGATGCCATTTTCAAGCAGTGAAGAGATGAATGTAACTTTTCATGTTAGCCCTTGGTATAGGAAGAAGCTTCAAGCAATTGTTGAAACTTGTTTTCCCAGCACAGGTGATCTCCATCCAGTACAGGTGATCTCCATCCAGCACAAGTGACTTCCATCCAGCACAGCACTGCAGCTCTGTGCTTAGCACAGGAAAGTTGGGTGCTTTGTTTGACCAAATGGAACGTGATTATCAGTAATGTTGGTGCCAGGTCTTCTCTCTGTGGGTGCTGGAGAAACACAGTGAAGCCCACTGGAAGGTAGACCTGTTCCATCAAAGCCTAGAAGATATTTTTTCTTCACCTTCAAGAAGAGTTTCTGAGAGACCAGAAGCTGAAATCTGTCAGGAGTCAGGGCTAAAATGCAACTTGTCTCTTTCTCAAGCATTCAGAGATGTGCAGTTGGTCTAAAGGTGCATGAGGTATCCTCAAGGAAGCCTCTACAGGAAGAGCCCCTGCCTATTTGAGCATGTGGTGCCAAAGGCTGTGATTCTCTCACAAGGTCTCCCAGCTAGAAACTAATGGACCAGGGAGGAGAGTGGGGGGAGGTGGAGCAGTTGCTCCTCTCTTTGCAACAGCCCAGAGAAGAGGGTGAGACAAATGCTGCTATCTCCAGCACTGCTCCCAGTCGCTCACCCACCAACCGGGAGCAGCCAGAGGCCAAATCCCTGCGGCAGGCAGGGACCAGGGGGCAAAGCTGCAGCTGCTGTCCTAGCTGGGTCCTTGCTCTCCTCCATCCTCCAAGCCACCAGAGTCCCCACCGATGCCGCTGCTGGAGGATGTGATCCTGGAGAATATCAGCTGGGCTCCCGAGGAAGCCCAGGGCAATGAATCCTCTGAGCATGCCTTTTTCTCTGTGGACTACCAGCACGTCCAAGTCCCCTTTGAAATCACTCTGTGGATCATGCTTGCATCCTTGGCCAAAATAGGTAAGGCATCTTGAGAGGGTGAGGAAGGGCAGGGGCTCTCTGTGGGTACATTGTGGGCAGAGGTGGTTTTGGCATCTCCTCCAGTCCTGGAGCCTGAGCTAAGATGCCAAGTCCTAAGGAGGCACATGTTGTCTGCCAGACATGCTGTAGCCATGGTGAATAACTACCACTGCCTTTTGGGCTGGAAATGATGGTGTTCCATCTAGAAGTTCACACCTCTGCCTGGTGTGGCTGTTAGTAGGAGAAGTATCAGGCTGTCCAGGAGGAGGAAATCTGGAACTGCAGTCCACATGAAGGTGTGATTTCATCTCTGTGAGCTTGGCAGCTACAGGCTGTCCACTGATACCTTCCTCTTAAAATGAAGACTCCTTGGCCTTGTGAGAGGGTGTAGTGTCCAGCCAGCCACAAGGAATCATTCAGCCCATGGGCAGCGTGTTGTACAGCCTACATAAAACCTCTCAGGATCAGGAAGGTTATTTGTCTAACAATATCTAAAAAATCTTGTACTTTGTAGAACATGGACCTGGCTTTTTTCTTTTCTTTCCTGCAAAACTGGCTATTGGGAAGTGCAAATTTTCTTTTTTCTTTTTCCTCTAGCAATTACGATCACTTCTGTTAAATTACTGCTGTGAAAGTCTTTTAAAATTGATTTTCATTTTTTTTCCTTAGAAGGGAAAACTTTCTGAGATTCCTTTAACTGAGAACTTCTTTCAGATGGAAATGGTCTTTCCCTTGTGCTGTTCTGCATGTTCTAGGATGAGATCTCAACTTTGTTAACATGCATGAAGAAATGATAATGATCACAGATTCATTATCATTATTTTATTTGTATTATCTTGATGGTGATTTTTGTCTTGATGGTGATTTTTGTCTTGATGGTGATTTTTGTCTTTATTTTTTATCATTTTAATTTTGTATTATTTTATTGCTATTTTTATTTTTAATTTTTATCATTTTAATTTTGTATTATTTTATTGCTATTTTTATTTTTATTTTTTATCATTTAAATTTTGTATTATTTTATTGCTGGTTTTATTTTTAATTTTTATCATTTAAATTTTGTATTACTTTATTGCTGGTTTTATTTTTAATTTTTATCATTTAAATTTTGTATTATTTTATTGCTGTTTTGAATTTTTATCATTTTTATTTTGTATTATTTAATTGCTATTTTTGTTTTGAATTTTTATCATTATTGTCATTATTATTTTATTGCTATTTTTATTTTGAATTTTTATCATTTTTATTTTGTATTATTTTATTGCTATTTTTATTTTGAATTATCATTATTGTCATTATTATTTTATTGCTATTTTTATTTTGAATTATTAACATTATTGTCATTATTATTTTATTGCTATTTTTATTTTGAATTATTAACATTATTGTCATTATTATTTTATTGCTATTTTTATTTTGAATTATTATCATTATTGTCATTATTATTTTATTGCTATTTTTATTTTGAATTATTATCATTATTGTCATTATTATTTTATTGCTATTTTTATTTTGAATTATTATCATTATTGTCATTATTATTTTATTGCTATTTTTATTTTGAATTATTATCATTATTGTCATTATTATTTTATTGCTATTTTTATTTTGAATTATTATCATTATTGTCATTATTATTTTATTGCTATTTTTATTTTGAATTATTATCATTATTGTCATTATTATTTTATTGCTATTTTTATTTTGAATTATTAACATTATTGTCATTATTATTTTATTGCTATTTTTATTTTGAATTATTAACATTATTGTCATTATTATTTTATTGCTATTTTTATTTTGAATTATTAACATTATTGTCATTATTATTTTATTGCTATTTTTATTTTGAATTATTAACATTATTGTCATTATTATTTTATTGCTATTTTTATTTTGAATTATTATCATTATTGTCATTATTATTTTATTGCTATTTTTATTTTCATTATATTATTGCTGTTGTTATCATTATTACCACTATTATTCCCATTCCAATTTGGACTGTTTACATTACTTTTGAAGTCCTCACCTAGAGTCCTTGTAGTGGCTGTCAGCCTTTCTCTCTAACGTTTGGTGTTGTACAAGGCTGTCTGGAGTGGACTTCTGCCAATTCTACCTCTACTTTTAAGTTTTAATGATTAAATACTATTTAAAGTGGCACCACTTGTAATTAATGAGACTTCCTTATTCTGATTTCATTGCTTTTTAACTCATGGAGCCTCTCTTGTGTTTAAAACTATCACTTGTTGTGCTGAGGATGGCATCCAAACTAGAGCACATCATAAACGACTCCCAATCCCTCCTCATTTTTGCAGATTTAGGGTTTTTCTCTTTTTATAATACCTCAAAACACATCTCCAGCCTTATGCTGTGATGAACTGCAGTAGTTTGAGACTATTTGGTATTTTCAGTGACTTTTCAGATTTTTCCAGCCAATTTCATCTTGGACAGCTTCACCTTAACTGTGGGCATTTATTGCTGCTGCTCCAAAGCTCAGCCCACTGAAGGTGGAAGCGTGAGGAGCTTCCTCAGCCTGGTTGTTGAGCTGGTTGGTGCTCTTCAGGCCGGTGAAAGAATACATTTTTTGTCTCCCTCCATCTGCTTCCAGGGTTTCATCTGTATAACAAGCTGCCTTCTGTCGTTCCCGAGAGCTGTTTGCTGATATTTGTGGGGCTCATCATGGGGGGAATCATCTATGGCCTGAACGACAGGTCCCCGCCTGTTATGGACAGCGACATCTTCTTCCTCTACCTCCTGCCGCCCATCGTGCTGGATGCAGGCTACTTCATGCCCAGCCGCCCCTTTTTTGAGAACATCGGCACTATCCTCCTCTACGCTGTGGTGGGGACCATATGGAACGTGTTTGGGATCGGCTTCTCCCTCTATGGGATCTGCCAGGTGAAAGCCTTCCAGCTGCAGGACGTGTCGCTGCTGCACAACCTGCTCTTCGGCAGCCTGATCGCGGCGGTGGATCCCGTGGCGGTGCTGGCTGTGTTTGAGGAGATCCATGTCAATGAGAGGTTGCACATCCTGGTCTTTGGGGAGTCGCTCCTGAACGATGCCGTGACGGTGGTAAGGGCTAGGCCTGCAGTGTTTCATCTGCAGGGGAAGGTTGGGCAGCTGCTGAGGGGTGAGAGTGAGATCAGAGGCTCACAGTGTATCAGAGGTTGGAAGGGACCTCAAGACATCATCAGCTCCAACTGCCCTGCCAGAGCAGGAGCACTTGGGGTAGTCTGCACAGGAATGCATCCAGCTGGGTTTGGAAAGTCTCCAGAGAAGGAGACTCCACAACCCCCCTGGGCAGCCTGTTCCAGGGCTCTGTCACCCTCACTGGAAAGAAGTTTCTCCTCATGTTGAGATGAAATCTTCTATGTTCTAGTTTGAACCCATTGTTCCTTGGCTTATCACTGTGAGCCACCCAAAAGAGCCTGGCCCCCTCCCCTTGACACCCACCCCTAAGATATTGAGAGACATTGATCAGATCCCCTCTCAGTCTTCTCTGCTCCAGACTAAAGAGCCCCAGGGCTCTCAGTCTCTCTTCACAGGGGAGATGCTCAAGACCCCTGAGCATCCTCGTGGCTCTCTGTTGGATTCTCTCCAGCAGGTCTCTGTCTCTCTTGAACTGAGGAGCCCAAAACTGTCTCAGCAGGGCAGAGTAAAGAGGTAGAATAACTTTCCTAGACCAGAGATCTAGGGGGAAAAAGCATCAACAGCCTCTTCTAGCAAGGGAATCCTCTGTCTG
The DNA here is from genome assembly GCF_027791375.1 of Indicator indicator. Lineage (NCBI taxonomy): Eukaryota > Metazoa > Chordata > Aves > Piciformes > Indicatoridae > Indicator > Indicator indicator. The sequence goes on along the minus strand of NC_072026.1, from coordinate 3,411,820 downwards.
CTTCTCTGGTCTGAGGTGCTGAGAAGCTTCCAGGTGAACATTGGGAAGAGAGAATATTATGAGAAGAGACTGAGGGAGCTGAGGGCTCTGTAGCTTGGAGAGGAGGAGCCTGAGAGGTAACCTCATTCGTGTTGTTAAAGATGTGTGGGGTGAGTGCAGGATGGAGCCAGGCTCTGCTTGGTGATACCCAGTGACAGCACAAGGGGCAATGGGTGGAAGCTGAGGCATAGGAAGTTCCATGGAAACACAAGGAAACGTTTTTCACTGTGAGGGGCACAACACTGGAACAGGCTGCCCAGGAGGGTTGTGGAGTCTCTGGAGAGATTCCCAACCCACCCTGGACATTGCATTCCTGGGCACCCTACTGTAGGTGACCCTGGTTTAGCAGGGCAGTTGAGTGGATGACTTCCAGGGGTCCCTTCCAACCCATACTGCTTTGTCATTCTGTGCTATCTTTGACTACATCTGAGACATTCAATTCATAGACATAGAAATTCACTTGGGTGCACAGCCCTCCCCTGGTAGGAGCCTGACCTCCAGAGGCAGATGCTGCCCCTGCAGCGCCTTTCAGCCTCGTTGCTACCTATGGCCATGTCTAGGGAGTATCTCGTTACGGGCTGGCTGTGCCCTTTCCTTTCTCCCCGCCAGGTGCTGTACAAGCTGTTCCGCTCCTTCTGCGAAATGCCCGCGGTCAAAAGCGTGGACGTGGTGGCAGGAGTCGGGAAGTTCTTCGTGGTGGGGCTGGGAGGCGTTCTGGTGGGGCTGGCTTTCGGGCTGACGGCCGCCTTCACCACACGCTTCACCAAGGACATCCGCGTCATCGAGCCGCTCTTCGTCTTCCTCTACAGCTACCTCTCCTACCTCACCGCGGAGATGTTCCACCTCTCGGGCATCGTTGCGTGAGTTTCCCCTGCCCCAGCTTCTCACCTGCCCGGGAAAGCTTTCTGGCTGCATTGGCACACCCACAGATTGCATTGCATTGGAAGAGACCCTCAAAGATGGCCTTGTCCAGCCCTCCTTGGGGTGGGTTGAAAATTCTCCCCAACATTAAATTTGCTCAGTTGGAAGCAAATGGAAACTGTATTTACAAGCAAAACTACACTCTAAAATGAAATACAATGAATATATACAAAATAGACAATATTTACAGGTATTTATAAACAGCGCAAGAACTCCCCCTGGGCAAAAACCAGGGGTGCTGCTCAGAGCTACACCAAGTCTGGTCTTGAATGCTTTCAGGCATGGGACCTCAACCACATCCCTGGGCAGCCTGTTCCAGTATTTCATCACCTTCATTGTGCAGAACTTCTTCCTTATATCCAACCTAAATCTCCCCTGTTGCAGTTCCAAACCATTGGCTCTCATCCTATCACCAAAAGCCCTTCTAAACAATCCCTCCCCAGCCTTCCTGTAAGTCTCCTTCAGATATTGAAATGCAGCTCTAAGGTCTCCCCAGAGCCTCATACAGGCTGAACAGCCCCAATTCTTTCAGCCTGTCTTCATAAGAGAGTTTCTCCATCCCTTTGATCATCTTTGTGGCCTCCTCTGGACCCACTCTGTCAGGTCCACGTCTCTCTTGTGTTGGCAGCCCCCAGAGCTGGATACAGCACTCCAGGTGAGGTCTCACCTGAGCAGAGTAAAGTGGCAGTCACTCCTCTTGCTTGCTGGCCATGCTTCCTTTGATGTAGCCCAGGCTGCCATTGGCCTTCTGGGCTGCAAATGCTTACTGAGAGGTAGCAGAAAAAGTTTCAAATCAAGTTTGCTTAGGTGGAAATCTGTGTATGGCAGCAAACAAGGAGGATAAAGGCTGTGGAGGACCAAAGGTATAACTCCATTTCATACATTACACAATGACACATCCATGGTGATGGCTGCAAGTCACAAACAATCCAGATGACTACTGCTGGGCAAGCTCCTGATTGGTTTATGTAGGTTGAGGAATGTTTGTCTGATCTCCATGGATTTTGTTTGGAAAGCAGTGAGATGTTTGGTAGATTTGGCAGAGCCAGAAGAGATTTTTCTTGGCATATTTCAGTATTTTCCATGTCACCAAGTCAACCAACAGCTGAAGAGCTGCAAGGAGTATTGGATCAACTCCTCAGAAGGGTTTGATCCCAGTTGACAGCACATTTGTTCTAGCATTCTCCCTCTCATCTGCATGCCCTACCTACCAGCCAGCTTTGGGTGGTGGCCTCAAGGGCATGCTGAGGCAGACCATGGTGGCAGAACAAAGAATGATAGAGTGGGAGTTGTGTTTCTGTGCAGAGCTGAAGCCTGGAAATAATTCCTGCTGTTTGGGTGTGGAGGGGTCTAATGGAAACCACTGCTCTGGAGATTCTGACTAATTGCCAGAGGTTGAGACCTAGCTCAGGAGTTTGTCTCTCCTCCTGGTTGAGGCTCATACCCATTACCTCCAGTAGTGCTGGAAGTCTACTGACCAAGTTCAGCCAAAGTTATCAGAGGTGGAGGTTTGGAAGGTACTAACCCCCAAATTCTTGCAATTCTTCAGTCTAAAAGCACTTTAGAGCACAGGCAGGTTGCTCTGTGAAGCTTTTGTAGAGTGAGGGTACAGCAATATGGGGCAGACATGGACTGGCTGGCTGCAGCAGCTGTCCCACACTGTGCCAGCTACCAGCTCATGAATTCCCACACAACTTTCAGGATCAGAGGAGCAAAACTGTTTGGTTCTGTAAATTTGGTCTTTCACAATTTCTAATTCATAGATTACAGAATCACAGAATGGTGGTGGTTGCAAGGGACCAGAGCAAGTTGCCCAGGATCACAGTGTCCAGGCAGGTTTGGGATCTCTCCAGAGGAGATTCTACAACCTCTCTGGGTGGCCTGGGCTAGGGCTTCAGCACCCTCGGAGCAAAGAAGTTTTTCCTTACATTTAGATGGTGTTCCAGTTTGTACCAATTGCTCCTTGTCTTATCACTGGGCACTACTAAGAAGAGTCTGGCCCCATCCTCTTGCCCTGTAACCTTCAGCTATTGATAAGCATTGAGAAGATCCCCTCTTGATCTTCCCTTCTTCAGACTAAACAGCCCCAGGTCTCTCAGCCTTTCATCATAAGAGAGATGCTCCAGGCCCCTAAGCATTTATACAGCTTTCCCTGAACTCTCTCCATTAGTTCCCTGTCTCTCTTGAACTGGAAAGCCCAGAACTGGACCCAGAACTCCACATGTGGCCTCACTAGGGCAGAGTAGCGGGGAGGAAGAACCTCCCTCAACCTGCTGGCCACACTCTTCTTAATGCACCCCAGGAAACCATTGACATTCTTGGCCACAAGAGCACATTGCTGGCTCATGGTGACCTTGTCTGCCAACACTCCCAGGTCCTTCACTGCAAAGCTGCATTCCAGAAGGCCAGCCTCTCACCTGTGGTGGTGCAAATAAAGCAGCCAATTAATTACTTTTTTCACTAGGTAGGTCTTTCAATGAAATGAATAATGCGGGGCCAAATTTTTCAACTCTAAGAGACGTAACTCAGCTTCTTGCTTACCCATTGTGCATTTCACTTGCAGAGAATGTGCTGAAGAACAGACAGATCTAACAAGGGATATAATCCAGATATAGTAATGGATATAATCCTGCTGGTCAAAGAAAGCTCACCTCAGAAAGCAGATGAAACCCAGAGTGGTTTGGTCCTCCTGCTTTCTGCAGGCTGATATCTGTTGCATTTGGTTTTCCCACCTAAATTGTTGGTGCTGAGGGTCACAGCCATTTAATGTTTCCCAAAGGGCTACAAAGTGCACTTAGGGCTGCTGCAGTGTAAACAGCTGTAAATCTGATAGTAATGAAGAGAAAAAGAAAATAAACAAATGAAGTCAGATAGCAGCCAGGCACAGGAGGAGCTGGGAGACCAATTTTAAAAGCAATGCTGCTGCTGTGGGTATAAAACCATTCCTCTGTCATGCAGATTTTGTTTCCCCAAGTGGTTAATATGAGCAATATTCCAGCATTACTGAAAACAATTCTAGCTCTGGGAATAGGTAAGAGAAAGCCTATTTATAGGAGCATAAGACAGAGCAGTGAAATAAATAAGCTGCATAATCATCATGGAGCAGAAAACATTCAATCCTAATGGTGTCTGCTCCTATCAATCACCATCTCCTGTACCCATTATGGAACCCATTTTCTATTCTTTTGAATAATGCATTGTTCCAGAAGCAAAACAACTGCAGAGGCAGCTGATTCCTGCACTGCTGCTTTTGGAATTGCCAAATCACAAATGCCTCCATTATATATCTTGATTTCGAACCATTCAGTCATTTGTGAGCAGGGAATACTGCATTAGGAGAAGTAGATCTTGGCAGTTTGTTTCCTTGAAAAATAATTTGATAGCCAGAAATCAATTTGTTTAAAAGAAAATAAATCTGTGAGTGCAACTCAGTCTGCTAAACAATTCTGCAAATGGGTTTTGCTTGATCTATTATATATTTTTTTAAATTTATATTTTTTTCTATTTTTTCTATTATCTTTTATCTATTATCTCTCTCTCTTTTTTTTTTTTTTCTTTTTCTTTTCTTTCTTCTTCCTCTCCTCCGGTCTCCTTTTCCCTTCCTCTCCTCCAGTCCCCTTTTTCCCCCAGGCTGAGAGCCCTGGGGCTCTTTATTTTGGAGAAGAGCAGCCTGAGAGGTGATCTGCTCAATGCTGATCAATAGCTAAAGGGTGGAGTCAAGAGGATAGGGCCAGACCCTTTCAATGGTGCCTAGCAACGGGACAAGGGGCAACAGACAAACTAGAGCAGAGAAGGTTCCACCTAAAATTAACTATAAACTTCTTTCCTGTGAGGGTGCTGAAGCCCTGGCCCAGGCTTCAGAGAGGCTGTGGACGTTCCTTCCCTGGAGAGATTCCAAACCCACTTGAGTGCATTCCTCAGCAACCTGTTCTAGGTGAATCTGCTTTGAGAGGGAGGCTGAACTGAATGATCTGCAGAGGTTCCTTCTAACCTCTACAGTTCTGTGATTCACACATTTCTCGTGCTGAGAAGTGAGTTTCCGTTCCCTCCAATGTCTTTCTCTCATACAGACACATAAAGTGGATTTCCAAGCATGAAACTTCTCAGCCTGGATGAGTTTGGCAGAGTTAAACAACTGAAACCTGTCTTGTGATGGGAAGAGTTTGGTCTAGTTAGCTGTGGGTAGTGCTGTGTGCCTTTGATTAATGCAACAGATGGTGAATTATTCACCTGTTTAAAACCAGATTCAAACAGTCTGGTCAACCTATACAGTATCTTATTTTCTTGGTGGTCCCCCTGATCTTGGTCTGAAGTAAGAAGTGAAGCACTACCCAGTGAGATGTCTGCAAACATCTATTAATTTTTTTTTAATGAATACTAATAAGAATGTGTCTATTTGTGTGCTCAAGAAGAAAAACCTCTTGGTTTGTTTCTCTCTTCTCAGCATCATTGCTTGTGCCATGGGCATGAAACGCTACGTGGAGGCCAACATCTCTCTGAAGTCTCACACCACAGTCAAGTACTTCATGAAGATGTGGAGCAGTGTCAGTGATACCCTCATCTTCATCTTCCTTGGAGTTTCCACCATTGGAGAAAACCATGAGTGGAACTGGCCATACATTTGCTTCACTGTCATTTTCTGTCTCCTTTGGAGAGCACTGGGTATGGTGAAATGATTGATTTATTTTTGATGTTAGTGTTTATGGAAGTGAAACTTGGGCTTCCATTAAAAGAGAGAATGCTCCTGCCCTCATCATCATCATCCTTTCCTGCTTGTGCTGTGTGGTATCCCAGATGTGAATGCAAGGACTGAAGTGGGACACCCCAGCTGCTGCTTCCCTCCTCCTCTGTCACTCCCTCAGTAGCATTTCCCTGTCCTCTCCTGGTCCTGTCACCACAGACAGAGCTGGTGACAAAATAGAAATTCTCACAATCTCTCTTTTATTGATGCTTCAGTCTTAGACCCTTCTTTGATTGCTGTGATCTCCTCTTCCATGTCAGTATATCTTAGTCTCTTGATGTCTCTGCAGTAGTAGGGAGGCTGTAAGAGCATAGCCTGGGATCAGAGAGCCATGCCAAGCCAGGGGGCCTCTGGCTGCATATTCTAAATTGCAGAGGTTTAAGGGATTTATTTCATAACAAGTTTGTGTACAGCAGCAGCCTTACATGGGAAACTGGAGGAACCTTCACACAGCTGTCCCTGGAGATGCTGTTTTGCTTTACAGCTTACTGCTGGGTGGACAAAGAGCAGGACCTAAAATGGGAGGATGCTTCTGCTCCTGCTCAGGGATTTCAGCTAAGGACTGGGAATGTCAGAATTGCACAGAATCAGGAAATTGCTGAGGTTGGCAGGGACTTTTTGAGATCATCTGGTCCAACCTGCTGCCTAAGCAGGGTCACTTGGCAGGACTGTATCCAGACAGCTTTTGGTCAGCTCCTTGGATGGAGACTCTACAACCTCCCTGGGAAACCTATTGCACATTAAAAAAAGTGACTTAGTGATAACTAAAGGAAGAGAGCTATGCATGAAAATAGTCTCCAAAGATAATCTTCTGGAGAGCAGTTATGATGAAACCCCAAATCCTGGTCCTAGAATACTCTAGGATCCCATTTTCATCCATTGTAAATGACCAGGAAAAAAAAAATAAAATAGATGCTCTGTTTTAGCATTGTCTCCAGCTGAATTTTGGAGAGGCTGATTCTCCATTGCCTCTTACAATGAGCCTTGGCTGTCACCTAAGTGGGTGCTGAGTCCCTCCCTTCTCATTTATGGCTGCTTTTGTATATTAACTCTATCTGCAATTAGAACAGAGCACACTTTTTTTTTTTTTTTTGGCAAAGAGTTTGGGAGCATTCAGCAGGATTTATGTTTACAAATGACTGAGTCAAGCAGTGAACTCAAATTCGATAGGCACCTCAAGAAATTGCTTAAACAGGCTAGGCCCTGATTAGCAAGAGAGAGCAGAATGGGGTTTATTAGCTGGTAATGCACATGCCAAGGTTTGTTTTAATAACTCTGCACCATAAATGCACTTGGAAATGTGCTTGTTAGTCAGCTGGGGGCAAGTTCAGATGGTGGCTTGCTCTGAAATTATTTGCTCAGAAGAGAAGTTGTTCTGAGTTTGACTTTTTATTTTTTTCTAGCTGAAAAGATGCTTCATTGTAAGATTACAGAAGCAGACTGAAAATCCTCTGGCTCTCTAAACACAGCTCTTCTGATGCAGCAAAGTGTTAGGGAAGGGCTCAGTGCTGCAGCCAGGAAAGAAGCCTCTTTTTATAGTCAAAATCCCCCTTGGATTAAATGAAGACACACAAGCCAGGGGCTGAAAATCATCTTGCATGTCTGATCCCTTTTCTGCAGGCTGGTAGGATGCAAACTGGGCAAGGTGCTGCTGCTGGGACATTCCTGCTGTGGAGGTGGTGGTTGAGATTAGCCCCTGACCTGCTCAGACTCATCCAGCAGCTTGAGGCACTGATCCAGAAATGGGAGGCACCCACGGAGTCTGCATACAGGAATTGGGGACTTCTGGGTTGACAGTGCTGGGATTAGGGTCTAAGTTGTCATTTACTGGATCCTCCCAGTGCTCTTGAATGAGAAATGATTCTGCTGAAGCCTGGAGACTGGAATTACTTTGATATGAGAGGTAATCTAGAAAGCAGGATGAATTAGTTTCATGACAGCACTTCTATTCTACTGTCAGCCAAGAACCAGGGAGGTTTTCTTCTGCTGTTATAAGGTATATCTCCAGAACAAAATACATTCTGCACAAAATGATTAATGCCATGACTTCTCTTGGGGTAAACTGGCCATGAATTCATTTAGGGAATGCTAATAATAACTTATGAGGAAGGATTCAATTAAGACAAAGGCCAGGATACGAGTTCAAGAAAACTTTGTTCCTTTAAATCATCAACGCTGCCTGAGCTTTACAGCAGCTGCAGCTGTGCTCTGAGATATATTTTGTTAATAGATTAATTTGTTAATACCTTGAAACTGAAGTAGTTTACATCTGCTGGTCTGGGCACCTGCTCCACAGAGCTCTGGAGATGGGGAAGGTGTTGCAAAGATCATTTAGTTGAATTCCCTGTTCCTGATCACCCCCAGTTTTTTGTTTCCTCCAGACCAGTCTGATGTGTAATCAAAGCTGAGCTATTTTTAGTTGCACCTGCCTGGGAGGGTGTTTGATGTGTACATATTGCAAAGGCACTCTTCTGGGAGCTGATTTGTTTTCCAAACACCCTTCAGACAAGCAACAGTGATGTGGCTGCAGCTAATTCCTAGCACAAGTCAGTTACAGCCTGTGCCATCAGCTCTCACAATGGTCATTAATCTTCAGGAAACAACATGTTTATCTTATCTGTTGGTATCAAGATCAGAACTTGCTGATTTAAGGCCTGGCTTCTTGTACCTTTCTGCATCTGTTTATGTATTTGCAGCTAATAAATCACTATAAATTTGACTGTAAATGACTATAAATTACACCAATGGCTGTGTCACCTTACATAGCCTTAAATTCATACAGCATAAATCTCTGGAGTGAATGATTTGTGAAGAAGCACCATTAACACAGGCAGAAGGCAGCTGCTGATCCCAACTACTCTGTGGGAAACCAGGGGGTAACTCATGCCTGAATTGTTGCTGGTGGTTTACCTCAAGAGCATTTACAATCCAAGCAATTCAGTCTTTTGATATCAGTCAGAATAAAGCAATCAATGTTTCAACTCAGTTCTAGGAATCGGGCTCTGTATCATTACAAGAGTAAAATTTCCATTGGTCCCTGACCATGGAATTGCTCTAAAAGCTTTAACTACCATCAAAGTAAAAGTGCTGATGCACCCTGTGTTGCCAGTGCTTATTGGCTGTTCAGCACTGAGCTGATGCTTAACACCAAGTCCTCAGGTAAAGATCATGTTCTGAGCATCCATGGCCATGGGAATGGGATGATACTGAAACTTCCCTGCAGGGCTGAGAGTCCTGAAGGAAACTCTCTTTCTGAGCTGGACTGAGACAAGCACAAGGCTGAGTTAAAAAACAAGAGAATTTGCTACAAGGTTTGGCTACCTAAACTTTCCTAGTCATGCAAACCCCTAGAGCTGTGGCCAGTCAGTGGTGTTTGTATAATCCCCCAAGTCCGAAATCTATTGAGGATTAATTTGTGTTTGGACAAGACAAATGCAAACCCATTGGACCAGGCTGGGAGAAAAGCCCTTCTGCAGTGGCATGTTGGGAACACACCACCTTGGGCCGTGGCCAGTGCCTTGTGATTGGTGTTCAGTGATGTTTTACTGTAAAATATATCATAAGATGATGAGTTTTACCTCATTGTTTTTTTGGGTTATTTTTGTCTGTGTGTGTTATTGTTGTCTGATGTGCTCCCATCCTCTTTTCTGCTTTTCAGGGGTCCTTGTGCTGACTTTCTTTGTGAACAGATTTCATGTGAACACCATCACTGGCAAAGACCAATTCATCATAGCATATGGGGGCCTCCGAGGAGCCATTTGTTTCTCTTTGGTTTTCTTGCTCCCTGACTTTCACAGGAAGAAGCTCTTCATCGCAGCAACAACTGTTGTCATCCTCTTCACCGTGTTCATACAGGTAAAAACAATCTCAGTATCATCCTATCATTAGCAGGTGCATGGAATGAGCATGATTTTTTAATGATTTCCCCACTCCCCCCCAAATCAGAATTGTTTAGACTGGAAAAGATCTTTAAGATCATTGAGGCCAACCAGTAACCCGACCCTGTCAAGTTCACCACTAAGCCATGTCCCTAAGCACTGTGTCTATATATCTTTTAAATGCCTCTAGGGATGGTGACTGCACTGCTGCTCTAGGCAGCCTATTCCAGGGCTTCACAATCCTTTCAGGGAAGAAATTATTCCTCATGTCCAACCTAAATGTCTGTTGGCACAATCTGAGGCTGTTTCCTCTCATCCTGTCACTTGCTGCTTGAGAGAAGAGACCAACCCTCATTTGGCTCCAACTTCCTTCCAGGGAGTTGTAGAGAGTGAGAAGGTCTCCCCTCAGCCTCCTTTTCTCCAAGCTAAATGACCTCAGTTCCCTCAGCCACTTGTCAGAAGTCTTGTGCTCTACACTCCTCCCCAGCTTTGTTGCCCTTCTCTGGACATGCTCCAGCACTTCAATGTCCTTCTTGTAGTGAGTGGCCCAAAACTGAACCCAGTATTTGAGGTGCAGCCTCACCAGTGCTGAGTACAGGTGGATGATTACTGCCTTAGTCCTGCTGGCCACACTACTGCTGGTACAGACCAGGATGCTGTTGGCCTTCTTGGCCATCTGGGCACACTGTTGGCTCATATTCAATAAGCTGTTAGCCATCACCTCTGGGTCCTTTTCCAATACTAATCAGTACTAAGCCACAGGATGAATAGAAGGATTTACCAGTCATTAAAACTCTCCATCCATGGAGTGTGATAAGGCATAGAAAGATTTAATGTTATTACTGAAAGAGGCAGGAGATGTGAGAATGTGTCACAGGTCCATGAGGTTGTGACTAGCAGTTGTTGACTTACACTATGTGCTGAAGTGTTTGCCATGATGACCTACCCCATCTTTGACCTGATCCATCCATAACTGGGATAACAGTGGTGAAAATTGTCCAGAATGCTACTGGCAAAGGTTTCCTCTCTGAAGTAGAGCTTTGATGTGTTTTATGTGAGAGCAAAGCCAACACAATGCAACTTCTACAACTAGTGTGCTGTCTGAGCAAGGTAAGAACCCCTTGTTAGGAAATGAAATGTCACTTGAGCCATGCAGCAGTGCAGGTCACTTTTACTGATCCCATAGTTGAGGAGATGGAAGATACTGGAGATATTCCAAAGCCTCTGAACATAGGCAGCAAGAATGTTAAGAGGTTTGTGGTTGGTTGTCTCAGTGTTGGTAGTTCACAAGTGGGACAATTTAAAGGGACCTAATTCTGAAGGAATGTTCTTAGCACACTCTGAGAATGAGTTCCTTTTTAGTGGTGCATCTAACAGCTGGAGCACCAACAGTCATTACCTGCCTATCAAAATATTTTGCATGCCTGCCTGAGATGTTTCCACATCCGTGCAGCAGAGCAGCTGCAGTTACTTTGTGATGATGCAGCAGGAAGGGGATTGCTTTAGTGCTTCCACTGGAAAAAACATGGGGTGTGTTACTTGTTATAAAAGTAAGGGAAAGCAGAAGGCACTAAAAAAGTCATGGCACATTTGATTCATTTGCTTCTATTTTTTTCTTTTATAACTGATCCCTAAGCCCTGTTGCTACCTGCTTTCTGCCCTGGTGATTCTTGGGTTGTTTCTAATTGCTGTATTTAGTGTATTGGGGAAAGCAGGAATGTACTTTAAAATAATAATAATAATAACTCCTTCTCCTCCTTCTCCTCCTTCTCCTCCTTCTCCTCCTTCTCCTCCTTCTCCTCCTTCTCCTCCTTCTCCTCCTTCTCCTCCTTCTCCTCCTTCTCCTCCTTCTCCTCCTTCTCCTCCTTCTCCTCCTTCTCCTCCTTCTCCTCCTTCTCCTCCTTCTCCTCCTTCTCCTCCTTCTCCTCCTTGCTGTTATTGTTTTAAAGACTGATTTCCACCATGGGTGTTGTATTGCAAAGCCCCATCCTGTAGAAGGGTTGTAGGAGCAGCTGAGAAGGGATGAGGAGAGTAGGCTTGGGGGAGATCTTCTTGTAATCTTTCAGTATTTAAAGGGCTCTGTAAGGAAGATGTAGAGAAACTCTTTAGCAGGGGCTGCTGCAACAGGACAAGGAGTGATGGCTTTAAGGTAAATGTGAGGAGGTTTAGACTAAATCTAAAGAAGATTTTTTTCACACTGAGGGTAGTGAGACAATGCCCAAGATTGCCCAGAGAGATGGTAGAAACCACATTTCTGCAACCTGTCCATGTCAGGTCGTTGGGACTCTGAGCAACCTGATCTAGTTCAAGATGTCCCTGCTCACTGCAGGATTGTTGGACTAGGTGACCTTGAAAGGTCCCTTCCAACCCAAACGATTCTGTGATCTGTAGCTTGGGGTGCTCTTGGGGAGCATACAGGAGGTGCCACCTCTGACTCCTGCCCACGGTTGCATAGGTAGCAAGGACCCCGGCTGGCCAGCCTGCTGCTGGGGCAGAACCCGGTGCAGATACTGCTCTCTCCTCCAGGCGTGTGCTGGAGAAAGGTCTCCTCTCCCTTGGGCACAGAGGAGTGGCCGTGCGGCCCGGCGCCGCGGAGCGCAGCTCGGGAGGAGCAGGCAGGCAGCTCTCGGCGTGGCTCTGACATCTAGTGGTGAAAACATTCCTGCAGCCTTCCCTGGCATGAAGGGTTTGGATGTGACTCCCTGCCTCCTCTCGGCCCAGCAGCGGGTCTAAGGACGAGGCTCCTTATGGGGTTTCTCTGAAGCACCTCTCTTATTTCACCTGGCCAGCAGTGTCACGATTGAAGGAGGCGGTGGTGGGAACCTGGGGTTTGCCTGGTGCAAAGTGAGCAAGGCTGGCTCCATGCTGTGCTCTGACACAAGACTTTAGGAGTGGGTCTCTGTAGGACTGAAGCAAGTGGGATAGAAGTCTGGAAATGATGCTGCAGAGAAAAGCTCCCCAAGAGATGCTGCTGAAAGACTTCAGTTCCATGTGGAGCTGCTGAGCCAGGGCTGCCCTCCTCCTGCCCTCAGATGGAGGGAGCAGAGCAACTGCTGGGGCTCTGGGAGATGGTAAGTCCTGGTGGCAGCTACTGAGTGGCCACACAGCTGAACATCACCTCCCAAGAGCACATTCCTTCCACTTGGCCTCCCTGAACCTCTCTGGGTAATGTGGAGGGTTGGAGTTGACTCTCTGCTTCCTTATGTCCACCTAATCCACAGCATGAGCTGCAAAAATGGTCAACAAGTGTGACATGCTGACGGGCTTGGAGCTGAGACCCTCAGGGCAGCTGGACTGCAGGCAGATTTGAGACTGAAAAGAGAGAGCAGGGGCTGGGGGTAGGGAGAGCATACTTAGGTGGAGGCTGACAAGTTTTAAGATGCAAATGTGGGTCAGAAACTGAAAAGATCTGGTCAGTAGGCACCGCTGCTCATGCAGAGACACTCTGGAGGCCCAGACAAAGGTTGTTCTAAAGCAGCAGCTCCATTCTGCTGAGGCTTCGGAAAATCCTTCCCAGGACTGGCAAAAGAGATTTTGTGTAAGCTCCAAAGCTCAACTGTGATGTCATCTGCATGCAAAAGGGTGAGAGTTAAACAGGGTCCCTGGTGGGTAGGTGTCAGAAGGGCGACCCCTTGACCTTCAGCCATTCAGTAGGAACAGAGCATCTATCAGGACAGACTTTGCTCAGGCTCCAGGTACCTGCAGTATTTTGTGGCTGAGGCCACCACCAGAACAGGGGGAGAAGAGCCAGTGAGCTTGCTTAAAAGCTAAACCTGAAAGATACTGCTGTGGCTCAGCACAGAAAACACAGATTGATACAACAGAGCAGGTGTCAAGATGAACCTTCAGACACCTAAGTCTGCGAATGAGTCATTCATAGAATGGTGTAGCTTGGAAGGGACCTTAAAGATCATCTAGTCCCAACCTCCCTGCCATGAGCAGGGACACCTTCCACTAGAACAGGTTGCTCAATGTCTCATCTAACCTGTCCTCGAACACCTCCAGGGAGGGGGCGTCCATCCACGACCTCTCTGTGCAACCTCTTCCAGTGTCTCACTACCCTCTCTCAAAATAATTTCTTCCTAATCTCCAGTCTAACCACTCCCCCTTGTCCTGTCTCTAGACACCTTCATGAAAAGTCCCTCTGCAGCCTTCCTATAGGATTGCCCTCTTCAGGTATCGGAAGGCAGCTCTAAGGTTCCCCTGGAGTCTTCTCCAGGCTGAACACCCCCAGCTCCCTCAGCCTACCCCCATAGCAGAGGTGCTCCAGCCCTTGGATCATCTCTGTGGCTCTCCTCTGGACTCACTCCAGCAGCTCCTTTATATGCTGGGGACACCAGGATTGGAGGTGGGGTCTCAGCAGAGCAGAGCCAAGGGGCAGAATTCCCTCTCCTACCCTGCTGGCCACACTCCTCTGGATGCAGCCTAGGATACAATTTCCCTTCTGGGCTACATGAGTGCACTGCTGGGTCATGACACATGGGATTCCCAAGGTCAGGAAGGAGCAAAGTAACTCAGACATTTCTGATCACAAAACTCCAAAATGCCACTTTAAAATGAAAACAAATGCAGCTGGTTATCCAGTAAAGGCAAGAGTCCAAATTGCTGAATTTTGGTAGTATCTCTTATTTCTGAATTTGTGAGTTTTATGTTAGGTACTCTGAACAGTGATGCAGTTTTTATTGCTATTTGCTATTAAAATGACACATTAATTGTTTCTGCAATTAAAAATGTGTTCAACCTTCCTCCCTGCCAGCATTTGTGACATTCAGAAGTCATAAACATCAACCACTCCATCATTTTTGCTGTAAACATGTCCTAGAGAAGTCATTTCGTGGAAAAGTCAAGCTAAGAAATGCACCACAGCAGCACTTCAGATGTTGTCTCTTGAAGGCTTAGAGGATGTTAAAACTCTTCCCTTGACCCTTTCCCCCAGGTGGATGCTTTGATTTGTAAACTTAGCCAGTGACTGGCTGTCACAGATTGTTGGAGTAATGATCTGTGACATGTAATCCTCAAGAAGTTAGCAGACCAATGCTGGCAGAGGCTGTGCTGGGGATCTCAAGGACTGTCATCATTTCAGGCAGTTGAACTTTGAACTTTTCAAGCCCCTTTCCATCTGGTGGGATATAAGCAAGAGCAAGGCACAGGCTTGACCTTGCAATTATTGGTTGACTTTTTGTGGTCTTTGAGATGCCAGATGAGGAGAGTGGAGCATTTCCCCTCTCTGTAAGTGACCTCTTGTTGACAGGCTGGTGCCACAAGCAAACAAAATGTTTGTCTGTTGGTAGGACAGAATTTGTAGAGCTGGCAAAGCTTTGCAGAGTTTTACCTTGCTAATAAAACCAAACAGATGAGAAGGAGCCAGCTCAAACAGCAGGCCTTGTGCTGGCAAAGAACAAGGTAAGTGGGGCTCATCCCATGGAGGTGATTTTGGTTCCAGTGAAGGACCATTTGATGTGAAGAAGGGCTGAGTTTTGTCTCTGTGGTTATGCTGCAGGGGATGACCATCCGTCCTCTTGTTGACTTGTTGGCTGTCAAGAGGAAAAGAGAGAGTGCTCCTACAGTGGGAGAGCAGATCCATATCCGGGTAAGTGATGCATCCATCAGCACCTGGCCAGGGCATTCCCATTTGCTTCGCTGATAGCAATGTGGTCCTCTGAAACCTGGTGTGCCTCCAGGGGCTTGTCAGCCCTGCAGCTTTATCTGAATCCTCTGCAGGTCAGTCCCTTTCCAGGTCTGAATTTTTGTGCAGCTTCCTAACCATGAGTTATTATTTTCCTTGGAACAGCAGCCATCAACTCAGGCTGATGTTGTCTTAGGTGTGGTGCATAAAGATGACAGAAAAAAGATGATCACTTGCCCAAAATTTTATATTCTAACCTCTGTCTAGCTTTTCTGCTTCTCTGGAAACAGTGAAAGCAAACAAGACTTGGTTGCTTTCAGGGTTGGGATCATTTGTGTGTTCATCAGGCACATCAGCAGCAGCTTGGATGTGCCCCAAATATGTTGTTATTTTCTGGAAATTGTGGATACCCCCTCCTTGGAAGTGTTCAAGGCCAGGTTGGATGGGATTTTGAGCAACCTGGTCTAGTGGAAGGTCTCCCTGCCCATGGCAGAGGAGTCAGAACAAGATGATCTTTAAGGTTCCTTCTAACCCAAATCATTCCAAGTCCCTAACCCAAAAGAGAAGTTTAATTCACCTTGCTCTTGCCATCCAAATGTTGGCCTTTCTAATTCTAGAGGACTTCTTCAGAGAGTGGGTCAGGTGCAGGAGAAAGCAGGGTGTTCTGCACACCTAGCTGAGGCTTTGCCTTTGCGTCTGCATCCAGCCTAGAGTCATGGGCTTCAATCTAATTGTTTATGCCCAGTCACGTTTTGGTGGGTATGGCTCCTTCAGGAATATTTTTGTCATCTTTTTGGGTAGCTAGAAATGAAGACATTAGGTCTGAGGACATTTATAGAAGCTGTTTGGCACCCTCACAATTAGGTTGTATTACAGGGCTTTGTCTGAGGTTAACAGAACAGTTCAATAGGCTGAAGAGGCTTTTCCTATCATGAGCAGAGAATACTTTCCTCTTTTGTTAGGGTGTGAATAGCAAATCATCTCGGGAAACATGTTTGTTAGGAGATGTGAGCTGAGAATGGCCCTGTACCAATTAAGTTAAGTAGAAAAGGTAACAATGCAGATGGTTGGAAATCAGGGAGGCAGGAGCCAGAAGCAGCTTTCTTCCTGAAATTAATTTCTCCATTCAGGTGGTCAGAATGTCCTTGCTGGCAAGAGTGATGAACAGCAGTAGTAGTGGGGCTCATTTGCTGGTCCTCAGACCATACAGCTGCTAATAGCAGCGTGAGGACTCTAAGCCTGTACCAGGCTGCAGGACTGAGTGAACCACTCTGACATTTTTCTGTCTCTGACCTCACAAAAATTAATTATTATGAGAATGAGAGCTGGAGGAGGCTCGAGGGACGTTGGTAGCTAAGCATGGAGGGGCAGTGACCCGGAGTAGAGCAGAGCTTTCTCCCAGTTAGAGATGCCAGTAGGAGGAAAAACGATTTGGAAAACTGGAGTTTTAACTTCTAGGTGGAAAAAAAAATCAAGAAGCCTGGGATTTTGAATGTCATGTTAACCAACAGTAATGGTTTTGTGTAAGGCATGATATGGCCAATGACTTAATTCAGTGGGAATTGTCTGAGGGAAGACAGCATTCATTATTCAAGTCAAAGCATGATTTAGATGTTATCTACATCTCTATCCTGAAGATGCTGATCTCCTGAGACAGGTTGTCCTGCTTATCAAGGCCCAGTATGCAGGACATGCAGGACATCAGCCCTCCCTCCGTGCTTATCCTTTGCTTGTGCAGACCTGAAAGCAAACAGCCAAACCCCTGACTGTGCTCCAGAACCAAGGGATACATGTGGGTGCCTGGATGGGGAATTGGCCTGACATCCCCTTCCCTTGTTTACTGGAGCTGTGCAGGGAGTTGAAAGCATCCCCAGTTTCCTCAGCTGGCTTTTGATGTTTGTTGCCTGAGTTCATCACATAGGCAATGCATGCAACCGGTGTACAGCAAAATCCTCTCTTCTGTTTAGTTCTTGGATCATTTGCTGGCTGGCATTGAAGATATATCTGGACACTGGGGACAGTATTACTGGAAAGACAAGTAAGGATTTGTCAAAATACACCTGTGTACATGTGTAGAAAAAAATGAGGCTGGCTTATGTTCCCTGAGTTTCCACTGTGGGCAGCTGAGCCTTGTTCATCCCTGTGGCACAAGGCGGGTGGCAGAGGGGCAGCTTTTCCTGGCCACGGTGAGACTAGGTTCTTGGGGCACTTCCCTGCTTTTGCAGGTCCCATGTTGTACTTCACCCTGAAAAGACTCTTTTCTTCTCTCCTGCTGTGCTTGCCCCTTCTTGTCCAAAGAAATCTGCTGGAAAGAAAAGGTACCTGTCAGCACAACCCCCAGCTTGGGCAGCTTCAACCTGTCCCTATCTGGCCAGCTGGGAGTTGAAGACCCCAATTCAGTGTGTGCACAAATAGCAGGACAATACGAGAGCTTGCAGAACTCAGATGGGCAACTACTTGTTGTAGACTGAAATGTTATAGAGGATTTCTACAGATTTCTGTGGAAAGGTGCTCAATTTTCATGAAGTTCTGGTAGAATGCACACCTAAGAGATTTTCTGAAACACAAATAACATAAAATACACAAACAGCACTCTGCCAGGGTTAATCCCTTGGCTGTGCAGACACAGATGCAGCTAACTTCATGGTAAAGACTCTGGAACAGACAGCTGGCAGGGATGTTCTTGGGAATGCCAGTGCTTGGAAGTGCCACTAGAGGGTATGGGAATCACTGCTGATAAAGGAGGTCCTGGTTCCTTGCAGAGGTTTGTGAGCTGCCAGCAACAGCTGAACTTGAGTGGCAGGATCTGATACTAGCTAGATCCTTCCCAAAGGCTGTGCTGCATTTGAGCAGAAAGCAAGAGGAGATGGATCAAAAGGGAATCTGGAAGTGACGTCCCTTAGGGATACTGAGTGTATCTTTAGCACTTAGAGCAGAGATCATGATAAATTGGGCACTTTGGGGAGTTTTCCCTATATTTGGCAAAGTTTTAATATCTTAGCTCATGTATTGTAGTGCAGAAATAATTGGGGACTGACCTCCTACACTGTTGGTTTCTGGAAAGAAGGTAATGGAATACAAGAAGATAGGGGAGAGTCAGGGGCTCTGAGCAGCCTGCTCTAGTTGTAGATGTCCCTGCTGACTGCAGGGGGGTTGACCTGGATGGCCTTTAAAGGTCCCTTCCCACCCAAACTGTTCTATGATTCTGTGAACCTGCTGGCTTGTTCAGGTCCATTCTGGTACTGGGGAGCAGTGGGGGGAGGCTAAGCCCATGCCCTTCTCCAACAGGTTAGAATATTTCAACAGCAAATACCTGCAGAAGCTCCTGCTTCGGGAACACAACCAGCCGAAATCGAGCATCGTGCTGCTCTACGAGAAGCTGGAGCGGAAGCATGCCATCCAGCTGGCAGAAGCAGGGCAGCTGGGCCATGCCCCATCCCACCCAGCCTTGCTGTAAGTGCTCCCCTTGCCATCACTCCTCCCAGCCTTCCCACCTGAGGGCACAGAAACCGCTTGCTGTTTGCAGAATGCAGTTACGAAAAGCTCCTCTGCCTCCTCTGCCCTTCCCTGATGGGAGAGAGCAGCTTAGCTTGGACACATGCACAGCAAGCACTGGAAAAAATCATAAGGTGGGCATGAAAAATGATCAGCTGGATGAGCAATC
The DNA here is from genome assembly GCF_027791375.1 of Indicator indicator. Classification (NCBI taxonomy): domain Eukaryota; kingdom Metazoa; phylum Chordata; class Aves; order Piciformes; family Indicatoridae; genus Indicator; species Indicator indicator. Next base: position 3,392,951 of record NC_072026.1, on the reverse strand, counting down.
TACTGGCATTGGCAAACAGAGGTTCTGATCTTGTGCACGGGAAGTCATCTGTTAGCCACACCCCAGTGGCACAGAAAGGGTGCTCTGAGAAAGAGGCTCTGCACCAGTGTGGGTTTGAGGCTCTGCACCAGTGTGGGTTTGAGGCTCTGCACCAGTGTGGGTTTGAGGCTCTGCACCAGCGTGGGTTTGAGGCTCTGCACCAGCGTGGGTTTGAGGCTCTGCACCAGCGTGGGTTTGTGTTTCTGCACCAGCGTGGGTTTGTGTTTCTGCACCAGCGTGGGTTTGTGTTTCTGCACCAGCGTGGGTTTGTGTTTCTGCACCAGCGTGGGTTTGTGTTTCTGCACCCGCGTGGGTTTGTGTTTCTGCACCCGCGTGGGTTTGTGTTTCTGCACCCGCGTGGGTTTGTGTTTCTGCACCCGCGTGGGTTTGAGGCTCTGCACCCGCGTGGGTTTGAGGCTCTGCACCCGCGTGGGTTTGAGGCTCTGCACCCGCGTGGGTTTGTGTTTCTGCACCCGCGTGGGTTTGTGTTTCTGCACCCGCGTGGGTTTGTGGCTCTGCACCAGCGTGGGTTTGAGGCTCTGCACCAGCGTGGGTTTGAGGCTCTGCACCAGCGTGGGTTTGAGGCTCTGCACCAGCGTGGGTTTGAGGCTCTGCACTGTTTTTTTGATGGTTTTGCACTATTACATGTACCAAAGGAGTGAATAGTGCGAATAGGCATCAGCTGAGACAGCAGGGTCAAATAGTCATGTGTCATGGCCATCTCATCTCTCACAGGCTGTTCTGCTCTGCCACAGCTCCTTTAGCTACCAAGAGGCACATGGATGGCACAGCTCTGATGCAATTACTGAATGTTCTTCCTGCACTGAGCTCCATCTGCAAGGATTTGGTGGCGGTCATGTCTGCTGCTGGTGGTCATGTCTGCTGCTGGTGGGATGTGAAAGTGCTGCTGTGAGGATGCTCTGGTTGTCTTGCATCTTCCAAAATACAGCATTCTGGTTTGGTGTTTTGTTTTTTTTTTTTTTTTTCAGCAACAACAGGGCTGTCATAACAGACAGAAAAGTGGAGGATGCTCTGACTCCGGACATCCTGGACAACATACAGGAAATATTGGCAAGGAACCTGTACCGAACCAGGAGGACGGTATAACCCTTCCCTCAATCTGTATTTTAGATGTCCAATAACAAAATACATCTCCCTTATCCTAACAGCCTGAGCAGATGTTATGAATATTTACATAATTACTAACGATGTCTCTTTGTGAGCAGAGAATAGTTGGCTGTGTGGAGCCGGATCCAGTTTCCAAGTCAGTGGCACATTTCTGTTTGCAGCATGACAGCTTTTGAAAGGTTCACCCAGTCAGCCTATAATTTCATGAAGTATTTTAGGCATCAGTACCCTGAACCAGAAAGGAGAAAGGAGGAGCACACGGATCTGCAGGCAGCAGGTTTGCAGATCCAGCAGTTGCAGCAGCTCCTGGTTACCTATGGGGCAAAGCAGGAACGGAGTTATCCTCACATTGTGGATTTTTTTTCCCCACAGAAGAGAGCTCAGGGAGTGAGGTGTGAGGCAAAATTCATCTGCAGAGGTTTTGAAACCGCTCAGCAGTTTTGCCATGAAACTGATTCCACTGGCAAACAGCACAGAGCCCATTTGCTGTTTACAGAATAACTGGTGAATAATCTGTCTGAGGTTTTGCACAGCACCCAGGACTGCGAGCTGTAATTGCTGTTCACGTGGTGATACATGCAGCCTTATCCTTAAAATCCACCTTAAGCCTTTGTTTTAGGGATTACACACGAAATGCTGAGCCCTTGAGGGATGCAGCTGGCATGGGCAGCTCAGTACACAGGGATCCACCACTCCCTCCTGTCCAGAAGGAAACAGCTAGACAGGACTAAGAGGAAACCAGTAGAAATGGTCACTGGGATAAAGATGAAGGCATGACTCCTGTTTGCACTTACTCCTGCCTAAATCCGGCCTCACCCCTCACAGCAACTGACTTATCCCAACCCTAACTGATGTCAGTGGGAGATTTGACTTGGTTGGCTTATGGCTTTTGAAGCAGGATTTATGGTTCCTGTGGTTTGTATATGATATAAAATATTGGAAGGCTGGGAAGAGGCCCCGAGGCTGAAGACACCTCAAACAGAGTAGTTGCACTAGGTTGCTCTGTCACCTGGACTCATAGATGTGCCTTGGTCTTGTCATTCAGTGACCTCTTGGGCAGTTTTGCATAAAGCAGGGTTTGGAGTCCCATCTTCCTTCTTTGGCTCTTTCCCTCCATCCCCACCTCTCATAGGTGGGTAGCTCAGTTTATCCCCATAAATAGGCAGGCTGGTTGCAGGGGTGGGTAAAGGACCCTGGAAGCCACAGGCACTAGTGAAGGGATGATGGTGTGGAAGGAGGGATGGTCCCACCTGCAACCAGTCTCTGATACACCAGGCTGTATTAGAAGGGCTGTGGTTAGTAGGTCGAGAGAGGTTCTCCTTCCCCTCTACTCTGCCCTGCTGTGGCTGCATCTGGAGTATTGTGTCCAGTTCTGAGCCCCTCAGTTCAGGAAGGACCTCAGGGAACTGCTTGAAAGAGTCCAGCACAGAGCCACAAAGATGATTAGGGGAATGGATCATCTTCCTTATGAGGAGAGACTGAGGGAGCTGAGAGCTCTTTAGCCTGGAGAGGAGGAGCCTGGAGCCTGAGAGGTGACCTCATTCATGTTGATAAAGATGTGCAGGGTGAGTGCCCAGAGGCTGGAGCCAGGCTCTGCTGGGTGATGCCCAATGACAGCACAAGGGGCAATGGTGGAGGTTGAGGCATAGGAAGTTCCATGGAAACAAGAGGAAACACTTTTCTGTGAGGGTGACAGAACACTGGAACAGGCTGCCCAGGGAGGTTGTGGAGGCACCTTCTGTGGAGATATTCAAAACCCAGCCAGATGCATTCCAGTGTGACCTGGTATAGGTGATCCTGATTTGGCAGCGGGGTTGGGCTGGATGAGCTTCCGAGGTCCCTTGCAGCCCCTAACGCCGATGGTGTGATGCAATGTGCAGGGGCCGGCGTACAACAGGCACACCCTTCCTGGAGAGACCGAGCCTGGCGAGCATGCCGAGGAGATCCTGATCCTGCGGCACAGGGGCCTGCGCCTGGAGCTGAGCGGCGCTGACACGGCCAGCTGCAGGAAGGAGGTAAGAGGCAGCGAGCAGTGCCTGGATCTGCAGAGACCAGGCGTGGGCTGCTTCCCCTGGGTAGCTGTGACAGGCACTAGCAATAGTGCTGTTTGTTGCTGGCAGTGCTTCCTTTGAAGGACAAATCCTCTTGCCTTAAAACGAGAAGAAAAAAGTCTCTCTCAATCCTGAATTAGTTTCCAGTGAGCAGAAAACGCAGAGGTAAGAGGAAAAAAACCCAACCAAACCCAACTCCTGACAACCAGCTTGGGCCATCCTGCACGCAGTGCTGTTGGGGGCTTTGTTTGTGAACACAGGCTTCCATCCCTGCTAGGACAGTTATTTAGTGAGCAAAGGTTATTAATTTGGCTTCACTCTCTGGATCCAGGGATTCAGAGGTCTGGTTTGCCCACGTTTTTGTTTCTGAGAGATTTTGTGGAAGGCAGGAATTCGTTTCACCCATTGTCCGTGGGCCCAGATGGACTGTAAATATTTGAAACTCTTCAGTCTTTGATCCCTACCCCTCCCACCTCTTTTCAAAGCACAGAAGCACGATTGTGAGCTTCCTTGTTTATTCTGAAGGTAAGTGTTTGGCTTTTAAAAGCAACTACGTTTCTGGGCAGACTGGTAGCAATAAAATCTTTTTATTTTCCTTTCTGGGGGCTTGGAACTAGATGATCTTTAAGGTTCTTTCAAACCAAATCATTCTATGATTCTCTGAAGAAAGGAAAGTAGAGGGATGTGTTAGATACCAGATTCCTGGGAGAACCACTCTGAGTCCAAATTTACCGCTGGCACAGCTCCATGTTGGTTCATGTTCTGACTTAGAAGAGAAACAAGGTAAATACAATGTCTGTAGCTGGTGAAGACTTTTGCTGACTTCCTTGGAAATCAGTGAGAGGATTTGAGCCATCATTTCCCCATGGAAAGAGAAAATGGTCTAGGAATAGTACATAAAGAGCAGGCTTGGACTTTTTAATTCCTCCCATCCTCTGCAACTCTTGCTTTAGAGGAAAAACAATCAGCCTCTTTAATATCTTGCTCCCTAACCTCCAGGTCATCAGCAGTAATTGCTGAGCCATCCCTAAATTTCCCTCCCTTATCTGAACTTAAGGATGTGGTGGCTTGAGCTAAAGCACTGCCCAAGTGCAAGTCCTGGTCTCTAATCTGGGCAGCAATGTTCCATCACTTAGGAGAACAGAATGACCTTTTAAAAAGAAATAATTTGTCTGTCTTTATTTAGACAGTAATTTTCCATGACAGCACAAGAACTCAGGACTGCAACAGGCTTTCTTCCACTCGCATTTCTCTGTTCAAATGCCAGTCACTGAGAGCCCATCGAGAGCAGCAGTAAGCCACCAAATGCTGCTGCTTCCCAGCCCTTCATTCACAGAAAGGTGTTCCAGCTCTGGCAAACAACTTAGAAGATTTAATTTGATCATTTACATGCTGATTGGTACTTACAATTCAAAATAGATAGGCAAGAACATGGCATGTTCCTGTAGAACATTTGGTATAATTAAACTTCAAAAGAACAGTATCAAACTAGGGCTGATTTTGAGCACGAAGTTACACACTTTAAGGACATTTGATTGTTAACCCTTCTGCTCCTGCTCTCCCCTTCACTGTTGTTCCTGTGTGGTGCATCTGGGAGGCAATTTAGTGCTTTTGGGAAGACCATTTCTCTTTTCCCTTTGAATACTTACAGCTGGATTTTCAGGGCACAGAATACTGGGGGGAGGGAATTAGCAGAAGCTGTAGAATCGACTCTGTCTCTACACTGACTCGTGGATGGTGGCTGGCCAGTGCTTCTCTGGATGATGCAAAATGCCAGTTTGATGCTGAACACTCAGAGGAGTCATTTGTTGGGGCTGATCACACCCTGTACAGCAGCTATGCTTGCCTTCTACCAGGCTGAGTGAAGTAGATGTCAACACTGGGAGCTGATGCCACTGACATCTGCAAGGGTGACTCTAAGCTCAAGAAGCATCCCCTGCACCCAAAAGGACAAGTCAGGTGTGGTGTGTGTAGCTTATTTGCTAATGTTTTAAAACCTGCCTCATTGTCTTCATTATGAGGAAAGGCTGAGACACCTGGGGCTGTTAAACCTGAGGAAGAGCAACTGAGAGGGGATCTTCTCAGTGCTCATCAATAGCTAAAGGGCAGGAGGCAAGAGGATGGGGCCAGACTTTTCTCAGCAGTGCCCAGCAACAGCACAAAGGACAGTGGCTACAAACCAAACCACAGAAGGTTCCATCTAAACATGAGGAAAAGCTGCTTTGCTGTGAGAGTGTCAGAGCCCTGGCACAGGCTGCCCAGAGAGGTTGTGGAGTCTCCTTCTCTGGAGAGATTCCAAACTCACCTTGCACATTGTGATCCTGGGCAAGCTGCTGTGGGTGACCCTGCTTTAGCAGGGGGATTGGACTGGGTGATCTCCAGAGGTCCAACCCCTGCTGTGGAGATTCTGGTATTTTGTTGCAAGTAGAAATAAGGCAATACCCCAAAGTGCTGGGTTAATGTTCCAAAAGAGCCCTGGAACATTAACACGAGGCGGGAGGGTGGGTGAACGCTGTTGCTTCACGCTGTAGGAGGATGGATTGCAGAATTTGTCAGTAGAAGGAAGGAACACTGTGCTAAAAAGTAGATTTCAGCCCATTGAAAGCAGCTTAATATATTAAGGGTGGGGGGTGTGGGGAGGGGGAGTTAAGCCTCTCAGGTTTAGTTTCATGCCAAGTTGACAAGCAAATGGCATCTTCCTCTTTAAAAGAGATGAATGAAAAATAGAGCTGGTTAGTGTTGGAGATTTTGCTCATTGTCAGATGCTCCATCTTTTGCAGTCCCAAAGGGAAGAATTTGGCCTTCCAGGTTTTGATTCAGCAAAGAAAAAAAAAATAACCAACCAAAAACCCAAGAAACCAGCATTCTCATGGCACAGGCGTTTCTATTCTGCACTTCACCACGAGATGGAAGCATTACAACTGTGTTTGCAAACTCGACGACACCAGCAACTGCAAAGCAAACTTCCAGCCAGTGAAAGCCCTCTGGTGCTGCTGAAACACTGTGTGTCTTCTGCTGCCAGTCTGTTTGCAAAAAGCTTTGGTGGTACATTCCATCAGTTGGATGTTCTGAGCTGAGAGAATGGCTTAAAGAATCCCTTTGGTTCAGTGAAACTCTGCTTTTTCTGCTCACTTCCTTAGCAAAGTTCTTTTAGTCCTTGGCTCTTAAAACATGAAGTTGTTGCAACTCAGATTCATCTCATGATTTATTAGGTGCTGGTTGTTTTTACTTCATGTATCAGTCATGAATGTGCATATGAAAGGGCATCTTTCTATAGCCTTGTGAGACTGAGGAGAAGCCAGGAGTGAAGTTCGTCTCACTTGATGGACAATCCTTCCCCAGTCAATGTGGAGAAACCAGTGTGCTCACCAGGACAGGCACTGCTCCATGGACAGCATCTGGCTTCAACCAGGGTGAATCACCTCTTCTCTCTACCCTGGGTGGCCTTAGGGGTCTAGTGCACTTTAGGTGCCTACCTTTGCTTTGACAGATGTGACCTGAGGTGATTCTCAGGTTGCATCAGAAGACCCTGCCAAGGAAAGGTTTGGCAGTGACTGGGGAAGGCGGAGGGAAGAAAAGGACAATCCTCATCCCTGCCGAGCCAACGGTGCAGGTTAAATGATTTACACCAGGCAGAAAACCCTTGGCAAGACTACAAGGTGACTTCAGATCTGAATTGTAGCCGAGAGGATTAACTCCAAGACTATCTATTTCCAGCAGAAAGTTCTCCTTCCCCTGCCTAAGGACAAAATTCCTGCCGAAGGCTGCAGCTTCCTGGAGCTGTGCATCAGGCTGGCTCCAAAGGCTGTCTGGATTCTGGGCTTGCTGTGCTTCTGGCAAGGATCCAACACTGCCTGGGCTGGCAGGGAGCTCTCTGAGACCCAGGATAGCTTTTATTTACCACTGAGCACCCAGAAAATCCTTGCACCTGTAGCCAGGCAACTTTGTCCTCTTTTTTTCTGCCAAAACATGAGTGCACTCCCCCCCAGAAGGAGCTCATTTGGAGCTGCCTGTGAGCCATGTGCGTAAATGACATACTGCCTTTGGTAATTACACCGGAGCCCTTTCATGGAGCATGCTCTGCGAATCCCTAACTGCCCCTGGGAATGGCTTTCCAGGGAGCTGGCCACTGCTGTGGAGCTGGGAAGGCATTGTTAGGAAAATGGTCAATAAAAGTGTGAACAAGGGATGGAGGGCATCGGTCCTCGTTAGGGGAGGGAGGGGAGCGAGCTGAAACAAAACAGCAACCCGGGCTGGGAGGTGTCCAGAGTTATTTTGGCAGTCTGGGTTTCTGGGCTGAGGTGCCAAATCCCAGCTGCACGAGAGACTTACTTCCAGTTTACAGAAGCACTGAACAATTCAGGCAGCATTGTGCTACCTGATTTGATTTGGTTTTATTTTTCCTGAAGGGTGGAGATTAGCGCTGGAGTGAAAGGACAGGGAGCTCATTAGTACAAGTTCCTTACCTGCCTCCTTGGCTTGCAGCCAAGGTGGGCACCGGCCAAGGTGAGAAGTGTCCATGTCCTGGGGATGGGCTTTGCCTTATGTACTCCCCCGTCCTGCTCCCCCTGCTCCAGGGCTGCTCCTTCCCACTCTTTCTACCAGACTGCTCCTGGAGACTTCAGACCTCTTCTGCCAACCTGAAACAAATGGTTGTGTGTAAATATTCCCAGACCATCTATTGGTCTGGTTTTAGCAACTGTTCTTTGTGTTCCCTTTGGAAAAAAGCAATACCAGTGGAAAGAGAAAGCTCAGGGCTTGCAAACGACTTGATTATGAAGGTGGGGAGTCATTAGCAGACTTGCTATCAGCCTTCACAAGTGCATTGAAGTCCTTTTCTTCTTTAGTCACAGAAGGAGGACTCCTACTCGATGCAGAGTGACTCCAGCGTGCAGCCCAAGCTGTGCCGCTCCTTCACCGGTAAGATGGGAGCTGGTGGGTGCTGGCGGTGACTTCCTGCCTCCCCTGATCTCCCTGCCCCATCCCCATGTGTCCAGCACAGGACAGAGAGGATGTGCTGAGCTCCATGGCATGTCTGTTGCAGGACTGGGGTTGGTGAGACAGCTAAGGCCAAGCTGCCCTGGCTTGGCTACAGGCAGCAGCAGGAAGATCTGGGCTGCCTGTTGCAGGCTGGTGGCTGCAGGAGCATCAGTCCGAGCCTGAGAGACTAAGTAGGGCTCTTTAGGTGAGCATTGTGAACAAGCAAACACAGCCAGGAGCTTACTCAGCCCCAGTGCCCCATCCTAGCCTGACCTCAGACCAGTTGTAGTGAGCACTGGGATGTGTGATGGTGCTCCAGGTAGCTGCTTGATGACAGAGGTGGTGCTGGGAACCAGAGCAGTGAGAAGTGTGTCCCAGTCTGGATGTTTGACCTCCTTATTATGTGTGTGCTGTAAGGGAGTGCAGGAATTTACATGAAGCTTTTTTGTCTGCCATGTCCAGCCAGGGAATCATCTGGAACTGGTACTCTCATCCTATTCCACCAAGCACTAAGAGGTTTGGCAGTGTCTGCAGATCATTCTGCTTACTCCGATGCTAATGCATGAACTCAAACCTTATGAAAGTGAATGATACTTCAAAATGTGAAGTTTATGCCCATCTGCCTTCCAAAAATTAAGATTTTTTTTGTTTTTGCTTGCAAAGTGCTATTAAAATGCATTTTGAGTGCCCCATTAGCAGCCCTGACTGCTTTGATTATCTGTTACAGCAAGATCAGTGGCTCAAGACCTCATGTTTTTGTAAGCCCATGCTTAGCTTTTAGAGCACTGAAGGAATAGTTTCCACACTCAACAACAGCAAAGAGGTGATATCAGTGGGTTAATGTCAGTGACACAACTGTAGTTGGTCAAAGCTGTCAGCAGAGTTGACACAATGGGATGTTCAGTGGGCAGCTGAGCACTGATTTTTTACAATTGCAGGCACAGCACCTTGAGCATTACAGAAGTGATGACTGAAAAGGTTTCAGTGCTTGGTGAAAGTAACCAAAAAAAGCTCCCAGTATGGGCTGGGATAGGCTAAGGTGCAGGGTCAAGGGCTTGTAGTGATAGAATGAGAGGGAATGGTTTTGAGCTTGAGGAGGGCAGATTTGGACTGGAGATGAGGAAGAAATTCTTTCCAGTGAGGGTGGGGAGACACTGGAACAGGTTGCCCAGGGGGGCTGTGGATGTCCCCTCCCTGGAGGTGTTCAAGGCCAGGCTGGATGAGGCCTTGAGCAACCTGGGCTGGTGGAAAATGTCCATGCCCATGGCAGGGGTGTTGGCAGGAGATTAAGGTCTGCAGGAAGGGCATCCACAACCTCCCTGGGCAGCCTGTTCCAGTGTCTCACCACCCTCACTGTAAAAAATTCCTTCCTAATCTCCAGTCTGCATCTGCCCTCCTCAAGCCTAAAGCTCATCCTATCACCCCTCATCCTATCACAACAAGCCCTTGCAAAATGTCCTTTCCCCTAAGTAGTTTTTTATTCCTGTTGACCCACAGAGGAGAACATTTCTCAGCCAGGTTGGTGTTTTGTCTCTTTCCACAGTGGGGACTGCAGACCAGGTTCGTGAAGTGAAACAGAACCGGTCCCAGTCGGTGTGTGTCGTGCCCCCGCCGCAGCCCGGCGCTGCCGCCAGGAACAGGAGCAGAGACGTGGAGAAAGAGCTGACTTGGGAGGTGGAAAAGCACCACTGATGCTGCTGGATCTCCAAGAGGGATCCAACTCTGCTTCCATACGTGTAGATAATGTAAATAAGAGGCATAAGGGCATGTATCCTGAGTGGTTTGCAGCAGAACCTGTGCTCTTATTGTGGCAGGAACCCAGGGGAAGGAGCCCAGCTGAGCACCAGCAATGTGAGGTGATGTCTGAGAGAGGATTTCTGTGAAATGTCTAGGAAAAAAATTAGTCTGTTCAGTCTGGAAAAATGCTGAAATTGTCTACAATTTCAGAGAAAGGATGTTTTAATAAGGTGAGATCTCAGATCTTCTCTGTCAGCAGGGATAGAAGAACCAGCAGGGAGCATTTAGATTATATGTTAGGAAAAAAACTTGCTAATCTCAAGGAGGGGTTTATTAGGGGTGGAGCATGCCACCAGTAAAGACAGCAGAAATAACAGAAGATCTCTTGTGCTCCTCAGAAGCTGATGTGTCCTGACTAGGAACATCAATCACATTAAGGCCAGAATTAAATCATATGGTTAAATAAGTCATCATGTTTTACCTAAGAGGGACTGCCCTACACCTAATGAAATCTTATTATTGCTGCCTTAAGAGGGCAAAAGATATTCTTGCTGATGTTTTAAAGTGTTTAAGGAAGGGTTAAAGTGTTTAAGGAAGACCTCAAAAAACAAACCAAGGAAGCACCAAATCCAGTGCTGGTACCAGGAGGTGAGTGTGCCAGCTCTTAAATAGATAGGCAAGCCTTGTGCTGGGTCTGGTTGTGTGCAGCAAGCCTGGCACAACTGTCTGAGATGATCTCTGCAACCACAGCTAAGGCTGCAGTGTCCAAAGAGGTTTGAACATGTCTTCTGAGACACAGCAGAGAGAGGGACTCAAAACCTCACTGCTGTGGAGCCCTTCTGCCAGGAAAGGTGTGATCCCTTTTGCAGATCAGATGCAGCTAAACCTCAGGGACAGTACCTGACGGAGGCATTGCCACATTTGGGTGATTTTCTTAGGAACCCCACAGAAGTGCTCAAGCCTTCAAATCCTTGTCTTTAGCTGAACCTGATGGTAACTTCTAGCAATGCAAACAGTGGCACTTCTCTTTTTCTTCCCCTTTCTCTGCATTGAAGGATCCAGGAGTATTTAATCTGAAATAACTGTAAAAGGAGTGAGCATGCTTCCCTCCATGATGTTTTTGGACTTCCAGAGCCAGTCTCCTGTGTCTGTGTAGAAATACTCCACTAGCAGACCACTGCCTGCTACCTCAGGGGGTTTTGTTTTCAGAGACCCCCAATTGGATGTATTTGCTTTGTGATGACATGGAGGTCTCATTTACATTTGAACAAACTCCTTCAGTGTCCTGACAGAAGCAGATGCTGTTCATTGTGGCTTGAAGCCCACTCTTCACTGCCCCATTACTAGAAACTCACAGTATCCCATCATGGTTGGAAGGGACCTCTGGGGATCCTCTAGTCCAAGCCCCCTGCGAAAGCAGGGTCACCCACAGCAGGTTTCCCAGGATCACAATGTCCAGGTGGGTTTTGGAATCTCTCCAGAGAAGGAGACAACCTCTCTGGGAAGTCTACTCCCAGGCTCCAGCACCCTCACAGGAAGAGTTTCTCCTTATGTCCAAATGGAACCTCCTGTGTCTAGTTTGTGCCCATTGCCACTTGTCCTATTGCTTGGCACTACTGGAAAGAGCCTGGTCCCCTCCACTTGACCTTCTTCCTTTAGGTCTTGATTGGCATTGATCAGATCCCCTCTCTGTCTGCTCTTCTCCAGGCTCAACAGCCCCAGGGCTCTCAGCCTTTCCTTGTCACAGAGATACTCCAGGCCCCTTAGCATCCTTGTAGCTTCCACTGGACTCTCTCCAGTAGTTCCCTGTCTGTCTTGAACTGGGAAGTCCAGAAGTGGACACAGTATTCCAGATATGGTCTCATTAGGGCAGAATAGAGGAGTCAGGAAAACCTCCCTTGACCTGCTGGTTCACCTCATTGTAAGTAAACCCTAGATCTTTTAGGCTTATATGTGTATTTTGTGTGTCTCTATACACACACATGTAGACCTATTTATTTGTTTTAGTGTAAGTCCATTGTCTCCTTCAGGTCCTATATTAAAGCTTTAATCCCTCTTGGCTGAGAGTCATGTGGATTTATCTGCACTTTGCTTGGAAAACTTCCCATCTTGGATTATGATGTGGTATGCAACAGGTTGTATTGTACTCCATTTCTCTTTCAATTAAATGTACTCTGTTAAGAGATCATGTGAGAGTTGTTACCTCCTTGCCTTCCTAACATGACAGTGGTAGCTGGTGACATGCAGGGCTGTCTCTCCAGCACACCAAACCTGCTTTGAACACTGTCACAATCAGACCTGCCTTGGGCAACCCCTGCTCAGTGCTCACAAGACCATGAGCAATGCAAGTGGTGGTAATGAGTGAGGAAAAGGCTCTGTTACTGGCATGAGAAATTCTGCACAAGTGGGAGGAGAAATAGTACTGAACTTGAAGGTCCTCAGCTGCCTGGGGATGAATGTTCATTGTTTCACCTACAGTTTAATTTCTGCAGTATTTTAAATTTCTCCTTGAGTTCTGCACAGTAAATAATGATAGAAAGATTTACTGAGATGAGGTGTTTCCATTCCATAGCTGGAGAGCTAAAAAAGAGAAGAAACCAAGTTGCTTGCCAAGGAGTTTTTAACCAAGTTTATTTTTTTTTGACCGAGAACAGAAAATGAGTGAATCTCTTGGTCAATTCTTGCTTCATTTTGTTCGTTTTGTTTGGGTTCGTTTTGTTTGGGTTCGTTTTGTTTCGGGATTTTGTTTGGTTTTTTTGTTTGTGAGGTTTTTGTTGGTTTTGTTGTTGTTTTGAGGGTTTTGTTGTTGTTTTACTTTTGGCTTCTGAAGCATCTTGCTTTTGACCAAAGTATCTGGATGTCTGTTCCATCATTGTCCTGTATGGCATCCACCACACCTCTGGGCACTGGGTGCTTGGATAATGATATTTCCCTGTTTGAGTTTCCCATCATGTAAAATGAGTTCTCTGCAGCATTGTTGTGGGCTCCTAAGGAGCTTTTCAGGTGGACAGGGTGTGGAGCCAGCTTGTCTAGACTGTGCTTTTCCCATGAAGGGTTGGACCAGATGACCTTTGTGATCCTTTCCCAGCTGAGATTCTGTGACTCTTTTGGCATGTGTAGACTACTTTATAATGCTGTGGCAGGAAAAATCAGGACACTTGCAGAAAACAGCACTGGAATTTTACCTGATGTGGAAAAAAGTAATAACCACTTTGCTTGCTTTAGTTTTTATTTATTTTTTTTAATAGAATATTTTGATCTCACTTTAGCCAAATGAGAGATTTTGATGCTGGCATCTCCCAGATTCTGGCAATTCCAAATGGTGCTCAACTCCAAGTGTGTGGTAGGGTGGCTGCAGAGGCTACTCCAGGCAGCCCCATGTCCCTGTTGCTCATGCACTGGCTGGATCCTTCACAGACCCCAGCCTGTTAATCCCTTTCAACCCTGCTCTGCAATGCCCATAAATACTTCTCTGCTTGAACTGCAGTGAAGACAATGTTCTGTGTGGTACATACTTTCCCAATGAGTCACTCTGCCCTAAATTTAACCTTCTAGATACTATGGATTTCTTCTTCAGGTTTCTTTACAAAATATAATAGCCTGGCTAAAGCCTTCATGAAGTATTTTCCAGCTGCTTAGTGGCCAGGCCCTCTGACTAGGATGAATTTCAGCCCAGAATACCTTTGAAAATCTTTGCCAGTATCCAGTGTTGGTGGTCTTAAAATTCTACAAGCAAGTGGAAAACTGTTAAATGCTCAGGCTTCAGAGCATGCCTAATTAATTCTTTCCAGGGTTTTAGTCCTTTAAAAAGTGTTAAAAACATGGATTCAGTGTATCATTGAATATTGCATGGTTCTGTGGAAATAAATTGCATCAGTTTGATTCCTTTAGTAGTTCAGAGAGTGACTGCTTCTGTGCTTACTCTGGAAGTTTACAGGAGGCTTTTGAAAGTTAAAGTAGAAAGAGGCAAAAGTTGTTCCTGGTGGGGGATGAACTCCATGGCCAAGTGGGAACCCAAAAGCTACGTCTGGGCACACATTGATGAAGAAGCCACATTAGAAAATCAGGCTATAAATCTCCCTCTCCCTGCCAGCTCTAAAAAGCATTTGTGTTCAGCACGTGGGCTGCTTTTTATTTTCATTCTGAGCTGAAAAAAAAAAATCACACTTCTGTTTATTTTATTCCACGACTGCTTAAGGAGATTAGAATGGCTTAATCCTGGAAAGTACCAGCAACACTTAAGAAGCAAGTGAAGCACGTTTCAGCCTTTTTTTTTTTTTCCCCCTCCTTCCCTCCTGACATCAAGTACCAAGGGTTATTCAAACTCCTAAGAATCACTAAGAATCTTTCAACATCCAGGCTTGTGTGCTTCGTCCAAGAGATGTGTAGATGGGAGAGATGAAAATGGAGCGTGAGATGGAGAGGAATTGGTGAGTATTGTTTTAATGCAGAATTAAAGGGGTAAAAGACAACATGGGTGTCTGTTTCTCTCCCTTCCTGCACAGTTCTTATGGAGGGGTTGTTCTTTGCAAAACCATCCAGGGCTGTTTGGTGACATTTCCAAGGTGAAGTTGGGTAGCCCTTGGTGTGATCTGAGTGGTTTTGAGCTCCTTGGTTTCTTTTTACTATGAGGTTTGTGAGGTTTATGTAAAAGCAGAGACCCAAAAGAGATACTCATCTAAAGCAGTGTGATGGGGAGCATCTTCCAGAGCATGGCATATCAGCAGGGTAAGCTCCAGCAAGAGAAGGTATGACATCTCCAAAGGGACTGGGGAAGTCTCTGAGGGCAGCCCTGAGATCACATCTGTTTGTAAAATTGCATTGAAGAAATAGAGAAGTAAGGGCAGTGCAGGGGTTAGTTGAGCCCTGGTTGAGTGAGGATGAAGGAATTTGCTCCTCTGGTAGCCCCAGCACCTTCTGATCTGGCTGGATGCAATGGGATTGATGCCTAATTACACAAAAGAATCAAGCCGAAGAGAAGGAAACATAAGGGGGCTGCAGTTCCATCACGTGCGTTAGCTCTCCTGAGCAAGCCTGGGTGCTCTCACCACATGCTGCTGGAGCAGCTGCCCTAGGTATGGTCTCATTGCCCGTCCTGTCCAGGAATCTTTCAGCCCCTGCTGGTGGTGAGCACAGGCTGGGTTGTGCCAAGGAGAAGGGAAAGCTTGTTGCATGGAGAGATGAGTTTTGACCTTGCAAACTCAATTCCCATTTCCACAGCCTAAGAATCTGGAAACTGTTTGACTGGGCACGTAACAACTCGTGAAGAGCCAAGGCTGGGCACCAGCAGTGCTCTGCTTTAGCCACACCAGGGTTTTCCTGCCAATGGGACAGGGAATTGCTGAGGCCAGCTTCCAGATGGCAGCCTGCACTAAGTCGCGAACATGAGGACAGCACCGCCAAGTACAGCTGACTGCAGAGCAGGGCAGAGATGTGGAGCTGTGCACTGCTCCTTGGCTTTCCAAGCACACAACTGCCCACTCTGCACTTGAATTTTACACACTTGTGGTGTGAGCTGCACAACAAGTCTTCTCCCATTTCAATGAGCAACCTGGATGAAGACCTAACCTTTGAGATGACCTGCTGGCTCTGTCCTGCAGCTCTCTGCTGCCTTCTTCATGCATAGAATCACAGAATGGTCTGGGTTGGAAGAGACCTCTGAAGGTCATCCAGTCCAAGCCCCTCTGCAGTAAGCAGGGGCATCTTCAACTAGATCAGGCTGCCCAGAGCCCTGTCCAGCCCCACTGTGCCGGATGCAACATCTTCTGCCCTCCTTGCACTCTTGCCCCTTGCAGTACCACTCAAGCTCTAACTAAGGGGACTGGGGCTGAGTTTTGTCTTTTTATGATGGTAAGTCTGCAGTCTGTCTTACCTCTCCTTTCTCCAGCTCTCAGCATGGGCACTTCTCTGAGGAAGGACCTCTTTCCTGGACCTCCTGGGATGCCTCCCGTGCTCACGGTCAGGTTGAACAAACAGCAGCTCTGTGACAGCAAGCAAGAGAGGTCTGATATATTATTTAAAAACTATCCTTGCAATATTAAAGGAAGAACAATGCAGAGAGTAGAATAAATCATTATAATTGAAAGTCTATTGTGCTCAGAGAAGAAGAGAAAGCACATTCATCAGTCCATATGCCTCAACATTTGGCTGGAAGTGTAGTCAAAATTTCACCCAGCCCTCTCCAGTTTCATTTCCCTAACCAGTGTGCAGCTTCTCTGAGATACCCATATGTTCATGGTTAACTTTAACTATTAAACTGATTTGGAAATTAATTTGGCAACACAAAGTCCCACAGGAGAAGGAAACCAACATCTTCATCTATCCTGCTTCTTAGAACAGGGCATGACTTAGACTAAGGTCAGAAAATCAGAACTTGAATTTTTGCTGTAATTTCAATTTTCTCCCTCCAGCCTCCTGGCACATCACAGGAATGTTTTTTATTGCCCTACAGAAATCCCAATTTTGCTAGGCTGGCGTTCCCTTCCTGGCAGTGACCTACAGCAGATGCTCCAGCAGAAGACAAAAACATTGGGTATCAAATGGCAAAAAAATTCCATGCAGGAGCATGTTCATTCCCATGAGACACTTCTTCCACAGCAGGCTAAGGCAGTGGGAGGGGTAAGAGTACTATATAGTCCTCCCTTCTGTGGCAGGGGAGAGAACATCTTTCTACATCTGCACAGCAAGATGCTGCTGCAGGTCTGTCGGTACCTACACCTGGTTTGAATGCTCCTGGTCTCACTAGGTGTGGAACGGCCTGATTGAAATGTCTTTGCATGGCTTGATGGCACCATTTCTAAGAGCACCAAGGTACTTAAGGTAGCACCAATGTTTTTATGTCATTGCATGGATCTCTGTGTTTATGACGTGTGAAAGCTGCATCCGCTTCAGAGGAAGCAGGACTTGAAGGAGATGCATATTCCAGAAGTGCCACTTGCCAGGACATGGCTAAAGGTATCTCTCACAGCAGTGGCTGTGGAGACTGTGAGCTCCATGACATGGTGAAGATCTTTGAGTTCAGGTCTGCTCAAGCCATGCACAGCCTCTCCAGATACACAAGTGGGGTTTTAAAACCCCTCCAGTGTCCTGGGCAGCTCTGCATCGTGACCACTTGTGACCTACAGACACTGCCTGACCAGCCAAGGCTCAGGATTCTGCACAGCTCTTCTGAAATGAGCAACCATGTGTTCATTTGGAACCCTTCCTGCTCTGCCTCAATAGCTATTTGTCATGCTCCTTAATGCCACAGCTGTTTGGTTACACCAGGTCATCTCCTTTTATTAGTCCTGTTCCTGCCACCCCCTGAAACCCACACCAGCCAGGAGAAGATTATTATCTGTCTGCAAAAATAGCAGTTCTTCTCTGCCCCCTCTTCCAGTCAACCTGGAAACTTCAGGGGTCCCCTTCTTTCCTGATTTCCAGTCCTTCTGCCTACCTGCTGCCCCATGAAGGCTGGAGCAGCTGCCCTGGCAGCCGGCATCCTCGGCGGCACTGGCATCTTGCTCTTTCTCATTTCTTTCGGGACGGATTACTGGCTCCTGGCTACTGAGACCTGTGGCTTCTTCCAGGGTGGCAACAGCACTCTGCAGGCTGAGGAGGTAAACTCTCAGCTCTTGTCTTCCTTTGGAGGAATTAGCTTCATTGAAACAACTTAATTGGTTTGTTTTGTTTTGGTTTGTTCTGCTTTGTTTTGGCTTGTTTAGGTTTGTTTTGGTTTATTCAGGTTTGTTTTGGTTTAGGTTGGTTTAGGTTGGTTTGTTTTTTTTTAAGAGTTTTAGACTTGTGACAGTACTGGAAGCAGCATAGTGATTGCAGAATTGATAGCATTGAGTATAGCTCATTGGAAGTGACCTGCTAATGGAGAACACCAGCCTGAGCTGACTCAAAAATCCAAACAGCTTTGCCCCAGTCTGTAAAGTGCATCTAGAAAACAATAAGACAGCACCTCAGTAATCAGGCAGGTATGAATGTTGGGGAATGAAAGGCAAAAATTGTAAGAGCTTTACTTGTTGACAGCATTTGCTTCTAAAGACAAAAGATTCCTCCTGATATTTGCCATTAGAAGAGTTCTCCCTCTGTAGTTTCTTCATTTAAAACTACTTCATATTTTAAAGCTGGCAATTATTTGCATCTTAAGTGATGTGACTGCAGCACAGACAGAAAACAAAAGCAAACATCAGAGGCAGACAAGTCGACAAGAGTTCCTGCCCATCTAACATGAAGAGGCCTATGTATTTCAAATGAAGATTTATATAGGCTTTTAGTTGGCAGGAAATGTAATTTTGAAGGACAATTTGGTATTTGAGTGCTAACTGCTGGCCTCACGTGTGTATAGATCCTCTCAGAGGTTTGATTTTCAGCTGCACTCACTCCTGTCTAGCTCTGCCACACGAAATAACAAGCTGCCCGCTCTTCAAAAACGTTGTGCTGATCAATGTGTGGTTTCAATTACAAAATGACAGGAAGACCCTTGTTGTGTGCAGACTTTTTGTTACTTCAAAGTTCAATCCAATTAGGTTTGATTTTGGTGTTTTGCTTGCTTTGATTCTGGGTGTGGTGAGTCACCCTGGGTAAGCATCGTGATGCCAGCAAGAAATATTCCTTTTCGTTTCAGAATCCTGTAATCAAATGTAGGACACTGTTCACTTGAGTCATGCTTCCAAAGGACTTTCCCTATTGAAAAAGCTAAAAATGTTGCCAGGAAAGCTGCCTGGCAGAAGCCACTGTCTTTACTATTTAAAGCAGCACAGTAAAGCCCCCAAAGATGGCAGAGCGTCACGGACAGAGCGGTGCCACTTGGGTTGTGTGCACACACATGGAAAAGGACGATGTTAATTGTTGCAGGTTTCTGCTCAGGCAGTTGTCTTTCAAGTGGAGAGACTAGAGACTTAGCACTGCATGACATGAGTAAGCATCTCCAACGTTCAAGATATGCTCTTGGCCAAGTGTCAGTGTGCCTGTCGCTAAGGCAGAGCGACTTCAAAAGCCAGGCAGAAACAGGACCTGCTCTTACTCTTTCCTCTGAGCTGTTTTATTTCTATTTATTCCAGACACTGTCGCTGTTCTTTCTCTTCCAGTTGCTGGGTTTGTACAATGGGCTGTCTTTTTACCTTCTCTGCCCTTTCTTAAACTGGCAAATCCTGTCCCTTACAGATAAGGAGGGTCTGGAGGATCTGCCAAACGGCGATTGCGCGTTACACCCTGGATGCATTAAGGCAGCAGCCAGCCAAGTGGTGACATTGCAGGGCTGCATGTTGCCATTGTCACAATCAGCATTTTGTCCTGAAAATAAAAGGAGAATTGGTTCAGAGCTCTACATAAGGTTATGACTCAATGCACAAAAAAATCTCAAGGAGACAGAAGTTTTGGCACCTCCTTGTTGAGTCCCATCTCCTTTCCCTAGTTTGTAGACTCCAGCCTGATTTGGAGTTTCTCTGTCCTCCATGAAATGTCACTTTGTAGCTGTTGTCTCCTCTACCAAACTCTGTGATAAAGATAAAATTGTTTCTGGCTGGAGTTTTAGTAAGTTTTATGGTGAACAGACCATGACTAAGCTTTGTAATATTCTCCCTTCTGGAAAGACCTAAACCTTGTTCCTGCAGGTCTGGTCTGGAGGCTGAAGTAGAGAAACAGAAAAGGAAAAATTGTCAACACTTCTGTTGTAGAATGGGATAGATGGTGTGGGCATAGTCATTTATGCCTCATTTAAGTTTAGCATAGCTTCTAAATTGGCAGAGGGAGAGAAAGGAGGAAGAACTTTGGGGCTGGTGTTTGGAAGTGTTAGAGTTGGACTGCCAGACACAGAGACGTGGTGCTGAGGAACATGGTTCAGCACCAGACTGGTAGAGTTAGATAATGGTTGGACTTGGTCTTAAAGGCCTTTTCCAACCAAAATGATTTCATGAGTGTGAGTCATCTAAACCAGACCTTGCAGGGATCCTGCAGAGTAGTAAGGACATCTGAACTGTTGCATTGGGTCATACCTAAAATTCCTTACCTGGTAACCAACCTGCTTCCTACTGGTTATAACAGCAAGAGCATTTACTGAAGGAAAGTGTTTCAGAAGTAGAATAGAACAGCATGTTCTACTTCCAGTCCAGCTCTGGCCACCAGTGGTTCAACTCTATTAGAGAAAGTAGAAACTGCTTTGTGAAGGTCTGCAGGATTTGTCTTATCAGAGCACTTTATGGCTGTTACATGACAGCAAGTCAAGGAGAGCAGCTGCTTCTGGGTTTCCCAACCCTTCCAAAACCAACTCAAGCCACAACTGAAAACCTCAGCAAAAATGAAAGCAGTAACTGTCTGAGCAAAAAAAAAAAACCAAACCAAAAAAAACACCTTTCCAACAAGATCATCCCTCTATCGTCTTGGGCTTCCTTTCCTCCACAGGCTGAAGTACCAACAGAGGTCAGGAAGGAAACCCTCACTTTCCATCATGAGGGCTTCTTCTGGCGGTGCTGGTTCTTTGGTGAGGGCCACCCAGAGACCATCTGGAGCTTCTGGTACAGTAAGTATAATGCCACTGCACCATAGCCACAGCATTCCATCACACTCTGAACTGCTAACAAGCACAAGAAGGGCTCCTAGGCATGAGGAAACAGTTGTCTTTATTTCATTTGTTTTCATTCTCATTATCTCTATCAAAAGCAAACTTGGCTCACTCTCTGTGCTTTTTTTTTTTTGTTTGGTTGTTTTTTTGACTTGGGTTTTACTCTCAGAGGGTTGTTGACAAAAATGTAGGAACCTCTTGGTGGCATTTATCACCTACAAAGTCTTACGAGGTGTTGGCTTCCACTAGCAAGGAAAACTCTCCCAAGGAAAACTCATACCTCAGTTAAGGTCTGTTCAATTTGAGCTAAATTCTCCCTGTCATACCTCAGTTACGGTCTGTTCAATTTGAGCTCCTGGCCTTTAGCATTGCTTTCCTGTCAGTGTTCTCAGCCATTGGGGTGCTGAACATTGCCACCTCCCACTGGTTTCAGCATGGGGAAGGCTGGACCTGCATGCATGTGGTCTCCCTGGGAGCTCAAGACCTCGAGTAGTGGGCAGTGGTGGACCATGGAGAGCCATAACTAATGTGGTTTTGCTCTTAAGCAATCTGTGTGGCCAGTGTCCAGCCAGGGGTTCCAGGAATTCCCCAAACTGGACTGTCCCTCAGGACTGCCAACACAAAGCATCCATATCCTCTGCCTTAAGATCTTGCCTGCTTTGCCTTCTAAGGTCATTGAAATGACACCTGTGGATAGACAGAGATGGATGCAAAATAATTTATTTTTCTGAAAGTGCATTCCCTTTTCAGAAAAAAATGAAGGAGAAGGTGAAACCTGTTCTGAGACACCAGTTAGTGCTGACTGGTGGCCTACAAGCAGTGAAATGTGGGGTCTTGGCCCAGTGAACCAGGTGCTCTCACCAGAAAGAGCAAAGGAATGAGACCACCCCATGACACACCCGGCACCAGTCCTATTGCCAACCAAGCCAGTCACCAGCTTGCCCATGTTAGTGCACAGTGGGCAATGAGAAGACAGCCTTCCCCTGGGGTGACACAACGCTGAAAGAGGAGTTAGGATTAAAAAAAAAAAAAAAAAAAAGAGAGATTTAAAATCAGTTCTGCAAAGGTTTTAAACACCGCAGAAGCCTCACTGGTTCTTTGGTCTACTCAAGGATCCCTGCAAGCCTGTGGAGCAATGTGGTGGCCTCACAGGGCACTGGGCAGCCAATAACACAGGTTCCCACCGTAACATTAAATTAAATTTAAAATTTCAGAGGGCTTAGCTGTCCCTCAGGCCCTGACCTGTGTTTGCTGTGGAATCTTGCAAGAACAGTTGCTGCCAACGCTCAAGTGAACGCTGTGAGATTTTTTTTTTTTCACCCAGATTTTTTTTTTCCTGATAAAAAGGACTGAGGAGGGGGAGTTCTCCACTTAATTACGTGCTATGGAAATCCATGATATAATATCATGTTACCTGAAGTCAAATGACTCTTTCTGATAAGTGGCAAATTTGTATTACTTCTTTAGGTATTTATTATAATAGGATTGATCATGGCAAATTAATTTGCTGCTCTCATGGAGGTAATAATTAATTCAATAGGTATTCCATAGTCAATTTAGCATGAACTAATGTCCACCTATTATAAAGTGTTCCTTTGAGCTGGGGAACATATTTAAATAAGTGGCCAGCCATTAATTAATTCATTTAACATTCATTCTATTATTGTTAATCATGATAAGCCTCAGTGGTATTAATATTGATGGGGCACTTCCATTTTCATTGTGCTTTCCCTTCTCACAAAGGGAAGAAGCTTGTTCTGGTACCCAGATACCTTTGTCCATCCCAGATGGTCATACACAGCAGTGGGAATATTTACACTGATTTCAGTTGCTTCATCTTTCAAGACTGATGTCCACCTTGGACTCAGGTTATGAAGATGAGAAGCTGTACTGCCTAGTCTCAGTGCAGCCTCAGGTCCTGTTTGATCTCCCCTATCTTGTCATTCCTCTGCTTCTTTTTCTTTTCTCTTTCTAACCAGGTCTTACTCTCCTGCTTTACTTCCCAGCCTACTGATTTCAGTGAGGGTTTGTAGGTTTTGCTGAACAGCACACTGGCCTCTGAATAATCTAACTGTGATTTTTATTTCTTGTTCCTTTTCAGCCAGCCAAGCACACCCCAAGTTCTGCATGCATGGCTACCTCTTTCCTATGCCCATTGCTCTTGGACCTTTCCCCCATCCTTCCTATGACACAACTGCAGGTGAGTTTCCTTCCTCCTCCCCCAGCAGTTCCTTTCTCAAGCAAACAGGTAGAGATTTATGATTGTGGCAGTTCTCCCATTGTAAATGCATGTGGCCAAGCATGTCCAAGGCTTTTGGAAAGGTCCTTCCTTAGCTGAGTGCCCCAAGTCATCAGCACATCAGTATGTTCTCCCATGTCTTCTCTCTTCTGGAGCCAGCCATGCTTGGCCATGAGCCATTCACCCTCCTGCTGGGTACTCAGCACCTACTCCTATGAGCAAGGGAGCATGCCAAATCCACTCATTCCCACCTCCTTGCTTGTTGGGAGGAGCTGGACTCATGGTAAAATCCAGACCTAGAAAAAAAGAGATCCAGATACAGGAAGAAAAAGAACTGAGCTGCAGGCTTCACAGACTCCTAGAATGGTTTGGGTTGGAAGTGACATTAAAGATCATGTAATGGCAGCCCAGTGCAGACTTGTTTCCAGAGTCTGCCTTTCTGGGAGAGCTCTGGTGTTGATTTGTTGCAGGATAAAATAAACAAACACTGGAAAATCATTTAAAGCCCAAACTGTTAGAAGATTCCTGTAAGCGACCATCTTATTTGTAATATGCCCAGCCCGACGCAGTTGGAGAGCTCTCCTTTCAACTGTGATTCCCTTTTTATTTATGTTTCTCTATATTTTCAGAGTTCTTTAATGAATCAGCTGCTGTTAGGAATTTTAATTTGCCAAATTGGTGGCAGCAGCTAGAATTAATTCAATGATCTCTTTTTTCATTTTTTTTTTTTTTTTGCAATGAATTGATTTCTTTAACTAGTGTGCATCGCTCTGCCTTGCCTCCAGGGAGCTGGGGCAGGCAGACTGCACAAACAAACATCTTGACCTTTTCCTTAGCCTTTAGCAGTACCTTTATTATTATTATTATTATTTTTATTTTTTTGCTTATGAGGAATTAATTTAAAAAAAAAAAACAAACCCAACCAAAACTCAGCTGCACCATTTGTCAGTAGGAGCAGGTGAGGGAGAGCAGCCAGCTCCCTTTGCTGTGCAGGATTCCTGCCTCAGGGAACACGCCGTGGTGGAAAATGGATATGAGGGACATGTCAGTGGTAGAGCCTGTTGGAGGCTGGGTGCTGCAAGCATGCAGTGGGGTTTTGGCAGCTTAGGAGGGGCAGGCATGCCGTTTGGTTTGTGAATGATCTCGCTGGTAACCACGCTATTTTTTTCCATCCTAAATAAGAGGCTCTGGAGGCATCTGTCCCTGCCTGTCAGCCCTTGCTGTGGAAGCCTCTCCAGCTGCCTCTCAGAAATGCCACCTTGGGACAGGTCCCAAGAGGGTACTGGGGATGAGCTCTGCACCAGGGCTGCACCCTGGAGTGCTGTGGGGCTGGAGAGACTCCCAGCACCCACCCTGCTGTGATCCCTGGGGGAATGAGGATATCTCAGCACCCATGTTTAGGGCTCCTCTGCAGCACCAAATCTACTGCAAAGCACTCTGCAGCAAGCAGACCCTTCTGTCACTAGCTCCCCAACCAGCACATCCACACAGGCAAAGGGTGACCACACAGGAGGTCATGCAAAAAAAGGGGTCCTCCAGCTATTACCTGCTCCAGAGATAATTCTGCCTTATCTGCATCCTCTTAGTGTTCCTGAGAGAAGCAGGTGAAGAGAGGTTAAACATGAAAATGAGTTCTGTGGTTTTGGAGAGTTCATGATACTTATCTCTCCCCTAAGTGGCTCTCCTGACAAAATGGTTTCAAATGAGTAAAAGGCCTCTTTTCTGTATCATTTTTCTTTCAAGTGTGAATCATTTCAGAATTACCCACTTGCTTGTGCTCAGATTAAATCTCTCTAACTAGAGCTTCTGAACAACAGGCAGAGCAAGATGCAGTGGACCCAGGGGACCAGATAAATCAGGGGAGCAGGGCATCAGAGGGTCTCTACCTGAAGACCACCACCTTTGGCCAAGGTTTACAGCAGTGACTGGAAGAGATTTGGCTACTGTGGCCAGGAGGTTGATTCTGCCTCTCTGCTCTGCTGAGACCGCAGCTCTGGTGTCCTCAGCACAGCAGGGACATGGACCTGTTGGAAAGGATCCAGAGGAGCTCACAAAGACAATGCAAGGGCTGGAAGCCCTTTGCTGTGAGGACAGGCTGAGAGAGTTGGGGTTGCTCAGCCTGGTGAAGTGAAAGACCTCATAGCCTTGTAGCCAGTACTTAAAGGGGCCTGCAGGAAACATGGGGAGAGACTTTTCAGCAGGGCCTGTTGTGACAAGACGAGAGGTGATGGGTTTAAACCAAAAGAGGGAGATTTAGACTCAACAGAAGGAAGAAATTTTTCACACTAAGAGTGGTGAGACACTGTCCCAGGTTGCCCAAAGAGGTGGTGGGTGCCCCATCCCTGGAAACACTGCAGGTGGGGCTCTGAGCAACCTGATCTCATTGAAGACGTCTTGCTCGCTGGAGTGGGTTAATTGGACTAGGTGACCTTTGGTGGTCCCATCCAACCTAAACCATTCCATGATCCTATGACATTAGGAGATTGAAATTAGTGGGCTATATCCATGTGATGGACAGAAGCTTGCTCAGCTCTGGCTGGTGTTGTTGCATGAAGCCCCAGCACACCCCCCAAATTCAGGGGCTGCAGAGGCAGCTGTTCTTTTGCTCTGTTCTCTTACCTGGAGTCAAGCAAGGCCATTAGTGGGGGGAGTCACGAGCTCCTGTTTTCCCTGCAGTCCTGCTAACACAAACTGCCTTTATTTTAAACCAGGAATCTGGCACCTTCTGTAAGTGTTAATTAAAATGGATCAAAGATGTGGTCAGATTCCATCTCTCCAAATGTTACTATTTTCTTTCCATTCCTGCCAAGATCTTCCATCCCCCCCAGGCACAGCTAGGCATGGTGTACTTTACTCTCACCCCCTTTTGTTCTGTGCTTCCCTGGCAAGCCCTTCCAACCCCTTGTACTCATTGCAGCCCCTTGAGGCCATTTCCTCTTCTCCTATAGCTTGGTACTTTGCAGAAGAGAGTGACCTCCACCTGGCTCCAGCCTCCTTTCAGGGAGTTGTGAGGAACAAGAAGGTCTCCCTGCAGCCTCCGTTTCTTCAGACTAAACAAGCCCAGTTCCCTCAGCTGCTTTTCATGAGAATTGTTCTCTAGAGCCTTCACCAGCTTCATTGCCCTTCTTTGGAGGTGCTCCAGCACCTTGATGTCCTTCTTGTAGTGAGGGGTCCAAAACTGAGCCCAGTATTCAAGGTGCAGCCTCACCAGTACTGAGTACAGGAGGATGATTCATTCCCTGGTCCTGCTTGCTACAACTGTTGCAGGTCAAAGACAGGTTGCTCTCTGTCTTCTCAGCTGTTCCTTCAGGTTGCCCCCTTTCCTGTTGCTGAAGCAGGAGCTAAGCATGGGCTTGAAGGATCCTGACTTCCTCTGCTCTCCCTTGACTTGAGTCTTTTTGTCTGTGCAGTGTACAGAGGCTTCTGGACAGCGTTCATCCTGCTGGCTGTTGCTGCTGGGCTGGTAGGAGGGATGCTGCTGGTCTGTGGTGTGCCCTTTGTCAACCCCCGCTGCTACAAAGCTGGAGGGGGATTCCTCCTCCTTTCAGGTGAGCAGGATACACCCTGGGTGTTGGGCTCTGGCCAGGGCAAGAACACAATGATCATGCTCTGCTCTGTGAGTGCAGGGCAAGGGCAGGCAGTAGGGATGATGATGGCTCTGGTGGGAGCCGCATAGGTGTGGGGCAAATGATTTCCATCTTCTCCGCTGGAATTAAACTCTTATGTTCAGTCAAGCCTTACAACAACAGTCCTTACTCCTAGGGAGGCTGGAGATTGGGAAAAAAATATTTGTTGTTTGTTGTTCTTCTCTTCTATACAACCCAGAGGAGCAGAGCTTTAGTGAAGGCCACCACTGTGTTAACCCTGGTGAGCGATCAGCCATGCCCTAAGTCACTCTTGGTATCTGGGCCTCTCCTGCCTCTGCCATTAACATCTGGAGGAGCTGGAAGCCCAGGAGCAGTGCAAGGCATACCTGACAACCCAAAATGGGAGGGGAGATGGTGTAAAAACTGAAAGGATAAAGTGGTGGCAGAGCAGCAAAGTGAATTTAAGAAAGCTTCTATTCATGATTCCCACTGCTCTTGCAAATGATTGCACTGCAGTATCACTTGGGCTTTTTCCTTTTCTCTGTTTGAAGAAGGAGTAACTGGCCTAACTAGGAGAAATACCTGACTTACAACAGTGACTACATCTCAGAAAGAAGCTTTTTTGTGACTCAAGCAGTCTGAGGTTGAAGCTCAGCTGAGCCATGCTGAGCAAAGGACTTTGCCATGGAGCTAAGCTTTTATCTTCATCCCTGAAGGTATTTAAAAGACTTGTAGATGTGGTGCTGAGGGACAAGGCTTAGCAGTGGACCTGGTAGTGTTATGTTAATGGATGGAATCAATGATTTTAAAGGTCTTTTCCAGCCTAAATGATTCCATGATTTGATGATTCTCTGAAAACAGTTTGCTTAATTCTAGATCCTGCTTCCTCACACATGGCATGAATCAAACCCAAGCCAGTGTCTTTACATCCAGTTTGAGCTTTGAGTGTGCCCAAGATTGTAGGGTCTGAAACTACAATATTTAGCAAGAATCTTCCAGCATTGACCTTGGAGGAATTCCACCTAAGCTCCTTCCAGTCTCACCATGTCCTGCTCTTATTACCTCTTACTCTTTTCACCCTTTATTTAGCTCCTCTCCATTTTGTAACTATTTCCTCATTTCTGTGTCCTCCAGCTGTACTAATGATTACCCACAGCTGAGCTGCTTGCTTACACAAAGTTAGATGACATCTACCTATTTGCCTAAAAGAAAATTCTGTAAGGCACTAAATCTGATTGGTCCTACCTGCCCTGCCTCCCTGTCAGCTCTTCTGTTTTGCTTCCACATCTCCAGTTACTGAAGGGAGGGCAGCCAGGCTCTGGGTATCTGCTTATCTCTCACTTCCATAGTTTAATAAACCTGTGGTTGGGCTTAATTTTCCTAAAGGCAAATTTCACTTGGTTTTACACATGTGGGTTTCATTTGGGAATGCAAGACATCTTGCTTGGGGATCTTCATGCAAAGACTTCTGCAGAGGAGTGCTGGCCACTTGGCATGCTTGTGCACTGGGATCACCTCATCTTGTGAGCCTAAGGAGGAATATTGGCATCCTCTCAGGTGGGACACTCTGGCTACCTCAGTAAAAGCCCTTCAAAACACTCAGCTTTCATCCCAAATGGAAAAAACTGAGTTTGGCCACCTTCTGACACTGGCCAGGCCCATAAAATATATCACAGAGGAAAGGATTTTGAGTGATATTGAATCACTGTATTCCAGTTTTTTTTTTCATTCATTGTTTTTGCACTTCATTTGACTACTTCTTGATTAAAAGGCTGGGGCTTAGAATGTGACACTTTTTAGAGGAGCTGATTATGCATCACATAAACCTCTTGGCATTAGCCAGAGATGCTGCTGTTTAAATTGAAGTTTGTATTAATGCGGTTTCAATCTGAACAGCAATCATTGTTATTAACTGTCATTAGGAGGAAAGAGTTCAGCTGGAAGAGGCTTCCTGCTATATTTTCAATCTCAATGATAGCCAGGAGGTTGCAGCAGTATTTCAGCAAAGTTTGCTTAGAGTTTCAGCTGATTTTTTTTTTTTTTTTTTTTTTTTTTTTTTTGTGGGGGGGTGGGTGCGGGGGTTGGGAGTATCCCAAACTCAGAGCTCTGGAACCTGCTTGACACTGTTTTCCCAATGGATTCAAGATGCATCCCTCTGTGGTTATTTTCTCTCCATCCTTTCTAAAAATACTTTGCATAATTGCACTAAGCAGTAGGAACAATAGGTTTAAGACAGCTCCAACTCCCTGGCCATCTCTTCCTTGCAGACAGCAGGATGTGGAGAGACAAGGCAGGAGAAAGTGCTTCGTCTTCTAATCATGGCCTGTGGGTCAGTGTTAATTAACCTCCCTTGCAGAAATGATCTCTCCTTGAGGAAGTGTGAAAACACTGGCAATTTGTAGAGTGGGAATGTGGTCTGCAGTCAGGTGGTGAGATGGAGCACTACAGCTGCAATATGCCCTAGCCTCACCGGACATCCTTCACAAGCAACTTTGTTGCATCCATGCATCCTTCTGTCCCCGTCAGGGAGCAGCCTGCTCTGAGGTCATGAAACCACATCCCAGCACAAAATGGTGATGCAACCTTTGCCACCAAAAGGCTCTAAAATATATTCTTGGTGCAAACACTC
Source organism: Indicator indicator (assembly GCF_027791375.1). Lineage (NCBI taxonomy): Eukaryota > Metazoa > Chordata > Aves > Piciformes > Indicatoridae > Indicator > Indicator indicator. Next base: position 3,364,012 of record NC_072026.1, on the reverse strand, counting down.
TCCCAAGCATCTATGGATATCCAGCCTGATGTGACCTTGAGGAGGTCTGTGTGCACCTCTGTCCTGGGGGAAATTCAGTGCCTAAGGGTGGAGATTGTTCTCTCTATTAGACCCCTCTGGGGTTCCTCTCCAAGAGGCCTTTTATTTCCTGTGCTTTCAAGAGAGCAAATCCAACTCTCTGTGAGCTACTGTGACAAATGTAGTGCTCAGTGGGTGGTGTTTCTGAGAGCCCTTTCAAAGGACTGAAGCCATCCCCCTTGGTTTGCACTGCTGGGTGACTTGGGAGGTACAGCCAGAGCCCATCTGACATTTGCTGCTGCAAATACCACCCAGCTGAGCAGTTGTCCTTGCCAGTCTGCTCCCAAAAGCACCTGAATTGCATGAGCAAACAGCCGACATGCTGCTTTCCTTCTAGCATTTGCCATCTCAGACTTGGTTTAGGTGCTTGCTAGGGGGAGGCAGGCACTGCCTGGTGGCTCATTGTCCCCTTGTTTCAACAGGCAGCTGACATCATGATTAATTAGCACTACAATGGCACCAGGAAGGCTGGGAGAATGCTGCACTGCAGCTTCTGCAAACTGAATTGCTGAGGCAACTCTGGTTTTTTGCTCCTTGGTTTTCTGTATTGGTGCTCCTCAGTTTTTGTTTCCTTGGGGTGTTTTGGAGACTAAGCTGAGAGGTGAGCACCTGATTCTTCCAGGCCTAGGGTAGTTCCTCAGCTTGCAGTGCTGCTCTAGTACATCCAGACCAGGGGCATGGCTGTAGGCTTAAGTGAAAAAACCAAGGTGAACTCTACCTGGTGGTTTGCTCAGAGGTGAAGAGGCTGCTCTGGAGGGAATGCACAGGCCAAGAGTGAATGTGAAGTGAGCTCTCTAAGCAAGGAACCATGGAATCATAGAATCGTTTTGGTTGGAAGAGACCTTTAAGATCATCAACCCAGCACTGTCAGGTCACCATGAAATCATGTCCCTAAGCACCTCATCTCTGCAGCTTTTCAGTTCTTCCAGGGATGGTGACTCCACCACTGCCCTGGGCAGCCTGTTCCAGGGTTTGACAACCCTTCTGGAAGAGAAATTGTTCCCCACACCCAACCTAAACTTCCCTAGCACAGCTTGAGGCCACTTCCTCTTGTCCTTTCACTTGTTAGTTGGAAGAAGAGACCAACCCCCACCTGGCTACAACCTCCTTCCAGGAGAGCAAGGTCTCTCAGGCTAAACAACCCCAGTTCCCTCAGTCACTCCTCAGCAGACTTGTGCTCTAGACCCTTCATCAGCTTCCTTGCTCTTTTTTGGACCTACTCTAGCACCTCAATGACCTCAGTACTGGAGGTGTGCCACACCAGTGCAGGGTAGAGAGGGATGATCACTTCCCTGGTTCTGCTGGTCACACTGTTGATGATCCAGGCTATGATGCTGTTGGTCTTCTTGGTCACCTGGGCACACACTGGCTCATTTACTCTGGCTGTGGACCAACACCTCCAGGTCCTTTCCCACCAGACAACTTTCCATCCAATTTTCCCCAAGACTGCAGCATTGCAGGGGGTTGTTGTGACCCATCCAGGACCTGGCACTTGGGCTTGTTGAACCTCATTCCACTGGCCTCATCTCGTTGATTCAGTCCAGCCTCCCTACCCTCCAGGAGATCAACACTCCCTCCCAGCTTGGCATCATCTGCAAACCTACCGAGGGGGTGTGTCCCTTATCAGCTTGCCTGACACTGCAAAGCTGACACTGAAACTGGATGAACCTCTCACAGTCCATACTTCTTCTGGCTGCTGTGGTCCTGATGCTGATTATCCAGCATCCCCATTGGGGTGGCACTCACAGGTATGTTCATACTCTTCCCAGCCCCAGGACTGCTGTGGCTGTTTCCAACAGGCAAAGGCAGCCAAAAGCCTCTCCTGAGCTTTCAGAGCTGCATCAATGTCTCATGAGGGGAGCATGCTCAAACTGCTCTGTTCTTCAGAGTGCTCAGCTCCTGTGACTTAAAGTGCTGAATTTTGTGCTCAGATTCCTCTTCCCAAATCAAGTATCTTCCTTTTGACACTCAGGCTCCCTGTGTGCAGCCAAGGCTAGAAGTTATGGAAGGGCAGCTGAAGGTCTCAGCTCCATTTCCTCACTTTTAACATCCTTAAGCAGCAACTGGTGAGAAAGGCAAATGAGTCAAAGCTCATTGTTCTTGTAATTAGCAGATTACACAGAAGTTCAGCAGCTTCCACAGAAGAGTTCAAGACTGAGTTCACTCACCTGTCCCTACAATTAGCAGCTATAAAGGTGTCACAAAGATATAAAATGAAAGAATGAAGAAGCCTGACTCCAATTTACTCACAATGGAGGTGCAGCTCTTCACAGGTGGTTGTTTTTTATTTTTTGGTTTTTTTTTTTTTTTTTTTTTTTTTTTTAGCCCATGAGCAGAAGCAAAGAGGAAAAGGTAGAGGAAAAAGTAGATCACTTGGCTAACTTTGCAAGGGTAGAAAGCACAGGGATGCTGAGAGGAGCAGGGGAGTGGTCTCATCACACAGTCTCAGAATCACAGAATGGTGGGAGCTGGAAGGGATCTCTGGAGATCACCCAGTCCAACCCCACTGCTAAAGAAGTTTTATCTAGAGCAGGTTGCCCAGGATGGCATCCAGATGAGTTCAGAATCTCTCCAGAGAGGGAGTCTCCACAACATCTCTGAGCAGCTTTGTCCAGTGCTCCAGCACCCTCACAGCAAAAAATGCTCTCCTTCTGTTTAAGTGGAACTTCCTATATTCCATCTTGGTGCCATTGCCCTTTGCCCTGTCACTGGGCAACCTCTCCATATTCTCGTGATGAAGACTCTGCTCATATCTAACAGCATGACCAATTGTAGGCACTTTCATGAGGCACTTTCAGCCTTTTTTTGCTGAGCAGTTTTCAGTGGGCTGCCCTTGCTGTGCTTCCATCGTCCTTCCTTGGCTGCAGCTGCCATTTAGCTGCTCTTTTCTCACTGAGGAGCTGCTGTAAATCCCAGGGACTGCTGGCCACTCACCTGTAATTATTCCAGAGAAGCAGGCTGCTTACTTTACCTTTCCTTGTCATTTTCCCAGGGTGTGAAAACGTTCTTAATTTAGATGCCATGGCCATGCCATCACCTCCAGTACCTGTTTAATAACAAATCCTTCCAAACCAAGACTTGGTGCTTCTACTGGGGCTAGGAGAGGAACCATTTCCCTACCCTCAGCTCCTGGTGAGCTCGGGGACAGCACCACCCACTCATGGGGCTTCCCTAGTAAGAACTGGTAGGTTTGAATCTGTTTTCCTCAATAAATGAGACTTAGGCTACCTAAGTTGTCCTGGGACAACCCAATGCTCAACCTCTAGCTCTTTAAAGAGAAGTAGGAGAATTCAGAAGGACATGACCATACGCACGTCCTCCATCCCACCGGGGCTATGGTTTTATTTGTGCCTCTTATGGTAGGTATTATAAGTTAATGAAATAGAAATTGATGTTTAAAAGAGCACTTTTCAAGGTTCAGTTCCTATCTAATTAATTTAATTTTAAATTACATCAGTAATAAAGACTTAATTGCCTTCTTATCAATATATTGTATTTTGTAAAGGACATGTGGCTGTCTAACATGCAATTGTTTTCTTATAGCAGAATAATTGGTATTTTAAAGGCCCAACTATTATATTAAGTGTAAAATATTTATTTGGGTACTTAATTTCAAGTGGTTTCTAAAGCTCAGTGAACATGCAAATGGTATAGCAGCTGCTCTTTAACTCCTAGCCTGCCTCTCCAGTAAGCTAGGTGCAGGAGCACAACTTGAAGGAACAGCACCTGGTGATGTAAAATGTATTAGAATGATTTGGGTGGGAAGGGACCTTTAAAATATATGGTTACAACAATTTTTGGTTATTAGGAGTCAATTCAATGATCTCTGGAGCTCCCTTCCCACCCCTAACACTCTGTGATTCTGTGATATGGTCTTAGGGTACAGGAGGTAGGTTAAGAGACATGACAGCTTAGGACAGGTGACTTCAGCTTTCACAGAACACACAGTGAGGACTTTGAACCTTCTGAACATTTGCCTAAGTTTCCTTTTTGGATCCAAGATGGGATGCAAAGGTTTGTGGCTGCACATGTGCTGATCACAGGGTGTTAGGGATTGGAAGGGGCCTCTGGAGATCTTTGGGTCCAACCCCCCTGCCAGAGCAGGACCATCGAATCCAGCACAGTTCGCACAGGAACACATCAAGATAAGGCTGGAAAGTCTCCAGAGAAGGAGACTCCACAGCCTCTCTGAGGAGCCTGTTCCAGTACTCTGTGACCCTTACAGTAACAAAGTTCTTCCTCATGTTGAGGTGGAACCTCCTGTGCTGTGGTTTCCATCCATTGCCCCTTGTCCTATCATAGGGTGCATGTGAGCAGAGGCTGCTCCTGTCCCTTCCTGATGTATTTATAGACGTTGATTAGATCCATTATAAGCAGCAACAGAGTCCAACACTGTCTTGTTTTCTCTGACCAAGATTTCAGGAGCCCCCATCACTAAGCAGATAGATCAGTGTCAGGCTTTACCCACCCACAGGAGCTAGATCTTGTCATGTATAAGCTGCCAGGAGGAATAATTAAATATACCTTTGATTTAAAAACTGCAAGGGGAGGAATTCAATCCAGCAGAAGCCACAACACATCCATAGAACTGTGTGGCAACTTGTCAACTAAATTAACTTTGAACTGTTCACTTCTACCATAAAAATCTAATCTGTGATGTATTTCTCCCATATAGGTGTGTTTATGTGCATATATCTATCTGTTATACAGCACCATTTAAAACTGGCAAGCTTCTAGCTGTGAAGATCAGGTACTCCTGAGGAGCTTCCAGATCTGTCAGCAGGCCATCACTATTTAGTTTTAATGTACATTGACTTTCAAATGCACTGTATATATTCTTTAATGTGACATAGTAAATAATAATGGGGCCACACTAGGTTTTTTGTCACCTGCTACATGTGGAGGAGCCAGATCTGCATTCTCCAACCACCATCACTTGGTGAATTTTGGGGCAAGGAGGTTGCTCTTAAGGCACCTTCTGGGTCTGGGAGGTGCCTGCTCACCAGTCAGATGTGACTGAGCTCCTCCTACAGACACTGAGCTTCCATGGAAATAGGAGATGGTGGGATCTCATGGGAGATTTGCTATTTGGGTCTTGGGCATCCCACAAGGTGTGGGAGTCTCCCAGGGGGGTGAACCTTTGCTGAGCAAGATGCTGACCTTGCACTCACTGCTCTGGCTTGAGTATGGCCTCAGCCCTTCTCCCATCTGGCTCCAAGGGAGGGCAAAGCAAGTCTCACTCACCTTTAAAAATACTTCCTAGCCTCATGGTATAAGCTTTTATTTATTTATTTATTTATTTATTTATTTATTTATTTATTTATTTATTTATTTATTAATCATTCTTTAGTTTAGCAGCCCATCTGAGATGAGCAACTCGTGGGTACGTGCCTTTTCCATCCTATTATGGGTTATTTCCCTGCAGATCAGGATCATCTCCTCTCCTTTCCATGTATTTTATGCTTGGTTGCAAACCTCAGTTTAAGGAAGGGTAACACAAAACGTGAAGAGGAACTGCCTTGAGCAGTTTGGCATCTGTGTGTGCTCTGCCTGTGCTGGTGCTGGGGTGGCAGTTTTGATGCCAGGTAATGTTTGCCATCAGCAGGACTGATCCCTCTCTCTTTGCATCTCTGGTGGAACCCGGCTCTGACACTACCTGGAAGGGCAGATATAAAAAGGGGAAGTCTTAGTCTCACTTTCTCCCTCATCTCAGACAAATTAAAAATTAAAAAGGCAGATCAACCCCCCTTTAAGGCAGGAGTTCAGAGCTAGCCTCACGCAGATCCCTGCTGTGAACATCATCCATGTTTGTGGTGGTTTCTCCATGGTGTATCCATCTGTACCAGCGCCCTGGGTAGCACCAGCAGCAGGAGGCATTGATGTGCCTGTGGCTGGGCAGGAGCTGGTGGAGGTGGTGGTGGTGTGGGTCTCTCCCATGGTGCACAGGCTTGGCTTTCACAGGAGCCTGCAGAGCAGTGTCATGAGTAATAATTCTGCACCACTAAGCTTTGATGCAAAGGATCTGCAAGAACAATCAGGGATGTGCTGCAATCTTCTCTCAGCTGTTTCAGATGCAGAGAATAACTCATCTTTGTCTCTCCTTCCAGGAGGCTTATTTCTGCTGCTTGTGTTTCTCTTTGTGATGTGGAAGGAGTTTGCTGCTGATTTTCAGAAGTACATCCTCCTGGAGAGAAGTGAGAAGTGCATGGACGACATCCCCCTGCACGTGTACTATGGGTGGTCCTTCATGTTTGCTTCAGCTGGGGTGCCCCTGGTCTTACTGTCTGGACTCCTCTTCTACCTGGTGGGCAGAGACATTATGAAGTCCTTGGAGTAAGACAAATTAGGAGAAGGCCTTTGAGAAAACTGGTGATGAAACATACCCAGGTTTTGAGGACTAGATGGGGTTTGCAGCTATGATTACCAGCACAGGTCAGTCCTAAGTGGGGGCAGGTTTGGAGCACTGAGCATCCAACCACTGCCAGGCCAAAACCAGCCCCAGCTGAACAACCAGCTTCAGCACTTTTACTCTTTGGGGACATTTAGAGATGTCTATGGCTTCTGCATCAGTTTTCTCTGCAGTTATTGCTACGGAAGGAGCTCTCTGGCTGTCAGCAGAGCCCTGCATCCATATTCAGCAGAGCAGGAGTTTTATGGCATTCCCAGCATCCTTGTTTCTTGTAAAAGGTAATTGAATCTGGCTGCAAAGCTCTATGCCATAATGTCTAGTTCTGCAAAGCAATTAAGGATGATTTTAGTTTTTTTTTGTAGCTGGCTCTAATTGACATCAAAGGACAACCTTTTTAATGGGATGTCGGGAAACACAGGGAACTCTTTTTTTTTTTTTTTTTGTTTAAAAGCCCTGATTCTGAAAATATGAATGTACCTGAACCTAACCTACCTATCAATAAGTTAATAAACCAATTTCTGTGGCATGAAACCTCACATGAATTAATTAGTCTTTCTTTACTCTGCATTTACTCTGAGATACTTGAACATGTCCAGAGAAGAGCAATGAGGCTGAGAAGAGGCTGAGGATGCTGGAATTGTTTAGCCTGGAGAAGAGGAGGCTCAGGGATGACCTCATGGCTGTCTACAACTACCTGAAGGGAGGTTGTAGCCAGGTGGGGGTTGGTCTCTTCTCCTAGGCAACCAGCACCAGAACAAGAGGACACAGTCTCAAGCTGTGCCAGGGGAGGTTTAGGCTGGAGGTGAGGAGAAAGCTCTTCATGGAGAGAGTTGTTAGCCGTTGGAATGTGCTGCCCAGGGAGGTGGTGGAGTCACCATCCCTGGAGGTGTTCAAGAGGGGATTGGATGTGGTACTTGGTGCCATGGTTTAGTGGTCATGAGGTCTTGCGTGACAGGTTGGACTTTGATGATCCTTGAGGTCTTTTCCAACCTTATTGATTCTGTGATTTAATATTTTCAGGGATTCTCAACCCTAAAACTGGATGATGGTCAGAACTGGGGCAAAAGCAGTGGGGAAAAAGAGCATTGTAATTTTTTATCTTGCTTGTTATGGTAGAACATGGGATCTTGTGTTCTACAGATGCAGCATAAGAGCCACCTCCAAAAAGACAAATTATCTAACAGGTAATAAGTCATAGAACCAGAGGGAATGGCCTCAGGCTGCAACTGGGGAGGTTTAGACTGGACATTAGGAAGAATTTTTTCACAGCAAGAGTGGTCAGGCATTGGAATGTGCTGCCCAGGGAGGTGGTTGAGTCACCAACCCTGGATGTGTTTAAAGGTGGTTTGGATGTGGTGCTTGGGGATATGGCTTAGAGGTGAACCTTGTAGAGTAGAGTTCTGGATTGGACTTGGTGATCCTGAGGGTCTTTTCCAATCTGAATGTTTCTGTGATTCTGTGTGAGGGATGCTTTAAATTCTTGTGATTGCTGAGGGGTACATTGGCTCCCTGACAGCAGCTGTCCCATCAAGAGAAACGTGTGCTAATTTCAGACCCAAAAGAAAATTGGTGATGCTGCCTGCAATGAAACATACACAGGTTTTGAGGACTTGATGTTTTTTTGAGCACTGCAAGCCCTCTGCTGTGAGGACAGGCTGGGTGAATTGGGGTTGTTCAGCCTGAAAAAGAGAAGGCTCCACGGAGACCTTGTTTGTGGCTTTTCAGTACTCAAAGGGGCCTGTAAGAAAGATGGGGACAGACTTTTTAGCAGGGTCTGCTGTGACAGGACAAGGGGTGATGGCTTTAAACTGAAGGAGTGAGATTTAGACTGGATAGAAGGAAGACATTTTTCTACTCAAGGTGATTTGCCACTGTCCCAGGTTGCCCAGAGAGGTGGCATATTCTCCATCCCTGGAGATGTCTCAGGTAACACTGGATGGGGCTCTGAGCAATGTGATCTAGCTGAAGATGTCCCTGCTGACTGCAGCAGGCTGGACTAGATGGCCTTTGGAAGTCCCTTCTAACCCAAACCACTCTGTTTCTATGGTTCTGTGATTCTCTCTGTAGCTGTGCATGCCGGCACGGGTGGATGATTGCATTCTGACATGGAGCCAGCAAGAGAGCCCTGAGCAGCCTGCCACTGCCACTCCAAAACCAGCCCCAGCTGGAAGTCCAGCTCCAGCATTTTTACTCTTTGGAGGCACTGAGGTACCAGAGGTGAAATAATTCCTACTGTAGATGCTGGGGTTTGTAAAACCACTTGACAAAGATTTGATCTCATCATAATTTTTTGGGGGGAGGAGGGGGCTAGATCTTGATGCTTTGAAGCAGTTTGTTGGACCCTTGTTTGCTGAACTCATTTGCATAAATTTTAAATCAATCTCCCTAACAAAATGCAGGCTGGGATGTCACAGTTTGTGCTAAACATACATCTCCCAAGCATTATGTCACACTATTGATTCAGTGCAGTTAATTAATAATGTCTTGTAACTCTCATCTGGAAAGCAGTGAAGGTTGTTGGCAGTATAAAAATGTTTGTGAATGCTTTGCCTGAAAGATTTCTCAAGCCTGGCATTCCTTCTTGGAGCAAGTTCTAATTATTCTTTTACAAAATTCATGGTGTACAAAGAGTGAGGAATTGTAATCCCCACATGTACAGATGAGTTCTTTCATATGACTAACAGGCTTGCTCTACAGGTCTTAAGCAAAATTCACACTGCTTTCCCTCAGTGGAAATTTCCTTTGAGTGGAATTGGTATACACAGGTAAGAATCATATTTGTTTATTTGGTTGTTCCCACCCCCCACCCCCCGCCCTCCCCTCCCCCACCCCCCAGTTTCATGACATTTACAAGCACAGAGATATTTCAGTGCTTTATTTGGCCATTCTAGACTGTTTCCCCCCCACTCCCCCCATGATATCTCCTTGGGTTATGCAAGTGCCCCATCAGTTCTTCAAGAGATAATTTCTCACTATAAATTCCCTTTGAGTAATTTTTGTCATTTAATTATCTATTCAGGGTGGAGATGAACACTTATGGTCACGAAGAATAAAAGTATATAATCCAGGAGCAGAAGAGGTCAAGATTTACAGTCACTTGCCTTTCACTGATCCCATAAAACAATCCAAGCATGCAGAAATGATGATCCCATAAGAGACACCAGGGCAGAAGAATGAGGAAGCAGCAGGAAATTCATCAGACTTATTGATACCTGTGAAGCTGAGGATCCCTGAAGTTGTGAATATAGAAGTGAGTTTTATATTATAGGATGAAATATTTATTAACTTACTCCATCTGTTCCTTAAAAAATTTGGTTTAATGTCATAGAGGCATTTATGGAATACATTTAGCTTAATCATGCATTCATGCCTTGGGGAGTAAACCATCCCTGGAGACCTGCTCATTCTGGATCAGCTCTAGAACAAGCAATAGTTTAAAACTCCATCATCCTAAAGAACAGCAGACTTTGAATCACTCTTGAACAGAAGGGTTTTAAAGACAAATCATCTCTGATATTGAAGATCCTCTCTCCCATAGTCACCTTGCATGGAGCATCCTCTCACAGTCACAGCAATTGGGATCTGGGGAATGAGCTTATAAACCAGTGTAACTAAAGTAATTAGTGACACCATTAGAATGCAACCTTTGTAGCCAGCACAAGTGCTCACCAAACAAATCAGTTGGGTGGGCTAAGGGAGGCTAATTCCTTTGCTGTCCAGGCTTTGTTTTGGTTTGGTTTGGTTTGGGGTTTTTTTTTTTGTGGCAAACCCCACTGGTTCTTCTCCTGCTTCTTCTCTCTGCCTTAGTGAGGTCACATCCAGAGCACTGGGTCCAGTTCTGGGCTCCCCAGTTCAAGAGGGGCAAGGAACTCCTGGAGAGAGTCCAGCAGAGGCTGCAAAGATGATAAGGTAACTAAATCCTCTCTGACAAGGAAAGGCCTGGAGCTGTTTAGCCTGGGGAAGAGCAGGCTGAGAGGGGATGTGATCAATGCTCATCAGTATCTAAAGGGTGAGGGCAGGAATGATGAGGATGGGACCAGACTCTTGTCAGCGGTCCCTAGCAACAGGACAAGGGGCAACAGGCACAAAGTTTAGGTTCCACCTAAACATGGGGGAAAATTTCTTTCCTGTGAGAGTGCTGCAGCACTGGAAGAGGCTTCCCAGAGAAGTTATGGAGTCATCTCTGGAGCCTTTCAAACTCTGCCTGAACATCGTGGTCCTGGGCAACCTGCTGGGGGTGGCTTTGCTTTAGCAGGGAAGTTGAACTGGCTGATCTCCAGACATCCTTTCCAACCCCTGCCATGCTGGGATTCTGTCAATCTGAACTATAACTCAGGAAGAGAAAACTTTGCGTGAGAATCATCATTTCTAGAGGAGAAGTTTCAAAAAACAGACTAATGGGCTGAGTGGTAGGGTTGGAAATTGCAGACACCACAGTCTCTTTCATCTGTTGAATGTGAGGAAGTTTGATGAAAGGATGTTACAGAGTAGTGACAAGGACCTCATTCTGATCCAAGTTTTGTCATTATAAATCATGAGTAATTCCAAAGACTGCAGCAGACCCTTATCACTGTTCAACATCTGTAAGTCAGATCAGAACCAGGCCTAATAAATCCATTCAAAAATGCATAATTAAAAGAGTGATTTCACATCACTCTGATGAATTTTACTCAAGGATTTCTTCAAGGATGCTTTTCTCACATTAGCATTTGACGTTAGTAAGCAATGAATAATTCCATTTTTTCTTCCCAACATCTGGGACACTTCCTGCTTTATTTGCTACTTACTGAACACTCTGCAGGAAATATTAATGAATCTTGGGTGTTAAAACCCAGGCCCTGTGGAGCTTGCTCAGGAGGCAGAGTTATGTAGTAGAGGTTGTGTGTCTTGAGATTTTGGTGAAGGGAAGGTATTGGGAGAGTTACCAAACTTGGGGGAGATATGGGAATCTGAGGAGGTCAGCTGAAAGTCAAGCCCTTGCAGCTCTTCCCTTCTTCCAGGGAGACAATTAATGATGAAAGTTTTTCCTCTTGGTCAGATCAATTTTCTTTTCTTTTTTTTTTTTTTTTTTTAAAGCAAAGATTCAGAAACCTCTCATGGAAGGATGCCCTGAGGCTGGGAAGGTGCTGGGTGGTGGATAGTAGCTGCAAGGAGAGATGGGCCAGGAGCCCAGCATGCTGTGAGAGTACCACTGTCATGCTCAGCTCATTCCCCACATCCCCAGAAAATGATATGGAAAATTCCTGTGTTTGGAGAGGCTTTCTGGCTCTTCAGAGCAACCTGAGCAGCAGAGGCAGGAGAACTTCCAAAGGAGGAAAGGAATGTCCTGTATTAGTGTGAAGTGACCTTGGCTGTTCAACGTCTGACCAGGAGGGTGAAGAACCCTCTGTGATGGCAAATGTGTTAATTGGAAGTGAATCCAGATGTAGGTGTGTAACAGCCCTCTGGGGTTGCTTGCTTTGACCCAGCAGGATTATGAAACCTTTTCTTTTTTGTCCAGAAAAACCAGTCTCATCTGGGATCATCTAGTCCGACTCCCCCCTATTAAAGCAGAATCATCCAGGATCACAATGTCCAGGCACATTTGAAATTTCTCCAGAAAAGGAGACTCCTTAACCTCTCTGGGCAGCCTGGTCCAATGCTCTGGCACCCTCACAACAAAGAAGTTTTTCCTTATCTTCAGATGGAGCCACCTGGCTTACAAATTGTGCCTGTTGTCCCCTGTCCTGTCACTGGACACTGCTGAATAATCTGGCCTCATCCTCTTGTCCCCACTCTTTAGCTATTGATCAGCATTGAGCAGATCCCCTCTCAGGCTGTTCATCTCCAGGCTAAACAGCCCCAGGGCTCTCACCCTTTCATCCTCACAGAGATCCTCCAGTTCCCTCAGCATCTTTGCATCCTCTGCTGGACTCTCTCCAGTAGTTCCCTGTCTCTCTTGAGCTGTGAAGCCCAGAACTGGACCCAGTACTCCAGATGTGGCCTCACTAGGGTAGAGCAGTGGGGGGCGATAACCCTGTCCTGCAGATGTCCATTGGGCAGCTCAGCCCTCACCCTGCTAAGCCAACACCTTCTGAAGCACTTCTCATCACTCACCCTGAGCAAATCCTGCTGGGGGAAACACTGGTGGGAGAGGGCACAGATGCCATGTGGCAAATTAAGATACAAAGGGAATGGCAGTGAATAAGGAGATGTGAGGCAGCTCCATGGTGCCTGTGCTGGGCTGTACATGACAGCAGGATTAAGCCCTATCAGCCAGAGTACATTTTACAAGGGTGCAGAGCACCTCGATCCTGTAATCAATAAGCTGTACATACTGCAGCACAAAGAGCTCTTATCTGGAATACCACTTTGAATTTAGTGAATTTATTTAATCCCTGATGCCTGCAGAGCTTCTGTCCTGTCTTCTGGCTTAATTTATTTATTCTGGCCAGATATTTTTAGTCTTTCAAGTACTTGACATTTGAGAAGCAGATTTAGTTGTTTGTTGTTTGTTTTTTTTCCCCTCCATTTCCTAAAAAAAAACAAAACAAACAAAAAAACACAACAAAACAAAACAAAAAACCCAAACCTGAATTGGAAAACCTTTATTTACAAAAAAATGTATTTATTTCCTAATTCATTTCTCTTGGGAGCCAGATCCCTGTTATCAATGCTAATAATCATACATTGAGTGGATCAGGGAAGTCTCCTTTTCACTCTGCTTGGCAAAGCTCATTTCTAAAGCAGTGCTGGGCATCCATCAATCTTCTCTCTTTCTCTTCTTTTTTTAATTGAAAAAAATAATTTAAAAAACTTTTTTCCTCTGAATATTCTCTTATTCTCTCCTCCTCTTAAAAAATAATAATAATAGTAATAATAATAATTTAAAAAGTCACCTATTGTTGAGGCAGCTCTAGAATGCTGTGCTGCATTTACCTGGGGAATTGTCATGAGCACCAATGATGCTCTTATGTTCTGGAACTTGATATTTCTAGCTGAACCTTTAGCTGAACACAGAAAGAAGCGGAGGTTTAAACAATGTGACTACCTAAATGTTGACTGCTAAAAAGAAATAACAACTGAAAAGTGGTCTGCAGCCACTGCTACAGTGGTGTAGTGGTGATTACTATTAGAGCTGTAAAGAGCACACTCAAACTACCCCAAGTGATGGGTACTAAATGTTTGGTTAAGGAAGAGCAGGTTGAAGCTTTATAAGATTCAGCATTTGCAAAGAAGAAAGGAAGTCTTGCCTGACCTTGACTTACCAGTTTAAAAACAGAGTCCCAGCATGGTGGAGATTGGCAGCAACTTCTGGGGATCACCTAGTTCAGCCCCTCTGCTAAAGCAGCATCACCCAGAGCAGCTTGGCCAGGATGCCAATGTCCAGGCACGTTTGGAATCTCTCCAGAGAAGGAGAGACTCTACAACCTCTTTGGGCAGCCTGGGTCAGGGCTTCAGGTTTTCCTCATGTTCAGATGGAACCTTCTGTTCCAGTCTGTGCCTGCTGCCCCTTGTCCTGTTGCTGGACAGCACTAAGCAGGACCTGGTCCCATCATCTTGCACCCTGCAATTTATCATTGAGAAGATCCCTTCTTAATCTGCTCCTCTCCAGGCTAAACAGCCCCAGGTCATTCAGCCTTTCCTTATGAGAGAGATGCTCCAGGCCCCTCAGCATCTCTGAAGCCTCCCCTGGACTCTTTCCAGTAGTTCCTTGTCTCTCCTGAACTGGGAAGCCCAGAACTGGACACAGTACTCCAGATGTAACCTCACTAGGGTAGCACAGAGGAGGAGGAGAACCTCCCTCAAATGATGGCTCCATAAAACCCAGGGAAACCAAGATAAAATGAAAAGGTATCACAAAAGGTAGGTAGCTGCATGACAAACATGGTATTAATCCTGTTTTCCTTATCCATTTGCCAATATTTCCCTGTGTGTCTTACATTAAAGAAAACAGCAAATGCTGAGCAGCAAGAACCACTCCAAGCACAGGGACGTACCCTGGCAAAATATACTTTGTGTGCTCTGAAATCTCTTTGTAGAGACACAGAATATTGTGATTTTTTTCAGTTTCAGATGCTGTAAGAAAAGTTTCCTACTTTTCTTCCTATTTAAAAACCATTCTGAGGGAGAAGCTGTTCAGAGACGCTGCTCAAAGAGCACAGACTGAACTGGCTGCTTGAGGATCTGAAGCTGGTTTTTTTTTTTTTTTTTGCTGCTGATTAAACCTCATCAGTTACAGGCTGGAATAATTGCAGTGCATGGTGGAGAAATGCAGCTTATTCGGAAACTAGAGGCATCGATTTTGAAGCTGTCCCTGCCAAAAAAGGTAGGGAAATGAAACAACTTAGAGAAATCAGCCACTGAATTAGTCCTGCTGGGCGCTGAGGTGGAGCTTTCCCATTTCATACACAGGCAGAGCTGCTGCCTCTCGAACCATGCTGCCAACATCAAGGTCGTTACACCATGAGTCAAATAATTAGCTCCACAGCCCAACCATTAATTAAATTTATTTCATTGTTCTTGCATCATCTCCCCAAAATAAATGCAGGGCAGCTAAGTCAAGTGCTGTGCAGCTCCCAGCTGGGGTGGGCACAGGCACAGCCACTTTTCTCCTGGTGTTTTCCTGCTTTCATGGTGGTATTATGCAATTTTAAGCTTTAAAAGAGTGAATCTTGCTGCTGGGAGAGGAGAGAGTGAGTCCTACAGGCACAACTAAATGAACTCTTTCAGCCTCTCTGAAGGTCAGCAGGTAATTTCAGCTGGATCTTCAGGATGATCCTGAAGTGACCTGACATTATGGATGCTCTCAGCAAAGCCTTTGGTGGCTTTTTTCCTGCAGTTTTGGTGTGCAAGTCAAGAACTCTTCCACATCGTTCCACATGCTTCGTGGCAATGCATGTCACACCCACACAAACACACACTTCACACATTAAATGTATAGAAAATGAGTGGCTTGCTCTGCAGAGAGCCTCTGCCTGTGCCACAGACACTTCAAAGGCTTCAAAGCAGTGGTGCCTGCAGCAAGGGCTGAAGCTGGGAGCAGGAGTGCCTGTTTCAGCTGACACCAGAGGTTTCAGGATCTTAGAGTATGAAACGTTTTTCACTCCTTTTAAATTAATTTGATTGGAAAAGAAAAATAGAGGAAGGAGAAATATGTTGAGACATTTTTGGAAGGTGTTTTATATACATATATTTATTTATTTAGCTTTTTTTTCTAGCAGGAAAATGTAATTTTGAGATTAAACCTGCCTTTAAGTAGATATTTTTAAATTAAAATATCTTCAGTGTTTAAGAAGGGACTGCAGAGACCTGCACTTTGCAGCCATTTTGGAGGGGAGTGCTTTTCTTTCTGTTGCAGCACCCCAACCCTTGTTCCTTCTGCAGCAGCTCTGGGGCAGGCAGCAGCTCCAGGCTCTCGTTCTGGTGCTGCTTCTCTGAGTTAATGCATTGGTTCTGCAGGCAAAAAATAGACATTTGGAGCATCACACAAGCCAAGAGGCTGCCTGCTGGGTGGATGGATTTGTTGTACATCTCAGAGAGAAGACAAGGGCTGATTCAAATGCAGTTTTATACTGGGGTGCAGCATTCTCTGCCCAGCAGCCTCCTGGACTCGATGCTACCAACATAGCAATGATATGCAGGGAGGAAATTCTGCTTTTGTTCTTCTTTGCACCACTTTTTTTCCCCCCAATGAAAGTGCTGAAAGAATAGAAACACCTTGGGTTTGAGTCATGGCATGGGAATCTTAACAGTGCCTAACCAACTGCTGACTCAGAGGTAAGCCCTGCACTATAAACATATCAGCAACAAACACACAAGGCTAGGGAGTGCTTTCTGGTGCTCTCTCCTGGTTTTTATTTCAGGTTGCTGTATGCCCAAGGGAAGGATGTGAGTGACCTGGGGGCTTTGGATGCTTGACAGTGGGACAGGCGAAGATCTCCCTAGGGGGGACAGCTACTGGAGGAGCTCAGCCAGGTCAGTCCCTGTGAAGCAGAACCTTTGACTAGCCAAAAGCAGCTCTTAAAAGGAGCTACCTAATATGAATATATTAATTACTATATTAACTAATATAATGATCATATATTAATCAATAGAATGATAATAATAATTAAAATGTTGTCAGAATTAGTGTGGGAGCATCAGATCGGGGGGTGCACTGCCTCCCTGCTTCGATCCAGGCATGCATCCCACAGTGCCCATTGCAGGGAAATACAGCCCCAGAGTATGGTTCTCCTGTTTTCCTCAGCCTGGCCAACAACTACGTTATCTGTGAGTCCACACATCCTCCATGAGACTAAATTTCTTGCCTTTTAGGCCAAACTCTTGGTGAGGGAAAAATCTGTGGAGCATCATGACCGCATTGATTTAATTGATTGAGAGCATTGGGCTCTGCTCATCTCTGCTCCTGGGTTAATATTAATCAGTGCAAAACTCCTCCTAGTTGTAGAAGGAGTAAAAAATTTTCTTCCCTAGGGAAAAAAAAAAAATCCAGTGTGTGTTCTCTTTTCAGCCCTGGGTGTGCCAGCAGGCACCAAGCTTAGTCTATGAAGGTCCCTCTAGACAAGTTTGCCTGCAGCTCTGTCAGCAAGCTGCTAGAGTTCAAACTGGTACAGCTGGCTCCTCCTGAGGGCTTCATTGCCACCAGTTTGGGATTTTGTTCCCCAAATTTTAGTATTTTTTTCCAGAAACACTATGGAAAATCAAGGATGCCTCTTCATCCAGGGCAGTCACTGAAAAAACAGTGGCGAAGACATAAAATCTCATAGTTAGTGGATCTTGGGTTTTACTTTAACAACCCCTGAGCCCTTCCTAGTGTAACATTATCCATTATAAATGGATATCCCTGCTAAATGGAGCCAGGAAGTGAGAGGAAGGCCTTGTTTGGGAGGCAGAGCTCACTGCAGTGAGCCTTCCTAAAGCCCTTGAAGGACTCCTGCAGCAGGGCTCCAGTTCAGAGCCACTGTCTGCTCCAAAGTCTTTGTCCAAAGGGTTGGTGTTTCCATCCCATTAATGCGCAGGTGGGTTTGATCTTGTGCAATCAAATCAGACTGAAGAATCTCCTCTGGCTCCCTCCTTCCTGGGCCAGCAGTGTACTCCTAGGTTATGCTAGCAATAAGTCATTGTAGCTGCCTGGTGACCTGCCCTAGGTGATCCTGCTCTGGCAGGGGGGTTGGATTGGGTGATATCTGGAAGTCCCTGAGATCACTGTTCTGTGATTATCTTGGAGATGCCTAATGCTGGCTTATCTACCCTAGCTTGGGAGCAGCCAGGAGGACACGTGTGGTACGCCCTCTACTCTGCTCCAGTTAGACCCCACCTGGAGTACTGCATCCAGTTCTGGAGTCCCTGTCACAAGAAGGATCTGGATGCACTGGAATGTGTCCAGAGAAGGGCCACGAGGATGAGAAGAGGGCTATGAAGACAGACTGAGAGAGTTTGGGCTATTCAGTCTGGAGACAGGAAGGCTCCAAGGAGACCTTCTTGTGGCCTTCCAGTATCTGAAGGGGGCTACAAGAAATCTGGATAAGGACGTTTTAGGGTGTCAGGTAGTGATAGGACTAGGGGGAATGGAGCAAAAATAGAAATGGGTAGATTCAGATTGGATGTTAGAGGAAATTCTTTCCCATGAGGATGGTGAGACACTGGAACAGGTTGCCCAGGGAGGTGGTGGAAGCCTCATCCATCCCTGGAAGTTTTTAAGGCCAGGCTGGATGTGGCTCTGAGAAACCTGATCTAGAGTGAGGTGCCCCTGCCCATGGCAGGGAGGTTGGAAGTAGATGATCCTTGAGGTCCCTTCCAACCCTAACAATGCTGTGATTCTATGATTCTGCATTTGCTGTTTCAAAGGTAAACTGAGGAGGAGCTTTCTCCCTTCTCTGTTCCGCGCGCACAAGCAAAGCAGCGCTGGGGCTGGGCAAGGACTGTTGGACCATCGCCTTCCCACAGGCACAGAAGTGATGGGGAGCTGCCTCTAGGGTGGAGGCTTTGGAAGCAGGAGGATGGAGGGTTTGGGAGCATCCTTGGCAGGAGCAGGTCTTGTGCCTTTCTTTGCCTGCCTGTGGCTGGCCCTAAATGAAATGCAAAAGCGAAAGCTGAATCACTCGCTTAATTTAGCGGTGAAATCATAAGCGGAGCACTACAGTACCTGGTGAAGGGTGCAGTGATTTCTAATTATGGATTACACAGCTAATCAGTACCAATCAACATTTTATGATCTTGACTTAATATTTAATATAATGTTAATTATAATTGCTTTTGCCACAAACTGTGTCAAATCCTGGGTGTGATTTCGACTCCCGGCGTGCCTTGCAGCGCTGGGTGGGCTCCGGGATGGGGGCTGCTGGTAAGAGAAGGAGCATCTGCCCCCCAAAATTCCCACCCAGCAGCACCAGCCCACCTCCCCCCTGCCTTCCTGCTCGGGCTGCCTTGAGTTGTGATGCTAATTAAGTGGTGGTGAGTCTCAGTGTTATTAGAATGGAGTTTTTATCTCGTGTAAGTACCTTCCAGCTACAAACAGGGGAAGTTCATTTAATTAAAAATAATTTTGGTGTAAGTTAATGTGAGCACAGTTCAATTACTGTGAAATATGTTTAATTTCTTTTTTTCCCTCTCTCTTTTTTTTTTTTTTTTTCCTTTCAAAGGCTAACAAGAAGCTGCAGAAGAAAATCCAGATAAACCAGATGATGCATTCAGGTCATGCCATACCTTGCTTTACCAGAAGTTTAGCACTTCCAGAATGGCTGCTGAGAAGCAGAGGGTCACTGGGGACAGCAGGAGCCATGAGAATAGGAATGTTTTGGTGCAGTGCTGTTTTAAGCTCCCACGGTTTTTTTCTTACCTTTCTCTCCTTCCATTCTACAAAGTCCCTAATGCCTGTGAAGTCTTCTTGAAACCTCAATTCATCTCTTGACTATCAGGGCTGAGTGAAGAAGTTGAAGTGGATAATACCTCCAGTGAATTTCACCTCTTTTTCATCAGATTTCCTTTGATGGATTCATTATTCCCAATTATTTGCTCAATAGCTTTAGTAAATACTTCTCTGGCTGTATCTGGATGGTGCCTATTTTGCCATAATTATTTAATGGTCAAAATGTAACTCTGGTGAGTGAGTACAACTGCTCCCATCAGTTGTGCTGATGCTTCTTCCTCCTCTCCACTCTCGAAGCAGATGTGTGGCATTGGCTGATGAGGGGGGAAGCTGATGCTTGCCAGGATCCAGAGTGGCAGCAGACTCAGGTAGACAGTCCTCTAGGTTTTTTTTTTTTTGGGGGGTGGGTGGGGGTGGTGTTTTTTTCCCCTCCCTGGCTTTTGGTGATCGTTTGAGGCTTAAAAACTTTACTCAAGACTTGTTTTCAGGGCAGGACCCAGGGCTGGGGGCTGGCAGCATCCTCCTTCTGCCCAGAAGTGCATCTACCAGTGCCACAGTGGCCAAAACACCACTGCAAGCAAATGCAGAAAGCTGTAAGGATAGGGAAGCTGCATTCAGGCCACTATTCTATGATTGTTTATGGATCAGCCTCAGGGTTTCACCAGCTCTATCTGTTAGGCACTAAACCAAGTTCCTGTCCTTAACTGCCTTTGTGCCTTTTTAAAGTCCTTTTGCTCTACCCTCATGTCTGTGCATGACAAAAGCAGAAGTCCTCAGCTCCACCATGCAGAGAGTACCTTAGACCTTCACAGGCCAGACACTTTAACATGAATTTAGGCAGTATTTTAATATCCTAATTTCTCTGTAAATGCATCAGAAGTTTGCTGCTGGTTCAGGCACCCAATATAAGTAACTTGCAAAATCAGAAAATCTATTTCCAGCTGGTATTGTGCTCTGGCCCCCACCCTTGTCTTGTTCTGGGATCTTCCCTGGGCTGGACTGGAGTTTCCTCTGTGATTGCCTCCCCCTGCAATCAATATGTCAGCTTCTACTGAAAAGAGCTGAGGTGTGTTTGATTCATTGAATCACAGAATCACGTTGGTTGGAAGAGACCTTTAAGATCATCAACTCCAGCCATTACCCCAGCACTGCCAGGTCATCACTAAACCATGGCCCTCAGCACCACATCTCTATGTCTTTTAAACCCCTCCAGGAATGACTCCACCATTGCCCTGGGCAGCCTTTTCCAGGGTTTAACAACAGCTCTTTCGAGCAAGAAATTGTACCTTGCATCGAAACTAAACCTTCCCTCTTGGCCTGTTGCTTGTTCCTTTAGAGAAGAGACCAGCCCCCAGCTGGCTCTAGTCTCCTTTCAAGGAGGTGTAGAGAGCAAGGTTTCCTCTCAGCCTCCTCTTCTCCAGCCTGAACAACCCAAGTTCCCTCAGCCATTACTCACAAGACTTCTGCTCTAGAGCCTTTACCAGCTTCATTGCTCTGCTTGAGAGTGCTCCAGCAACCTCAACTGTTCTTGTAGTGTGGGGCTCAAAACTGAACCCAGCATTCCAGGTGTGGCATCACCAGTGCTGAGTACAAGTGCTGCTGATCCAAGCCAGAATGGGCACACTGCTCATGGTGGTGTGGTTTACTTGTTAGCCTATGCCTGCAATGATGTGGGGAAGCCCAGAGACAAAGGAGGAAGTCAGGGGTTTCACCAGGGGGAAGTGAAGCTACAGCCCAAAGGCAGCAGCTGGGGCTGGTAGGTCATCCCTCCAGCACTTCCAGGGGATGTGCAAAGAAAGGCAGCTGGAGGAAGGAGAAGAAGGAGTCCTGTAAATTAACAGGAGTGGGGAGAAGCACAAAAGCCATCTTTGGGCTCTGGCCCCCATAAATCAGCCATGATTTCCTCAGCAGCTGGGATGAAATAGCTGAAGCCTCTAAGGCTGCACCTTCTGAAGTTAGGCACTGACCAAGTCAAGCAGCTTTTGGAAGTTTTGGTTTATTCTTTATGACATGAAAGTAGCTGAAAGAAAACCTCTCAAAGAAAAGAAAATACTCCATAGCCTGCTCAGGCTGGTTCCTGAGAGGCCAAACTGCCCTGGGCAAGAGCCTGCAGCCTGGTTCTGATGAGACACATCCTTTCCCTCCACCTTCAAGACTTTTCCATGAGTTTGACCTCCATCCCCCTGGATCTGGGGAAACAAAGCTCTAGTCAGGACACAGGGTCCTTACAGCTAATAGCTAAGGCCATTGACTTTCAAATGCAATCTGGGTGGGTGTTTTTTTTTTAACGTAGATCTATTGTGTTGCATCATTGTTTACTTTCTCACAGCCTCCATTAACTTATGTTAATATTACCATAAAGGAAATTAATTCCACCCCCCCACACACAGAAACTTCCCCCCACACTCATCAGGGTAACTTAACATCACTCACGTGCTAATGCAAAGTAATTAGACCACCAGAATACCTCTGGTACCACTCCATCAGGGACTGATAGGTAGTCCTTTCATCCATTAAGGATCTTATAACCTCTCCTTGCATAGGTAGTTACATATGAAGTCCTGTTCCCAGAAAAGGTTAATTAAAGCCTGTAATTCCAGGATGAGCCAAATGCACCCAGGGTCAGGCAGGAATTTCTGCCATGCATAGCCCCTTAAATAAAAATTAACCTCCCAGGAAGACTCAGCAGCCCAAAGCTCCCCTTTTGAAAGGGGTATCTGTCAAACCTCTGCCCTCCATTTGTGTGCTTGTGTAGTAGAGACCTAAAATACCTTTGTAAAACCCCTGAGCCCACCCTAGCAACATGTCATGGAGGTGGCATTTTTGCACTCCAAGGTATAATAACTCCTGAGAGTGCCTGGGCAGTTCAGGGAGAGAGGACTTTTCCCCTCTCTTAAGGGGCATAAGCTAAGAGTATTCAAACCTTCCCATCCCAGCGGTAAATTTTTAAGAGCAGATGAAGTGTCCTACCTGAATTTAATCTGAACAGTTTCAAATGGCTCAAAAAATGCTGCCAGGGGAAAAGACTAACAAACATCAGGTTCAAACCACTGAGTTTCTCTTCTAATGCACTGCTTCTCAAAATCATGCTGCTGGAGGGAGGGTGGACCTGTAGACCAACCCTACCCAATGTGTGGAGAGCAATGAGACTGGGGAAGGGACTGGAGGGAAAGTCTGATGAAGAGAGGCTGAGGGAGCTGGGGGTTTAGCCTGGAGAAGAGGAGACTCAGTGGGGGAACCTTATCACACTCTAAAAGGACCTGAAGGGAAGTTGCAGTAAGGTGGGGGTGAGGCTCTTCTCCCAGGCAAATTGTGACCCTGAAGCTGCATGAGGGGAGGTTTAGGTTGGATGCTAGGAAGCACTTCCTCACAGAAAGGATAATTAGACACTGGAATGGGCTGCCCAGGGAGGTGATGGAGTCACCATCCCTGGAGATGTTTAAGGAAAGATTGGATGTGGCACTCAGTGCCACGGTCTGGTCGATGTGGTGGTGTCAGGTCAGAGGTTGGGCTTGATGGTCTCAGAGGTCTCTTCCAGCCTCAATAATTCTGTGGAGGGTCCTGCCCACTTACTTATGCAGGGTGAGAAATGCAGGGGAATGCTACAACAAACAAGTCCCTCAGAAATCTCTCTCTGCACACATAGTTAATACACACCAGCAGAGTTGGAGGAGACCACCAAGCTTCAGGCTGAGGTTTTGCCACCTGCCCGGCGTGGCGGCAGCAGGGGCAGGGCCGTGCGGTGCCTGTGATAACCACGGCGGTGCCGGATGCCATCAGCGCTACCTAAAAGCAAATGAAACTGGCATAAATAATTGTGCTGTAGAAAGGCTTTCTGTTGCACCTTGCCTATCACTGACAATTTACATATCTTAGGAAAACCTTTGTCAGCTTCTGTCATTTCTGCACTATTATGTGCCTTTCTGGATAATTACCAGTTAATGTGAAAAAGCAGATGGAAAAAAACCTTGAAATTTCTGATAGAGAATCCTCAAACCTCTCCCCTTATCTGTGCGCAGCAGCTTCCTGATTTCAAAAGAAGTTTGAAAACCTTTGTTAAAAAATGTCCCTGATTCCCAGTTTGAATGAACCAAATGACATTCAGCTAAAATTATTCAGCTTTTTGCCACAATTAAATTCCATTATCGTGAACTGCCAAAGTAAAATGGAAGGTCTCTTAACTAATGTGGTGCTTGTTTGCTTGCATTTTTCCTGGTGCGTATTGTACAAAGCTGTGTGAAGTAGAAGGAGGATAAACAATAACTGCAATTTTGCATCAATGAGTGGGACATTTTTAGACCCTTCATTATGGGAACACACTAGGGTTGGGGGGGTTTCCTCTGCCTTTTTTCCCCCCTGTTTTGTTTTCTTTCTTTCTTTCTTTTTTCCTGTATTGTTTTTTTTCCTTTATTTTTTCATTATTTTTTCCTTTATTTTTTCTTCCTTTTTTCTTTCTTCTTCCCTTCCCCCCCTTTTTTCTTCCTTTTTTCCTTCCTTTTTCTTCTTTCTTTTTTCTTCCTTTTTTCTTTCTTTTTTTTTAATTCTTTTTTCTTTCTGTTTTCTTTCTTCTTCTTATTTTTCTTTCCTTTTTCTTCATTCTTTTTTCTTCCTTTTTTTCTTCCTGTTTTCTTTTGTCACCCTTTTT
This sequence comes from Indicator indicator, assembly GCF_027791375.1. Taxonomy (NCBI): domain Eukaryota; kingdom Metazoa; phylum Chordata; class Aves; order Piciformes; family Indicatoridae; genus Indicator; species Indicator indicator. Next base: position 3,340,030 of record NC_072026.1, on the reverse strand, counting down.
CTTTCTTTTTTTCTTCCTTTTTTTTCTTTTTCTTGTTTTGTCACTCTTTCTTTCTTTTCTTCTTCCTTTTATTTCTTTCCTTCTTTCTTTTTTCTTCTTTATTTCTTTCCTTTTTTCTTCCTTTTTTCTTTTTTTACTTTCTTTTTTCTTTCATTTTTCTTCCCTTTTTCTTTTTTTTTTTTTTTTACTTTCTTTATCTTCTTTCTTTCTTTGTCATCTTTCTTTCTTCGTCTTCTTTCTTTCTTATTTTATTTTTTCCTCCTTTCTTTCTTTCTTTATTTTTCCCCAGTCGTTTACTTCCTTCTCCTTCAAATCCCCCTACTGAGCCTGACTGGGTATTTCACCAAACTCAAAGAGCAGCCATGGCTTGGTTTTTAGCATGAATTCTTTATGCAGTCACTTACACCACAAGTGCTCAGCACCGATCAAGTGCAGGCATTTCTCTTCCCCAGCTAATGAAGAGGCAGCCTGGCAGCACCCAGGGGAAATAATTTCATTTCAAAACCACTGTTCCCATAAGCAGGGGAACTGTCCTCACGTTTCCTCAGTTTTGGCTTTCCCCTTGTTCTCCTTGAAGATTTAAAAGGAAGCTGCCCAGGAGAAATGCAGCACAGGTTGCTTGTCTGAGGGATGGAGGAAAACACAAAAAACCTCCTAAAGCCATGGGGTAGCTGAACCTGCTGGGGCAGCCCCAGCTGAGTGGTTACTTCTGGCACAGGTATGCTGTGTCACCTGTCACTGATGCCCATGGGGAACTTATCCAAAAGGAGGAGGAAACTTTCTGAATCCTGATGTCAGGGATTTGTGGTGGAGTTTTCTGCACAAGGTTGGTGGGTTCAGGCTGAGTTTTGCTCTGCAATGCAAAGTCTCATTCAGGGACTGTAGGTAACATCCCCCATGTAAATGCAATCTGCAGTCATGTCCTTCTCAACTTATGTTTTTGAGGCACTGCAGGCTCCTGGCCTTTGTAGATCCTTTGGGCAAACATGTTTGCTGAGCTATACCTGCCCTGGACCTCAAAAACTAGGAGGGTGTGTGCTGGGCTTGGGATAGAAAAGGAATCAGAGTATGGCTTGGGTTGGAAGGGAAGTTTAGTAGGAGTCATCTAGTCCAACTCCCCTGCAGTCAGCAGGAACATCTTCAACTAGATGAGGTTACTCAGAGCCCCACCCAATGTGGCCTGGAATAGTTCCAGGGAAGGGGCATCTACCTGCTGTCTGGGCAACCTGAGCCAGGGTCTCACCACCCTTGATATAAAGTGAGGTGGGGATCAGACTCTTCTCCCAAGGAACAAGAGACAGGGCAAGGGAAAATGGCCTCAAGTTAAACCAGGGGAGATTTAGTTCAGATATTAGGAACAATTTCTTACCCAAAAGGGTTGTCAAGCCAGAGTGGTGGTAGAGTCACCATCCCTGGAGAGATTTAGAAGACTTGCAGATGTGGTGCTGAGGTGCATGGTTTAGTGGTGACTTGGCAGTGATGGGTTAACAGTTGGACTTGATTCTAAAGATCTCTTCCAACCCAAATAATTCTGTGATTGATTCTATGAAAATAACCCCACATAAACAGCCTGATGTGAACCTCATTTCAGTTTCTAAGCACACACCAAAGTCTCTTTTTAAAAACAATAAAATAAATGTAACTCCATATTGGGTGATCTGACCAAAAAAACTGTCCTCAGATTGACAGATTTTAGCTTTCAGTTCACTCTTACCTTGTGGTTACTCACTGGAGGCAGAGCTTAGGCTGGCTGAAGGTCTAAGAGCTTCACCACGTGTGCTACCGCAAAGACAAAACTGTTTCCTTTAGGGAGCACAGAGAATGAAAGCAAAGACACATTGGTGAGGATCACCACAATGGGAGATAAAGAGCCTTGGTATCATGATCTTGTATCAGGAAGCTCTCTAGACAAAGCCCATATAGCTCTCTAGCTGTCCTGCTGGGTCACGTTGATGGTGCTTCTCTTCCTGACTGGCATTTAGCATCTACATCCCCATAGACTGACATTTCAGATACTGATTAAAATCATTGCCTTTTATGGTGGAGAAAGTTTGTTCTTCAAAGCAAAAAAAAAGAAAAAAAAAGATAAAAAAAAATGCTGTTGCAAACAGTGATGAAAAACAGATGAATACAAACATGCCAGAAAGGTTTTAATTCCATTATTTTCAATTAGCTCTTTCATTTGATTTGAGTCCTTTGCACTTGTTGCTTGTTTTACATCCCTTATTGTCCAGCATTTTATTTCACACATCTAACAGTATTAAATCAAACTGTTTTCTAGTCTTTGCCTTCTTTTGAAGCTTCTTGAAAGTCCAAAGGAGACTTAAAAAAACCCAGATATTAAAAGCAAACTTTCATCTCTCTGCAGGTTATTTGTAATCAGACCTTTCTCATCAAGGGCTCATTTCATATATGTCTGGGATCTGGGAATTATTAAAGCTGCCAATCCATCTTGTTGCCCAGACTCCAGTGCTTCAAAACTTCAGCATCATGCTGGCTTAGGAGATCTGGTGCTCCTGGTTGCAGATGCTTACACATAGTAACAATGCCGTAAGTCTACAAGGGCTTTTACTTACATGAGATCACACTTCAGGTCTCTTTATTCTCTTCAGTTCTGAATGGCTGCTGGTTCCTGCTGAGGGCTGGGGAAGTCTGTTTTCAAAGGGGCAACATTGCTTCCCTTTTGCAAATCCATGAATCTTGCTGTGTGTTTTGGAGAAACCAATCCCAGTTCCACAGCTGAGCTACTTTCTCACCTCAGCTAGAAGGTTACCAGCATGTCATGCCCAGGGAGAGCTTCACAAACCTCCAGATTTGCAGCTCAGCACCTGCTTTAAAACAAAATGCAGTTAGATCTGCTGCCAGTTACCACTTAGAGCTTTTGTTTTCTTCAGCTCCTGTTTCACTGTTAATTTTTGCCATCTTCTTTCCCCATATATCCTACTCACTTTGCTCAGCCACTCACCTACTGCTCACAATGTCAGAAATTATTTTTAGAGATATTGTGGCTTTATTGAGATTCTGACTGATTAATGCTTGCCTTTACCCTCTCATCCTCACAGCAACTCCAGCTCTTTTCTCTTAACTTTTCCCCATCCCTTAAAGACTTCGAAATTCTGCATTTTTGTAATAGTGTTCCCAGGCTGCTCAATGAAGGATGAAAACCTTTACTTTCCCATTTTCCCTTTCTGTGCAGTTTAGTGGCACATCATTTTACCTGTAGCACAAGCTGACCTGACAAGAAGGAAGCGTTGCCTCTGGCCTCAAACAACTCTCTTCCCTTTTCCTTGCTGTGACAGTGCCTGTTCACCATCCTGAGCACCACTGACCTGGTTAGGATGTGTGTGGTCCCTCACCTGCCCATCACCTAGGGCTCAGGAACAGCTGAGCATCAGCCCTAAGCAGGGAGGGCAGCTTGCTTGGCTGAGCTCTGCAGCAAACATTAAGTATGTTTCAGCTTGAGCTGTGTTCTGTCCTAAATTCACACCCAAACTACTTGAGTATCATGATAAATTACTCAGGAAGTTTTTCATGTGGAAAGAAAGAAGTGGGAGGGGAAAAAAGTCCACATTTTGTAATGGCTGAATTTTGGGTTTCTGCTGGATGCAGGGGACAAAGCTGCTGTAGCCACTTGCCATGATTTTCTCCAGTTCTGTTTTGACACCAGGCATTTGTGCACTGTGATGCCTGCCCCACAGCCCTTTGTGGTGCTGGCTGGGACCAGATCTTGCATGTGCAGCAGCAGTTTGCCTGAGATCACTCTTCTTCTTCCTGGTCCTACAGTGGCATGTGGTTTAGAGGAAAGAAAAAACAAGTGGCATGTGATTTAGAGGGAAAACCAGCCAAGGTATTTAGAGCTTGCTCAGAAGTCAAGGCTGCTTTTTAAGTTGAGTTGTTCCTTGCAAACTATGGATCTGGATTTTTGCAGCTGAAAAGCTCAGAGGTGCAGGTACTCACCCTTTGATCATTGTTTTGCACGTGACTGAATGAAAACACACATTTTGTGGGCTGTAGAAAAGAAGTTCCTCCTGAAATAGTGACAGTAGGAGAGCTAAGCAAAGATGAGAATTTGCTGAAAGTTTGTCTTTGCCAGTACCTTCATGTCTCCACCTGGTTAGCACATGGGGAGATTTCCCTATAATAACTCTTGATGATGGTGGGTTTACTCTGAGTCAGGAGAGGACCTTTGGGAAGAAGCAGAGCAGCAAAGCTACAGCAATGTCAGTGACAAGCTCAGAAAGTGCTGAGTTACTTTTTCACTTTGAGAATTAAAAGGCTTATGGGAAGAGTCTTCATGCACACACAGACTAGAGGTCCCTCTACCACAGCTCTTTTAAACACCCTCAGTCATGTAAGAGAGAACTAAAATACCAGCTTTAATGAGCTTGATTGGCCTCATCATTACAATTTTCTGTTCAAGTCTTCTGCTTCCAAATGTGATTCCCTTTGCTGCTTACAGATTCTACCCCAAAACAGCCTCTGCCATTTACATGCTGCTCCCACGTTAAGTTCATCTCAGCACTTAAGTTAGCACCACAGATATTCTCCATCTCAAGCACACTAATGAGACTCTCAAAGAGAGTGCGTTACAAAAACTCACCTCATCACAGCCCTCCTTTTGGCCTAGGGATGCTGTAAACATAAGGTTAGGTTCACTCCAGGAGTTCTGAAGTCCTGCAGATGGACTTGGTAATGATAGATAAGTAGGTAGATAAGGTAGGTAGGTAGATAGGTAGATAGGTAGGTAGGGAGGGAGGGAGGTAGGGAGGTAGATAGGGAGGTAGATAGGGAGGGAGGGAGGTAGGCAGGCAGGTAGGTTGATAGGCAGGTTGATAGGTAGGCAGGTAGGCAGGCAGGTAGGTAGGCAGGTAAGCAGGCACATAGGCAGGCAGGTAGGCAGGCAGGCAGGTTTATAGGTAGATAGGTAGGCAGGTAGGCAGGCAGGTTGATAGGTAGGCAGGTAGGCAGGCAGGTTGATAGGTAGGCAGGTAGGTTGATAGGTAGATAGGTAGGTAGGCAGGTTGATAGGTAGGCAGGTAGGCAGGCAGGTTGATAAGTAGGCAGGTAGGTTGATAGGTAGATAGGTAGGTAGGCAGGTTGATAGGTAGGCAGGTAGGCAGGCAGGTTGATAGGTAGGCAGGTAGGCAGGCAGGTTGATAGGTAGGCAGGTAGGTTGATAGGTAGATAGGTAGGTAGGCAGGTTGATAGGTAGGCAGGTAGGCAGGTAGGCAGGCAGGTTGATAGGTAGGCAGGTAGGTTGATAGGTAGATAGGTAGGTAGGCAGGTTGATAGGTAGGCAGGTAGGCAGGTAGGCAGGCAGGTAGGTAGGCAGGTAGGTTGATAGGTAGATAGGTAGGTAGGCAGGTTGATAGGTAGGCAGGTAGGCAGGTAGGCAGGCAGGTAGGTAGGCAGGTAGGTTGATAGGTAGATAGGTAGGTAGGCAGGTTGATAGGTAGGCAGGTAGGCAGGTAGGAAGGCAGGTAGGCAGGCAGGCAGGCAAGTAGGCAGGCAGGTAGGCAGGTAGGTAGGCAGGTAGGCAGGTAGGTTGATAGGTAGGCAGGTAGGCAGGCAGGTAGGTAGGCAGGCAGGCAGGTAGGCAGGCATGTAGGCAGGCAGGTAGGCAGGCAGGCAGGTAGGTAGATAGGTAGATAGGTAGGCAGGTAGGTTGATAGGTAGATAGGTAGGCAGGCAGGTAGGCAGGCAGGCAGGCAGGCACGTAGGCAGGTAGGCAGGCAGGTAGGCAGGCAGGTAAGCAGGTAGGCAGGCACGTAGGCAGGCAGGCAGGCAGGTAGGCAGGCAGGCAGGCAGGCAGGCAGGCAGGCAAGCAGGTAGGCAGGCAGGCACATAGACAGGTAGGTAGGCAGGTAGGCAGGCAGGCAGGCAGGCAGGCAAGCAGGTAGGCAGGCAGGCACATAGACAGGTAGGTAGGCAGGTAGGTAGGCAGGTAGGCAGACAGGCACATAGACAGGTAGGTAGGCAGGTTGATAGGTAGATAGGTAGGCAGGTAGACAGGCAGGCAGGCAGGTAGGCAGACAGACAGGTAGGTAGTTAGGCAGACGGGTAGGCAGACGGTTAGACAGGCAGGTAGACAGGTAGGTAGACAGACAGACGGACAGGTAGACAGACAGACAGGTAGGTATGTAGGTAGGTAGATAGGTAGGCAGGTAGGCAGACAGGTAGGTAAGCAGACAGACAGAGAGGCAGAGAGACAGAGAGGCAGAAAGAAATCATGATGTCAAAGTCTCCATAATTGCTGATTCAAGGCAGACAGCCTGTAGTGTGATGGATTCTAGTTCCCCAATAAGCTCTTGCACCTGTTAGTAAATACTTGGAGCTCATCCTGTGACACTCAGCTCCCACTGCAGAGCACAGCTCCAGGGAAGATCACCTAAGCTCGAAGCAGATATTGCCAGAATGACCAAAACTTTGGTCCTGGAGAATGTATAAGACTTTTGAATACACAATTCAATGATACAAATCTCTTTGAGAGTAGCTGCTGCTTGACTTTTATCTCCACTCCATTATCCAGTGAAAAATCTCTCTGACATCTCACCAAGCAGCATCTGCAAGTCAGGATGCCTTCAGAGCAGCTCTTCCAGGCTTTCTGCAATGCCCATGGGGCTGGGGATTCTGCAGTTCCCATATCATTATGCTAACTTAGCAACAGTAAAACCAAAATAGATTTGCATGCAAACACAAATGAAGACAGACTATGCAGTTAATCTTCAGCATAAACCCACTCTATTTTCCTTCTCTTAAAAGATTCAGCAGCTGAAAACACCTTGAAAGCATCATGTAATGTGGATGTAGAGTGCTGAAGAGGGCACCTGTTGGAGCCAGTCTACCTTCTGTGCCATCAAACCTTACCAAAATAGCCACAAAAGTATTTCAATGCTTGGGGTTTCGATGACCATAATGCAGTAATCCTGGAAGGCTGTGCTGCCATTCAGCAAGGCCTGGACAGGCTGGAGAGTTGGATGAAAGGGAACCTCATGAAGTCCACAAGGCAAGTGTAGGGTCCTGCAGATAGGGAGGAACAAGCCCCTGCACCAGTACAGGTGAGGGACCAACCTGTGGAAGGACTGGGAGTGCTGGGGGCTCCCCACAAGACAGGAATGTGCTCTCGTGGCCAGGAAGGGCAATGGTCTCCTGTGGTGCATTAAGAAGAGCGTGGCCGGCAGGTGGAAGGAGGTTCTCCTGCCCTTCTCTCTGTCTCAGTGAGGTCATATCTGGAGTATTGGTTCCAGTTCCGGGCTCCCCAGTTCAGACAGGGAACTACTGGAGAGAGTCGAATGGAGGCTATGAAGATGCTGAGGGGATGGAGCATCTCTGTGAGGAGGAAATGATAAGAGCTGTAACAGTGTGAGAGCTGAAATCCCCCCCACTGACAGTAACCAGGTTAGCTCAGTCTGGAAGCAAATGCAAGCTGTATTTACAAGCTAATCTACAATCTATGATGCAATGCAATGAACCTGTACAAATAGACACTATTCACAACATTTACAAATAGGTACAATCAACAGAAAAGCAGAACCAAGCCCCCTTTGCTTCCCCCAAGAGGCCTCCCCCCCAACCAGAAGGAATCCCCCCAGACCCCTCTGGCAGAAGGCAGAGGGTCAAGAAGCAGAGAGGCTGTTAGACTTACCTTGTCAAGGTCAGTGAGTTGTCTTCAGCCAGAAAAGAAGAAACAGCAGACAGAAGCCCAGCAAGCAAGCTGAGTCTGCCTGACTCCTCAACCTTGTTTTGAGTAGAAATTCTTCAACATTTCTCTCTCTCCAATGGAAGTGTTTAGAATAATCCTTATTTTGCTTTCTTACACCCAGTAGTGACTTATTTACATTCCTTCACCTTCTCTACTTGAACTTTGTGAAGAAAAATTAAAAAGTCTTAAAACCATCACAAAGAGCCCTGAGGCTGTTTAGCCTGGAAAAGAGCAGCCTAAGAGGGGATCTGCTCAAATGTGATCAATATATGAAGGGTGGGGGTCAAGAGGATGGGGCAAGACTCTTGTCAGTGGTGCCCTACAACAGGACAAGGGCCAATGAGCACAAACTAGAACAGAGGTAGTTCCACCTAAATATGAGGAGAAACTGATCCTGCTGTAGTAGGGGAGTTGGACTAGGTGATCTCCAGAGATCACTTCCAACTCCCACTAGATGGTGATTCTGTGGAGTGAGGCAAGACACACAGCCTCTGGACAAGCCTGGCAAACTGCCTCGGAAATGGCAAGAAATCTTCCTTAGAAAATCTGCACCGTGCTTCCTGTTTGTGATTGCCTGCAAGCAAGAATGGTTCAGAGGGGTTTTAAATGTTGAAGGCTTTAGTCTAATTATCTGTCAATAAGGCGGGGAAACTTCACAGACAGGTATGCTGCCCCCCTCACGTCTAGCCACGAAGCTGTGGTGGGTCTGGAGAAGGTCAGGCACTAAGTCTCACTTTGATGGAAGCATCCAAAGATTCGATTTTGCCCCCAAGGTTATGCTCACCAGGAACAGGCAGAGTAGGTCCTTTTCTCCTCATGTGCTCTCTTAGGAGGAGGTGTCCCACCCAGAGATGCTCCTGGTGGGTGGACATCCTGCTGCAACACTCCTGCACAAAGGAGAAACCTTTCAAAGGAAAGCTTTCTTTATCTCAAAGGCAGCATTCTCTCTTTGATCTCCCGGTGAATCAGCTGGCTTTGCTCTCCTCATTGCATCCTTGAACAGCACCTCTCTCCAAACAGGAAAAATCTGAATGGATGCAAGACTTTGGTGGTTTCAGAAGTATTTTTTCCTTGGCAAGAACAAAAACCTGGATATTTTACATGGTGGGTTTCTTCTCAGGTGCCTTTAGTTCTCCCTGGGCATGCATTTGAAATTTTAGGGGTTTTTCCACAATGGGAATCCTAGAATGGTCTGGGTTGGAAGGGACCTCCAAAGGTCCAAAACACTCTGCAGTCAGCAGGGGCATCCTCAGCTAGATCAGGTTGCCCAGAGCCCTGTCAAGCCTCACCTGGAATATCTCCTGGGATGGGTCCCCAGCCACCTCCTTGGGCAACCTGTTGCAGTGGTCCACCACCCTCATGGTGCAGAACTTGTTCCTAACACCCAATCTAAATCTGCTTCTCTCTAGTTTGAAGCCATTGCCTCTCATCCTATCACTACAGGCCTTTGGAATCAGTCTCCATCTTTCTTGTAGGAGAATGGTTTAGCAACCCCAGAAACCACTGTGCTGCAGCAGAGGCCAATAAAACTGTATGCTTTCCCTGTGGGGTCACCAGAGTCAGTTCCAACACAAGTAACATAGAGATGTCACTTTCTCCTGAGACACCCCTGCTCCTTGTGGTTCATTTCTGCTCCATCTATGAAAGAACCCTGATTAAACCTGTGGCCTGTTGTTTGATGAACCAGGAACCTATAGATCCTGCAGTTTGCCTTCCCTCACCCTCTTTGCCTATGTTTTCTTGTCATACCCAGTAAAGTCTTGCTTTTATTGAACATCTGTTTGGTACAAAGCAAGCTTATCCAAACTCGGCAGGAAAGCACCTTTCCTCCCAAATAAATTAAAACAATGGATGTGCCTCTGGCCAATGGATCATTGGATGGGAGTCATGAATGTATCTTTGTGGATGTTTGAAGGGAAGTTTGTCATTTAAACGATGAGAATACAGTACTTCAACATATGGATCATTCAAAGCTCCTCTCTTGCCTTTCCAGTTGAAGAATTGTTGTGCAGTTTGAGGAATCAGACAACATTAAGGATTTAAAACTGGGCTGCTAGGAAAAAAAGCTGTTATCAGAAAGAGGGAATGCAAAAGCAACACACAGGGATGCAGCTTGGCTTTGAGATGTACAGGGCTTAAACAGGGTTAGTTTGAGGTGGTGCAAAAAGTAAGCAAAGTGATAGAGTGAATGAGCAAAGAGGGAACTGAAAAGAGAGTTAAAAATAGCAATCCAAGCACAGAGAAGCCATCTGTGACCACATAAAGTTGAAATTTTATCATCTTGTGCTTTCTCTGCTGTTTTATTCTGATTATCAAGATGGGTCCAAGTGGCCTCTTTGATGATCTGAAGCAGACCACTGTCATAGTTCTAAATCTTTTTTTTTTTTAACCGTCTTTACACATCACCTATGATTATTTCCATACTGAGTGATGCTCTGAAGAGAATCTGAGAATATTTTGAGGTGGAAACGACATTTAAAGGTCACTTTGTGCAACACCTCTGCAGTGAGCAAGGACATCTTCAACTAAAGCAGCTTGCTCAGAGCCCAGTCCAGCCTGACTTCTACTGGGTGACCTGGGCCAGCGTCTCATCACCCTCAGTGGAAAAAAAAGTATCTAAATCTGCCTCTTTTAGTTCAATCTCAACTACTCTTGTGATTTTGCAGAAAGACAGGAGGTTTTGCTGGCAAAGTGCTGCAGTCTCAGGGCACGTTTCGTTAACACTTCACCATATCCGCAGCTATATCCCTCAGCTAAGTTCTCCTGCGGCTGGACCGTGGAAAGCTGCCCCTCTGGCACAGCATTCACATGGAGTTTGTTGTCAGAGGCATACAAAAGCTCCAGCCAGCCTTTTAAAGAAGACCTTGTCTGATAGTCATCTCTGCTGTAATCACTTGCCTGAGAGCAATTACACCTCTGTGGGGCAGACACTTAACAATCCATTATATCGTAATTAAGTTTGGCCATGTTTACACTGCTTGATGATGATGCATAAAGATTAATTTACCTTTCCAGCCCCGCTGCAAGAATGTGCTGCCATAGCACCCCATTAAAAATGGAAATAGCAATAAAGTCTCCAATTATTTTCTATTGCCTTGAGTCGATCAGAATTCATCACTTTATGCACCGTTACTTTAATTTATCGGGTTATCATCTATTGATGCAGCAGCAGTTAGCATAAGTCTTTCTAGATGTGGCTTTAACTATGGTGATAGCATCTTCTGGGGAGAAACCAAGCCATGATAACACCTTATTTACAGTTTGTCAGTTTAAATAGACCTAAGGAATCTAAAGAATTGCTTTTGACTGGGAAAAAAAAAAATCTTGCAGAGAGGCAACTGAAATTGGGTTCCTCTGACTGTCATTGGAGCTTAAAATGAAGCAAGTGTGAGGTCTTCAGTGTGACCCTGATGAAAAGAAGCACAGTCAGGACAAAGACAGAAACACAAATATAGAGGTTGATCTTTACACCTTGATTTTCTTGAAATATTGCTTAGAGATCTGACTATTAATTAAGGATCTTGACACTATCTCAGCAGAAAAATGGAATTTTTAACCAGCTCTCAAGCACCTTCATTTTCTCCTCAATTTTATAGGGTTTGCAGTTCTCAAGTTCTGCCTGGGTCATTTGCTCAACCAAGTGCTGTGGCCAGAAAAGGTGCTGGGTGCATCTGCTGTTGGAGATGGAGCTGCAGAGAGCAAGATCTCCCCTGAGCCTCCTTTTCTCTAGACTAAAGAACCTCAGTTCTCTCAGTCACTCCTCACAGGACTTGTGTTCTAGATCCTTCCCCAGCTTCCTTTTACCCTTCTCTGGATACACTCCAGCACCTCAATGTTCCTCTGGTAGTGACAAGAGGGACAATATTGAGCTGTGAAGAGGCTGAAATCAAGGTATGTGTTTCCATGGGACTGAGGAGGTATGATTTATACATCTGCTGGGCACACACGTGGGCTGCTTTCTGTATTTGCAGTGGGCTGCTCCCTACAGCCACCTCTCTTTTGCCCAGGGTTGTCAGCAGGTCAGGTTATTTAACAGGAACACATCCTGTCAAACAGCCCAGGTTTCCACACAAGTTATCCTTGGTGGTTTATGGGGTCATAAGCAGCAGTACATGGGCAATAAACTTTTTGACCATTTGTCAGAGGTTTTATGAGCTGATGCCACCGAGCGCTCGGCTAGCTCAGGTGTCCCCACAGGATGCACCTGACCAGGGCCAGTGGCTCTGTAGAGCCCTGCTCATCACTTACCTCAGCATGAGCAGCAATCAATATCTCACCACAAGCTGGAAACCATGAAAACACACCTCCTTTGAATCCAGTTCATGCCTTTTTCCCCCATTAAGGCAGTCTCTCTGCAAGAAGGCACCCAGAGCTTTGAGGTCACAGATGGAAAATTGCCTGATCCCATAGCTCCCATAGCATCCCTGGATAAATACTGGTAGGATGATGCCAGTGTTTCAGTGTTGGCAAGGGCTGGACAATGGTTTAGCATGTCCCTGCAGGATGGGGTCTGCCATTATATAATAAGCAGGGTGCTGAAGGAAATAAAAGATATCATCCATGGCATGCACAGCAGGGTGATAAATCCAAGGTGAAATAGTAAATCTCCAAGGAGTTACAGAAACCCAGACAGATACCCTCGTGGAGGTGCAGTTATTGTGGATCACACAAGCTTTTTCTCTTATCTCTAATTGTATGGATCTGTGTGGCTGCAGCAGTCCTTGGATAGGGCACATATTTGAAAATACTATAAATTTCACCTCCTGTTTATTTCAGAGTCATTGGCACTCTCTGTCTTTACTATCTCCTGGTATTTTATGCCTCAGTACTTGGAGGGGAAAAAATGCTTTGTTTGCACTAGATCTAATATGAAAACTCTCTCTGACATTTAAACTTTAGTATCAGTTTGCCTACAGTGTTAATATCACTGAAACTGCTTATATGGATTAAATTGCCTACAGTATATAATGCCAAAATATGAACATAGCACATTTACTGATTCGAGTCCTTGAAAGAATTATTACCATTAAAATATTTAAGGTCACCCTTACAAATGTAATAAATCAGGAGGATGTCAAACAGAGAGCATTTAAAGCTCCTGAACTGGAGTAGCCCACTGGGAATCAGAGAATTACCGAATGTGGAAGGGACCTCTGGGGATCATCCAGTCCAACATTCCTGCTAAAGCAGGGTCCTCCACAGCAGGTTGCTCAGAACTGCAATGTCCAGGCAGGTTTGGAATTTCTCCCAAGAAGGAGACTCCACTACCTCTCTAGGCAGCCTGGGCCAGAGCTCCAGAATTCCCACAGCAAAGACTTTTTCTGCATGCATAAGTGTGATGGTTTGAAACTGTCTTTTTAATTTTTCCTTGCAAAATTCAGAACAGAGAAAGTGAAAGAATGTAAATAAGTCACTATTGGGTGTAAGAAAGCAAAATAACGATTGTTCTAAACACTTCCATTGGATAGATAGAAATGTTTAAGAACTATTACCCAAAACAAAGTAGGCACTCTGCACATTCTGCGTTCGGCAGTGGGGGCAGTTGCTGGGCTGTCTGGCTGCTGTTTCTTCTTCTCTTCTGGCTGAAGATAACACACTGACCTTGGCAGCTAAGTTAACAACTTTCTGCTCTAACTAAACTCTGCTTCTCTGTCCAGGGGGGGCTGGGGGGAAGCTCCTGGGAGAGAGAGAGGCCCCTTTGGGAGGGTCCCCTTGGGGGGAAGCAAAGGGAGATCGGTTGTGCTTTTCTGTTGATTGTATATATTTGTGAATGTCGTGAATTTTGCATATTTGTACATATTCATTGCATTTCATTGTAGAATTTAGACTCTGCTTGTAAATACAGCTTTTCATTTGCTTCCAGACTGAGCTAGCCTGGTTATTGTCGGTGGGGCGGGAATTTCAGCTCACACCGACACACTTTTTATTTTTGGCGCCCAACGTGGGGCTCGATTGCTTGTTTGATTTATTTCTGCTCAGATTAGGAAGCAAAATGAAGCTGTTTTGGATTTTGAGTAATTTTATTTCATCTATTATCGGTGCAATTGTCTACAGATGGGCTGTTACCTGCATGATAGACAAGATTGTGAGATATGTGGCATATAAGTCGTTTCTTTGGGTTAAGAACAAGTTACTGAATGTTGGTGAATTCTGTTGTGGTCTTATTGGGCTAAGAAGCTATGGTAACTCAACTATGGATGTGCTAGCAGACACATATGAGTTTGTTATTCCTCTTACAACTACAGAGGGTCTTTGGAACCAGTGGTACCCTAGATATCTTGTGCTTGCCTTAATTTTGTTGCTTCTTGGAATAATCATATGGCTACTGATAGCACTGTGTCAAGAAAGACATAAGGCTACTTGCTCTTCCAACTCTGCTGTGAATGTGAAAACCAAGCCAGTAAATTTGGTGGCCACTGTAACCAGAAAGCGTAAAGGAGATGCAGATGCTGCAGGAGATGGTGCAGATGGAGATGAGGGTCCTTCTACTCAGGGTCCCTCTGTTAAGAAAGATCCTTCCGGTGAGGAAGAGAGGGTTAGCCTTAAAACTCTGGTAGACCTCTTGAGACCCCACATGGATGATGGAGATGTAGGTCAGGATGTAGACCCTAGTAGATTAGCAACTGCTGGCAGAGCCTCTGAACTCAAGGAAATTCAACGGAGGATTACAACAGGATTATGGGGACAGCAACCTCAGGATGATGATGATGATGATGATGATGAGGATGACATACAGTCAGCTAATGCACCCAGACAGGAAATTAGACATGTGAGAAAGGATTACATCAGAGGAGATAATGAGCCAATCCTGTCTTGGCTAGCCAGGTGTTTTGATATGGGAGCCCCAGCATTGGTGGTAGGCGACAAGTCGGCCTCTCAGTTGGGGATGCTCTCAAAGGATACAGGCATAGACAGGCACCTAGGCAAGTGCATTGGTAAAGTTTCTCTGTGGGCACGCCTCCTACTGGCAGTCTCGCTGAGGTACCCCAGCAGAGATGATTTACCATGGAACCCTAAGCCTTGGACCACAATAGCTGAGGGAATCAAGCGTCTGAGAGAGTTTGCTGTGAGAGAAGTAATGTATGGAGATCATAAGACCCTGAATCCTGATGAAATTCCTGTTGGAACAGGCCTTGCCAAAAAGCTCATTAAGCTTGCTCCTCCTAATTATGCCACTATTCTGGCAAGCAGGATTGTGGCAAGAAATTATGGTGGAGCGCCTCCCACTGTTGGCCATTTCACTGACCAAATGAGGCAATTGGAGGATAGTCTCGCACGTACTTCTTTGGTTTCAGCCATTGAAACTCTGTCTGGAGAGATAAAGAATTGCATGAAAGAGCTGAAGGAGGAACTTAAAACCTCCATATCCAACTTGATGAAGGGGGATGATTCTAATTCCTCTTCCTCCAGATGGATACAAGTTTCAGCTGTTAGGAACAGACGTGCTCCAAGGAGGCCATTCCAGAACAGGTCAAACCAAAACAGACAGCAGAGGCAATCACGTGGCAGTATCTGGGTAACTCTGCATGATCAGTTTGGTGAGAACATGAACAGATGGGATGGTCAACCAACTTCTGATCTTTTCAAGAGGTTACGGGAGCTGCAGAGGGGCAGATCCCGAGGTAGCAATACCAGGAGGGTAGCTGTCGCTTCCTCAGTTTCCCAGAACAACTCTGATAGCTCCAACAGTGATCCTAATTCTGGTGCTGGACGTTGTGCCAGCTGTACATGTGGAGGTAATCCCCACCATTAGGGGTGCCCTGCCTTCCGCCAGGGGGAGGTAAGGGATAATGGAGATAACAGAATCTATTGGGATGTGTACATCCAGTGGCCTGGCACTTCAAAATTTCAGAAGTACAGGGCCTTGGTTGACACAGGAGCTCAGTGCACCATAATACCATCAAATTATCAAGGGGGAGAATCTATAACTATTCAGGGAGTCACTGGTGGATCTCAAGAATTGTTTAAGATAGAGGTTGACATAAGTTTAACTGGGAAGCAGTGGAAGAAACCTACTATTGTAACAGGTCCTAATGCACCTTGTATTTTGGGAATTGATTTTCTGAGAGAAGGGCGTTTTAAAGACCCTAAGGGTTACAAATGGGCTTTTGGAATAGCAACTGTAGAAATTGATGGAGGAAAATTGAAGTTGTCTATCAGACCTGAGCTTTCAGATGAATCTGCAGTTGTGGGACAACATGAGATAGAGGATGTAAAGCTGCCGGTTGCTTCTCAAACTGTGCATCACAGACAATACAGAACCAACCGTGACTCTTTGGTGCCCATTCAAAACTTGATTCGTCAGTTGGAGAGTCAGAAGGTCATCAGCAAAACTCATTCACCTTTCAACAGTCCAATCTGGCCTGTGAGAAAGCAGAATGGAGAGTGGCGTCTGACAGTTGATTTCCGTGCCTTGAATGAAGTAACTCCACCCATGAGTGCAGCTGTACCAGACATGATGGAACTCCAATATGAGCTGGAATCCAAGCAGGCCAAATGGTATGCTACCATAGACATTGCTAATGCTTTCTTCTCTATTCCCATAGCAGAGGAATGCAGGCCTCAGTTTGCTTTCACCTGGAGAGGCATTCAGTACACATTCAATCGTTTGCCCCAGGGGTGGATTCACAGTTCAACCATCTGCCATGCAGTGATCCATGATGCTTTGGAGAAAGGTGGAGCTCCAGAACACATTCAGTTCATCGATGACATCATCGTCTGGGGTGAGACTGCTGAAGAAGTCTTCGAGAAAGGTAACAAAATCCTTGACATTCTCTTGCAAGCTGGTTTCGCTATCAAGCGAGACAAGGTGAAAGGACCTGCCAGAGAAATCCAGTTTCTGGGAGTGCGGTGGCAAGATGGTCGCCGTCACATCCCAATGGATGTGATAAACAGAGTCTCCACCATGGCAAATCCCATCAATAAGAAAGAAACTCTGCGTTTCTTAGGCATAGTGGGATTTTGGAGACTGCACATTCCTGGATACAGTCAGATTGTGAAACCTCTATATGATGTGACTCGAAAGAGAAACAGTTTCCAATGGGGTCCTGAGCAACAAGCAGCCTTTGACCAGATCAAGTGAGAGGTAGTCCAAGCCATGGGTCTGGGACCTGTCCGAACTGGTCCAGACATTAAGAACATTCTGTACACAGCCACAAGTGACAATGGTCCAACCTGGTGCTTATGGCAAAGAGCTCCAGGGGAGACACGAGGACGTCCTCTTGGTTTCTGGGGTCGTGGCTATAGAGGCTCAGAGGCAAACTACACTCCAACAGAGAAAGAGATTTTAGCTGCTTATGAAGGAGTGAAAGCTGCTTCTGAAGTGATTGGAACTGAGTCACAACTTCTTCTAGCTCCTAGATTGCCAGTTCTGAATTGGATGTTCAAAGGCAAAGGTTCTTCACCACATCATGCAACAGATGCTACCTGGTCTAAGTGGATGGCTCTGATAACACAGAGAGCTCGAATGGGAAATCTCGAAAGGCCTGGTTTGGTGGAGGTGATCACAAACTGGCCAGAAGGCACAAGCTGTGCTAAACCTCCAGAGGAGAGAGTAACTCGCGCTGAGGAAGCTCCTCCTTACAGTGATCTGTCTGATGATGAAAAGAGATATGCTTTGTTCACAGACGGTTCCTGTCGTCTTGTTGGGAACAAGCGGAGATGGAAATCTGCAGTGTGGAGCCCAACGCGCAGAGTTGCAGAAGCGAGAGATGGAGAAGGAGAATCCAGTCAATTTGCAGAGGTAAAAGCTGTCCAGCTAGCTCTTAACGTAGCTGAACGTGAGAGATGGCCAAAGCTTTATCTCTACACCGACTCGTGGATGGTAGCCAATGCCTTGTGGGGTTGGCTAAAAGACTGGAAGAAGAATGGCTGGCAGAGGAAAGGAAAGCCAATCTGGGCTGCAGATCTGTGGCAAGACATTGCTGCTCGCATTGAGAGAATCCCAGTGAAAGTGAGACACATCGATGCTCACATTCCTAAGAGCAAAGCTACAGAGGAACAACAACACAACCATCAGGCAGATCTAGCTGCAAGAGTTTCCCAGGTGGACACAAACTCTGATCCTGATCCTGATCTTGACTGGAAACACCGAGGTGAGCTGTTCTTAGCTCGGTGGGCCCATGACTCGTCAGGACATCAAGGCAGAGATGCAACCTACCGATGGGCTCGTGACAGATCCATTGACATTTCCATGGATAATATCACACAAGTCATCCATGACTGTGACATTTGTGCTGCTATTAAGCAGGCAAAGCGGATCAAGCCCTTGTGGCACGGTGACCGATGGTCCAAGTACAAGTATGGTGAAGCCTGGCAGATTGACTACATCACTCTACCTCATTCTCCATCTGGTAAGCAGTATGTGCTGACTATGGTAGAGGCAAGCACTGGATGGCTGGAAACTTATCCAGTTCCTCATGCAACTGCACCTAACACCATTCTTGGTCTGGAAAGACAAATCCTGTGGAGACACGGAACTCCAGAGAGGATTGAGTCAGACAACGGAACTCATTTCAAGAACAATCTTGTAAAAAACTGGGCCAAAGAGCACGGCATCGAGTGGATATTCCACATTCCCTACTGTGCACCAGCTGCAGGGAAGATCGAACGCTACAACGGTTTGCTGAAAACCACTCTCAAAGCCATGGGGGGTGGATCTTTGAAAAACTGGGAGAAACATTTAGCACAAGCAACCTGGTTGGTGAATAGTAGAGGTTCAGTGAATCGAGCTGGACCTGCCCAATCAGATTTGTTGCGAAAGGAGGAAGGTGATAGAGTTCCTGTTATCAGAGAAAAGAATCTGTTAGGCAAAACTGTTTGGGTATTTTCTCCTTCAGGAGAGGCCAAACCTGTCCGAGGGGTGGTTTCTGCTGAAGGTCCTGGTCACACCTATTGGGTGATGCAAGAAAATGGTGAAATTCAGTGTATTCCACAAAGAAATCTAACTTTGGCTGAGAGAGGTTAAATTCAGAGTGTTGCGCAGATACAGCATCGCGCCCAAGAGGAGAGTCCATGAGATCTACGGTGCACGAACCCTGAGAGCCCTGAGTCACCTGCGAGTCCCTGTTCCTTTCTTCGCTCCATCTGCGAGGAAACAAACTGTTTGCTGTTCTTCCTGTGATTTGACTCTTTTGAATCATCTACATCTGAGATAGCCGGAATGGACTATGGTCTTTATTCACCTATTGTTGTAGATATTATTTTAGATTAGATAAATGGCAGTAGCAGCCAATGGAATTGTTTAGAAGGGGTGGACTGTGATGGTTTGAAACTGTCTTTTTAATTTTTCCTTGCAAAATTCAGAACAGAGAAAGTGAAAGAATGTAAATAAGTCACTATTGGGTGTAAGAAAGCAAAATAACGATTGTTCTAAACACTTCCATTGGATAGATAGAAATGTTTAAGAACTATTACCCAAAACAAAGTAGGCATTCTGCACATTCTGCGTTCGGCAGTGGGGGCAGTTGCTGGGCTGTCTGGCTGCTGTTTCTTCTTCTCTTCTGGCCGAAGATAACACGTACTGACCTTGGCAGCTAAGTTAACAACTTTCTGCTTAACTAACTCTGCTTCTCTGTCCAGGGGGGTCTGGGGGGAAGCTCCTGGGAGAGAGAGAGGCCCCTTTGGGAGGGTCCCCTTGGGGGGAAGCAAAGGGAGATCGGTTGTGCTTTTTCTGTTGATTGTATATATTTGTGAATGTCGTGAATTTTGTATATTTGTACATATTCATTGCATTTCATTGTAGAATTTAGACTCTGCTTGTAAATACAGCTTTTCATTTGCTTCCAGACTGAGCTAGCCTGGTTATTGTCGGTGGGGCGGGAATTTCAGCTCACACCGACACAATAAGTGGAACATTCTGTGTTCCAGTTTGGGCCTGTTGCCCCTTGTCCTAGCACTGGGCACTACTGACAATAGTCTAGCCCCATCCTCTTCATCCCTGCCCTTCAGATATTGATAAGCATTGAGAAGCTGCCCTCTGTTTGTCCTTCTCAGGCTATGCAGCCCCAGGTCTCTCAGCCTTTCCTGAGCTGAGGGCTCAGCTCCAGTCTCCTCAGCATCTTTGTAGCCTTCACTGGACTCTCCTGATCCAGAAACCCCAGAACTAGACCCAGTACTCCAGGTGTGACCTCACTGTGGCAGAGTAGAGGGAGAGGAAATTGGTATTTGTTTCATTGTCACATGGAGAGAGGAGTCTGGGGACAACCTTGGGGCTCACAACCTTCTGGCTACCCAGGCTCAGGGGGATATATGAGCACTCTGCGAGGCAGTTCTCACCTGATCTCTGCTGCTGTTGGCACAAACTCTCAGCTCAGTTCCAGCAGCTCTGAAGGTCTTGCAGGAGGAAAGAGCAGGAAAAACTTGCGTTTTGTCATTCAAATCAGCCTCAGCAGCTCGGTGTGCCCTGGGGAAGCAGAACTGATGAGTAAGAAGATGCCATTTCCACGCAGGCACTTTCCCGTGCAGAGCAGCCTGTTCACGCCAAGGGGCCAGTGCTGAAAACCCCTGATTGAGGTCAACACAATTTGCTGATAATTGAAGGCAGTGGAAAGTTTTGCTTCAGTGAGAACTGGCAAATCAAACCTATCAGACAAGGCTGTAAAAAAAAAAAAAAATTAAAAAATCATCTTCTATTATGCTTTCATCTTAAATATTAGGATTCAGCAATTTTCCTGAGAACAACCACTGTGTAAAACTTTAATCTTTTGAGACTGGGCTGGGATTGCAGTTGCAAAGCCCAACATCCTCCTCCTGCCCCACGTTCCCTCTCTCTTGAGTGTCAGCATTTAGCAGCACGTTATCAGTGGGGGATTCATTTGCATATGGCTATTACTCACACTTCTACTTGTTTCCAGGTGACCGTTTGTAATGCTTAGCACAACACCCATATCTGCTGAGACCCTTCATAATTTACAGCATGAAGAGACAGGCTAATGCTCACCATTATTTCCCAGAGTACAGCAGTATGCTTAAAGGTATGGCTTTCTTTTTAGATTCCACAGAAGCAATTAAATGGAGTAATTGATCAATGCCTCATCTGTAAAGGGTGAGAGATGGTGGAAGGTGTCTCAGAGCTTTTCAAACCAATGGTCTGTGCTTATTTACCCTGCCTTGCAGGAATGTTATTTTAGGAGAGCTTACAGATAGTCATTCCCAAAAATAAGCTGCAGGAGGTTTTAAAGAGAGGTCTTAGAACTTAAACAGGATACCTTAGAGCTTAACCACATCATTCCTTGCTTGTCCTGGTTGGCAGTCTCATGACACCTTCAGCAGAGCTCAGCTGTCCAATTGTCCTGGCATTCTCTCTCCCCTTGACAGGCAATTCCTTTCTTCTTCCTGCTGCTGCTAGCACCTGTAATGGGGGCAATGAAACTACCAGTTTATTAAGCGTGAGAGCTCCTGTTAGGCATCTCCAAGCCACCTTGCTCCTGAAGGTCTGCAAGAAGAGGTGCTGGAGGCTGTCCCACAAATCTTTTTCACTCTGTGCTGTAATGCTAGAGGGGATTCTCTCCATTATTGCCAGTAAAATATTCTTAGAATTCATTATTTGTTAGAGCAGGAGAACTGTGGATTTTCTCCAGCCCCTGGTGCCTCTTCCTTATCTCCCTGAGATGCAGCTAGTGACTGGTGGCCACTTCCCTGTGGTCCCCACTAATGTGCACACCCACAGCTCTCCTGGATGTACCACTGGCTCTTGTTTTTCCAAAGAGATCAAAGTTTTTTGGTCTCCTCATAATCTTTGGGGAACTGCAGCTCCCCACGCTCTCTGTCATCTCCCAGCCCGGTTTAGATCCAAGTTGCAGCAGCAGGTGTTCTAAAAGTGGGCAGTAAGAGATGTTCATGGCTTGGCTGTTTACAGACCAGATGGGGGGAAAGAAGGAAGGACAGACAAAAGCAGAGTGAACGGGGATGGTTCTCCCAGAGGGGCTTTCAGATGAAGATGTGTTTTTTGCACTGGCTATTAGGAGACATCTTAGTACCAGATTCACTAGTTACAAAGTGATGGTAACCTGGCTTTTCTCCCTAACTTGGGGACTTGGTTGAAGCACTTAGTCTGCTTCCTGTGATCTTTAAAGAGACTCATTTTAGGTCACACCCAATTCCCACTACCACAAGCAGGCACTCGGACAGCACCTGTGAAAGCTGAGCAACAAAGTTTGTGCTCTTCCTTTGTAGCTTTCTCAGAGGGAGAGCCACAATTTCTGTAAAAACACTGTAAAGTCTAAAGAAACACAGGCCAGCACAAGCAGCTCTGGATCTTCAGCAGATGCTTTGCAGCAAGAATAGAAACTGAGCCTGACCAAGCCTTTGCATGCCTGGACTTTCAGCTGCTCTCTCCATTCAATTTAACAGTCAGCTAACACGTTTGATAATTGAGCCTGTTAATATCTAGCAAGAGCAAGTGACAAGCAGATTGTTGTCAAATCAAGGATCCATCAGGCTGAGGATATTGAAGTTGGCAGACACCAATAATTTACAGCATTTTCCTTCAGTTAGTTATAATTTACGTTCCAGCTACTGAAGGGAAACCTGCAGCCAAAGAAAATTGATGGACTCAGCACCCAGACATGACACTCCTGAAATATCAAATTGCTGGTTTATACACATGTTGCAAAAAGGAATGAGCAATGGGAACTTGGAAACTCCTCCTTGAGGGGAACCCTGGGGAAGCTGCAGCTATCCTGCCTGCTCCAGTACAATGCTGGGACTTGCTGGTGTGCTCTGAATCGTTTCCTTTTCACATTTTCTCCTACCCAGTGACCTGATGATACTGCAGCTGTGGAATCTAAGCTATCAGTTGATATTGCCACAGGTCTTAAGCCCAAGTGGGTCATATTTTGGTAAAAAGAGAAGACAAGAAGTCCCTCTGGTCCAGCCCATTTCTTGCTGGCTATAGGGTCTCATCAAATGGAACAACCCAGATGCTTATGTTCAGGTTCAGGCTTATGTTTCTTCCTAACGTCATGCCTTGACAAATTGTTTGGAAGTTTCTCTTTTGCACACCATGACCCCTGAATGGTCTCCACCAACCAAATATATGTGGAAGTTGTTTCCTTTCAGATGCCATAATACTTAGAATCATGGAAACAAAATGCTTCAAAACCCCTCCTTTCCTCCTAAGAAAACCAAGAGTTGTTTGCATATATGGAAAACCCCAGCAAACTTCCAGATACAGAATGTCATTGCTGGGATGTAAGAGCAGTTTGCTAAAGGCAGGGTAGGGCAGGGGGTGATGTTTCTCAACTGAGTAAAGGCAGTTTTTAAAGACATTATGTGCACACTATTTTTAGAAACTGTTTGCCCGAATCCACAGAATCCAGAATCTCAGCGTGGTTCTAGGGGATCCCAGGAGATTATCTAATCTAATCCCCCTGCTAAAGCAGGGTCACCCACAGCAGGTTGATCAGGATCACAATGTCCAGGTGGGCTTGGCATCTCTCCAGAGAAGGACACTCCACAACCTGTCTGGGCAGCCTCAGGGATCTGGCTCCCTCACAGGAAAGAAGTTTCTCCTTATATTTAGGTGGAACTTCCTGAGTTCTAATTTGTGCCTGCTGCCTCTTGTCCTATCATTGGGCATCACTGAAAAGAGACCCAAATTCATTATTATCATCTGCTGATTATCTGAATTATGGGCACAAACCTATCTCAAACTCCAAAATGAAACTTGATGTTGACTCCATGAAAGAACTGAAGCTGGCATTAAAGGCAGCCAGACTGAACACAAAGCCTCCATCAGCTGCTTGGATGAAGGCTCAGGCAGCACAGCCATGGGGAAGGGTGGGGTAACTGGCCACTGTTCTAGAAACACAGCCAGAATCTAAAGAAAAATACCATGAGAAATATTTTCCCAAGAAAGGAAGTCTAGGGAGAGGCAGAAACATCACTCATTGGCTTCAGAAGTAAAATACAGCAAAGGGAATAAAGGTTTTGCTTTGCTTGCCAACCCTCAGCTTGGCAGAGTGCTTTAGTATGCAGAGAACTGTGTGTGGATGTAAAACACTTACTGACTTTAACAGGGCTACATGCAGGTTTAAGCAACCTCAGGCTGAA